>NW_027507903.1:6060457-6660457 GCF_037356315.1 Lithobates pipiens | reverse complement strand
TTCTTCTCGAGCCACTCCTTTGTTGCCTTGGCCGAGTGTGTCGGGGGTTATTGTCATGCTGGAACACCCATCCATGACCCATCAATGCCCTGGCTGAGGGAAGGAGGTTCTCACCCAAGATTTGATGGTACATGGCCGAGTCCATCGTACCTTTGATGCAGTGAAGTTGTCCTGTCCCCTTAGCAGAAAAACACCCCGAAAGCATAATGTTTCCACCTCCATGTATGACAGTGGGGGATGTGTTCTTGGGGTCATAGGCAGCATTCCTCCTCCTCCAAACACCACGAGTTGAGTTGAGATGAGTTGACACCAAAGACCTTGATTTTGGTCTCATCTGACCACAACACTTTCACCCAGTTCTCCTCTGAATCATTCAGATGTTGATTAGCAAACTTCAGACGGTTCTGTACATGGGCTTTCTTCAGCAGGAGGACCTTGCGGGCGCTGCAGGATTTCAGTCCTTCACAGCGTAATGTGTTACCAATTGTATTCTTGGTGACTATGGTCCCAGCTGCCTTGAGATCATTGACAAGATTCTCCGGTGTAGTTTTGGGTGATTCCTCACCGTTCTCATCATCATTGAACCTCCACGAGGTGAGATCTTCCATGGAGCCCCAGACCGAGGGAGAGTGACCGTTATTTTGTGTTTCTTCTATTTGCGAATAA
The DNA here is from genome assembly GCF_037356315.1 of Lithobates pipiens. Classification (NCBI taxonomy): domain Eukaryota; kingdom Metazoa; phylum Chordata; class Amphibia; order Anura; family Ranidae; genus Lithobates; species Lithobates pipiens. The sequence continues at coordinate 6,659,791 of NW_027507903.1, read as the reverse complement.
TCGCACCAACTGTTGTCACCCTTACACCCAAACTGGTCTTTGTAGCCCATTCCAGCCTTGTGTAGGTCTTAAATCTTGTTCCCGACATCCTTGGACAGCTCTTTGGTCTTGGCCGTGGTGGTGAGAGATTGGCATCTGATTGATTGCTTCTGTGGACAAGTGTCTTTTATACAGTCAACAAGCTGAGATTAGGAGCACTCCCTTTTAAGAAAGTGCTCCTAATCTCAGCTCGTTACCTGTACAGAAGACCCCCTGGGAACCAGAAATCTTGCTGGATTGAGGGGATTTAGGGGGATCAAACACTTATTTCACTCATTAAAATGCAAATCAATTTATAACGTTTTTGAAGTGCGTTTTTTTCTGGATATTTTTGTTGTTATTCCGTCTCTAACTGTTAAAATAAGCCGACCATTAAAATTATAGACTGATTATTTCTTTGTCAGTGGGCAAACGTACAAAAAATCAGCAGGGGGATCTGTATGGTCTTTTACAATGAAGATATTCTATGCTTCTGCATGTTTCATTTTCTTGTTTCTATTTGAATTGTCCCGGTTTGCTGCAGGTTTCCTTCATTACTGGAATGGCCATGGGCTGAGATATTTATGTGACCCGGCACTATATACACCGTTAAGCACACACATGTACTCCGGCTCGCAGTGTTAATCCAGACTCAGCAGGTTTTTGCTGAAATATGGCAGCCGCGTATTGATTTTTTTTCCTGGACTCAATAGGATGAAAACTTGTTTGTGTAGCAATATCGGTTTGTCCAGGACCCTGAAACAATACTCTCCACGCAGTGTAATCACCCGTCTGCTTCTCGGGGATAATAACATTTCTGTAAAGAAATAAAGCTTATAGGTAGACCCTTTTTCATCTGGATTTCCGGGAGGCATTCCCGGCAGCCCCTTTCAACCCTCCGCGTTTAACTCCTCTATAGCCGTATCCGATCACCACTTTTATAGGCTTGTAAATTATAGGAGACTTAAAGGGTAATCCCTCTTTCATGGGGGAAGGGGTGGGTAAATAGCAAATAAAAAATAATAATAATATAGCGTATACAATTGCTACACAAGTCATATTGTACTTGTTTTCCTTTTCAATCTCCAGTGTTGTAATTTTGAGTAAATATGCAATGTGGCCACCTGGAGGCGCTCTGTACAAAGATGGTATACAGAACGCCCACCCCCCCCCCCCTCCCATGGCGGAAGGGGTGGGTAAATAGCAAATAAAAAAATAATAATACAGCGTATACAATTGTACTTGTTTTCCTTTTCAATCTCCAGTGTTGTAATTTTGAGTAAATATGCAATGTGGCCACCTGAAGGGGCTCTGTACAGAGATGGTATACAGAACGCCCCCCCCCCCCCCATGGGGGAAGGGGTGGGTAAATAGCAAATAAAAAATAATAATAATATAGCGTATACAATTGCTACAAAAGTCATATTGTACTTGTTTTCCTTTTCAATCTCCAGTGTTGTAATTTTGAGTAAATATGCAATGTGGCCACCTGGAGGCGCTCTGTACACAGATGGTATACAGAACGCCCCCCCCATGGGGGAAGGGGTGGGTAAATAGCAAATAAAAAATAATAATAATATAGTGTATGCAATTGCTACACAAGTCATATTGTACTTGTTTTCCTTTTCAATCTCCAGTGTTGTAATTTTGAGTAAATATGCAATGTGGCCACCTGGAGGCGCTCTGTACACAGATGGTATACAGAACGCCCCCCCCCCCCCCATGGGGGAAGGGGTGGGTAAATAGCTCTGGAGCTCTGGTGTTGCATACATACGGTCGGACAAAGTTGTCAGAAAATCCGATCGTTCGGAACGTGATGACATTCGTTCATTACGACGGGACTACGTTGAGGCTAGTAGCCAATAGCTTTGGTCTCGTAATTTGATCTGAGCATGCGTCCGATCTAAATTCTCTACAAACGATCGGAAAAAGTCTGATCTGATCTTTTTGTCGGAAGATCCTGCTCTCAATTTTTTTTCCTTCGGAATTTCCGATGGAAAAAGTCCAATAGAGCACACACACGATCGGATTTTCCGACAACATAATCCAATCGGACCTTTTCCATCGGAAATTTCCAACCGTGTGTACAAGGCATAAGAAACAAGTCAGATTTTGGGCATCCGCTGCAGCAACAAATGTCATTTCTGGCGAGATACTCCCAATAGGAAATCACGTCTAAGCCCTTGTACACACGGTCGGACATTCCGACAACCAAATCCGTTGGATTTTGTCCGACGGATTTTGTCCGAAACTGTTGCATACACACGGTCGGACAAAGTTGTCAGAAAATCTGATCGTTCAGAACGTGATGACGTTACGACGGGACTACGTTCACGCTAGTAGCCAATAGCTCTGGTCTAGGAATTTGATCTGAGCATGCGTGACACTTTGTCCGATCGGAATTCTCTACGCTTGATCGGACAAAGTCCGATCGGATCATGTTGTCGGAAAGTTTTATAGCCCAGCTCTAAAACTTTGTCCGTCGGATATTCCGATGGAAACAGTCCGATGGAGCCCACACACAGTTGGATTATCCAACAACACGGTTCGATCGGACATTTTCTGTCGGAATGTCCAACTGTGTGTACAAGGGCTAATGGGACGCACTCTCCTCAGAGCCTTGCAGGTGCAGCAGCTAAATGATAATTATGAAACCACTCCTATTAGATTCACTGTGCACATGGACACAGAGGAAAAACACAGGGATGTCTTGTAGTAGAATTTCATATTAACCAATATATATTTTATGTTATTAATATTAATTTGCATATGTTTTATTGATAATATAATTATTATTCATATTATAATATTATATTATTAGTATATAATAGTGCTTTTATCAATATTATTATTCAATAAGTAAAGCAATAGTTAATAATCTTTATTAATGTATACTATGTTATTCCATAGATATAGATAGTCTTCATTTTTAAATGTTGAACTTTAGATGACCTCTCTGCTTCTTTCTGATATTTTTTTATAAGATAGTTTACTGGGTGAAAGTTCATTAAGATACTTCATAGTTTTTAATTTCACTAATTAGAAGAAGAGAGAACTTTTGACAGCAGTTGAAATACAGCCTGATAAGATAAGAACATCTTATACAGCTGGTTAATAAATAATTATGCGGAATATGGGAAAGTTATGTACAGTACATTAAGTTTGACAGGGTCAAGCTGTCTCGCATACACACGGTCACACCAAATTCCAACCGTCAAGAAAGCAGTGACATACAACACATACGACGGGACTAGAAAAAGGAAGTTCAATAGCCAGTAGCCAATAGCTTCTGTCTCGTAGTTGAATCTGAACATGCGTGAGTTTTTGCACGTCGGAATTGCATACACATGAACGGAATTTCCGATAGAAACTTTTTCCATCTGAAAAATTCAGAACCTGCTTTCAATCATTTGCTGGCGGAAATTCGGACAGCAAAATTCCGATGGAGCATACACACAGTTGCATTTTCCGACGAAAAGCTCTCATCTGTCTTTTGCTGGCCGAAATTCTGGCCGTGTGTACGCGGCATCACTATTGCTTTTCTAGGAAACTGATGCTAGTTGAGAGTGGGAGGGAGTTACAGCGGGTAAAATAAGCATTGAACACGTCACCATTTTTCTAGGTAAATATATTTTTAAAGGTGGTATTTACATGAAATTCTCGCCACATGTCGGTGACAACCCATTCAATCCATACATACAAAGACACCAAAACAAATACATTCAGAAATTACGTTATGCTTAAAAAAAAAGGGAATGACACGGGGAAAAATGATTGAACACATGAAGAAAGGGAGGTACAAAAAGGCATGGAAAGCCAAAGACACCAGTTCAAATCTATCAGTACTTAGAAAGCAATCCTGCCCCTTGTCAACGCAAATTAATATCAGCTGATTCAGGCTCTACTGATGGCCTATAAAAAGGTGTCTCATTACCGAGGTGTCACACAAGAAACCTCTCATGATGGGTAAAAGCAAAGAGATCTCCTAAGACTAGGGCTGTTACTGATTAAAATTTTCGTGTTCGATTAATTGATTTTTTTTGTCGATTAATGGACTAATTTCGATTAATTATAACGCACATACAGATCCGACTACTTTTAGCTGATCTCCTTGCATTGCAGCTCTGCATTAGTCAGTGGTAAATGTGGTATACACTATATACAATCACCCGACACTAGTTCGTTTCCACAATCCATGACTTAACTTCACAGTTCACACAAATACATTTTAAATTCAAACTGTAGCACTGACATGAGTAATTTTTTTTCCCACAGTAGCGCGACAATCCCTCCACCTCCGGTCTAACTAATCACTCTCCCCTTATGGCGTGGACCCCTGTGCAAACAGCTGGTCATGCATGTGGGTATCAAAAGGGTTAACATGGACCATAAACTTCTCTCACGTCTCCTTAGATCTCAGCAAGGACGCCAGGTCATGGGTAGAAAGAAAAGAGCTAAGTGCTCACCGCTTAAGTATAAGATTTAATTTTTGTGTTCAAAACACGAACTACTCACATAAAGATGATAAAAACACAGCATGTAAAGCCGACAATCATGTCAGTTCCGTAGGGCAGCAGCGGGTGACGTCATGAGTAGCTCCTCCCCCATACGCGCAACGTTCAATCTTCGATGTCACTGAACTCCTCCCCCTTCCCTTCGTTAGCAGATGGAAGCACTTGGGGAAGGGGGGAGGAGTCCAGTGACGTTGATGTCCGTGACGTCACCGGATCTCCGATGGAACTCCCTGAAGACCCGGAAGCCGGTGGAGAGGTGAATACCGATCAAAAGAATTTTGATCCATCAAAAAAATTAATCAAGGAATTAATCTTTAATTTCCACAGCCCTACTTAAGACCTTCGCAACCTTATTGTTGTAAAACATTACTGATGGCATTGGTTACAGAAGGATTTGAGCACTGTTGCGGCCATAATCCAGAAGTGAAAAGGACATAATTTCACCATAAACTGACCACGACCAGGTGCTCCTCAAAAGATTTCTGACAGAGGAGTGAAAAGAATGATCAGAAGAGTTGTCCAAGAGCCAAGGACCACTTGGGGGGAGCTTCAGAAAGGAATTGGCAGGTACAGTTGTTTCAAAGAAAACAATAAGTTATGCCCTGTACACATGGTCAGACTTTCCGACGGAAAATGTGCGATCGGATCTTGTCGGAAAATCCAATCGTGTGTGGGTTCCATCGGACTTTTACCGTCTGATAATTACTTAAAGTTTGGGAGCAGGATCTAAAATTTTCCGACAACAAAATCTGATCGTTTAAATTCCGATCGTGTGTTGACAATTCTGACGGACAAAGTGCCACGCGTGCTCAGAATAAATTACGAGACAAAAGCTATTGGCTACTGGCCCGTTTATAGTCCCGACGCACGTGTTCTACGTCACCACATTCTGAACGACCGATTTTCCAACAACTTCGTGCGACCCTGTGTATGCAAGACAAGTTTGGACCAAAATCCGTCGGGGGAAAAAAATCAGACGGATTTTGTTGTCGGAATGTCTGACCGTGTGTACGGGGCATAATGCACTCGCTCACCATGGCCTGTATGCACGCTCACCACGCAAGACGCCATTACTGAAGAAAAAGCATGTTGAAGCTCGGTTAAAGTTTGCTGCACAACATTTAGACAGGCCTGTGAAAAACTGTGAGAATATAGTCTGGTCACATGAGACCAAAATGTAACTCTTTCGATGCCATAATACACACCATGTTTGGAGGTCACATGGCACATCACCCCAAAAGCACCCCCCATACCAACAGTGAGGTTTGGAGATGGGGACATCATGGTGTGGGGGCAGGTTTCCAGCATACAGTACTGGCAAACTTCATATCATTGAAGTAAGGCCGCGTACACACGGGCGGACTGTCTGGCCAACTAAGTCCGTCAGACAATCCGACAGACAGTCCGTCCTACTTTTGAATGAACGGACTTGACCACACATGATGAACAGACAGTCCGCTGAAAGCTTGCGCGATGACGTGTACAGCACGTACGACGGGACTAGAAATACGACGTCCAATACACTGCAATGCAACCTTCCGCCGTGTAAATCCTTTCTGAGCATGCGCCATACTTAGTCCGTCCAACTTGCCTACACACGAGCGGACTGTCCGCTGAAACCAAAGTTGGACGGACAATATTACGGAAATTCCGAAAGACTTAATCCGCCAGACTGTCCGCTGAAAAAGTCCGCTGAAGCCCACACACGAGCGGATTGTCCGCTGAAACACGTTTCAGCGGACCAAGTCCGTCAGACAGTCCGCCCGTGTGTACGCGGCCTAAGGCTGGAAAAATGCACCAAGATATTCTTAATAAAAAATCTGCTGCCATCTACCAGGATGATGAAGATGAAATGAGAGAGGACATCTCAGCCGGACAATGATCCCAACACACAAAGCCAAGGAAACTCTCCATTGGTTTCAAAGAAAGAAAATAAATCTGCTAGAATGGCCCAGCCAATTGCCTGCCTATCCAATAGAAAATCTATGGAAAGAACTAAAGATCAGAGTTCAGAGAAGAGGCCCACAGAACCTTCAAGATTTGAAGGCTGTGTGGAAGAACGGGCCGAAATCACACCTGAGCAATGCATGCGACTCGTTTCTCCATACAGGAGGCACCTTGAAGCTCTCATTATAAACAAAGAATTTGTACCAAGTATTAAAGCGGTTGTAAACCCTTACAAACCACTTTGACCTACAGGTAAGCCTAGATTAAGGCTTACCTGTAGGTCCAAGAAATATCTCCTAAACCTATACGGTTTAGGAGATATTTACAAAAAGACAGCCACCGCTGTCTACGGTGCATGCGCCGTAGACAGCGTCGCGCAGGCGCACTGAGCAGGCCACAGATCGCGGCTATATGCCGCTCGTGTCAGCTCCCGTGCACATGCGCGGGAGTGGCGTCATCGCGGCTCCGGCGAATCACATCGCCGGAGCAGCAAGACCCGGAAGTCACTCCAGGATACATGGCAGCGGTGAAGATGAAGAAGGAGGACCACTTCGGGAGGCTTCGTTCTCAGGTAAGTTATTCATAATGAGCTAGTATGCTATGCATACTAGCTCATTATGCCTTTGCCTTGCAGGTTGCATTTTTAAATTTTTTTTTTTAAAGTGCCTTTACTTCCTCTTTAAATACAGTTCAGTTAGCGTGTTCAGTACTTTTCCCTGTGTCCTTCCATTTTATTACATATAACTTCATTTCTGAACTTATTTGTGTTGGTGTCTTTGTATGTATGGATTGCATGGGTTGTTACCAACACGTGAGGAAAACTTCTTATCAATAACACCTTTAGAAATATATTTACCTAGAAAAATGGTGACGTGTTCGATACTTATTTTACCAGCTGTATATATCTGGCTGGCCACTGTTATTTTTTTTTTTGTTTGCCAGTGTCCCTTAACGAAATCCATGAAACTGATTTTATGGTAAGTACAAAAATCCCATTTCTTACATCGAGGCTGTGGATAAAATCATGATTTTTTTTTTTTTTTGCTGGGTCTCCTAATTGCCTTCTACAACAAAGTTATTAGTTCTGAGTGGAGATATTTTTTTATATTACTGTCGGCTACACAGATTTTGCAGATAAGCGCAGTAAGAATCGAGGTTGCAGATGGGGGTGGACATGTCCAGTAATGGTGGACATGTCCAGTAATGGTGGACATGTCCAGTAATGGTGGACATGTCCAGTAATGGTGGACAAGTCTAGTAATGGTGGACAAGTCTAGTAATGGTGGACAAGTCTAGTAATGGTGGACAAGTCTAGTAATGGTGGACAAGTCTAGTAATGGTGGACAAGTCCAGTAATGGTGGACAAGTCTAGTAATGGTGGACAAGTCCAGTAATGGTGGACATGTCCAGTAATGGTGGACAAGTCTAGTAATGGTGGACAAGTCCAGTAATGGTGGACAAGTCCAGTAATGGTGGACAAGTCCAGTAATGGTGGACATGTCCAGTAATGGTGGACATGTCCAGTAATGGTGGACAAGTCCAGTAATGGTGGACATGTCCAGTAATGGTGGACAAGTCCAGTAATGGTGGACAAGTCCAGTAATGGTGGACAAGTCCAGTAATGGTGGCCAAGTCCAGTAATGGTGGCCAAGTCCAGTAATGGTGGCCATGTCCAGTAATGGTGGACATGTCCAGTAATGGTGGCCAAGTCTAGTAATGGTGGCCAAGTCCAGTAATGGTGGCCAAGTCCAGTAATGGTGGACAAGTCCAGGAAGCAATATGAAAGTGGAACCCTTTAAACCTGTATGTAGCCTTTTGTCTGTTGCTGCCTTACCGGCACGTACATTTCATCATATTTTATCTGCTTTTGTAGAGTGAAGGATACACAATGTAGGCAAGAAAGCAATAAACTATAGCTAATTGATTTAGCAAAAAAAAAAAAATGTGAGGAGAAAAGTCTGATATATATTAGAAATCACAGAGCGGAAAACCTCAAGAGGAAGAGCTCGTTTAAAGTCATAAAAACTTTTCCCATCACCTTTAACAAGTCTGTATGTCTTTATTCCTGGCAGTAAATGAGAAGTCTGCACGTTTATTTGAATTTAACTTTCTTGCTAAAACCAATTAAGCCTCAAACAACTGTCAGTGTGCATCATCCATCCTGTTCTAGCTTCAGGAACAGACAGCTCTGGTTCTGTGCCGTCTTTTCACGGCCTAATTAAACGTTTGCATGTTTGGGCTGTTACGCCATTGACTGTCTAAGACTCACCCTACGCTTCCAGCCTTATTCTTTTATCTAGCTATGGGAAATCTGCTATTGCTGTGCCATGTTCCTTTTTTTTGTCAGTTTGTATCTGCTCTTGCACACCTATGCTTAGAGGTTCCTGAGGACAGTTTTCTAAATGTTTCTGTGTTAAACATAATAGTTGACATCTCGCTTAGCACTAGTTGCACGTAATGTATTACTTCTAGTGTTTCCGATGTTCTAACCCAGTTTTCTCCAAACTGTAGCCCATGGGCCGTATGTGACCCTTTGCTTGCCTTTATCTGGTCCCTAGGACACTATTCTCCCAACTGATACAGGGCACTGTTCCTGCCACTGAAACCAACAATGGGGCACTATTCCTTCCAATGGCACCATAATTGGGGAACTAATCATCCCTTTGACACCAATAATGGGGCACCATTCTTCCCACTGACGCCAAGGATGGAACGCCATTCCTCCCGCTGACGGCGAGGACGGAACGTCATTCCTCCCGCTGACACCAAGGAGGGCATGCCATTCCTCCCACTGACACTGAGGATGGAACGCAAATCCTACCACTGACGCCAAGGATGGAACACCATTCCTCCTGCTCACGCCAAAGATGGAACACCAAGGACGGAAAACCATTCCTCCCACTCTCGCACAGTACGGAACGCCATTCCTCCCGCTGACGCCAAGGACGGAACGCCATTCCTCCCGCTGACGCCAAGGACGGAACGCCATTCCTCCCGCTGACGCCAAGGACGGAACGCCATTCCTCCCGCTGACGCCAAGGACGGAACGCCATTCCTCCCGCTGACGCCAAGGCTGGACCGTCATTCCTCCCGCTGACGCCAAGGACGGAACGCTATTCCTCCCACTGACGCCAAGGAGGGGACGCCATTCCTCCCGCTGACGCCAAGGACGGGGCGCCATTCCTCCCGCTGACACCAAGGAGGTGACGCCATTCCTCCAGCTGACGCCAAGGACGGGGCGCCATTCCTCCCGCTGACGCCAAGGACGGGGCGCCATTCCTCCCGCTGACGCCAAGGACGGGGCGCCATTCCTCCCGCTGACGCCAAGGACGGGGCGCCATTCCTCCCGCTGACGCCAAGGACGGGGCGCCATTCCTCCCGCTGACGCCAAGGACGGGGCGCCATTCCTCCCGCTGACGCCAAGGACGGGGCGCCATTCCTCCCGCTGACGCCAAGGACGGGGCGCCATTCCTCCCGCTGACGCCAAGGACGGGGCGCCATTCCTCCCGCTGACGCCAAGGACGGGGCGCCATTCCTCCCGCTGACGCCAAGGACGGGGCGCCATTCCTCCCGCTGACGCCAAGGACGGGGCGCCATTCCTCCCGCTGACGTCAAGGACGGGGTGCCATTCCACCTGCTGACACCAAGGACGGGGCTCCATTCCTCCCGCTGACGCTGAGTACGGAACACCATTTCTCCCGCTGACGCCAAGGACGGAACACCATTCCTCCCTCTGACGCCAAGGTGGTGATGCCATTCCTCCCGCTGACGCCAAGGACAGGGCACCATTCCTCCCGCTGACGCCAAGGACGGGGCGCCATTCCTCCCGCTGACACCAAGGACGGGGCGCCATTCCACCCGCTGATGCCAGGGACGGGCGCCATTCCTCCCGCTGACGCCAGGGATGGGGTGCCATTCCTTCCGCTAATGCCAAGGAGGGAAGGAGGGGGCGCCATTCCTACTGCTGACGCCAAGGACGGGGCGCCATTCCTCCCGCTGAATCCAAGGATGAGGCGCCATTCTTCCCATACCAAAAATTGGGTATTGTTCACTCCAACTGACGCCAGGACATGTTATATTTCCGCTGGCCACAGTTTTGCCCCCCCTAAAGTCTGAAGGACCATAAACTGGCCCTTTGTCTATAAAGTTTGAAGTCTGTTCTAGAACAACCTTTCTCAACCTCTTTAACACGGCGGAACGTTTTGCTATAACTTTCAGGTTTCAAGGAACCCGTATTATATCCACAGCTCATACTACATTACCGTGGTTGTCACTGGGAAGAGTGCACCATAATTGGTGGCCTGTAGGAAGAATGTAAAAGTGGAAAATCTGTGCTGCCCCTAATTTTGAAATTAATATGTGAAACTGGTGAATGAAAAGTTAATACTTGACGTGCAAAGAAAGACAAAAACTTGTGAATTAAGGTGCTACAGCTTTAAAAAAAACTAAATACTCAGCGCATAAATAGTGGAAAAGGAAATTAAAATTGCGCAGCCACATACAATAAAAATAATACAATTTAAATTGTGAATATGTTCAAGTCCATATGGTGTTTCAGTAGATATTCCTGTTATACAACACTCAAGATGTGGCTTGAACTCCAATTCGATATTTATAATAAAGGAGTCTGCTTACCAGATACGATCAATCTCAAATTATAGAGCTCAAACTCGCTTAGCAATGAGACATTGCGCCTCAGAGTAATCCTCCTATGGCTCGCCCAGAGCCGGTATCCTTTACAATACAGCAGACTGTTGTTCTCATGTGATATTCTAACGAATCCTTCTGTATGGTCTTCCACTAATGCCGGACCGGACTTTTCGACGGACTAGGTCCGACAGTCTTCCCGGCGGAGTTCCGGCGGACTTTCTGAATGAACGGACTTGGCCACACACAATCACACCAAAGTCCGACGGATTCGAACGTGATGACGTACGACTGGACTAGAATAACGAAGTTCATAGCCAGTAGCCAATAGCTGCCCTCGCGTCGGTTTTTGTCCGTCGGACTAGCATACGAACGGCGGAGTTCCGGCGGGAAAATTTAAAACTATTGTTCTATTTCTAAAGTCCGCCGGATTTTTGGCAAGCAAAGGTCCGATGGAGCCCACACACGATCAAATTGTCCGACGGACTCGTTCCGTCAGACCTTTGCTGTCAAAAGGTCCAGTCATGTGTACGCAGCATAAGGGGCCAGGTGAAAAGAAGAAAAGGCTTCATGGTGCAGTATCTCTGCTTAAAAGATTTATTACAAGCTTAAAAAAAACACTGTCATCCAAAAGCAACAGCCGCGGCTCAAGCCAGCCAGCTGGTGCATGGTGACGTCAAAGACTGGTGCTCCACCCTCCCCGCCCACCCAGTAGGAAGTATGCCCACTTACAGATGGCTAAAAAGATTACGGGGGTGTCAGTGGCAACTTATCTGAGAGGCAGAAATTGCTCATTGCTTGAGTATCCCCTAATAACCTCTGGAGGAGCCGTAGGGTTCAAAGGAAGCGTGGTTGAAAAAAGGCTTCGCTAAATACGCAACATGCTTTATTTTTTTATTTAAAACATTCTACCACTTATGCCGCGTACACACGACCGGACTTTTTGACAGCAAAGGTCCGACGGAACGAGTCTGTCGGACAATTCGATCTTGTGTGGGCTCCATCGGACCTTTGCTTGCCAAAAATCCGGCGGACTTTAGAAATAGAACATGTTTTACATTTTTCCACCGGAACTCCGCCGGACCAAGAAATCCCTTCGTGTGTGTGCTAGTCCACCGGACAAAAACCAACGCTAGGGCAGCTATTGGCTACTGGCTATGAACTTCCTTATTCTAATCTGGTCGTACGTCATCACGCTAGAATCCGTCGGACTTTGGTGTGATTGTGTGTGGCCAAGTCCGTTCATTCGGAAAGTCCGTCAGAACTCCGCCGAAAGTCAGTCGGAAAGACCGCCAGATCTAGTCCCTCGAAAAGTCCAGTCGTGTGTAGGCGGCATTACAGATCACACACATGTACCGTGAGCTGTGTATATAAATCCCTTATTTTATTTTATTTTTTATTTTATTTTTTAGCAGGACCTGAAAATTCTTCCAAAGGTTCCTCCATGATAGAACGGTTGGGAGAGGCTTGCATTACACTGACTTTTCTCGCAAGTTCTTTTTTGCAGTTTGTCTCCATCTTATAAACTTCCTTTTTTTGAAGTTTATCCTGTTTTTATTTATTTTTTTTCCTCTCCTTTGACTTTTACCTAAAGTTTTTTTCTTTTAAAGCCAGGTTTCCTCTTTGCCACTGCTGCCGAACCGTCTGCATTAGCTTGCTGCAGGTGTAAAGCTTGCTTGATGTCTCGGCGTTCTGCCCCTCGCGCCTCAGCCCGCAGTGTAGATCTTACAAGACAAACTGCCTGGTACAGGGCAGATAGATGGAGGGCCAGCCCGAGGAAGGCGTCTTGATGAAATGGTTCAATTAAAAAGCACAAGCATTTACATGGTGTAATTTCCCTAAATTGCCAGCCAGTCCCTGCAGACTGGAGTGTTTGGGGGGGGAGGGGATTGATCAGCACATTGATTTTGGCTGAAGATGATAAATTTCTGCTGGTTAGTTAAAGTCATTCTGCGCCGGGTCTTGGGCTGCCGTGCTGAACAGCTTCTTTATCGGATGCTTAAAACAAGGACTTATTTTCTAAGGCCGCTGGGTCTGATCTCAGCTCAAGCTATTCCCAAACCATCTCTTACTCAGATGATTTTTGCTTAGCTTCTGTATGCAGATCAATAGGTGATTGAAACTGATTAAAACTTAGGCAACCAGTTACCGGCACCAGTTTAATTAGAAACAGGCTGATTCTTAAATGAAAGGGCTTTGTGAGTTGTTGTTTTTTTTTTTGTTTTTTTTTTTGTTTTTTTCTTGCATACTTAAGCGTCACGCAAAATAAAAAGGCCCATTTAAAATGTTTGTGCAATGAAAGTCCCAGGGGCGATGCAAGCACATCTGACACTGTAAAGCTCTGCGGAGACACTTTTTTTTTCCTCCACGAATTCCATTAATGTAAATAGTTTGTAGTTAGATTTTAATTAAATAATAAGCTCTAACCTTCGATCTACCTCTGAGTAAATACTATGCATTTTTAAAGCTGATATAAAAAGGCGCACATCAATGCAGTTAGGTACGATGGATATAAAAAGTCTACACACCCCTGTTAAAATGTCAGGTTTTAAAAAAAACAATTTCATAACTTTTTCCACCCTTAACTGCTTGCCTCCCGCCCACCGTCAAATAACGGAGGGACGGTGGGGCTCTCGTTATGGGTGGACGTCATATGATGGCGGGTACGTGCAGTGCGGCGATCGCGGCCGCGCCGTGTTGCTAGGACACGGCGCGCTCCCGATCTCTGTAAAGAGCCGTGGCTCTTTAACTATGTAATCGGCTGTGTCCAATCACAGCCAAGCACACGTAAACACGGAAAGGCTGTTAATCGGCTCTCGTCGCCTCACACTGACAAGAGTGTGTGGCGAGGAGAGCCAATCAGCGGATCAGGGGACATAGAGACATGTAATCAGGGCGCTGATTATCAGTGCCCTCATCACAATAAAGCGCTACCTGTGCCCAGGGCCATTTTTAAAGGCAGGGCAAAAGGGGCAGCTGCCCTGGGCCCTGTCATTGTTGTGGGGCCCAAAGCAGCTGCCGCTTTTGCCCTGCCTTAAAAAACGGCCCTGGGCACAGGTAGCGCTTTATTGTAATGAGGGCACTGATAATCAACGCCCTGATTACATGTCTCTGTAAAGAGCCGCGGCTCTTTAAGGCTGGGTTCACACCGCTGCGGCAGCGAGAACCGGATGTGATTCGCACCGCACTGCAGTGCAAATCACATCCGATCTCTGTGCGATGCGAGTTCAGCCATACAGATAGTATGGCTGAATTCGCATCGCACCCGCCGCAAACTCGCACGGGACCCTTTTTTTGGTCCGCAGCAGAATCGGATCGCATGGGTGTTCACAACATGCAATCCGATTCCTGTCCGAGTTTGCAGATCGCACTGCGATATGCGAACTGATCTGGGGGTGTCATTAACATTTCACTGACACTCCCAGCAGTCCGCATAGGGCAGTGTGAACTGCCGGCGGGAGGCATGCGATGCGGGAAAACGCCCCGGATTCACGGCGTTCCCGCATCGCTCCAGTGTGAACCCAGCCTAACTATGTGATCAGCTGTGTCCAATCACACCCGGGCACATGTAAACACGGAAATGCCGGTAATCGGCTCTCATCCCCTCACACTGACAAGAGTATGTGGCGAGGAGAGCCAATCAGCGGATCAGGGGACATAGAGACATGTAATCAGGGCACTGATTATCAGTGCCCTCATTACAATAAAGTACTACCTGTGCCCAGGGCCATTTTTAAGGCAGGGCAAAAGGGGCAGCTGCTTTGGGCCCCACAACAATGACAGGGTCCAGGGCAGCTGCCCCTTTTGCCCTGCCTTAAAAACGGCCCTGGGCACAGGAAGCGCTTTATTGTAATGAGGGCACTGATAATCAGTGCCCTGATTACATGTCTCTATGTCCCCTGATCCGCTGATTGGCTCTCCTCGCCACACACTCTTGTCAGTGTGAGGCGACGAGAGCCGATTAACAGCATTTCCGTGTTTACGTGTGATTGGACACAGCCGATTACATAGTTAAAGAGCTACGGCTCTTTACAGAGATTGGGAGCGCGCTGTGACCTAGCAACACGGCGCGCCCGCGATCGCCGCACTGCACGTACCCGCCATCATATGACGTCCAACCATACGATTTTAAGGCAGGGCAAAAGGGGCAGCTGCCCTGGGCCCTGTCGTTGTGGGGCCCAAAGCAGCTGCCTCATACTTGCCAACTATCCCAATTTAAATTTCTTTGTCTCTTGCTGTGTCCTGATATCTCAGTGTGAAGTACTGCTACTAATGTTGCCCAGCTCTACCCTATTGTGTACAGATGACTCAACTGCAGACCCTGTGTTTACATGTAAATAACGAGCATTCATATGTAAATAACAGCAGCATTCATATGTAAATAGCTGCATAGATATGTAAATAAAGGCTGCATCCATATGTATAGCATGACCCCTGGAGTGAGGAGATGATGTGCTGTAACCTCTAGCAACGAATCAGTGAGCAGTATTACTGTACAGTAATCTTAACAAGCAGAAATCATGTGCTGTAACCTCTAGCAACTAATCAGTGAGCTGTAATGTGTGATGTAACCTCTAGCAACCAGTCAGTGAGTGGTAATGATACACTGTAACCTCTGGCAACCAATCGCAATAGCTGCCTGATCTGATTCAGTAAACTGATTTAGAGTCTAACTGCTATTTATTGTATGTCTCAGAGCAGGTGGAGAGCAAAACTGCATGGGGGGGGGGGGGGGCCAAGAATAGTTTTGCCCAGGGTCCAATCAATATTAAAGACGACCCTGCCTGTGCCAGCAATCAGTGCCCACGAGTGCCGCCAATCAGTGGCCATTAGTGAGGCCAGTCAGGACTGGCTATAAGTGACACCTATCAGTGCTGCCCATCATTGCTGCCCATCAGTGACCATCAGTGCTGCCTGTCAGTGCCACCTATCAATGCCAACTAGTGCCACCTATCAGCACCCACCAGTGCCACATATCTTTTCCCATAAGTGTGGCATATTAGTGCTTCCTCCATCAGTGCCCATAAGTGCCACCTCATCATTGCCCATCAGTACAGCCAATCAGTGCCCATCAGTGAAGGAGAAAAATTACTTATTTACAAAATTTACTGACAGAAACTAAGAAAAACTTTTTTTTTTTTTAATTTTCGTTTTTTTTTTAAAAAAAATAATCAAAAAACGGCAGTGATTAAATATCAGCAAAAGAAAGCTCTATTTGCGTGAAGAAAATGGTAAAAATTTCCCATGGTTACAGTGTAGCATGACCGTGCCATTCAAAGTGTGACAGTGCTGAAAGCTGAAAAAATTGGCCTGGGCAGGAAGGGGGGTTAAAGTGCCCTGTAGGCAATTGGTTAGTGTGATCTATCAATTGAAAAACAAACTAAAATCTTTGGGGGGGGGGGGGGGAGATAAACTAAAATAATGTGGTTGCATAAATGTGCACACCCCCTTGACACTGGGGATGTAGCTGTGTTCAGAATTAAGCAGTCCCATTCAAACTCATGTTAAATAGGAGTCAGTACACACCTGACATCATTTAAAGTGCAGCTGATTAACCCAAAATAAAGTTCAGCTGTTCTAGTAGGTCTTTCCTGACATTTTCTTAGGCTCCGTTCACTTCTAGGCTTCCTGGATCGTGGGTAGTATTGATGCCATTCTGCCAGCGATATCTAATCACAGGATGCCCCTGCGATCCCCATCACTTCCAATGGCAATTGTGGTACTTCTTTTGGGAGGCAGGCGTCCCGCGATTCTGTCGGGCGCCAATCGCAGGAAAACTGCGCCCGGGCGCTATTCATAGTGACGGAGATCTCACAGACGTCCCGCGATTTGCTGTGATTCGCGTTTACGGGAAGAATCGTGGCGATTCTGCTTGCGATCCGGGATGTCTAGATGTGAACGGAGCCTTAGCCCTTGTACACGCGATCGGAGATTCCGTCGGAATGTTTCCTATCGGACCGTTTTGTCGGATATTCCGACTGTGTGTGGTCTCCATCGGACTGTTTCCGTCGGAATATCCGACGGACCAACTTTTCCAACTTGCCGGTAAAATTTTCCGACATAATGCTCCTATCGGACATACTCCAATCATGTGTAGCCTACTCCGACGGACAAAGTGCCACGCATGCTCAGATCAAATTCCTACACCAAAGCTATTGGCTACTAGCCTGAACGTAGTCCCGTCGTAACTAAATAACGTCATCACGTTATGTACAATCGGATTTTCCGACAACTTAGTCCGACCGTGTGTATGCAACCAACATCACTTCCGGACCTCTTCCGGAATTAATCCGTCTGAATACTTCCGACGGATTTGGTTGTCGGAATCTCTGACCGTGTGTACAAGGGCTAAGTCAAATCCTACAGCGAAAGCCATGGTCCACAGAGAGCTTCCAAAGCATCAGAGGGATGTCATTGTTAAAAGGTATCAGTCAGAAGGGTAGAAAAGACTTTGCAAGGTATTAGATCAGGGGTGTCCAAACTTTTTTCAAAGAGGGCCAGATTTGATGAAGTGAACATGCGCGAGGGCCGACCATTTTGCCTGACATTCTTTGAACCATTAAAATTCGGTCTAAGTGTGTTCTTTCGAACACTAATACACGGCCCAACAAGAATTATTTTGCCTTTGTGGCTGTGTGTGTTGAAGAGATGAGCTCGGGCGTGTTATTTGGATATACCGTATTTATTGGCGAATAGCACGCACCTTCACTTTAAGAGGGAAGTTTCAGGAAAAAAACCTTAAAATTTTAAATAAAAAAACTGTGAAGCAAAATAAGGGTCAGTGCCCATCTGCGCGCCCACCATTGCTGGGAATGCAGCCCCCACCATTGCCAGGATTTTACTCATCATTGCCAGGAATGCAGCCACCATTAGCCAGGAATGTAGCCACCATTAGCCAGGAATGCAGCCACCATTAGCCAGGAATGTAGCCACCATTAGCCAGGAATGCAGCCACCATTAGCCAGGAATGCAGCCACCATTAGCCAGGAATGCAGCCACCATTAGCCAGGATTTCAGCCACCATTAGCCAGGAATGCAGCCACCATTAGCCAGGAATGCAGCCACCATTAGCCAGGAATGCAGCCACCATTAGCCAGGAATGCAGCCACCATTAGCCAGGAATGCAGCCACCATTAGCCAGGATTTCACTCACTATTAGCCAGGATTTCACTCACTATTAGCCAGGAATGCAGCCACCATTAGCCAGGATTTCAGCCACCATTAGCCAGGAATGCAGCCACCATTAGCCAGGATTTCAGCCACCATTAGCCAGGAATGCAGCCACCATTAGCCAGGATTTCAGCCACCATTAGCCAGGAATGCAGCCACCATTAGCCAGGAATGCAGCCACCATTAGCCAGGATTTCAGCCACCATTAGCCAGGAATGCAGCCACCATTAGCCAGGAATGCAGCCACCATTAGCCAGGATTTCAGCCACCATTAGCCAGGAATGCAGCCACCATTAGCCAGGATTTCAGCCACCATTAGCCAGGATTTCAGCCACCATTAGCCAGGATTTCACTCACTATTAGCCAGGAATGCAGCCACCATTAGCCAGGAATGCAGCCACCATTAGCCAGGAATGCAGCCACCATTAGCCAGGATTTCAGCCACCATTAGCCAGGAATGCAGCCACCATTAGCCAGGAATGCAGCCACCATTAGCCTGGATTTCAGCCACTATTAGCCAGGAATGCAGCCACCATTAGCCAGGATTTCAGCCACCATTAGCCAGGAATGCAGCCACCATTAGCCAGGATTTCAGCCACCATTAGCCAGGATTTCAGCCAACATTAGCCAGGATTTCACTCACTATTAGCCAGGAATGCAGCCACCATTAGCCAGGAATGCAGCCACCATTAGCCAGGAATGCAGCCACCATTAGCCAGGAATGCAGCCACCATTAGCCAGGATTTCACTCACTATTAGCCAGGATTTCACTCACTATTAGCCAGGAATGCAGCCACCATTAGCCAGGATTTCAGCCACCATTAGCCAGGAATGCAGCCACCATTAGCCAGGATTTCAGCCACCATTAGCCAGGAATGCAGCCACCATTAGCCAGGATTTCAGCCACCATTAGCCAGGAATGCAGCCACCATTAGCCAGGAATGCAGCCACCATTAGCCAGGATTTCAGCCACCATTAGCCAGGAATGCAGCCACCATTAGCCAGGAATGCAGCCACCATTAGCCAGGATTTCAGCCACCATTAGCCAGGAATGCAGCCACCATTAGCCAGGATTTCAGCCACCATTAGCCAGGATTTCAGCCACCATTAGCCAGGATTTCACTCACTATTAGCCAGGAATGCAGCCACCATTAGCCAGGAATGCAGCCACCATTAGCCAGGAATGCAGCCACCATTAGCCAGGATTTCAGCCATCATTAGCCAGGAATGCAGCCACCATTAGCCAGGAATGCAGCCACCATTAGCCTGGATTTCAGCCACTATTAGCCAGGAATGCAGCCACCATTAGCCAGGATTTCAGCCACCATTAGCCAGGAATGCAGCCACCATTAGCCAGGAATGCAGCCACCATTAGCCAGGATTTCAGCCACCATTAGCCAGGATTTCAGCCAACATTAGCCAGGATTTCACTCACTATTAGCCAGGAATGCAGCCACCATTAGCCAGGAATGCAGCCACCATTAGCCAGGATTTCACTCACTATTAGCGAGGAATGCAGCCACTATTAGCCAGGAATGCAGCCACCATTAGCCAGGAATGCAGCCACCATTAGCCAGGAATGCAGCCGCCATTAGCCAGGAATGTACTCACCACTGCCATCAGTGCAGCCTTGGAGGGGACATGGAGGGGGCAGGACGAGCGCCAAAGAACAGGAGAATCTTCTGTTTAGACAGCAGCCTCTTTAAGAGAAAGTCCCGCCTCCTTTGATGGACAGAACAGTCGTCCAATAGCGGAGACGGGACTTCCTATTACAGAGGCTGCCGTGTAAACAGGAAATACTCCTGTGTGCACGGCGCTCGTACCTCCTCCCATCTCAGCCAGACTGAGACTTTATATCTTTTGTGGCCCCGGCGCTGGGAGATCGTCGGGGGCCACAAAAGATATATATGTTTAGATAACCAGGCAGGCCGGACTTTGGACATGCCTGCATTAGATATACCGTGGAACACAGTGAAGACCGTTATCATCAAGTGGAGAAAATATGGCACAACAGTGACATTACCGAGAACTGGACGTCCCTCCAAAATTGATTAAAAGACGAGAAGAAAACAGAGGGTCTGCCAAGAGGCCTACAGCAACATTAAAGGAGCTGCAGGAATATCTGGCAAGTATTGGCTGTGTGGTACTTGTGATGACAATCTCCCGTATTCTTCATATATCTGGGCTATGGGGTAGAGTGGTAAGACGGAAGCCTTTTCTTACGAAGAAAAACATCCAAGCCCGGCTAAATTTGAAAACGCATCTGAAGTCTCCCAAAAGCATCTGGGAAAATGTGTTATGGTCTGACGAAGCCAAGGTTGAACTTTTTGGCCATAATTCCAAAATAATTCCATAATTTGGCGCAAAAACAACACTGCACATCACCAAAAGAACACCGTGAAGCATGGTGGTGGTGGCAGCATCATGCTTTGGGGCTGTTTTTCTTCAGCTGGAACAGGGACCTTAGTCAAGGTAGAGGGAATTCTGAACAGTTCCAAATGCCAGGCAATTTTGGCACAAAACCTTCAGGCTTCTGCTAGAAAAGCTGAACATGAAGAGGAACTTCATCTTTCAGCAGGACAACGACCCAAAACATACATCCAAAGCAACAAAGGAATGGCTTCACCAGAAGTTTTGGAATGGCCCAGCCAAAACCTGAATCCCATTGAAAATCTGTGGGGTGATCTCAGGAGGTCTGTGCCCAGGAAATGCCCTCGCATTCTGAGTGTTTTTTTGCAAGGTAGAGCGGGCAAATATTGCCAAGGCAAGTTGTGCCATGCTGATAGACTCCTACCCAAAAACACTGAGTGCTGGAATAAAACCAAAAGCCTCTTCAACAAAGTATTAGTGTAAGGGTGTGCAGACTTATGCAGCCGTATTATTTTATATTTTTATTTTTTACTTCCCTCCACCTAAAAGATTTCAGTTTGTTGTTGAACTGAGTTGTACAGGTTATAGGTCACATTAAAGGTGGAAAATGTTCTGAAATGATTTATCTTTGTCTAATTTTTTTTTTACATCACAGAAACCTGACGTTTTACCCGGGGTGTGTAGACTTTTAATATCCACTGTATATATGAAAGCCTACCTATGCTTTTAAATGCAACTTTAAATACCTAAATTTGACTTGACATAGACTCTTGCATCCCCTGTACAGCAGCCCTCAGACTGGGAGAAGGGAGCACTAGGGGCCAATAAAATGTCCTAAGAGTGCGTATGCTTACAGGAGGAGAGAGAGCACAGAGATGCAGTGCCATCTGAAAGCGCTAGTAAACTTAGTAATGAAAAATAAATAAAAAATCTTCCTGCAAGGCAATGTCATAATGTGTTAGTATGCCTCGCATACTAGCACATTATGTGAAAATTACCTTAAAACAAAGCCCTCCTCGCTGACAGGGTTTCCATCTTCACCCGCTCTTCTTTCTGAGTTGGTGGCCTCTCGTCCTTTGATTGGACGAGCTGCAATGACGTCACTCCCGCGCGTGCGCACAGGGCTCTGAAGAAGTGGTGCGGGTATGTGACATCTCCGGTGGCTTCATAAGTAAATGTCTCCTAAACGGTGCACAATTAGGCGACATTTACTGTACCTATATGTAAGTCTAGGGCCCACCTATAAGTAAAAATCAACCAAGAAAGTTTACTCCCATTTTAATAGTATCATGGGCCCCTGGGAAAAGTATCGCACTGGGGCCCCTACCAGCCTGCATCAGATGTCCCCATCACTGCATCCCCATTCATCAGGTTCCCCAATCACAGTGCCCATGTACATCAGGTGTCCCCATCACAGTGACCATAAACATTAGGTGTCCCCATCACAGTGCCCATATACATCAGGTGTTCCCATCACAGTGCCCATATACATCAGGTGTCCCCATCACAGTGACCATATACATCAGGTGTCCCCATCACAGTGCCCATATACATCAGGTGTCCCCATCACAGTGACCATATACATTAGGTGTCCCCATCACAGTGCCCATATACATCAGGTGTCCCCATCACAGTGCCCATATACATCAGGTGTCCCCATCACAGTGACCATATACATTAGGTGTCCCCATCACAGTGCCCATATACATCAGGTGTCCCCATCACAGTGCCCATATACATTAGGTGTCCCCATCACAGTGCCCATATACATCAGGTGTCCCCATCACAGTGTCCATATACATTAGGTGCCCCCATCAGTGTCCCATTACATCAGATGTCCCCATCACAGTGACCATATACATTAGGTGTCCCCATCAGTGTCCCATACATTAGGTGTCCCTATCACAGCATCCACATACATCAGGTGTCCCCATCGCAGTGCCCATATACATCAGGTGTCCCCATCAGTGTCCCATTAAATCAGGTGTCCCCATCACAGTGCCCATATACATTAGGTGTCCCCATCAGTGTCCCATACATCAGGTGTCCCTATCACAGCATCCCCATACATCAGGTGTCCCCATCGCAGTGCCCATATACATCAGGTGTCCCCATCAGTGTCCCATTAAATCAGGTGTCCCCATCACAGTGCCCATATACATCAGGTGTCCCCATCACAGTGCCCATATACATCAGGTGTCCCCATTAGTGTCCCATACATCAGATGTCCCCATATATCAGGTTCTCACTATTAGTGTCTCCATACATTGTGTCTCCATTAGTGTTCCCTTTTATCAAGTGTCCCCATCACAGTGCCCATATACATCAGGTGTCCCCATTAGTGTCCCATACATCAGATGTCCCCATATATCAGGTTCTCACTATCAGTGTCTCCATACATTGTGTCTCCATTAGTGTTCCCTTTTATCAAGTGTCTCCATCACAGTGCCCCCTTATATCAGGTGTCCCCTTCACAATGTCTTCTTACATCAGGGTTGTGCCCCCCTTCCCCCTTTTCTCACAGCTCACAAATGCTGTTCCCACCTGTAATGAAGGCAGCTCCTCCTTCCTCTTGTGCACTGAGACTAAGGTGAGTTCTCAGTCTCAGTTCTCAGTCTCAGTTCTCAGTCTCAGTTTCGTCTCTCTTCTGCCCCCTGCAGGGAGGAGAAAACTGAATCCTCTCTCCTGTGGAAGCTAGCTGCTTCTTCTTCTACCAGGAGTGACGCTGCAGTTACCCCCATCAAAGAAGAGTGGCAAAAGCAGCCAAATCATCAGTGCACCCGCCCCCTTGTCCTGGCCCTGATCATGGTGCTCCTATGCCCCTGGTGTGCCCATTCATTAAGACAGCCCTGCAGAGATGGCCTAATTTGTGTTCTACTCCCCTTTTAAAGTGCACCTTCACTCAAAAATGAAAGTGCAGCTTATGCAACTCACCACCTCTATTCCTAACACTTTCGATTCGATTTTTTTCTAAGGGGAGAGGGTGCCACTCCCACTTCCTCAGTTCCTAGCTAGGCAAGAATTATGTGCACCCCACAGCTGCAGCCTCCTGGGACACATTACAGGAGGCTGCAGGACCAGTCCCACCATGCACATGCACTGGAGAGCCGGATAGGATTCCCCAGGAAGTCGTAGTCGGCTCCCATATCCAAAATGGCGGAGCCAGAACCAGTCAGTGCTGGACCGATATTCTAAAATTTTCCTTGAACCATAAGAGTGCTGGACCGCGCCAGTTCCGGTGCGGCCGAGTCACTTCTGTGGAGGTGTTTTACATTGAGTGCGCATGCGTGCACAGTCCAGCATTCTTATGGGTCAAGGAAAATTATAGACCCCCAGTCAAGTCTTGAATTTCAGACTCATTTTAGCAATAAAGTGAACTTATTTGCTTAATTATATTATTTTTAAACCCGTGAGACCGTTTTAATGTTTAATTTTAAAAAGCCTGCAGTCATAAGGTGGTGGCAGCCATCTTGGTACACCCCGCACTGCTCAGCGCCAAACTTATAGTCATAAGACGCTGACAGACATTTTTGGACACTCTCACTTGGACCTATAATGAGGATTCAACAGCGGACATCTTGCTACTCCCAACCCAGTGTTGGAGTCTGAAGATGGTCTCTGTTTTATAATTTTCCTCGACTCATAAAAATGCTGGGCCGTGTACGCATGCGCAGTGAATATAAAACACCTAAACGGAAGTGACGCAGTCCAGCAAACTTATGAGTCGAGGCAAATTTTAGAACACCGGTAAGTAACTTATTTTTAAAAGTCAGCGGCTACAGTATTTGAAATCAGTGGGCTGCAACTTGTGTCCAAAGTCACATGATAAGTCACACTAGTGGCAACGGGGCCTAAAAGATGGGTTGAGCTGAAAGGTTCCTTTACATCAAGGGTCTCCAAACTTTCTAAACTAAGGGCCAGTTTACTGTCCTTCAAATTTTTTTTTTTTGGGGAGGGAGGGGCGCAGACTGTGGCCAATGGAAGTAGAAGTGTCCTGGCATCAGAGAGGGTAAACAATGCCCCATGATTGGTATTAGGGGGAGTAGTCGTACCCCATTGTTGGTATCAGTGGGAGGACTAGAGTGCCATCAATGGGAGGAATAGTGCCCCATTGTTGGTATCCATGGGAGGAATAGAGCGCCATCTTTGGTATCAATGGTAGGAATAGTGCCCGATCGTTGGTATCAATGGGAGGCATAGTGCCCCATCTTTGGTATCAATGGAAGGAACAGTGCCCCATCATTAGCATCAGTGGGAGGAGGAATAGTGAACCATTGTTGGTATTAATGGGAAGAATAGTGCCCCATCGTTGTTATCAGTGGGAGGAGTAGTGTGCTATCATTGGTGTCAATGGAAGGAATCGTGCCTCATTGAGGGTATCAATGGGACAAATAGTGTGCTATCATTGGTATCAAGGGGAAGAATAGTGCAACATCATTGCTCTTAGTAGGCAAAATAGTGCCCCATCATTGGTGTCAATGGGAGGAATAATGCCCCATCATTAGTATCAATGGGATAACCAGTGCGCCATCATTGGTGTCAATGGGAGGAATGGTGCCCCATCGTTGGTGTCAATGGGAGGAATAGTGCCCCATCATTGGTGTCCATGAGAGGAATGGTGCTCCATCGTTGATGTCAATGGGAGGAATAGTGCCTCATCGTTGGTGTTAGTGAGAGGAATAGTGCTCCATCGTTGGTGTCAATGGGAGAACTGGTGCGCTATCATTGGTGTCAATGAGAGGAATGGTGCATCATCATTGGTGTCAATGAGAGGAATGGTGAACCATCATTGGTGTCAGTGGGAGGAATGGTGCACCATCATTGGTGTCAATGGGAGGAATAGTGCCCCATCATTGGTGTCAGTGAGAGGAATAGTGCTCCATCATTGGTGTCAATGGGAGGAATAGTGCTCCATCGTTGGTGTCAGTGAGAGGAATAGTGCTCCATCGTTGGTGTCAATGGGAGAACTAGTGCGCTATCATTGGTGTCAATGGGAGGAATGGTGCACCATCATTGGTGTCAATGAGAGGAATGGTGCACCATCATTGGTGTCAATGAGAGGAATGGTGCACCATCATTGGTGTCAATGAGAGGAATGGTGCACCATCATTGGTGTCAATGGGAGGAATAGTGCCCCATCATTGGTGTCAATGAGAGGAATAGTGCACCATCATTGGTGTCAATGGGAGGAATAGTGCCCCATCATTGGTATCAATCTGAGAACTAGTGCGCCATCGTTCGTTGGTGTCAGTGGTAGGAATAGTGCTCCATCGTTGGTGTCAGTGGGAGGAATAGTGCCCCATCATTGGTGTCAGTGGGAGGAATAGTGCTCCATCGTTGGTGTCAATGGGAGGAATAGTGCCCCATCATTGGTGTCAGTGGGAGGAATAGTGCTCCATCGTTGGTGTCAGTGAGAGGAATAGTGCTCCATCGTTGGTGTCAGTGGGAGGAATAGTGCCCCATCATTGGTGTCAGTGGGAGGAATAGTGCTCCATCGTTGGTGTCAGTGGAAGGAATAGTGCCCCATCATTGGTGTCAGTGGGAGGAATAGTGCTCCATCGTTGGTGTCAGTGAGAGGAATAGTGCCCCATCGTTGGTGTCAGTGAGAGGAATAGTGCTCCATCGTTGGTGTCAGTGGGAGGAATAGTGCTCCATCGTTGGTGTCAGTGGGAGGAATAGTGCCCCATCATTGGTGTCAGTGGGAGGAATAGTGCCCCGTCATTGGTGTCAGTGGGAGGAATAGTGCCCCATCATTGGTGTCAGTGGGAGGAATAGTGCTCCATCGTTGGTGTCAGTGAGAGGAATAGTGCTCCATCGTTGGTGTCAGTGAGAGGAATAGTGCTCCATCGTTGGTGGCAATGGGAGGAATAGTGCCCCATCATTGGTGTCAGTGAGAGGAATAGTGCTCCATCATTGGTGTCAATGGGAGAACTAGTGCGCTATCATTGGTGTCAATGGGAGGAATGGTGCACCATCATTGGTGTCAATGAGAGGAATGGTGCACCATCATTGGTGTCAATGAGAGGAATGGTGCACCATCATTGGTGTCAATGAGAGGAATGGTGCACCATCATTGGTGTCAATGAGAGGAATGGTGCACCATCATTGGTGTCAATGAGAGGAATGGTGCCCCATCATTGGTGTCAATGAGAGGAATAGTGCACCATCATTGGTGTCAATGGGAGGAATAGTGCCCCATCATTGGTATCAATCTGAGAACTAGTGCGCCATCGTTCGTTGGTGTCAGTGGTAGGAATAGTGCTCCATCGTTGGTGTCAGTGGGAGGAATAGTGCCCCATCATTGGTGTCAGTGGGAGGAATAGTGCTCCATCGTTGGTGTCAATGGGAGTTAAAGTGCCCCATCATTGGTGTCAGTGGGAGGAATAGTGCTCCATCGTTGGTGTCAGTGAGAGGAATAGTGCTCCATCGTTGGTGTCAGTGGGAGGAATAGTGCCCCATCATTGGTGTCAGTGGGAGGAATAGTGCTCCATCGTTGGTGTCAGTGAGAGGAATAGTGCTCCATCGTTGGTGTCAGTGAGAGGAATAGTGCTCCATCGTTGGTGTCAGTGGGAGGAATAGTGCCCCATCATTGGTGTCAGTGGGAGGAATAGTGCTCCATCGTTGGTGTCAGTGGGAGGAATAGTGCTCCATCATTGGTGTCAGTGGGAGGAATAGTGCTCCATCATTGGTGTCAGTGGGAGGAATAGTGCTCCATCATTGGTGTCAATGGGAGGAATAGTGCCCCATCATTGGTGTCAGTGAGAGGAATAGAGCTCCATCATTGGTGTCAGTGGAAGGAATAGTGCTCCACCGTTGGTGTCAATGGGAGGAATAGTGCCCCATCATTGGTGTCAGTGGGAGGAATAGTGCCCCATCATTGGTATCAATGGGAGAACTAGTGCGCCATCGTTGGTGTCAATGGGAGGGATAGTGCCCCATTGTTGGTGTCAGTGAGAGGAATAGTGCCCCATCATTGGTATCAGTGGGGGGAATAGGGCCCTATCGTTGGTGTCAGTGGCAGAAACTATGCTCCACTGTTGCTGAGGGCCAGATAAAAGCAAGCAAAGGGTGGCATCCGGCCCCAAGGCAGCAGTTTTTGGAGACCACGGCTCTACATTGACAATTTTGACTCAATTTTGACCACATCCAGCCTCTTCTCATGGCGGAAGCAACCAGATGAATCAAGGCAGCCTTAAACGGTTTGTGGTGGTAGGTGGCCGTTGAAGGTTTACAATTTTTGCCATTGAACGTGGCGTGTGTGTGGCCGGCTTTGACGCGGTTAATTCTCCCTGCCAGCTACTGGTATGTAAATGGTGCAGACAGACAAGTAATTACTGCAGCTGCTACAGACTCATTTGAAGGACTGGCTGTTAAGTAAGACAGAGGTGCGTGGAAGGTGTGTGTTACGCTGTAACCGGAGCCTCCATTCAGGCTACATTAATCACTTTACAGTTTGTGTGTGTTGAGGTAAGTCGAGGCAATTGAGATCTTTTACCGAAGTCCGCACATTTCCCTTTCTGCTTCCCGGTGACATGTGCCCACCACCCACCTGTGCTCTCTCTTTGTGACCCAAATCATCCCCATAATTAAATGTTAAATTGGTACCGTCAGTGATCTCTAAACCAAACCAGGCTTGTACCGTGCTCAAGAAATTTAACCCGAGCCTCCACGGGTGAATTGGCGCACACCATAATTAAATCATTAAGCCTTCCCTTTTAATTGCTTGGGAAACTGTAGAGCTATCTGGAAGCAAGGGTCCGGTTTCACGATGAGCTAATTAAGTTGGCACAGAGTTTCGGGTAAAGAGGCGTTGATCATTTCAATCAGATTTTTCTTTTTCATTCATCATAATCCCATCCTGACCCTTGCCATCCTTCTCTCAGGGCATAAGAAGTACATTGGCAAGAGTATAGTGATACAATGATGGAAAGACCGGGGCTTTTTTTTTTTATTTTTATTTTTTTTAATGTTGCGGTGAGGGGATTGAAAATAGACACGTTCGTTTCATTCCAAATTAAAATTTCGGACAAATTTTTCATTATTTTCGAGATTTGGATGTATTCGAATTTCTGATTTACAATAGTAGCAAATTTAAAACAAATCTGAAATAATGAAAAAAAAAATTTTGTCTGAAATTTTAAATCGAAAACAAAATCAAAATTTGAAAAAATAAAAGAATAGAATAGAAAATAAAGGAATATAATAGAATGCAGAAGAATGAATAAGAATAGGATAGACTAGATTCAAAAATGAAATTGAATTGGAAAAAAAAAAAACAACAATAGAAAGGAAAATAAAGGAATATAATAGAAAAGAATAGACCAAAATGGAATGAAGAAGAATAGGATAGACTAGATTCAAAAATAAAATGGAATTTGAAAAAAAAAAAAAAAAAGCAATAGAATGGAAAATAAAGGAATATAATAGAAAAGAATAGGCCATAATAGAATGCAGAAGAATGAAAAAGAATAGGATAGACTAAATTCAAAAATGAAATTGAATTTGAAAAACAAAACAATAGAATGGATAATAAAGGAATATAATAGAAAAGAATAGACCAAAATAGAATGAAGAAGAATAGGATAGACTAGATTCAAAAATGAAATTGAATTAAAAAAAAAAAAAAAAGCAATAGAATGGAAAATAAAGGAATATAATAGAAAAGAATAGACCAAAATGTAATGAAGAAGAATAAGATAGACTATTGCTGAAAGAGAAAAAAAAGCCGATAATTGTACATGCGCAGTGGCCCCGCCACCAGGTGCTGCCCATTGCGGGGTGTCATCCTGGCGACTCAAGGTCCTGTCCTCCCCTCCCTCCTCCTCTCCATGCCAGGACATTGAATCAGTGTGACCTGATCACAGGAGGCGGGTCATTGTTACTGTGGCCCCGTCAATTCAAATCCAGCTCTGTGACACAGCAGGAGATTGCCGCTATGATCTGGGCGCTGGGGAGGCTGCATCTTATGGGCACAGGCAGGTTGTATCGCACAGGCAAAAGTTGGCTTCATGCGACAGGCACTGGCAAGGCTGCATCTGACATGCACTGGAAGGCTGCATTGATCTCTTGTATCATGTCTGCAGTCTCAGACCATCTCCTGTATCATGTCTGCAGTCTCTGACCATCTCCTGTATCATGTCTGCTAGAGGTGCACCAAATGGATTACTATTAGCAGTGTGTTTAAGTTTAAGTAAGAGATTGCAGATATGATACAAGAGATGGTGGGAGAGCACGGACATGATACAAGAGATGGTTAGAGACTGTGGACATGATACAAGAGATGGTTAGAGACTGCGGACAAGATGCAAGAGATGGTTAGAGACTGCAGACATGATACAAGAGATGGTCAGAGACTGCAGACATAATACAAGAGATGGTTAGAGACTGTGGACATGATACAAGAGATGGTCAGAGACTGCGGACAAGATGCAAGAGATGGTTAGAGACTGCAGACATAATACAAGAGATGGTCAGAGACTGCAGACATATTACAAGAGATGGTCAGAGACTGCAGACATGATACAAGAGATGGTTAGAGACTGTGGACATGATACAAGAGATGGTTAGAGACTGCGGACAAGATGCAAGAGATGGTTAGAGACTGCAGACATGATACAAGAGATGGTCAGAGACTGCAGACATATTACAAGAGATGGTTAGAGACTGCGGACATAATACAAGAGATGGTTAGAGACTGCGGACATGATACAAGAGATGGTCAGAGACTGCGGACATGATACAAGAGATGGTCAGAGACTGCAGGCTGCATTTTTCTTGAACTTTTCTTGCACTAAATGGTCAACAATAAATTCATATTAATTTAAATTGATGATATTAATTAAAAAGTCAAATATAATACAATTTTATATATAAAAATATAAATATTTTTTAAAAACTGTAATTTTTTCGGCTAAGTGCATCTTAAATTTTCGGTTTCGGCACCAAAATTTCCATTCAGTGCACCCCTAAAAAAATAGAATAGAAAATTAAAGGAATGTAATAGAAAAGAATAGACCAGAATAGAATGGAGAAGAATATTATAGCCTATATTAGAAAAGAATAGTGTAAATCAGAATAAAATAGAAAATGAAAGAATAGAAAATAAGGAAATATAATGGAATATAAATAAAAATACAATAGAATAAAATAGAATAGAAGTGTCTTCTGAAATTCGAATTTTGAATAGAATAGATTATAATAAAAAAGCATAGAATAGAAAACCATAAAGTAGAAAAGAAAAAAAATGGAAAAGAATAGATAAAAAACTATAGAATAGAATAAAATAGTAAGACTACAACAGAAATTTGGATTTTTCGAATAAAATAAATTCAAATTTGAACAGAATAGATTACAAATAGAATATAACCGTCTTCGAATAGAATAAATTTAAATTCCAATAGTCGATTAGAAATTAATAGAATAGAAAAAACAATAAAATAGAATATAACCATCTTCTGAAATTCAAATTTTGAATAGAATAAATAGAAAATAAAAGAATTGAATAGAAAGAAATATAATCTAAAAACAATAGCATAAAAAAGAATATAGCAGTTCTCCAAAATTCAGATTTCAAATAGAATAAATTTGAATTTGAATAGAATATATTAGAATCGAATATAACAGTCTTCTGAAATTCAAATAGAATAGAAAAGAATGGAAAATAAAAGAATAGAAAAAAACAATAGAATATAACTATCTTCTGAAATGCTAATTTTTGATAGCATAAATTTGAACATTCTTCCATAATTAGAATATCAAACTTTCCGAATTTGGTAGAATTTAATTTATATAGCAAATTTAGCCAGTAGGGATTGAGCGGAAGCCTAGTCAGTAATCAAGCCAAAGGGCAATAGCAAGTGTTCGCAGCCTGGGACTAAGCAGAAGCGTAAGTTGTGGAACAAGCCAAAGGTCCATAACAAGTGGTAGTGAAGATACGAACCGCAGCAGGAATGACAAGAGAGAGATATTGGCTGGAGAGAGCACAATAATCTGACAAACAGGAAGTGCAAAGGCATGGCTGAAATAGGTAAGTTCATGGGAGGAGCAAAGTGTTCAAGGTTCATGCCAAGTGCCAAGGGTTTCAGGGCTTCCAAGGCACTCAAGAAGCCACATCAAAAGGCATGTGTCGGTCCCTTAGGGTGAATGTGCTTTTTCATTAACCACTTGACCTCCGGAAGATTTACCCCCCCCTTCACGTCCAGGCTATGTGTTATGGTAATAACTGACAATTGCGCAGTCATGCGACGCTGTACCCAAATGAAATTTGTCATTTTTTTCCCCCAGAAATAGTTTTCTTTTGGTGGTATTTGATCAACTCTGCGTTTTTTTTATTTTTTGCGCTATAAACAAATAAATACAGACAATTTTGAAAAAAAAAAAAAAATATATATATATATATATATATATATATATATATATATATATATATTTTTTTTTTTTTTTTTAATTTCTACTATAAAACATATCCATTCAAAAAAAAAATGTTAAAAATCGAATTTCTTCATAAATTTAGGCCAATAGGGTGATGACGAAAATAGTATTTGACCCCCTGTTGATTTTGTACGTTTGCCGACCGACAAAGAAACGATCAGTCTATAATTTTAATGGTCGGTTTATTTTAATAGTGTGAGACGGAATAACAGCAAAAATATCTAGAAAAACGAACTTCAAAAAAGTTATAAATTGATTTGCATTTTAATGAGTGAAATAAGTATTTGATCCCCTATCAATCAGCAAGGATTTCTGGCTCCTAGGTGTCTTCTATACAGGTAACCAGCTGAGATTAGGAGCACTCTCTTAAAGGGATCTCAGCTTGTTTCCACAGAAGCAATCAATCAATCAGATTCCAATCTCTCCACCACGGCCAAGACCAAAGAGCTGTCCAAGGATGTTGGGGACAAGATTGTAGACCTACACAAGGCTGGAATGGGCTACAAGACCATCGCCAAGCAGCTTGGTGAGAGGTGACAACAGTTGGTGCGATTATTTACAAATGGAAGAAACACAAAATAACTGTCGGTCTCCCTCGGTCTGGGGCTCCATGGAAGATCTCATCTCGTGGAGTTTCATTGGTCATGAGAACGGTGAGGAATCACCCAGAACTACACAGGAGAATCTTGTCAATGATCTCAGCTGGGACCATAGTCACCAAGAATACAATTGGTAACACATTACACTGTGAAGGACTGAAATCCTGCAGCCCCCGCAAGGTCCTCCTGCTCAAAAAAGTCCATGTACAGGACCGTCTGAAGTTTTCTAATGAACATCTGAATGATTCCGAGGAGAACTGGGGGAAAGTGTTGAGGTCAGATGAGACCAAAATCGAGGTCTTTGGTGTCAACTCAACTCGCTGTGTTTGGAGGAGGAATTCTGCCTATTACCCCAAGAACACCATCCCCCACCGTCATACATGGAGGTGGAAACATTATGCTTTGGGGGTGTTTTTTTGCTAAGGGGACAGGACAACTTCATTGCATCAAAGGGACGATGGACGGGGCCATGTACCCTCAAATCTTGGGTGAGAACCTCCTCCCCTCAGCCAGGGCATTGAAAATGGGTCTTCCAGCATGACAATGACCCAAAACACATGGCCAAGGCAACAAAGGAGTGGCTGAAGAAGAAGCACATTAAAGTGGTTGTAAACCCATGTGGGGGGGGGGGGGGAAGCAACCTGCAAGGCAAAGGCATAATGAGCTAGTATGCATAGCATACTAGCTCATTGTGAATCACTTACCTGAGAACGAAGCCCCGAAGCGGTCCTCCGTCTTCATCTTCGCCGCTGCCATATATCCGGGAGTGACAGCGCCAGAGCAGCGACACCCGGAAGTCACTCCCGGATACATGGCATGCGCACGGGAGCTGCCACTTGCGGCATATTGGCATTGACAGCTGCGCGCTCAGTGCGCCTGCGCACTGGGAAGGCCGCAGATCGCGGCGATGTGCCGCGAGTGACGTCATTGCTGCTCCGGCGAATCACAGCGCCGGAGCAGCGACACCCGGAAGTCACTCCCGGATACATGGCATGCGCACGGGAGCTGCCACTTGCGGCATATTGGCGTTGACAGCTGCGCGCTCAGTGCGCCTGCGCACTGGGCAGGCTGCAGATCGCGGCGATGTGCCGCGAGTGTCGGCTCCCGAGCGCATGCGCGGGAGTGACGTCATTGCTGCTCCGGCGAATCACAGCGCCGGAGCAGCGACACCCGGAAGTCACTCCCGGATACATGGCATGCGCACGGGAGCTGCCACTCGCGGCATATTGCTGTTGACAGCTGCACGCTCAGTGCGCCTGCGCATGCGCCGTAGACAGCGGTGCCTGTGTTTTGGCAAATATCTCCTAAACCGTGTAGGTTTAGAAGATATTTCTTGGACCTACAGGTAAGCCTTAATCTAGGCTTACCTGTAGGTAAAAGTGGTTTGTAAGGGTTTACAACTACTTTAACCACTACAATACGGGGCACTTTCGCCCCCTTTCCTTCCCAGCGCAATTTTCAGCTTTCAGCGCTCTCGCACTTTCAATGACAATTGCACGGTCATGCTAAACTGTACCCAAATGAAATGTTTATCATTTTGTTCGCACAAATAGAGCTTTATTTTGGTGGTATTTATTCACGACTCCGTTTTTTTTTTTTTTTTGTGATATAAACGCAAAAAAAAGCATACATTTGGGAAAAAAAAAAACAACAATAATTTCTTCTTTCTATTTTAAAAGAAATCCAATAAAAATCGAATTTTGTCGTAAATTTAAAGAGGAGCTGCACCTAAAAAAAAAATATTAAAAGCCAGCAGCTACTAATATTGCAGCTGCTGACTTTTAATAAAATCACACTTACCTGTCCCAGGGTCCAGCGATGTCGGTGGCAGATGATGAGCGATCGCTCGTCTCGCTGCAGCCACCGCCGCCATCCTCTGTCAAGGAAGTGGGGAAGTGAAGCGTTGCGGCTTCACTGCCCGGTTCCCTACTGCGCATGCGCGAGTCGCGCTGCGCGTCTCTTATGGTCCCCGCTGTGTCTCTGGGAACTGTGTGTTTCCCAGAACACAACGGGGGGGGCGGGGCGTCTGCGGCGGTCTGGCCGGAAGTGGGTGCAGTTACCTGGATTATCTAGGTAACTGCACCCCCCTCCCCCCTGAAAGGTGTCGATTGTGACACCGGAGGGGGGGAGGGATCAGATTAGCGGAACTTCCCCTTTAGGGTGAAGAACCGCTTTAAGCCAAAATGTGTTCTGCTATATGTTTCTGGTAAAAAAAATTCCGTTAAGTGTATAATAATTGGTTTGTGTGATCACGGACATATGTACGCAAATGATCATGTACAGACGTGTGCAGTTGATCATGTACATACGTGTGCCGATAGTCATTGGGACATGTGATTTTAGTGGGACATATGTGGGGGACATGTGTTTTTATTATTTGGGGACATGTGTGTTTTATACTAGACTGGTGATCAGTGAGTAAAAAGCTGTAAAAACAGCTCATACTCACTGATCATCAGCCGGCTGCAGCGATCTGCTCTCCTCTCCTCAGCGACGACTTCCGTGTGAGGAGAGGAGAGCTGATTGCCTAGCAACCAGCTGTTTGTTTACATCACATGATGGCTGTGATTGGACACGGCTGTCATGTGATCAGGAGGGCCAATTACAAAGCCCTCCTGCAGATCCAAGATGCGCCATGTCCGGGTGACACGAGCGCATCGTGATCGCCCCGCTGCGCGGGCACGTGAGCGCACGGTCCTCCTCCTTTCCGAAGGACGTTCCTGAACATCCATTCAGAAGGAGGAGGCTCCCATCCACCCGTATATATACATTGGCCTGGTGGGAAGTAGTTAACTGGTCCTACTTTAGAAAAAGGTTCCTGCACTACTTTGGTCCGTTTTCAGTCCATTCAATATCCTTGAAGTCGGATCCAAGTCAGATCCTCGTCCTAACCATCCGACTTGTGACCTCTGACATGGTGATTACAGCAGCAGCAAAATAAATTTATGCCACACTGGGATTATTTTGATTGGTCAAAGGACAACTTGGACTATCTCAAAGTCGAATGGAAGTAGGACCGATGTAGGATCGATGTCGCAGGGAAGGACAGTCATACCACAGTTGCGTTGTAGCCATTGACGACTTTGCGGCTCCTCAACGATTTCCAAAAGTATTTCCTGTACTACTTTTAGCGACTTTGGGGGAGGGGGGGGCAATGTGAATAGACATTAGGGGTGCGCATCTTCACTGGGCTCACGATTCGATTCGATTACGATTATCTGGTCTTCGATTCGATTCGATTCCGCGATGCATCACGATTACCGGCGAGCTCCCACTTTCGCTTGGGGCGCCTAGTGTCTTTTTAAACAAACTGAAAAATACGGAACCTCCCCCCGTCAAACGCAGCCACTTGTGCCCTGTCAAACGCAGCCAACTGTGCCCTTCAAACGCAGCCACCTGTGCCCGTCAAACGCAGCCACTTGTGCCCTGTCAAACGCAGCCAACTGTGCCCTGTCAAACGCAGCCAACTGTGCCCTTCAAACGCAGCCACCTGTGCCCATCAAACGCAGCCACTTGTGCCCTTCAAACGCAGCCACCTGTGCCCGTCAAACGCAGCCAATTGTGCCCTTCAAACGCAGCCACCTGTGCCCTTCAAACGCAGCCAATTGTGCCCTTCAAACGCAGCCACCTGTGCCCTTCAAACGCAGCCACTTGTGCCCTTCAAACGCTGCCACCTGTGCCCGTCAAATGCAACCACCTGTGCCCGTCAAATGCAGCCAGCGTGAGGTGTAAGTAGAGTACAAACCCGTTTGTACTATACTTACTGTTACATTGCATGATGTGCCCTGCTGTATTTATTAAAAAAAGTATGTGCTTTTTAAAAAAATGTGTCACAGTGCTGGACAGGCGGAGTTCTGATATGAGCCGAGAGCCAGGGGGAACATACTTCGATGTGGAAACCATTCTCGGCACAACACCGGCCCGCCTCTCGCCTCCCGCCTCTCTCCTCTCTCGAGTCCTGACGTCAGCGGGGAATTCTCAGCCACGCCCACTGACTATAGTTATCATATCAGAAGAGAGGCGGGCGGGGCTAAGAATTCCCCGCTGACGTCAGGACTCGAGAGACGTGAGAGGAGGGAGGCGAGAGGCGGGCCGGGCTCGGCACGGGACATTATCGGGATGTATTTACTATGAATTTCGGGAATCAAGTGACACTTTTTTTTTAAAAGCATATACAGCGGGGCACATCATTAACTGTAAGTCGCCATTTATAAAAAAAAAGTCATTATAAAACTATGCTCGGAGTGCTTTCCTGGGAGGGGCGGGGCAAGTTTCTATGACGTCACCCGCAATCGATTATTGGGTCCGTATGCATCGATGCCGAATCGGGGACACCGCGAATCCCGATGCAACGATTAATTTCAGCACCCCTAATAGACATCTGTGCAGGAACCCACACAGATGTCTGTCTATGTCTGTCAAATCGCTCCCGAAGTCGGACTGCATTGCCTGTTTAAAAATCGAGCGAGTTTCGGCTGAACTCACGCAATTTCAAACCCACCCTCAATGTGAAGCTGGGCTCCAAGTCTAATAAATTGGGTTCATTGCTAAATTTAGATGACTCTTAGTATGCATTGCTAAAAATAGGACATCACTAGAAAGCCACATGGAGAATATGTAATGCAGAAGATAATCACGGGCATACATTTTTTTTTATTAACCTACATAGATCCTTTCTAATTTCACATGTTGGTAGAGTAATTCTTCCTCCATAAAAAACTCTTCTTCTAATTATTTTTTCTCTGCAGGTAAATAAGGGATTCCAAGTGGAAGCAACAGGCCACCATTGAGTTCTTGATGAAGGAGGGGTGCAGGCTGTCCGACATCCACAGAAGGCTACGGAATGTTTATGGAGGTGGCACCATTGACAAGAGCGTCATCTTCTCATTGGTGACTCCTGTCAATGGATTCATCTCCAGTTTTCACATTCTGAAGCCTTTTATGGATGTCGGACAGCCTGCACCCCTCCTTCATCAAGAACTCCATTGACAGCACATTGCTTCTGCTCGGAATTCATTTTTTACCTGCAATGAAAAAGAGGAAGAGTTACCATAGAGGAAGAGTTACTCTACCATTTGAAGTACTATTTGAACGGCCTAGGTAAGTTAACCACATAAAGACCAGCCGCCGCAGTTGTACTGCAGCAGGCTGGCTCTATTACGTGAATCGTCGCCATTGTACGTCACTTTGTGTAATAGATATAGCAGGCGCGACCCCCGGAGCCCATACGTGTGGTCGGCGGGCGCACTGTCCACTCACAATCGCTCCACACAGAGGCAGAACGGAGATCTGTCAATGTAAACACGGCGGATCCACGCTCTGACAGGGAATCTCAGAGTGATGGTCCGTTCCTAGTCATTAGGAACAGCGATCTCTCTCCTCCTCCAGTCAGCCCAGCCCCCCCATACAGTTAGAAACACCTCTCTAGGGAACACATTTAACCCTTTGATCGCCCCCTAGTAATAACCCCTCCCTTGCCAGTGTCATGTACACAGTAATCAGTGCATGTTTATAGCACTAATCGCTGTATAAATGTTATTGGTCCCAAAAAAGTATCAAGTGTCTGCCGCAATGTCTCAGTCCTGTAAAAATAATTAAAATGTCATAAATCTATCCCCTATGTGGTAGACATGATAACTTTTGCACAAACCAGTCAATATACGCTTTTTTTTTTTTTTTTTTTTTTTTTTTACCAAAAATATGTAGGAGAATACATATTGGCCTAAAGTGAGGAAGAAATTAATTTTTTTATATACCGTATTTATCAATGTATAACACGCACTTTTTTCCCCTTAAAATCAGGGGAAATCGTGGGTGCGTGTTATATGCCGATCCCTGCCGTCTCTGAAGGAAGGGGAGTGAGCACCGCTGAATTACACAGAGCCGCGATCTCCTGTGTCCCCGGCGCTCCGTCACTCACAGCCAAGCCTCCTGGCCCCGCATTGAGCCACTGTTCTGTCTATAATATGAGCAGGGCCAGGAGTCGTGGCTGTGAGTGATGGAGCATCGGGTACACAGGAGATCGCGGCTCTGTGTAATTCAGCGGCACTCGCTCCTCCTCTTCAGAGACGGGATAATCCAACAATGGTGAGGCTGCAATGATGGGAAAGGTGAGGCTGCAGATGGGCACTGAGCAGGCTGCATTGTTGGGCAATTTAATGGCTGCAGATGGGCACTGAGCAGGCTGCATTGTTGGTCAATTTAATGGCTGCAGATGGGCACTGAACAGGCTACATTGTTGGGCAATTTAATGGCTGCAGATGGGCACTGAGCAGGCTGCATTGTTAGGCAATTTAATGGCTGCAGATGGGCACTGAGCAGGCTACATTGTTGGGTAATTTAATGGCTGCAGATGGGCACTGAGCAGGGTGCATTGTTGGGCAATTTAATGGCTGCAGATGGGCACTGAGCAGGCTGCATTGTTGGGTAATTTAATGGCTGCAGATGGGCACTGAGCAGGGTGCATTGTTGGGCAATTTAATGGCTGCAGATGGGCACTGAGCAGGCTGCATTGATGAGCTGTGACCCTAATTTTTCTTCAAAGTTCGTTATTTAAAATGTAAGTTTTTTTTCCCTTTAAATGTACCCCCTAAAATTGGGGTGCGTGTTATACACTGATAAATATGGCATATATTTTTTAGGATATTTATTATAGCAAAAAGAAAAAAATTGTTGTTTATAACGCACAAAATAAACATTGCAGAGGTGATCAAATACCACCAAAAGAAAGCTCTATTTGTTGGAAAAAAAAAAAGGGGCGTCAATTTTGTTTGGGTGCAAAGTCGCACGTCCGTGCAATTGTCAGTTAAAGCGACTCAGTGCCGAATGGCGAAAAACGGCCTGGTCATTATGGGGGAAAATCCTTCCGGTTCTTAAGTGGTTAATAAAAAAAAAAAGTTATGCCCACTTCTGCATTACTTTTGGTACAACCCTCACGTTTGATTACTTTACAGCCATAATTTATTTATTTATTGAGCCTTTTTTAGTTTATTAGAATGTCTTGGAAGACGCGTTCCGGGTCACAATCCCGGTGTCTGTGTGTTTTTTAGTATACGGCTTTTGTGAGTGTTGCAGGCCGTCCTCGTGGAACTTTAATGCATTAAACGTTACAGGAGCGTCTTATCTTGTCGGCGATCAGACTGTTGATCTCCAGGTAAACTGAAGGCTTTCACATCACTTCATTGTCGGTAAATGAATTCCAACGAAACCTTAACCAAGCGTGCTCAGACAAAGACCTTTTGTCAGATAAAAGATATCTGCTGTCAATTCCAGGAGTCAGATGTGTAAAATGGACATTTAAATGTAGCTTTTTCTTTTCCCTAAACAATGAATTTTTTTCTTACAGTCGGAGTGTCCTATAAGGATGCAGCCGCCACAACTTTTTGAAACCTGTAAGTCCCCATGTTCCGGGGCGCTTTTACCTGAAAAGCGTAAAAATAACTTGATTTATCCCTTTCATGACTAAGCCTATTTTTAACATTTGGTGTTTACAAGTTAAAGCGGTAGTAAACCCGCACATTTTTTTTTTATTTTTTTTAAACCTGCAAAGCAAAAGGCATAATGAGCTAGTATGCACCGCATACTAGCTCATTATGAAATACTTACCTTAGAACGAGGCCCCGACATCTGGCCCGATCCACGCCGAGGGAGCTGACATGCTCCCTCTGCGTTTCTTCCGGGTATCACGGCTCCGGCGCTGTGAGTGGCCGGAGCCGCGATATCGTCACTCCCGCGCATGCGCGCGGGAGATTTTATTCCGGCCGGCCGGCCGGCCACTGCCGGATTTTCAGGCCGAGAATCCCCTTGTGCGCATGCGCCGCTGCAGTCAGCGGCGCATACCGAGGGGAATATCTCCTAAACCGTACAGGTTTAGGAGATATTTTTTTTACCTACAGGTAAGCCTTAGTATAGGCTTTCCTGTAGGTAAAAGTTAAAAAATTGAGTATACAACCACTTTAATATGCATATTTTTTGCTAGAAAATTACTTGGAACCCCCAAACATTTATATATATATATATATATATATATATATATATATAATTTTTTTTTTTTAGCAGAGACTCTAGAGAATAAAATGGCGATTGTTGCAATATTTTATGTCACACGGTATTTGCGCAGCGGTGTTTTAAACGCAACGTTTTGGGAAAAGGGACACTTTCATGAATTAAAAAAAAACAAAAAACAGTCAAATTAGCCCAATTTTTTTGCATAATGTGAAAGATAATGTTACGCCGAGTAAATAGATACCAAACATGTCACGCTTTATAATTGCACGCACTCGTGGAATGACGACAAACTACGTTACCTAAAAATCTCAATAGGCGACGCTTTAAAAAAAAAAAATTTCTTATTTATTTTATTTATTTTAAAATTCATAAATTGTTTTAAAAAAAAATAAAAATTTTGATCACTTTTATTGCTGTCACAAGGAATGTAAACATCCCTTGTGACAGTAATAGGTGGTGACAGGTACTCTTTATGGAGGGATCGGGGATCCCTCCTTTACACTTCAAGGTATTCAGATCGCCGTTTTCGGCGATTCTGAATACCGTATATATTTTTAAATCTGGCGCCATTGGCAGCCGAGTAAACGACGTCGCTTCCGTGTTTACCATTAGGAGACTAGAATGAAGCCGCTTACGGCTTCTTTCCAGTCCCTCCCCAGCCGCCGGAGGCATCGCATTCTACATCGGTGCTCCCGTTTGAACGGGAGCCCCGGTAAGAGCGGCGGGAGGGGGGGGTGTCCCCTCCCGCTCCTCCGACATAACAGCCGAGCGGCTTTTAGCCGCATCGGTTGTTATGGGTGGAAAGCCAATCGCCTGCTCTGAAAAAACGGTACCAGGATGATGCCTACAGGTGCGGGCATCATCCCGGTATAACCCCCGGAAGCCGAGTATGCACATCTGCGTACGCTCGGCGGAAGGGGTTATAGTGGGGGAGGGAGAAAGAACAACTTCTGTCTGCAGTCTCCTCAGGAACTCACATTATGGAATCCTACACTTTTCATGTGCTGCAATGCGTCATCGGGGGGGGGACAACAGGAAGAGGCAGTCAGACCCCAGATGACATAAGAAAAGATGGCGGCATGGGACCCAGCTCATGGCGGCGGAGTGACAAAATAAAATTAAAGATGAAGGGAAAAAGGATGGGGGAAGAGGAAAACCTACACACAAAAAACCTCAAGGAAAAGTGTTGGTTATATTGGACTTTTTAGGCAAAATTATAATTAAATATACCAAAAAGGAAAATAAGAAAGAAAATATATTCAAAAATATTTATTTATAAAAAAAAAATTTTTTTATTTATATAAAATAAAAAATAAATAAAAAAGAGTAAAAGCATATCAAGTGCTGCTTTATATCCTGTCTGTACATTTTAGACAATATCCATATCCATTTCTTTTAGTTATATATACCCAAAGGATGACAAATTGTACATTGATATTCAAAATAAAAAAGGATTACACTAGACAAGGTATCAATTACAGAACTGATCTCAGATATATTCTGGCGCTCTACATGTTTCGCGTTTTGGGCAACGCTTCCTCAGGAGCTTTAGAAATTTTCTACAATACAGAAAGTGTATCAATCAGATCAAAGTGACAAAGGAGTGACAAAATACAACTGGAAATGCTGGATTCACTGGGTGGGTGAGAATGCTTTTTTTAATAACTTACCCTCCGGAATATTCCCCCCCGACCTGGTAATTTTTTTGCTTTTTGCGTTACTTTAACTGACAAATGCGCGGTCATACATAATGAGAAAATAAAATTGATGTCCTTTTTTTTCCCGCCCCACAAATAGAGCTTTCTTTTGGTAGCATTTTATCGCCGAAGTTTTTTTTTATTTTTTGGGCTAAAAACAAAAAAAGTTTTGAAGAAAGGGACTAGGGCTGTGGAAATGAAATATTAATTCCTTGATTAATCGTTAATTTTTTTGATTGATCAAAATTCTTTTGATCGGTACTCGTCTCTCCGGCGGGTTCAGGGAGTTCCGTCGGAGATCCGGTGACGTCACGGACATCGACGTCACAGGACTCCTCCCCCCCTATCCCCAAGTGCCTCCGTCTGCTAACGAAGGGAAGGGGGGAGGAGTCCAGTGACGTTGAAGTTCTGATTGTACGTAACGCGTACGGGGGAGGAGCTACACGTGACGTCACCCTGCTGCTGCTCTACGGAACTAACACGATTGTTGGCTTTACCTGCTGTGTTTTTATCATCTTTATGTGAGTAGTTTGTGTTTGAACACAAAAATGAAATCTTATACTTAAGTGGTGAGCACTGAGATCTTTTCTTTCTACCCATGACCCGGCGTCCTTGCTGAGGTCTAAGGAGACGTGAGAGACGTTTATGGTCTGTGTTACCCCTTTTGATACCCGCTTGCATGACCACCTGTTTGCACAGGGGTCCATGCCATAAGGGGAGAGTGATTAGTTACACTGGAGGTGGAGGGATTGTCGCGCTACTGTGGAAAAAAAATGACTTATGTCAGTGCTACAGTTTGAATTTAAAACATATTTGTGTGAACTGCGAAGTTAAGTCATGGATTGTGGAAACGAACTAGTGTCGGGTGATTGTATATCGTGTATAGCACATTTACCACTGACTAATGCAGAGCTGCAATACAAGGAGCTCAGCTAAAAGTAGTTGGATCTGTATGTGCGTTATAATTAATCGAAATTAGTCGATTAATCGATTTAAAAAAATCGATTAATCAAACACGAAAATTTTAATCAGTAACAGCCCTAAAAAAACTTATTTTTTTCTGCTATAAAATCTATCCAATAAAATTTTTTTTAAAAATCAAATTTCTTTATAAATTTAGGTCATTGTGTATTCTGCTACATGTTTTTGATAAAAAAAAAAATCCCAAAAAAGTGTTGATTGATTTGCACAAAAATTATAGCGTCTAAAAACTGTGGTACATATACTTTTTTTTTTTTAATACTAGTAATGGGGGTGAACAAGCGACCTTATAGTGGGGACTTTGATATTACGAAGGTCAATCTGACACTAACTGAAACTTTGCAGGAATCAGTGACGCTATTAAAGTGATCAGTGCTAAAAATATGCTTAGGCATTAACATTTGTTTTACCCTTAGGTGTGAAGGGGTTAAGGAGGAGTGGGCTCCCTCCAGGCAAGCCTGTCCTTAAAGCTTTGTAACCGTAAAAAAAAGGAAAAGATTGGATTCTGTTACTTTAAAGCACATTAAACAGCACAGTGCTTATGCTGTGTAAGTTTTCCCCTTTATCACCTGAAATACCTGGCTGATCCTGCCTGGTGCTGCCCTCTCCCTTGTAAACTGACCACGGTTTTCATAGCTGCCGAGCCCTGACACCGTGGTCAGTTTACCTGCCTCTGTTATCTGCAGCTCTCCTCTGCCATCTCCCCCCCCCCCCCCGCCTGTCAGCTCTGCTCATCCCCCCCCCCCCCCCCGCCCTCCACCGCTGCTGAAATAACAGTGTAAAGTACATACAATCCCACCTGTTAGAAAACATCCTATGCTCCAGTGTCTGTTCTTTGTAAAAAATATGCCCGTTACTACTGTATTTCATAGCGCCTCTCTACGCTCACGGGTCTCCTTGCTGCTCTCCTTCCCTCCTCTCCAGCTGACGTTTCAGCTCTCTCCTTCCC
Organism: Lithobates pipiens; assembly: GCF_037356315.1. Taxonomy (NCBI): domain Eukaryota; kingdom Metazoa; phylum Chordata; class Amphibia; order Anura; family Ranidae; genus Lithobates; species Lithobates pipiens. The sequence continues at coordinate 6,615,462 of NW_027507903.1, read as the reverse complement.
TCCTCCCGACTGACGCCAACGGGGGATTCTCGGGCCCTTCCGGGGGAGCTAGAGGGAGCAGCAAGGAGTCACGCGAGTGCCAAGTGGCGCTGTGAAATAAGGTAGTAATAGGCATATTTTTTACAAAGCACAGACACTGGGACATAGAATGTTTTCTAACAGAGGGGATTGCATGTACTTTACACAGTGGCTTAACAACCACTTTTAATCTCTCCATTGCTATATAGGCTTTAATTTGGAGACTCTCAAAAACATAGAGTTAGGACCACAGTACACAGGGGAGCCTTGACGTAAGCAATGCGGTTTCACTGTATATTTTCAAATTGCAACTAAAACCTCTGATTTTAACATGAATTGTTAGACAGGGTCAATTTGTTTTCTCTGGTAAGTGTGCTGGAAAATTTATGACCGTGCTATAGCCAAATTGCGTGCTTCTTGCGTGCTCCCTGCGGCATGCACCTGCAGGCATCTGTGATCACTGTGTCCTATGGACACAGCTGATCACAGATCGTGGTAATGAGCCAATCACAGCAGCTCTTTACCACGTGATCATCTGTGCCCAATTACAGCTGATCACAGTGTAAACGGGATTTGCCAGTTATCGGCATTCCTCTCCTCACGCTGACAGCAGGTGAGGAGAGCCGATAACCGGCAAATGTACACTGATGATCAAGGCACTGATAATCAGCAATATCCTGATTATCAGTTCAGCCCCAACTCTTCCCATCAGTGCTGCCAATCAGTTCCTACCAGTGCTGCCAATCAGTCTTGTCTACCAGTGGCCATCAGTTCTGCCTTTCAATGCCCATCAGTGCTGTCTTTTAGTGCCCATCTGTTCTGCCTTTCAGTGCCCATCAGTGCTGCCTTTCAGTACCCATCTGTTCTGCCTTTCAGTGCCCATCAGTTCTGCCAATCAGTTCCTACCAGTGCTGCCAATCAGTGTTGCCTACCAGTGGCCATCAGTTCTGCCTTTCAATGCCCATCAGTGCTGTCTTTCAGTGCCCATCAGTTCTGCCTTTCAGTACCCATCAGTTCTGCCTTTCAGTACCCATCTGTTCTGCCTTTCAGTTCCCATAAGTTCTGCCTTTCAGTTCCCATAAGTTCTGCCTTTCAGTTCCCATAAGTTCTGCCTTTCAGTGCCCATCAGTTCTGCCTTTCAGTTCCCATCAGTGCTGCCTTTCAGTGTCCATCTGTTCTGCCTTTCAGTTCCCATCTGTTCTGCCTTTCAGTTCCCACCAGTGCTGCCTTTCAGTGTCCATCAGTGCTGCCTTTCAGTGTCCATCAGTGCTGCCTTTCAGTGTCCATCAGTTCTGCCTTTCAGTGTCCATCAGTTCTGCCTTTCAGTGCCCATGTGTTCTGCCTTTCAGTGCCCATGTGTTCTGCCTTTCAGTTCCCACCAGTGCTGCCTTTCAGTGTCCATCAGTTCTGCCTTTCAGTGTCCATCAGTTCTGCCTTTCAGTGCCCATCTGTTCTGCCTTTCAGTTCCCATCTGTTCTGCCTTTCAGTTCCCACCAGTGCTGCCTTTCAGTGTCCATCAGTTCTGCCTTTCAGTGTCCATCAGTTCTGCCTTTCAGTGCCCATGTGTTCTGCCTTTCAGTGCCCATGTGTTCTGCCTTTCAGTGCCCATGTGTTCTGCCTTTCAGCGCCCATGTGTTCTGCCTTTCAGTGCCCATCAGTTCTGCCAATCAGTTCCTACCAGTGCTGCCAATCAGTGTTGCCTACCAGTGGCCATCAGTTCTGCCTTTCAATGCCCATCAGTGCTGTCTTTCAGTGCCCATCAGTTCTGCCTTTCAGTACCCATCAGTTCTGCCTTTCAGTACCCATCTGTTCTGCCTTTCAGTTCCCATAAGTTCTGCCTTTCAGTTCCCATAAGTTCTGCCTTTCAGTTCCCATAAGTTCTGCCTTTCAGTGCCCATCAGTTCTGCCTTTCAGTTCCCATCAGTGCTGCCTTTCAGTGTCCATCTGTTCTGCCTTTCAGTTCCCATCTGTTCTGCCTTTCAGTTCCCACCAGTGCTGCCTTTCAGTGTCCATCAGTACTGCCTTTCAGTGTCCATCAGTTCTGCCTTTCAGTGTCCATCAGTTCTGCCTTTCAGTGCCCATGTGTTCTGCCTTTCAGTGCCCATGTGTTCTGCCTTTCAGTGCCCATGTGTTCTGCCTTTCAGTGCCCATGTGTTCTGCCTTTCAGCGCCCATGTGTTCTGCCTTTCAGTGCCCATCAGTTCTGCCAATCAGTTCCTACCAGTGCTGCCAATCAGTGTTGCCTACCAGTGGCCATCAGTTCTGCCTTTCAATGCCCATCAGTGCTGTCTTTCAGTGCCCATCAGTTCTGCCTTTCAGTACCCATCAGTTCTGCCTTTCAGTACCCATCTGTTCTGCCTTTCAGTTCCCATAAGTTCTGCCTTTCAGTTCCCATAAGTTCTGCCTTTCAGTTCCCATAAGTTCTGCCTTTCAGTGCCCATCAGTTCTGCCTTTCAGTTCCCATCAGTGCTGCCTTTCAGTGTCCATCTGTTCTGCCTTTCAGTTCCCATCTGTTCTGCCTTTCAGTTCCCACCAGTGCTGCCTTTCAGTGTCCATCAGTACTGCCTTTCAGTGTCCATCAGTTCTGCCTTTCAGTGTCCATCAGTTCTGCCTTTCAGTGCCCATGTGTTCTGCCTTTCAGTGCCCATGTGTTCTGCCTTTCAGTTCCCACCAGTGCTGCCTTTCAGTGTCCATCAGTTCTGCCTTTCAGTGTCCATCAGTTCTGCCTTTCAGTGCCCATCTGTTCTGCCTTTCAGTTCCCATCTGTTCTGCCTTTCAGTTCCCACCAGTGCTGCCTTTCAGTGTCCATCAGTTCTGCCTTTCAGTGTCCATCAGTTCTGCCTTTCAGTGCCCATGTGTTCTGCCTTTCAGTGCCCATGTGTTCTGCCTTTCAGTGCCCATGTGTTCTGCCTTTCAGTGCCCATGTGTTCTGCCTTTCAGTGCCCATCAGTTCTGCCTTTCAGTGCCCATCAGTTCTGCCTCTCAGTGCCCATGTGTTCTGCCTGTCAGTGCCCATTAGTTCTGCCTTTCAGTTCTCATTAGCGCTGCCTTTCAGTGCCTATCAGGGCTGCCATTCAGTGTCCAGTTCTGCCTTTCAATGCCCATCAGTGCTGTCTTTCAGTGCCCATCAGTTCTGCCTTTCAGTGCCTTTCACTGACCTTCAATGATGCCTATCAGTGCCCATTAGTGGAGCCTCATCAGGGTACATTAGTGAAGGAGAAAAATTACTTATTTACAGTTTTATAACAGAAACTAAGTAAAACATATATATATTTTTTTTTTTTTTTCGGTTTTCATTTGTTTAGCAAAAAAACGAAAAACCCCAGTGGTGATTAACTACCACCAAAAGAAAGCTCTATTTGTCTCAAAAAAAATTATAAAAATGTCATATGGGTACAGTGTTGCATGACCGCGCAATTGTCATTCAAAATGCGACAGCGCTGAAAATTGGCCTGGGCGGGAAGGGGGTGAAAGCGCCCGGTAGGCAAGTGGTTAAAGACCACCCAGCAGACAAGGAGTGACGTTCCTCTGCACTTACTAATCTCCATAAACCTTCCGTTTGCCAAGTGAACAGCCCGTTCTTTAGCAGATCAACTCCGACGCACCTAAAATACGCATCAAAACAAATCAACACAATGTGTGCGACTTGATTTTCTACCATGGATCCTCCATCGTGCTAGATGATCTGCCAGTGTTGCGTGACAGGGCCACTTTAAATCTACACATTGTCAGAGTTTTGTGTATGTTTGTTTTCTCCCCAAAGAAATTGAAAGCTTTATTACATATCATTTTACGAGAGAGGAATTGAGAGGTTTTATGTTCCCATTTAGATATACTACTTGCACTGTAATGCACCGCTCCGGGGGTTTTTTTTTTTTTTGGAATCTTGGAGATTGATAAGCAGTTACTTGAAGAGGGGAGCTGAGACTAAATGTTTTAGGTTTTTCGCATGTTGAGGTCTGTTGTGTTCCTGTATGAAATACGGTGCAAGGTGTCTATGAATGTTTTATATTATACCAATAACCCGGGGTATGAAATGTTGTGGTTCAGCACCACTAAAAAATAGATGGCTGCAGTTTCTACTTAACCTCATAACCTGACATCTGTAGGACCTTTCGTTAACGGTCTCCATATAGTGACTTATGCCGCGTACACGCGAGCGGATTTTCCGTCGGCGGGGAAAAAACTTGGATGTGTGGCAGAAAACTGACACTGCACATCATGCTGAAAACACCATCCCCACTGTGAAACATGGTGGTGGCAGCATCATGTTGTGGGGAAGCTTTTCTTCAGCAGGGACAGGGAAGTTGGTCAGAGTTGATGGGAAGATGGATGGAGCCAAATACAGGACAATCTTAGAAGAAAACCTGTCATGCCCCATACACACGAGCGGATTTTCCATCAGAAAAAACTTGGATGGTTTTTCCACCAGAATTCCGCTCAAGCTTGGCTTGCATACACACGGGTCACACAAAAGTTCTCTAAACTTTCAACCGTCAAGAACGCTGTGACGTACAACACCACGACGAGCCGAGAAAATGAAGTTCAATGCTTCTGAGCATGTGTCAAATTGTTTACGAGCATGCGTAGGAATTTTGCACGTCGGAATTGCTACAGGCGATCAGAATTTCCGGTCTGAACTTTTTCCGACTGAAAAATTGAGAACCTGCTCTCAATCTTTTGCTGGCTGGAATTCGGCCAGCAAAAGTCCGATGGAGCGTACACGCGGTCGCATTTTCCGACCAAAAGCTCTCATCGGTCTTTTGCTGGCCTATTTTCCGATCATGCCCCATACACACGAGCGGATTTTCCATCAGAAAAAACTTGGATGTTTTTTTTTCCGATGGAATTCCGCTCAAGCTTGGCTTGCATACACACGGGTCACACAAAAGTTCTCTGAACTTCCGACCGCCAAGAACGCGGTGACGTACAACACCACGACGAGCCGAGAAAATTAAGTTCAGTGCTTCCGAGCATGCGCTGAATTGTTTGCGAGCCCGCGTAGGAATTTTGCGCGTCGGAATTTGTACGGACGATTGGAATTTCTGATCGGAACTTTTTCCGACCGAAAAAATAGAGAACCTGATCCTCAATCTTTTGCCGGCTGGAATTCTGCCAGCAAAAGTCAGATGGAGCATACACACACGGTCGGAACTTCTGACCAAAAGATCCCATCGGACGTTTGCTGGCCGAATTTCTGAGCGTGTATACGGCGCTTTATGACCTGCTTGTGCCTCCTAAAGCCCAACTCCAGGAATTTTTTTTTTATTTAAATTGGACATCAATTTAGTTTACTTCTCAGTCTTGATTCCGACACCTCTCCCTGAGCCATCTTGGGTTGTAATGGATCAAAGTCATTGTTTCCGCTATGAACAAAGCTAATATCCTGCCCTGCCATTTTCCCCTACTTGTTATATTCTTGGGCACTGGTCCCATCACCACCCCTGGGAATTCTTCTGCCCCTGTAGCCTATAGTACCTTGAAAAAGTATTCATACCCCTTGACATTTTCCACATTTTGTCATGTTACAACCAAAAACTTTAAAATTATTTTATGTGATAGACCAGGGGTAGGGAACCTATGGCTCGCGAGCCAGATGTTGCTCTTTTGATGGCTGCATCTGGCTCTCACCTCTCAATCCGCAGATTGCGTGGTGTGCCGATCCGTGGATTGAACCCATAGGAAAGGCCGCAGCTTCGGCCTAGCTCTGGAGCTGTGGCCATCTTGGTACACCCGGCGGCGGCCTAGGTGAGCGGCGCGCTGATGTCATCATCACCCACCTCAACTGCTCGTGGATCTGCCTGCCTGTGTAGTGGTAAGCAAGCAAACAATCGTAGTGGAGATGTGGATATTACAGTGGGGGAGATGACGTGGATATTACAGTTATAATTGAAATTAGTCAATTAAACAAAAAAATTGTTTTAAACATATTGTATGGCTTTCGTGGAATTACATTTTAAAATATGTGGCGTTCATGGCTCTCTCAGCCAAAAAGGTTCCCTATTCCCTGTGATAGACCAACACAAAGGGGCACATAATTGTCAAGTGAAGGAAAAATTATAAATGTTTTTCAAAAATTTGTACAAATAAATCTGTGAAAAGTGTGGGGGGGCATTTGTATGGCGCCCCCCAGAGTCAGTACTTTGTAGAACCGTCTTTCTCTGCAATTACAGTTGCAAGTCTTTTTGGGGGTGTCTCTACCAGCTTTGCACATCTAGAGAGGACATTTCTGCCCATTCTTCTTGTGAAATATCTCAAGCTCTGTCAGATTGTACGGAGAGCGTCTGTGACCAGCAATTTTCAAGTCTTGCCACAGATTCTCTATTGGATTTAGGTCTAAAAAAACATTTCCATTGTAGCTCTGGCTGTATGTTTCGGGTCGTTGTCCTGCTGGAAGGTGAACCTCCGCCCCGGTCTCAAGGTTTTTGCAGATTGTAATGCCGTGTACACACGATCTGAAATTCGGCCACCAAAAGACCGATGAGAGCTTTTGGTTGGAGAATGCGACCGTGTGTACGCTCCATCTGACTTTTGCTGGTTGAATTCCAGCCAGCTAAAGATTGAGAGCAGGTTCTCAATTTTTCAGTCGGAAAAGGTTCCGACGGGAAATTCCGATCGTCTGTAGCAATTCCGACATGCAAAATTCCTATTCATGCTCAGAGACAATTTGACACATGCTCGGAAGCATTGAACTTAATCTTCTCGGCTCGTCGTAGTGTTGTACGTCACTCTGTTCTTGACGGTCGAAAGTTCAGTGAACTTTTGTGTGACCGTGTGTATGCAAGCCAAGCTTGAGTGGAATTCCGTTGGAAAAACCATCCAAGATTTTTCTGATGGAAAATCCGCTCGTGTGTATGGGGTATAACAGGTTTTCTTCTAAGATTGTCCTGTATTTGGCTCCATCCATCTTCCCATCAACTCTGACCAGCTTCCCTGTCCCTGCTGAAGAAAAGCATCCCCACAACATGATGCTGCCACCACCATGTTTCACAGTGGGGATGGTGTGTTCAGCATGATGTGCAGTGTTCTTTTTCTGCCACACATAGCGTTTTGCTTTTAGGCCAATTTTGGTCTCATCTCACCAGAGCACCTTCTTTCACATGTTTTCTGTGTCCCCCACATGACTTCTTGCAAACTACAAATGGGACTTCTTATAACTTTCTTTCCCCAATGTCTTTCTTCTTGTCACTCTTCCATAAAGGGCAGATTTGTGGAGAGACGACTAATAGTTGTCCTGTGGACAGATTCTCCCCCCTGAGCTGTGGATCTCTACAGCTCCTCCAGAGTTACCATGGGCCTCTTGGCTGCTTCTCTGATGAATGCTCTCCTTGCCCGGCCTGGTCAGTTTAGGTCTCCCCTCCCTCCTGCTGGCTTTCAGCTGTTGCAGAGAGCCATACAGGGGATCGATTCCAGTAATTGCCTTCCCTGCAGCACTGATCACCTTCCCTGTGCATGCCATACATTGCCCCCTCGCCTCAGGCCATCCCTACCCCTGCAGTGCTGCTGGTTTCCCTCCTATCCTTCCCACTAGCAGCTTCAAGCATTCAATAGGATCCTTCAAGATGGAGAGTGGGGGAAGGGTCGGGTAAATGTGTCATCTTTACCAGCCCCTTTTCCTGAGTGAACACAATGGTAACGATCACTCACTGTGTTCATTCATAAATGAAGCTTAAAAAACAGTATTTATTTGGGAGGCAGGGGCCGTCAGGTTGGCTGTATGTGGCCCCCGTCAGATTGGCTTTGTGTGGCCTTGTCAGGTTGGCTGTATGTGGGTATGTGGCCTCGTCAGGTTGGCTGTATGTGGGTATGTGGCCTCGTCAGGTTGGCTGTATGTTGCCCCGTCAGGTTGGCTGAATGTTGCCCCATCAGGTTGGCTGTATGTTGCGCGGTCAGGTTGGCTGTATGTTGCCCCGTAAGGTAGGCTGTATGTGGCCCTGTCAGGTTTGGCTGTATGTGGCCCCCTCAGGTTGGCTGTATGTGGCCCCCTCAGGTTGGCTGTATGTGGCCCCCTCAGGTTGGCTGTATGTGGCCCCCTCAGGTTGGCTGTATGTTGCCCCATCAGGTTGGCTGTATGTTGCCCCGTCAGGTTGGCTGTATGTTACCTCTTCAGGTTGGCTGTATGTGGCCCCCTCAGGTAGGCTGTATGTTGCCCTGTCAGGTTGGCTGTATGTTGCCCCATCAGGTTGGCTGTATGTTGCCCCGTCAGGTTGGCTGTATGTTACCTCTTCAGGTTGGCTGTATGTGGCCCCGTCAGGTGGGCTGTATGTGGCCCCCATCAGGTGGGATGCATGTGTACGCCGTCAGGTTGGCTGTATGAGGCCTCATAGTTTTTAAGAGCAGCCCTGTCCACATAACCATATGTTCTATATGCATGCTACTTAATGTATTTTACTTTTCAAACAGTCAGGTCAGAAGAGCAAATCTCATGATTTTTATTGATTTTATGTATCTGTTTTACAGAGCATATCATGGTTCCAGTGGGAAGATCCTAGCTGTAAAGGTAAGATCGACTGTAGTGATCTCCATCTGATACAGCAGAAAGGTATTGGTATTGTCCTTAAAGCGGAGCTCAAGCCCCACGTGTTCTTCACTGAATCAGTCAGGGATGCCCTCAAAAGTTCGAAGGTGGCTTTACTGCAAGTCATTCTCCTCTGATGCCTCTTTTGTATGTTACAATCTGTTTCAACCCAACACCGCAGTTCTTCTTCCTGTCCAAACGACGTCCAGAGTCATCCAGCCTTCTCATCAGCAGCCGGATTGTCATTTACACCCCACCAACCAGAGTCAGTATGGGAGCCAGAGACCCCAGAATCAGGCAGAGGCCCTGGGCAGGGTTGGCCAGGGAGAGGTAGACTTGCACCCAGAAGAGCCGGCTGTAGACCTCCTGACCCATATGGAGGTGGGGACTAGGGCAGGTCGCAATAGGACTTTTAGGCCAGGCCAAGAGTTCCCTGGAGTGAGGCTTTCCCCCCTGGAGGGTCTCCGGAGGGGTGTACTCATGGAGGAGGTGATGGCAGGGATCCCATCTCAGTGAGTACTAATGACCCCAGGTGGAAAGAGACAGTGTGAGGGAAGGTGGCTTACTGAAAATGCTGCATGATGCTTTCACATATGACTAGTGCGGACCGCCCACTAAATGTGATTGACCATTCACACCACACGAAAAAAGGCCACTCATAACTTCCAATGCATTTGGTGCACTCACATATACAAGTATCACTAACACAGTACACTGCTGGTATTCAGCTCTGTCTGACTCTATTAGATATTGCACTTCCTGGTCTCTTGGTGCGTGATGATGTCATCCAATAGTCCCCGCCCCTACGTGTTTCGTCAGCGGGACATGTGACTTCCTCGGTGGGGAAGAAGGACAGTGTCTGTCTTAGCAACCATTAAGACTTCCTTTGGCATTGCAGCATAGAGAAGGAAAGCATGCATCAATATCACTATTGCTTTTTATCCACTTTGTAGTCATCATCCTTCCAAGTGATTTGGTGCCACTCTCTTTGTTGTAGGCTGCTTTGCATTTTGGAATCACCATAATGGATCAGTCTGGAGGGTTCATTTCTGGTCTCTTGGTGCATGATGACATCATCCAATAGTCCCCGCCCCTACTTGTTTCGTCAGCGGGACACGTGACTTTCTCGCTGGGGAAGGAGGACAGTCTCTGTTACCTATTTAGCAACCATTAAGACTTCCCTTGGCATTGCAGTACCGCAACATAGAAAATTGAAGCATGCATCAATATCACTATTTCTTTTTATCCACTTTCTATTCATCATTCCCCAAAGTGATTTGGTGCCACGTTCTTTGTTGTAGGCTGCTTTGCATTTTGGAATCACCATAATGGATCAGTGTTGGAAGGTTCATTTCTGGTCTCTTGGTGCATGATGACATCATCCAATAGTCCCCGCCCCTACTTGTTTCGTCAGCGGGACACGGGACTTTCTCGGTGTGGAAGGAGGACAGTCTCTGTTACCTATTTAGCAACCATTAAGACTTCCCTTGGCATTGCAGTAGTGCAGCATAGAAAATGAAAGCATGCATCAATATCACTATTTCTTTTTATCCACTTTCTATTCATTGTTCCCCAAAGAGGTTGTTAATTTCTGGTCCCTGGTGCGTGATGACTTCATCGAATAGTCCGGCCCCTACGTTTTTCGTCAGCGGGACACGTGACTTCCTCTGTGGGGAAGGAGGACATGGTCTGTCACCTATTTAGCAACCATTAAGACTTCCCTTGGCATTGCACAGCATAGAAAATGAAAGCATGCATCAATATCACTATTTATTTTTGTCCACTTTCTATTCATCACCCCCCAAGTGATTTGGTGCCACACTCTTTGTTGTAGGCTGCTTTGCATTTTGGAATCGCCATAACGGATCAGTCTGGAAGGTTAATTTCTGGTCTCTTGGTGCGTGATGATGTCATCAATAGTCCCTGCCCCTACTTGTTTTGTCAGCGGGACACGGGACTTTTGCGGTGGGGAAGGAGGACAGTCTCTGTTACCTATTTAGCAACCATTAAGACTTCCCTTGGCATTGCAGTAGTGCAGCATAGAAAATGAAAGCATGCATCAATATCACTATTTCTTTTTATCCACTTTCTATTCATCGTTCCCCAAAGAGGTTGTTAATTTCTGGTCCCTGGTGTGTGATGACTTCATCGAATAGTCCCGCCCCTACGTGTTTCATCAGCGGGACACATGACTTCCTCTGTGGGGAATAAGGAAAGTGTCTGTCACCTATTTAGCAACCATTAAGCCATTAAGGCTTCCCTTGGCATTGCAGTAGTGCAGCATAGAAAATGAAAGCATGCATCAATATCACTATTGCTTTTTATCCACTTTCTATTCACCCCCCCCAAGTGATTTGGTGCCACGCCCTTTGTTGTAGGCTGCTTTGCATTTTGGAATCACCATAATGTATCAATCTGGAAGGTTAATTTCTGGTCCCTGGTGCGTGGTGACATCATTCAATAGTCCCCGGCCCTACGTGTTTCGTCAGCGGGACACGTGACTTCCTTGGTGGGGGAAGAAGGACAGTCTCTGTCACCTATTTAGCAACACATTAAGACTTCCTTTGGCATTGCAGCATAGAAAATGAAAGCATGCATCAATATCACTATTGCTTTTTATCCACTTTCTATTCATCATCCCACCCCCCCCCCCCCCCCCCCCAAGTGATTTGGTGCCACGCTCTCTGTTGTAGGCTGCTTTGCATTTTGGAATCGCCATAATTTATCAGTCTGGAAGGTTAATTTCCAGCACAGGAGATTGTAAAGCGTGGCTTTATATAGTGCATTGTCTGCATTTCTCACCTGTTCAGGTTAGCTCAGATCTGCTTGCTTACTAAAGAAGAGGTGATTGAGCACACACACACACACACACACACACACACACACACACACACATACTTTTAGCATTCGCTTGCAATTTTCCTGGATCATCTCAAGAGTGTAACATCCTCTTTGTATTCCGTATCCCCTCCGGTGTATGAGAAATGGGGAGACTGATAACCCTTTTCACGTGGACATGTAATCCCATCTTATGCCCCGCAGTGGTTTACTTACTGTAGCAGACAATTATGTCTCTGGTGATTAAGTGAATTAAAACTGAACATCAGCCTAATTTGACCTGTGAAGTCTGCTCTTGTCGCTCGGTTTTTTTTCCTCCAGTGCAGTTTGGGCACAAGGACCGCTCTGACAGCCTGTGATAGATTGCTTTATTTACAAACCGCGTATTTAAAAGGCCGACCGCTCATTTACACAGCGCCGTGTGAGTATATTAATCGCCAGCACCAGAAATCCCACATTGACTTGATGGCTTAGATTGACTTCTCTTGCAATTCTAGAGACGTTTACATGACATCACACATTGTCTTAGAAACGAGAGATTAAATGGTGCTAATGGGGCAAGCGGCACAAGTCCAACTTCAGCAAATAGTCCTGTAATGCTATCCACAGGCTCACTTAGGGGGTTACTTACCAAAGGCAAATCCACTTTGCACTACAAGTGCAAACTACAAGTGCAAAGTGCACTTGGAAGTGCAGTCGCTGTGGGGTAGATCTGTAATGAGCAAGGTGACCAGATTTTTAAAATGAAATCCGGGGACATATTTTTTTATTGGGAAATGGTAAACTATTTTATACGGATATTTTCCTCAAATTATATATGCAGTCAGAAGTGTAGGGTGGGTTGTCAGTGCCCGGGACAAGGCAAGAAATGTGCACCCCCCCCGCCAGACTTTTAGCACTTCCTGAGTCCCTTCCACTAGTACAGTAGTACTGACCTACCTGCCCACTGAACTTACCTACCTGGATTCCTACCCTGACCACTACACTGACCTACCTTATCCCTACACCGACCTACCTTATCCCTACACTAACCTACCTTATCCCTACACTGGCCTGCCTTATCCCTACATTGACCTACCTGATTCCTACACTGACCACTACACTAACCTACCTGATTCCTACACTATCCTCTACACCAGGGATATGAAATTAGCGGACCTCCAGCTGTTGCACAACTACAAGTCCCAAGAGGCATAGCAAGACTCTGACAGCCACAAGCATGACACCCAGAGGCAGAGGCATGATGGGACTTGTAGTTTTGCAACAGCTGGAGGTCCGCTAATTGCATATCACTGCTCTACACTGACCTACCCGATTCCTATACTGACTACACTGACCTGCCTGAGTTCTATACTGACCACTACACTGACCTACCTGATTCCTGCACTACTCAACCCACCCCCCCCCCCCCCCCGCCCCCTACATGAACAGCGTAGATTGGTTGATTTTGCTCACATCTCCATGGCCTCCATGATTATCTATCAGAACAGGACTCTACCCAGCACCAGGTACTGTTCCCAACGCCCAGCTGCTCCTCAGTATCCCCCGCCAAGAGTTTCTCCAATAGCCGCCGTATGCTCTGTACTGCCCCTCCCCTCCGCTGTTCTCACACACACATGCGCGGCTGCCCTCACCAGATGGATCATGGGGGGGACAGGCTAGACTACAGGAGTCCCTGGGCAGGGAGGCAACACAGCACACTGGGGGGGGGGGGGGGAGTACAGTAATGATTGTGCGCCCTCCTCCAAATGTTTCACCCAGGGCAAGAGTAACAGATGTCCCCCTTTCTCGGGTGCTAGCAGGGGGGTAAAACCGCTAGCAGCCAAATACTGCTGCTAAAACGACTGTAAAGCGGTGCTAAAAATAGCACCGCCCCAGTGTGAAAGGGGCTTAACTAGCTGTTAACCTGTGCAGTGCAGGCACAGCGCCCCCCGCCCGCATGGGCAAAAATTATTTGTCCCCAGTTCCACTTTAATTTTGGTTTCTGATATTTTTTACCTTTTATTAAATACAACTCCATATCCCCCCCCCTCCCCTCTTATAGTCTGTATGAGAGGAAGTTCTGCGCTTGGGTTCAGGTCCATTCGCAATCAGCACCGTTCCTGAGAGCATCCTCTGACTGTTGTTCTATTACAGCCCCTTGAAATAACATAGGCAGGCTATTTCCTATGGGAGCGAGCCCCCCTCCCCTCCCCCTCTCCCCTACTTACACAGCAGTTTGACCTGTCCCCGGGGTACCTTCCTCCCTCGGCTGCACCTGACACAGGTTAAATGCCTCTCACACTTTAATTGAGTAAAATTGCTATGATGTAGCGGCAAATTATTTTATTTTTTTTCCCCAAGTTTTTTCCGCGCTGAAAAATGCAAGTGAGTGGAGTTGGCAAATGACTATTGATTTGGGGAAGTGTGTTTTAAATTTCTCTTGGCAGTTCTATATTACAGTTACAAGCAGGATTAGTCGGAGCGTTTATAAATAACCCTAAAGCAAGCTTGTGATTGAAACAGGTTGCGTCTTATTCTATTCCTTTTTTTTTTTTTTTTTCCCCGACGCCCGGCGTTCTCAAATTTAATTTATGCCTTTGCATATCCTTGTCTATATTTCTCCTCCCTGCTACATATAAATCTTAATTTATATGTCTGTTCTGACGGCTGCACAGATATACGAGTGCATTGTGTAAGACGCACGTCAAGACACCGCGTGTGTTTCCTTCCCTGTCAGTGCCAGAGGGAACTTTGGCGCACAGCGAGGAGCACGGGGGTCTGCACTGAAAAAGCCTGCATTACGCTCGTTCAAGTAGTGTGGGTGCCGTTCGAAATGGGGGACAGCTTGGGGTTTACTCTGGGCGATTTTCCCAAGCCTTTGCAACTTGTATAGCGGTAAAAGCGGCATTTCACCAAAAATAAATATTCACACTGTTTTTTTTGGTGGAGTTTGGAGGCTGAGCTCTTATTCTTTTGAAAATGCCCTGCTTTAACCCCTTGATCCCCACAGTAGCAAACCACAGCCCTTTGCATCGAATATGGTTGCCGGGGGGGGGGGGGCACTTGCGGAGGTGCCCTCACTTACCTGTATGTATTGCGTTTGGTGGACAAAGTGACAGGGAGTATAATTTCAGCTGCAAGCACGTGTACACCCCAGGCTGCTGCCTCTGTAGCTAAAAGCGGTAGCGGTTGGGGACCATAAATGCGTGGCTTAACAAGTCCCCCCCCCCCACCCCGCACAGAGAGCCATACAGGGTATTGGTTCCAGTAATTGCCCCCCCCCCCCATTCCGCCAATCACACTCCCTGCCCACATCCGGTTGCTGCAGAATTGTCTGCTACACATCCACAATGCCAATCATTCATTCCACCACATCCCAAAGGTGCTCTATTGGATGAGATGTGGTCAGTGTGGAGGCCATTGGAGTCAAGTGACCTCATTGTCCAGTAGTGAGATGATTGGAGCTTTGGTTGCCGGGGGGGGGGGGCAGGCACTTGAGGAGGCGCCCCCACTTACCTGTATGTATTGCGTTTGGTGAGCAAAGTGACAGGGGGTATAATTCCAGCTGCAAGCATGTGTACACCCCAGGCTGCTGCCTCTGTAGCTAAAAGCAGTAGCGGTTGGGGACCGTAAATGCGTGGCTCAGCAAGTTCTTTTCCAACCCCCCCTCCTGCACAGAGAGCCATACAGGGTATTGGTTCCAGTAATTGCCCCCCATTCCCGCCAATCACACTCCCTGCCCACATCCGGTTCTGGGCCCCATACAGGAGGACTGGTGGTACTTCCTTTTCCCATGGCCCAGTATATGCATATACACCGAGTTGGACCCCCTTTTGCCTTCATTCTTGGTGGCATAGATACAACAAGGTGTTGGAAACGTTCCTCAGAGATTTTGCACCATAGTGACATGATAGCATCACACAGTTGCTGCAGATTTTTATCGGCTGCACATCCATGATGCCAATCTTTCATTCCACCACATCCCAAAGGTGCTCTATTAGATGAAATGCGGTGAGTGTGGAGACCATTGGAGGACAGGGACCTCATTGTCCAGTGGTGAGATGATTGGAGCTTTGTGACATGGGGCATTATCCTGCTGGAAGGAGCCATCAGAAGATGGGGACGCTGTATTCATAAAGGGATGGACATGGTCAGCAACAATACTCAGGTAGGCCGTGGTGTTTAAACGATGCTCAATTGGTACCAAGGGGCCCAAAGTGTGCCAAGAAAATATCCCCCCCACCATTACACCACCAGCCTGAACCGGTTATACGCGGCAGGATGGATCCATGCTTTCATGTTGTTTACTCCAAATTCTGACTCCACCATCTGAATGCCGCAGCTGAATTCCAGACTCATCAGACCAAGCAATGTTTTTCCAATCTTCTATTGTCCAATTTTGGTGATCCTGTGCCAATTGTAGCCTCAGTTTCCTGTTCTTAGCTGACAGGAGTGGCACCCAGTGTGGTCTTCTGTTGCTGTAGCCCATTTGCTTCAAGGCTCGATGTGTTGTACATTCAGGGGAAATATTTTGCATAACTTGTATGTAACGAGTGGTTTTCTGAGTTACTGTTGCCTTTCTATCATCTGAAACCAGTCTGCCCATTCTCCGCTGACCTCTGGCATTTTCCACACAACTGCCGCTCACTGAATATTTTCTCTTTTTCGGACCATTCTCTGTAAATCCGAGAGATGATTGTGTGTGAAAATCCCAGAAATACTCAGACCAGCCTGTCTGCCACCAACAACCATTCCATGTTCAAAATGGCATAAATCCCCTTTCTTCTCATTCTGATGCTCGGTTTGAAATTCAGCAAGTTGTCTTCAACACGTCTAGATGGCTAAATGCATTGACTTGTTGCCATGCGATTGGCTGATTAGTAGTTTGCGTTACTGTCAGAAGCCATGAATCAGACTGAGACAGAAGTACAGTTAAATCACACTTGTTTAAAATAATAATAATAATAATAATAAAAGATAGACAGAGTAAACATAGTCAAACATATAATGGCAGTGATCTGCGCAGATTTCAGAGTAAAATCAACACAATCGACTAAATCCAAAATATAATAAATGTATAAATAAATATATGATAAGTCCAAGTCAGAGCTATTATATTTTTTTAGTTTGGATTATTTATCACTTGTTTAGTTGCGCGAGGGACCTCACTTTAACGTAGTAAAAACATATGCAGAGTTCAGGAACTGGAACGGATAGTCAGACAAGCCAAAACGCCAGGGAGCCAGAGATGAGCGTAGTAGAACAGCAAGCAGGATCTGGAGCCAGAAGGAATGTCAGCCAAGCAAGTCTTTAACAGGAACACAGGAGAGTGTCTCTGGAGATGTGACCAAGGCGAAGGCAAAGATCATTTGGACTGGATGGCGTAAATAGGCAGGCCTGACGGGGATATCATCAACAGGTGAGTCACTGTGGAAAGACGGGAGCTGACGACACTCAGCCGACAGCTGAGGGTCCAGCTTTGAGAAGGAAGGGCTGAGCCCAGCCCTGACAGTACCCCCTCCTCAATGACCTCTCCCCCTCACAGGACCACCAGGCTTGAGGGGAAACTGTCTATGGAAATCATGAAGGAGGACAGGGGCATGTACGTCCGAGGAAGAGACCCAAGAGCGTTCCTCTTTACCGTACCCTTTCCAGTGCACCAGGTACTGTATGCGCCCATGGAACCTACGGGATTCAACAATGGACTGTACTTTATACTCCTCATGGTTCTCAACCTGTACAGGGTGAGGACGAGGCACCAAGGTGGTAAAGCAGTTGCAGACCAAAGGTTTTAATAAAGGAGACATGAAATACATTTGAAATACGCATATTAGAAGCAAAATCTAATGTGTAAGCCACTGGGTTAATCCTGAGAATAATACGGAAAGGCCCAATAAACCAAGGTGTGAACTTCAGAGAGGGAACACAAAGTCGGAGGTTGCGAGATGAGAGCCAGACCCTGTCCCCAACCTGGTAGGAAGGCGCAGGCAGGCATCTACAGTCAGCGTGGAGTCTGTACCTATCATTTGCATGTCGCAAAACCTCCTGGACTTGTGCCCAATTAGAACGAAGGCCACGGAGATGCTCCTCTAATGCAGTAATACTCTGCGGAACAAATGAGTCGGGCAACATGGACAGTTGGAAACCATAGTTTGCCATAAACTGGGACAATCGGCAAGCAGAACTCAACTCCGCCCACAGTAAGAGGTCTGACCAGTTGTTGTGATGGTCAGAAATATAGCAACGTAGGAATTGCTCCAAGGACTGATTGGCTCACTCTGCAGCCCCATTAGTCTGCAGGTGATACGCAGAGGAGAAAGCAAGTTGAATTTCCAACTGTGCACAAAAGGCTCCCCAGAATCGGGACACAAACTGACTACCCCTATCCGAGACAAGCACCTTGGGTAGCCCATGTAAGCGAAAGATCTGCCGAGAAAAAATGGAAGCCAGTTCCTTAGAAGTGGGCAACTTCTTAAGTGGAATACAATGGGACATTTTCGAGAACTGGTCAACCACCATAAGGATACTCCACAATGAAATCCATAAACAGGTGGGTCCAGGGCCTCTCTTGGGTATGGGTTGTTGGAGGCCCACTGGAAGGTGTCATGGAGTCTTACTCTGAGCACACACGGAACAGGCAGCTACGAGGGCAGTTACATCAGCATGTAGACTAGGCCCCCAGAATTGTTGGGAAATGACCCAAAAGAGTTGATTCTTCCCAGGGTGGCCAGCAGCCTTGGGAGAAGGGTAAGTCTGGAGCACAGGAGTACGGAGACTCTGAGACAAGACAGTGGTCACAAGGTTTCTCAGGAGGAGCATGAACCTGAGCAGCAAGAATTTTGTCACCCAAAGGAGAAGTAAGACTGGTGCGAACCGTGGCCAGAATACGATTAGGAGGAATCGGAGGAATCTGAACCGACTCCATCTTGGAAGTGGAGGAAAATTGTTGTGACAAAGCGTCAGCCCTTACATTCTTAGTACCGGGTAAGAATGAGACAATGTAATTGAAAGTAGACAAGAAAAGAGCCCATCGCGCCCTTCTGGGAGAGAGGCATTTAGCCTCCGACAACAATGTGAGATTCTATGGTCAGTAAGAATGAGAACCTGCACAGTGGTACCTTTCGAGGAGATGTCTCCATTCTTTCAGGGCTAAAATGATCGCCAACAGCTCTCTGGCACCAATCTCGTAATTACACTCCGCAGGTGACAATTTCTTGGAAAAGTAGCCATAAGGATGCATAGCGCTCTCAGAGGTAGGATGTTGAGACAGAAGGGCGCCAACTCCAGTCTTAGAAGCATCAACCTCAAGGATAAAAGGTAATGTAGGATCAGGATGGGCCAACACAGGAGCAGAAACAAAGGCAGCCTTGAGGCTCTCAAAGGCCTTAATGGACTCCGGAGACCATCTCTGTGGGTTACCGTCCTTTTTGGTCATATCAGTCAGGGGCTTGACCAGAGACGAGAAGTTACGAATAAACTTCCGATAATAGTTGGGAATGCCAATTAAACGCTGCAGAGGACGTAACCCACGGGTCGGGGCCACTGTAGGACTGCTGAAAGTTTCTCTGGGTCCATTGAAAAACCAGCAGTGGAAATGACATGTTCATGATGGAATTCGCACTTCTCCAATTTACAATAGAGATTGTTCTATCTTAGTTTCTCAAGCATACAACAGACCTCTGTGTGGTGGCTGTCCAGGGACTTGGAAAATATGAGGAGATTGTCGAGATAAACCACCACACATAACTGTAATAAATCTTGGAGGACATTGTTAATAAATTTCTGGAAAACTGCCGGGGGTGTTACAAAGGCCAAAAGGCATTACGAGGTACTCATAATGGCCTGTTTTGGTATTAAATGCAGTTTTCCACTCGTCTCCCTCCTTAATCCTCACGAGATTGTATGCTCGTCTCAAATCAAGCTTCGTGAAAACCGTTGCACCCTTGAGTCGGTCAAATAACTCCATAATCGACGGAATCGGATAGGCATTCTTAATCGTGAAGCGATTGAGACCCCTATAATCGATACAAGGTCTCCTTGATTGTGGGCTCCTTGAGGGTAGGGACTGATGTGAGTGTGTAATGTACAGGGATAAGGACAATTGTAGACACTCACTCAGGTTGAACTGGATGGACTGGTGTCTTTATTCAACCTTACTAACTATGTAACTATGTCTCAGTTCACCACTCTTCTTCACAAAGAAGAAACCAGCACCAGCAGGAAACAAGGATTTGTGGATGAAACCTCGAGAAAGTGCGTCTGCAACATACTCCTTCATGGCCTTATCCTCCCAAGACTGACAAAAGGTAAACCCGGCCACGAGGGGGTATGGCACCAGGTTGAAGGTCAATTGCGCAATCATACGATCGGTGTGGAGGAAAATGACTGGCTTGACCTTTGTCAAAGACATTGTTAAAATTGCGGTACGCCTCCGGCAGGGAGGAGTGAGAAGAAGTGCACAGGACCTTGGCTACCTTCTGTAAACATGTCTTGCCGCATTGTGGTGACCAGGAGAGAACCTCAGCATGGAGCCATGAGGTCTTTTTAAAAATGTGTATTGCGGTCACAAAGTGGTTTGATCAGTTGGCAAACCCTCCAACATATCATGACCTGTTCCATAAGGTACGAAATAACACTCCTTCTGAACATCCACGTGAACTCTCTCGAAAAGTTTGGTCCATTCTGCAAAGGTGGTTACTGGTGAGACTTTTTGCCATTGGGAGACATTTATGAAATTCAGCTTCCATTAGCTGCTCGTGGAAGTCGCTCTGTCTCTGCTGAGTTGAGCTGGAATAGGTTGTTATGTTTAGCTATTTTTTTTCCCCTCTGTTTATGTAAATTGGCCCAGTTGTCTTCATACACCTTTTGGCCATTCCAGCAGCAACATTATATTCTGTGACCATTACATATCAAGCACTGGCGTCTCCTATTGCTACCCTTTCTGTAAAGTAAATAGAGAATGAACACTAAGGAGCAGGGATTAGCGCTATAACCAGTAGGTATCGGTAACATAGGTGAAAAAAAAACATGTTCAGCAAGGCAATCTAATTCTAAAGCTGTTGATCTAGAAGAAGGCAAAACAGAAGCCTGGTGGCACACCCATTAGATCAATCTACCTGCTGATTAATTATACAAATTGTAGCTGGAGACGTAATTTCTACTAAGTACCTCTACTATGTTAGACTGTTTAATCGATTGGTAAGCCTCTTTGGTATAATTGACTGATTTTGCTTGGTGGAAGTGTAAATGGATGGGTTTTTTCCAACGCTGAAAGTTTTTGAAAAATACCCTTTGTGATATGTTGGGTTTTCACTTGAGCTGTAGTGCTTCCTAATGAGTTCATACGAATAGGAGGTGTCCGCTGGGTCACTAATCCCACATCATAAAAAACGATCAATAAATGGTGTACTACATGCTGTTCATACTCACTATGAGAGTCGTCTTCTGTATTTTGCAAAAAACCTGGTTGATCCTGCTGCTCTCTGTCTCCGCTTTCTGTTCATGTCCCAAATTCAGCTAGGGATTCTGCAGATCAGTGTTGGCAGCTCTGCACATGCTCAGTGTGCAGTGAGTTTCTATACTGAGCATTTCCTCCCCATCACATATAAACAGCCCATGTACCTATATGTTGGCGTATACACAGCGGTAAACACTCCCCTCCCTCCTCCTCAATGCCCACAAACCAGCTAAACACAACGGGGGGATATTACATGTAGATTAATGGAGACTTCCCCTCCCTCTTATTCTAAGACACAGGCCGGAGGAGTGTGACTGACAGAAATCTGCCCACACCGTGTTATTGGCAAAAAATAATAAAGATATGATTTTGAATATATATTTGTATGACAATTTAAAACCGTTTATTAATATGAATTATTTATTTTTACTCTGTATTCCAAAGGCTGTTTTATTTATTTTTTTGAAGATGTGACCTGATATCTCTTCTTGCTGAGCAACCTGAGATGCTGGGCAGCTCCCTAGACAATTTTTTGGATGATCTTGCTTTGAAAGTTGTTTCTGTGAACCTTGAACTCTTTGCTCCTCCCATGAACTTCCTATATAAGCCATGCCTTTGCACTTCCTGTTTGCCAGAATATTGTGCTGTTTCCAGCCAGTATCTCGCTGTTGATGCTCCTGCTGCTGTCCACTGCTTGTTACCTACCTTTTGGCTTGTTCCTCAACTATGTTTCTGCTTGATCCCGATCTGCAACCACTTGTTACTGACCTTTGGCTTGTTTACTGACTATGTTTCTGCTGGGTCCCTAGCTGCTACTGGACCCCAGCTTGCTCATTTCCCAGTCTCTGTATTAAGGTAAAACAGCTTTTATGTGTAGCTCCTCCCCCGGCCCTCACAAATACTTACCTGAGCCCATAGGCATGCACAGCCTATTGCAGTAGGGTGTGCACCCCCAAAGCTCAAAACCATGGTGAACAGTGGGTGTGGCCAAAGTGTGTGTGCAGTGGGAGGGGCTTAAAGGGGCCAGTTTAAATAAAACAAAAGCCTTCCACTACCCATAAAATATGCTTTTGGTCTTCCCTTCCCATTGCCGTCTGTGCATCGAAAATGAAAAAAGTTCCATGGATGCCAGTACCGCCACTTGGGGCCAGGCCCCAGAAAAACGTGGTTGACGTTATTTTTACTCCTTTTGGGCCCCTCACACATTGCATACATGGATGATGTGCCACTGGCACAAGGGGTGATCAGGGTGCGCCCAGGCACACCCAGCACTCCCTGTACACACACCAATGCCTGAGCCCAGTCTCAATACAGCGCTGTGCCCGAGAGCAGTGGCGCTGCTCTGTCTCCCTCCTCACTGGACCCAGTGAGAGCAGCAGGAGCCATTGTTTGTTTCTATACTCAGACAACAAAAGAGAAAAAACTACAGGGGCACGCAAAGAAGAGATGGAACCAGGAGCACCAATGGGGGGCCTCTGGAATAGAGGATCGGGGATGCTCTGTGCAAAACAATTTCACAGAGCAGGTAAGTGTGACATGTTTATTTTAGAACAGTGGTCTCCAAACTGTGGCCTAAGGGTCAGATGCAGCCCTTTGCTCTCCTTTATCCGGCCCTTGTGGTACTTTTTCTCTCACTGATACGAGACCTTATTCCCTCCACTGACACCAACAAAGGGGCATAATTCCTGGTGGTGACATCAATAATGGGGCGCTTTTTTTTCCCATTGATATCAACGATGGGGCACTATTCCTCAAACTAACGCCAACAACGGGTATCTATTCCACACACTGACACCAACAATGGGGCATTATTTTGCCCACTGACACCAGTGATAGGGCACTATTCCTCCCACTGACACCAATGATGGGGCACTATTGCTTCCACTGACACCAATGATGGGGCACTATTCCTCCTACTGATTGATACCAATGATAGGGGCACCATTCCTCCCACTGACACCCCAATGATGGGGGCACCATTTCTCCCACTGACGCGAATGATGGGTCACTATTTCTCCCACTGATGCCAATGGCGAGGCACCTCCTTCCACTGGAACCAATGATAGGGACAGACCAATGATTCAAATAATGATCACAACATTCAAGTGGCTGATATCAAAATGTGCAAAGTGCACAGATAAATTACTAATAACACTGTGAAAAAACTGTTCAGTATACAATATGTGCAAAAAGATTGTGCAAAATCATAAATGTGCAATAATCAGCAGCAAAAACTTGCTGTGTAATTAGCCTGTGCAAAAAATGCAAAAAAAAAAAAAAACACAAAATAAAATCTTCAATTGTGCCAACTGCAATTATACTATAAAGTCCAGTCTAGTCCCAAATGTGCAAAAAGTGCAATCAAATGGTAAAATAAATTATTTTCTTCTTTGTACAAATAGGCATTCCAATGTGCAAATAGTAAAAAGTGTTGGAGGAATACACGTCTCCTCTTCATGCAAAAAAACACACCAATAGAAGTGGCCTCTTACCTTGCGGTAATGAGGTAACCGTATGTGTGTATATATATATATACACACACACCTGGGGTGGCTGCTTCCTGGACCAATATGGGTTTGTGCTTGTCTTTATCTCTTGTAGATGCAAAGGAGAGTGATAAAAAGAAGGAGGGGTTCTGGATAGTGTAGTAATTTTTTTAAAACATGAGTAGTTTTTATTTAAACAACAATAGGGTACTCACAAAACATAAAATAAAAAGGAACTTATCTCCACGCGCTGCAAGCTCGTTAGCCTACGTCAGTCTGAGTGCCTTCCTGTTCCTGGGATGGGCACTATTCCTCCAACTGGCACCAATGATGGGGCACTATTCCTCCCACTGGCACCAATGATTGGGGCATTATTCCTCCCACTGGCACCAATGATGGGGGCACTATTCCTCCCACTGACACCAATGATGGGGCACTATTCTTCCCATTGGCACCAATGATGGGGGCACTATTCCTCCCACTGGCACCAATGATGGGGGCATTATTCCTCCCACTGGCAACAATGATGGGGCACTATTCCTCCCACTGACACCAATGATGGGGCACTATTCCTCCCACTGACACCAATGATGGGGCACTACTCCTCCCACTGACTCCAATGATGGGGCACTATTCTTCCCACTGACACCAATGATGGGGCACTATTCTTCCCACTGGCATCAATGATGGGGGCACTATTCCCCCCACTGGCACCAATGATGGAGGCATTATTCCTCCCACTGGCACCAATGATGGGGCACTATTCTTCCCACTGGCATCAATGATGGGGGCACTATTCCTCCCACTGGCACCAATGATGGGGCACTATTCCTCCCACCGGCACCAATGATGGGGGCACTATTCCTCCCACTGACACCAATGATAGGGGCATTATTCCACCCACTGGCACCAATGATGGGGCACTATTCCTCCCACTGGCACCAATGATGGGGGCATTATTCCTCCCACTGGCACCAATGATGGGGGCATTATTCCTCCCACTGACACCAATGATGGGGCACTATTCCTCCCACTGACACCTATGATGGGGCACTATTTCTCCCACTGGCACCAATGATGGGGGCACTATTCCTCCCACTGACACCCATGATGGGGCACTATTTCTCCCACTGACACCCATGATGGGGCACTATTTCTCCCACTGGCACCAATGATGGGGGCACTATTCCTCCCACTGGCACCAATGATACCAATGATGGTTTACTATTTATCCCCCTTATACCAAAGATGCATTGTTTACTCCCACTAACACCAAGAAAATTTATACTTCCATTTGGCCACAGTCGGGCCCCCCCTAAAATCTGAAGGACAGTAAACTAGCCCTTTGTTAAGAAAGTTTGGAGACCCCTGTTTTAGAAATCTAAAAATACAACTTTAATAAACCTTTAATAAACCTAACCTTTTTAATGAGATCGAGAAATGCCTTATAAGCCTGTGTTCAACATTAAGGACCCCAGAATCCTATTTTGATGTTGATGTGTACAAAACTGTTTACATTTCCTTTTTCCATCTCAAAAACTTTAATAAAATTAGATTGAACAGAAAGATGGGGGCCAACATTTTTCCACCAAAAGTTGCATTGGAGTTCTTGTTCTTTCCAGTATATGTACATGTATACATGGGTATATATAGTGATTGCATTACATCTCTTTCAGGCTTTGGGGTATGTTCCATTACATGCACAGGATGGCTGTCCATACCATTTATCGCCTTCACTGTGATGTTTAAAAAAAAAAAAATCCTCGCCCCTCTTAGTTTTAATCTCCTTGTACCATGCTTACTGAGACTTTGATATAGGGGCTCTCGGTTGAGTCTCATCAGCAAGCAGAGAAGAGCACACTTGTAGCAGTGTGACAGCACAAGTCTTGGCTTGTTGGAGGGCTTATAATGGAGTATGCCGCTGCTAATCCGTGGCAAGCCAAACACACAGTATCAATCAGTGACAAGTGTTTTGTGTCTGTTCTCCATAGGTCATCCCGTTAGACATTACTGTGGAGCTGCAGAGACAGATTATGTCAGAGCTGGAGATTCTGTACAAGGTGCGTGAGCTCGGCGACGCCACGTTGGGAATTGTCACAAACGGCGCTTTGTTTTCTGACAGCACCACTCTCCTTTTTGTTTTATAGTGCGATTCTCCGTACATAATCGGGTTTTACGGAGCATTTTTTGCAGAGAATCGAATTTCTATCTGTACGGAGTTTATGGATGGTGAGTTTTATCAGCTAAGTATACACACTGTTGGGATTATTCAGTAAGCACCATGAAGTGCAGTAATCTATGGCAAGCATGTAGTAGTTAACCCCCAAAAAAATAAAAAATTACAGATCCTGGTCCCTTAAAGCAGATTTAACAGCACAGTGCTTGTTCTGGGTAATCTGCCGCTCTCTAAACTGAAAAAACAAACAAAAAACTGCCACTTCCTGTATCCTCCTCTCTGCACTGACCACAATAACTGGGGCTGCTGAGCCCTGACCACTGTGGTCAGTTTGCATCCCTTCGTTATCCACAGCCCTGCTCTGCTCTCTTCTCTCCCCCCCCCCCCCCTCCTTTCTACATGTCGGCTGTCTGTGTCTTGGGCCAACCTCCCACCCCACCCCACCCCACCCCACCATCCCACCCCACCATCCCTGCCTCTATTAGTACACATAAAAGTTTATAAAATGTCACCTCCAGCTCCTCTAATATAGGTAAGTTTAGCACACTGTATTTTATAAAAACGAGTGTTGTAAATACAGTTTTAGTGCAATCTTCAGGCAGGTCACGTGACTCTCGGCTGGTCTCCAGTGCTACTGCAGGAGGGGCTGGCGTCAGTGGGAGATTTTGGCCCCTCCTCCAGAAGCCATATATTGGATGTTTACAGCGGGTCATGTGACCGGCCTGAAGATCGTCCTAAATAGGTATTTACAGCGCTCGTTTTTAGAAAAGACTTATAAAGTGTGCTATGCCAGGCTCTAATAGGGGGGCTGCCAGTGATTTTCAAATGTGGGTTAACAAACCCTTTATCTGTGATTGCTTTGTGTAGCTTACTGATTTTATTACACAACTGGTGCACTTTGAACCACCTGTAGACACCTGTAGCTCATTAGAAGGAGGTATATGCCCACAAAGCAACAATAATGCTAGGTCCACACCTTTGCGTGTTGGGAACCTGTGCAAAACTGTTTGTTTTACCAACTGGCACGGAATTGCGACCAAATTGGTAATACTTGTAAGCAGGAGATCCTGAGGCTGGGTTCACACCTCATACGAATGCGGCTGACAGCAGGGGTCCGGTGCGTCCCTGTTCTCCATTTCAGGGATGAATCAGGCCCAAGTTTTTGCCTGGATTCAGACCTGAAACTGAGCCAAAGATGCACAGGACCTCTGTACAATTCGCTCCGCAGCCACTCTATGGATGTGTGAACCGGCTCCATTGAGAGCCAGTCACCATCTCCTGTCATGCGAATTGGATGCAGGGAAACCTAGTGTGAACCCAGGCTCAAGAAAGTGGAGTTCGGCATCCACATACTTATCCAGAAAATAAGCCTTGAATGTGTGAAAAGGTTTACCGCTTTCACATTCATGCCCTGCAGCCAAGGACTTGGGGGCGGCCTCAGCCTACATGTCTTCTCCAAACCGTACCCAGTGACGTGTTTCGCCCCGCCCACTGAAGCTTATTCATAGGGTCTATAACTAAGCCAGGACGAAACTCGCCAGGGGGCGTGGATTGGCGGAGACAAGTAGGCTAATGCCTCTCCTGACTCCTTGGCTGCACAGACTGGATCCCTTTCACACATGCAAGGCACAGAAACGTGTTGCTCTTTAGCAGAAGCATGATGGTTGCATTAATTGTTAGCACATGTTCATGTGTGGCCGACCGTATGGTGCTGCAGCACCATGTGGTTTGGTACGACCTGTTTTTGGAAAAGAGTCAGGAATTTTTTTTCAATGTTTTTCACACATAGGGCAGCCCACTGAAATAAATGGGCTGCCCTACACTCAGTCACACCTGTACATGTGAACCTAGCATTAAGCCTAGGTTCAGGTAAAATAAAAATAAAAACAGCACATGGGACATGACTTAGTAATAATCTCTAATCCCTTGTGATGCTGGCTCCTGGATTCCTCCCCCTACAGTTAGAACACACACAGGGAACACAGTCAACCCCCTGATCGCCCCCTAGTGTTAACCCCTTCCCTTTTGCATTTTTATAGCACTGATTGCTGTATAAATGACAATGTTCCCAAAAATGTGTCAAGTGTCCCGATAAAAATCGCAGATCGCCGCCATTACTAGTAAAAAAATAATAATAAAAATGCTATAAAACTATCCCCTATTTTGTAGAAGCTATAACTTTTGCACAAACCAATCAATATACGCTTATTGCGATTTTTATTACCAAAAATATGTAGAAGAATACATATTGGCCTCAACTGAGAAAAAAATGTCCCTTTTAAAAAAAAAAAAAAATTGGATATATTTATTATAGCAAAAAGTACAAAATATTGTGTTTTTTTTGTTTTGTTTTTTCAAAATTGTCGCTCTTTTTTTTGTTTATAGCGCAAAAAATAAAAACCGCAGAGGTGATCAAATACCACCAAAATAAAGCTCTATTTTTGGGGATAAAAAATAATAATAAAAATGCTATAAAACTATCCCCTATTTTGTAGACGCTATAACTTTTGCGCAAACCAATCAATATACTCTTATTGCGATTTTTATTACAAAAAATATGTAGAAGAATACATATTGGCCTCAACTGAGAAAAAATGTCCTTTAAAAAAAAAAAAAATGGGGATATTTATTATAGCAAAAAATAAAAAATATTGTGTTTTATTTTTTATTTATTTTCAAAATTGTCTCTCTTTTTTTGTTTATAGCGCAAAAAATAAAAACCACAGAGATGATCAAATACCACCAAAAGAAAGCTCTATTTTGGGGGGGGGGGGGGGGGGGGAGAAGGACATCAATTTTGTTTGGGTGCAATGTCGTACGTCCGTGGACTAGCGACGCAGTGCCGAATCGCAAAAAATGTCCTGGTCATTCAGCAGCCAAATCTTCCGGGGCTGAAGTGGTTAAATTGGGGGCGTCAATAATTTTGCCCTGTCCGTTTTTGGAGTTTTGCGTGGAATGTGTCAGCTTTTGGCTTTTTATTTTCTCCACTTTTTTTTTTTTTTGTCATACCAATACAAAAAAAAGAAATATAAACATGAGAATGCCTAAACGTTTGTAATTGCGGCAATTTTCTGGGCGAAGTGGCACATTATCTGCCAGAAATGAATGCAGTGGTGCCAATATTTTTGGCCATGACTGTATGTGGGTGCCAACATCTCAGTTATATACATACCTGTTATGCCGCGTACACACGATCGGAATTCCGGCCAGATGAGAGCTTTTCATTGGAAAATGCGACCGTGTGTACGCTCCATCGGAACTTTAGCTGCCTGAATTTCCGCCCGCCAAAAATTGATAGCATGTTCTCAATTTTCCCGACGGAGAAACTTTCTATTGGTAATTCCGATCGTGTGTACGCAATTCCGACACGCCAAAATTCACGCATCGCTCAGATTCAACTACGAGACAGCAGAAGCTATTGGCTAC
The DNA here is from genome assembly GCF_037356315.1 of Lithobates pipiens. Classification (NCBI taxonomy): domain Eukaryota; kingdom Metazoa; phylum Chordata; class Amphibia; order Anura; family Ranidae; genus Lithobates; species Lithobates pipiens. The sequence continues at coordinate 6,586,562 of NW_027507903.1, read as the reverse complement.
TGGCTATTGAACTTCCTTTTTCTAGTCCCGTCGTACGTGTTGTACGTCACCGCGTTCTAAACGATCGGAATTTGGTGTAACCACGTCTAGGCAAGACAGCTTGAGCCGAAAAACCATCAGAGCTTTTTCCACCGAGAATTCCGATCGTGTGGACGGGGCATTACAATGCAAGACATAGCTAAGAGATCATGCAAAGTTAAGGCTAAACCATAACCTTGTTCCAAACTGGAGCTAATGGTATCCTTACACACAGGAATCACTTAAAGAGGTGTTCCCCTGAAGAAAAAAATACTACAAATACTGCAGCTGCTGACTTTTAATAATCGGACACTTACCTGTCCCAGGGTCCAGCAATGCGGGGGGAATGAAGGCCCCGCTCGTGCCCCCCTCCTCTCGGCGGCGCCGGCATTGCAACTGTGGGCACCCGGCTGTGGCTTCACAGGCGGGCACCCACTGCGCATGCGCGAGCGGCGCTGTGATTGGCCGCGCAGTCATCTGGGACCTGTCGCGTGTCCCAGATGACTGACAGGAGGGAGGGGGTGGAGCTGAGCCCTTCTTGGGCCGAGGGGAACTGACGTCAGGTGCCCGGGCACTAAAGGAGGCAGATTACGAGGGACCCCCTAGCAACAGGCATTTAGAGGTGAGTTACATTTTTTTTTTTCAAATGTTTTTTTTTTTATTTATTTTTTAGTAATTTTAAGCATTTTTTTTTTTTTGTTTGGTGTGTGGAACACCACTTTAATAAAATGTCACTCCAGTATATTTGGTTTCTCTTTCACAACACAGGAGGATCCTTGGATGTGTACAGGAAGATTCCAGAGCAGGTTTTGGGAAGGATTTCAGTTGCTGTAAGTATCTCTAATAATCTCTGTAATAGGATTACAGTCCCGCCGCCTCTTGCACATCCATGGCTCTGCAGTATAGTAAATGTGGAGGAGACTATTGTGATGCGAAGTAAAATATTTTTTACTTGCTCGAAATCCTTAAAAAATGATATTGTGTTAAAAAAGTGATTCATTTCAAATAAAATTGCAATAATTACCTAATCGATTTGTGAAATGGCATTTTAATGTTGATAATTATTTTGTACTTGTCACCATTCTCAATTGCCCCCCCCCCCCCCACACATTATAATTAGGGATGTACCCATACCATTTTATTTTTTTACGAGTACCGAAACCTTCTTTTTAGTACTCACCGATACAAATTACCAATACCTACCGCAACTGTTTTGTTTTCACTTCAGCTCTCCGCAATGGTACAAAGTAGGGCTGTTACTGATTAAAATTTTCGTGTTCGGTTAATCGATTATTTTTTTTTTTTTTTAAACGACTAATTTCGATTAATTATAACGCACATACAGATCCAACTACTTTTAGCTGATCTCCTTGCATTGCAACTCTGCATTAGTCAGTGGTAAATGTGGTATACACTATATACAATCACCCAACACTAGTTAGTTTCCACAATCCATGACTTAACTTCACAGTGCACACAAATACGTTTTAAACTCAAACTCTAGCACTGACGTAAGTCATTTTTTTTTTTTTCCCACAATCCCTCCACCTCCGGTCTAACTAATCACTCTCACCTTATGGCATGGACCCCTGTGCAAACAGCTGGTCATGCAAGCGGGTATCAAAAGGGTTAACACGGACCATAAACTTCTCTCACGTCTCCTTAGATCTCAGCAAGGACGTCGGGTCATGGGTAGAAAGAAAAGATCTCAGTGCTCACCGCTTAAGTATCAGATTTAATTTTTGTGTTCAAACACAAACTACTCACATAAAGATGATAAAAACACAGCATGTAAAGCCGACAATCGTGTTAGTTCCATAGGGCAGCAGTGGGTGACGTCATGCGTAGCTCCTCCCCTGTATGCGTTACGTTCAATCAGATCTTCAATGTCACTGGACTCCTCCCCCCTTCCCTTTGTTAGCAGATGGAGGCACTTGGGAAAGGGGGGAGGAGTCCGTGACATCGATGTCTGTGATGTCACCGGAACTCCCTGAAGACCCGGAAGCCGGCAGAGAGGTGAGTACCGATCAAAAGAATTTTGATCGATCAAAAAAATGAATCGATTAATCAAGGAATTAATCTTTAATTTCCACAACCCTAGTACAAAGCATTGAAAAGTTATTTACAAATGAAGTAAATAGATTTTTTTTTTTTAATTTTGCGCTTTTTCAATGTGAAATGTGTAAATTTATGTTAATATATATGTGTAAAAATATTTACTAACAAAGCAAACAAAAAAAAGTTTTAATTGTTTATTGTTTATAAAATAGACATGAACAAAACAAAAAGGAGGAAAATAATTAAATGGAGGGAAATGGGGCTGATTAGATTAAATTAAGGGTTTATAAGGGGTTATCAGAGGAACGTGATCTTCGGTTCTTTGATCTGCAGATGTAGAAACAGAAAGATTCAAAAAAGAAACAATGTTTCTTTTTAGTTTAGTGTTTCGGCAGCTGAGCAATGTTGTTAATAAACATTGCCGGCTGCTTCTTTTTTTCTTTGGCAGCTCCAATTACCAGACTTCTTTAACACTTCAGCTGTCAACACGGGAGACCCCACTGACAGCTCAAAGAACTGTGCCTGAAAGTATCGGTTTCAGGTATCTGTTCATTTGCACGAGTACCGATATTTGTGCAAATACTCGGTATCAGCGCAACCCTAATTATAATGTTGAGTATATCAAGCCCAAAACCATTTTTTGTTGGTACAGTCTTGACGGGTACCTTTTTTTCCCCACTAGGTAGATTAAAGGAGAAGTACAACCAAAGCTTGTTTGGCTGTACTTCTCCCGAAATATAAAAGTTAGCAGCCACAGTACTGTATTTGTTGCTGCTGGCTTTTAAGAACATATGAAGGTCCTTTTTAAAGGCGTTCGAAAGGCTAAAGTTTTTTTTTACTTTCTCTGCAATAAGGGAAAATACCTTTTACGTGCAGCTCCCCAGCCCCCACTAAATACAGTGCCTTGAAAAAGTATTTACGGTATAGCCTTTGAAATTTTCCACATTTTGTCATATTACAACCAAAAACGTATTTTATTTGGATTTTATGTGATAGACCAACACAAAGTGGCACATAATTGTGAAGGGGAATGATAAATAGTTTTGCAAAAATTGTGGGGGGGCATTTGTATTCAGCCCTCTTTACTCTGATACCCCCAACTAAAGTCTAGTGGAACCAATTGTCTTCAGAAGTCACCTAATTATTAAATAGAGTCCACCAGTGTGTAATTTAATCTCAGTATAAATACATCTGTTCTGTGAAGCCCTCAGAGGTTTGTTAGAGAACCTTAATGAACAAACAGCACCATGAAGGCCAAGGAACACACCAGACAGGTCAGGGATAAAGTTGTGGAGAAGTATAAAGCAGGGTTGGGTTATACAAAAAATATCCCAAGCTTTTAACATCTCATGGAGCTCTGTTCAATCCATCATCCGAATACAGAAAGTATGGTACAACTGCAAACCTACCAAGACATGGCCGCCCACCTAAACTGACCGGGCCGGGCAAGGAGAGCATACATCAGAGAAGCAGCCAAGAGGTCCATGGTAACTCTGGAGGAGCTGCAGAGATCCACAGCTCAGGGGGGAGAATCTGTCCAGAATCTAGTCGTGCTCTCCACAAATCTGTCCTTTATGGAAGAGTGACAAGAAGAAAGACATTGGTGAAAGAAAGTCATAAGAAGTCCTGTTTGCAGTTTGCGAGAAGCCATGTGGGGGACACAGCAAACATGTGGAAGAAGGTGATCTGGTCAGATGAATCCAAAATTCAACTTTTTGCCCTAAAAGCAAAATGTTTTGTGTGGCAGAAAACTAACACTGCACATCACCCTGAACACACCATCCCCACCGTGAAACATGGTGGTGGCAGCTTCATGTTGTGGGGATGCTTTTCTTCAGCAGGGACAGGGAAGCTGGTCAGAGTTGATGGAAAGATGGATGGAGCCAAATACAGGGCACTCTTAGAAGAAAACCTATTAGAGTCTGCAAAAGACTTGAGACCGGGGCGGAGGTTCACCTTCCAGCAGGACAACGACCCGAAACATACAGCCAGAGCTACAATGGAATGGTTTGCAAAGAAGAAGAATGGGCAGAAATGTCCTCTCTAGATGTGCAAAGATGGTAGAGACATCCCCAAAAAGACTTGCAGCTGTAATTGCAGGGAAAGGGGGTTCTACAAAGTATTGACTCCGGGGGACTGAATACAAATGCCCCCCACATTTTTCTCATATACCATTGATCATTTTCCTTCCACTTCACAATTATTTGCCACTTTGTTTTGGTCTATCACATAAAATCCCAATAAAATACATTTACGTTTTTGGTTGTAACGTGACAACATGTGGAAAATTTCAAACGGTGTGAATACTTTTTCAAGGCACTGTACCTGAGCCTGACTTCGATCCAGCGTTGTACCCGAGAACAGCGGCATTGCGCTATCTCACCCTCCTCACTAGACTCCCTCACCAGTACCCACATAGCAAGCAGCTTGCTTTGGGGGCACTCAGAAGGCAGGAGGAGCCAGGAGCCTCAACAGGGAACTCCAGAAGAGGAGGATCGGGGCTTCTCTGTGCAAAACCATTACAGCATTACACAGAGCAGGTAAGTATAACACATTTGTTAAAAAAAGAAAAAAAAAAGAAAAAAAACCTTTACACACACAGGTGACCTGCGTTTTCCCACACTGGATCAATGCAAATCCCTACCATATAGAAAACAATTGTCATCTACAGTATGTACCCTGTTCACCCTGCAATACAACTGGAAGGTGTGGTGAGGTGCAATAAAATTCAGAAATGTAGCATTTTACTGTAGCGTGCTGGAAGGTACTAAGGGGTAAATGATACAAATTCTACTCACAAACCCAATGGGAATGATTGCAAAAATAAAATCCATAAACCAGCTTTCAAACATGTTTTGGGGACCAAAACTTCCTATGCCTATCGCAGGTATAGAGTTGGTAAAAAAGGGGGAGGGGTATGCCAGTATATCAAGAATAATGTACAAGTTAATGTGAGGGATGACATCACCAAGAGGGCTAGGGAGGAGGTGGAATCCTTATGGGTAGAGCTCCAAATGGATGAAGCTAAGGGGGAAATAATACTGGGAGTATGCTAAAGGCCCCCTAACCTGAGGGAGGAGTGGGAGACGGACCTCCTATCACAATTTGGATTAGCAGCAAGGGTGGGAAGTGTCATCATAATGGGAGATTTTTATTATCCAGACATAGACCGGGCGGAGGGAACCATGCATTCGTCCAAGGCTCGCCAGTTCCTAAGTGTCTTGCAGGACAATTTCATGGGTCAGATGTCAAATGCACCAACTAGAAACAAAGCGTTACTAGACCTACTGATTGCCAACAATACAGACCTGATCACGGATGTGGAAATAAGGGGCAGTTTAGAAAATGGCAATCACGGGTCAATTGGCTTCAGTATAAATCACACAAATAGGAAAAATACTAGAAAAATATAAAGACGCTGAATTTCAAAACTTCTCTAAACTATGAACCTTACTAGAAGGCATAAATTGGGATAAAATCTTAGAACAAAGAACACGGAGGAGAGATGGGTTTGCTTTAAGAGCATATTAAATAAGGGCATTAGCCAGTGCATCCCATTGGAAAATAAATTTAAAAGAGCGAACAAAAGTCCTGGATGGCTTAACTCCAATGTAAAAATGCATATAAAAGCAAAGGAGAAGGCCTTCAAGAAATACAAGGCTGAGGGATCATCATGAGCATTCAGACTTTACAAAGAATACAACAAGAAATGTAATATAGAACATGAAAGACACATAGTGGAGGAAAGAAAAAAAATCCCAAGAAAATCTTTAAGTATATAAACAGTAAAAGAGGGAGGGCAGACCATATTGGCCCCATAAAGAATGAGGAAGGGAATCTGGTTACAAAGGATGGAGAGGTGGCAGAGGCATTGAATTTATTTTTCTTCAGTCTTCACGAGGGAATCGGGGCGGGGGGGGGGGGGCTTCAGTAACAAAAACTGCAGTGTTTATCCTCATGACACATCACAGGAAGCACCCTCATGGCTAACAGGGTACAGAATTATAAATAGACTTGGAAAACTTAACATTAATAAGTCACCGGGACCAGATGGCATGCACCCGAGTCCTTAGGGAACTCAGTCAATTAATTGCCAGACCATTGTTTGTATTTTTTACTGACAGTTTACTGACTAGAATGGTACCAGCTGATTGGAGAAAAGCCAATGTAGCATCAATATTTAAAAAAGGGCCCAAAATACATCCCTGGGAATTACAGAGTTAGCCTAACAGCAATAGTATACAAGCTCTTTGAGGGGATGATAAGGGACTATATACAAGATTTAGGTAATGAAAACGGTTTCATTATCAGTAATCGGCATGGATTCATGAAGAATCATTCTTGCCAAACCAATCTACTAACCTTCTATGAGGAGGTGAGTTGCCATCTATGGATAAAGGTAGACCCCTGTATCATACCATGTTCTTTTTTTCAATAAAGACCAACTTTGTTGTTAAAAAAAAAAAAAAGATAAAGGAAGGCCCGTAGATGTGGTGTATCTAGTTAAAGGAAGGCCCGTAGTAGACGTGGTGTATTTAGATAAAGGAAGGCCCGTAGACGTGGTGTATCTGGATAAAGGAAGGCCCGTAGATGTGGTGTATCTGGATAAAGGAAGGCCCGTAGATGTGGTGTATCTGGAAAAAGGAAGGCCCGTAGATGTGGTGTATCTGGATAAAGGAAGGCCCGTAGATGTGGTGTATCTGGATAAAGGAAGGCCCGTAGATGTGGTGTATCTGGAAAAAGGAAGGCCCGTAGACGTGGTGTATCTGGATAAAGGAAGGCCCGTAGACGTGGTGTATCTGGATAAAGGAAGGCCCATAGACGTGGTGTATCTGGATTTTGCAAAAGCATTTAACACAGTTCCCCATAAATGTTTACTGTACAAAATAAGGTCCGTTGGCATGGACCATAGGGTGAGTACATGGATTGAAAACTGGCTACAAGGGCGAGTTCAGAGGGTGGTGATAAATGGGGAGTACTCGGAATGGTCAGGGGTGGGTGGTGGGGTACTCCAGGGTTCTGTGCTGGGACCAATCCTATTTAATTTGTTCATAAATGACCTGGAGGATGGGCATGGGCTAAACAGTTCAAATTCTGTATTTGCGGACGACACTAAGCTAAGCAAAGCAATAACCTCTCCACAGGATGTGGAATTATTGCCAGACGATCTGAACAAATTAACGGGGTGGGCAAATACATGGCAAATGAGGTTTAATGTAGAAAAATGTAATACAATGCATTTGTGTGGCAAAAATATGAATGCCATGTACTCATTAGGGGCAGGGCCATCTTTAAGGCAGGGCAAAAGGGGCAGCTGCCCTGGGCCCTTTCATTGTTGTGGGGACCAGAGCAGCTGCCTCATACTTACCAACTATGCCAGTTTAAATTCCCTTGTCCCTTGAAATTTTAGTCCTTTGCTGTGTCCCGATATCTCAGTGTGAAGTGCTGGTGCTAATGCTGCCCAGCTCTGCGCTATTGTTGTGTACAGATGACTCCTGCAGACCCTGTGTTTACATGTAAATAACCAGCATTCATATGTAAATAGCAGCAGCATTACTGAGTAAATAGCTGCGGCCGGGAGGATTGATATGTAAATAGAAGGTGGCATTCATATGTACATCATGCTCCCCTGCAGTGAGGAGATGATGTCTTGTAACCTCTAGCAACCAATCAGTGAGCAGTATAATTGTACAGTAATCTCTAGCAACAAATTAACAAGCAGAAATCATTTTCTGTAACCTCTAGCAACCAATCAGTGAGCAGTATAATTGTACAGTAATCTCTAGCAACAAATTAACAAGCAGAAATCATTTTCTGTAACCTCTAGCAACTAATCAGTGAGCCGTAATGTGTTCTGTAACCTCTAGCAACCAGTCATTAAGCAGTAATGATATGCTGTAACTGCTGGCAACCAGTCACAATTGCTGCCTAATCTGATACAGTAAACTGATTTTAAGTCTAGGTGCTATTTATTGTATGTCTCAGAGTAGGTGGAGAGTCAAATTGCAATGGGGGGTCCCCAAGAAAATTTTTTCCCAGGGTCCAATCAATATTAAAGATGGCCCTGATTAGGGGGAGAACCTCTGGGGGGATCTAGGATGGAAAAGGACCTGGGGGTCCTAGTAGATGATGGGCTCAGCAATGCCAAGTTGCTGCTAACAAAGCAAACAGAATATTGGCATTAAAAAGGGGATCAACTCCAGAGATAAAACGCTAATTCTCCCCTCTACAAGACTCTGGTCCGGCCGCACCTGGAGTATACTGTCCAGTTCTGGGCACCAGTCCTCAGGAAGGATGTACTGGAAATGGAGCGACTACAAAGAAGGGCAACAAAGCTAATAAAGGGTCTGGAGGATATTAGTTATGAGGAAAGGTTGTGAGCTCTGAACTTATTCTCTCTGGAGAAGAGACGCCTGAGAGGGGATATGATTTCAATATACAAATACCGGACTGGTGACCCCACAATAGGGAGAAAACTTTTTCGCAGAAGGGAGTTTAAAAAGACTCGCGGCCACTCATTAAAATTAGAATAAAAGAGGTTTAACCTTAAACTACGTAGAGGCTTCTTTACTGTAAGAGCAGCAAGGATGTGGAATTCCCTTCCACAGGTGGTGGTCTCAGCGGGGGGGGGGGGGGGGGGGCGTCAATAGTTTAAAAAAACTATTAGATAATCACCTGAACGACCACAACATACAGGGATATACAATGTAATACTGACATATAATCACACACATAGGTTGGACTTGTGTCTTTTTTTAACCTCACCTACTATGTAACTTTATGTAAGGGGTGTTGTCCCCCGAAAAACACGTCAGCTACTACCACCGTCATTTGGACCTATGAGGTTCGAGGGCTGGCTTCTGGATTTTATGTAAGCCCTTGTACACACGGTCGGACATTCCGACAGAAGATGTCCGATGGGACCGTGTTGTCGAATAATCCGACCGTGTGTGGGCTTCATCTGACTTTTTCCGTCGGAATGTCCAACCAACAAAGTTTGAGAGCTGGATATAAAAATTTTCCGACAACATGATCCGATCGGACTTTGCCCGATCGTTTGTAGAGAATTCCGATCGGACAAAGTTCCACGCATGCTCAGATCAAATTCCTACACCAAAGCTATTGGCTACTAGCCTGAACGTAGTCCCGTTGTAACTAAATAACGTCATCACGTTACGAACGATCAAATTTTCCGGCAACTTTGTCCGACCGCGTGTATGCAACACCAGTTTCGGACAAAATCCGTCGGACAAAATCCGACGGATTTTGTTGTCGGAATATCCGAGCGTGTGTACAAGTGCTTACTCTATCATTCCTATTGGGTTTGTGAGTACAATTTGTATCTTTCATCCTTTAATAAAAGTGCTGTAGATAATGCACTAGGTGTTTGTGCCCTTTTGTTTTTTGTTGTTTTCTATCATTTATTAATTCCATTTGTTTTTTAGTGCAGAAAAATTCTGCTGAATTTTACGGCGCACCTATGCTGCAAGGTTGAACTGCTAAGGATCAAGTCACTGATAATGGTAATGACTAGTCTTTTTCTGTTCACAGGTACTTAAAGGGCTAACTTATCTCTGGAGTTTAAAGATTTTACACAGAGGTGAGACACTCTTGCGCATGCACATTTACATTTTTTTTGTAATGATATCAGAAGCATAGAAACCCATAGACCCGTTTGTTGATGAGACACTTGCAACCCTGTGCATACATTCCCATTGATGTCTGTAGGGACACAGCGGATGCACGGACACAGCCGTTGTGTCCCAGTATGGCATTCGTGTGGGTGTGTGTCCTCGAGCTCGCCCTGTGTGCGTTCAGGGACAGGCACCCTCACCTACATGGATGTCCTATTGGGGTACAGCAGCTGTGTCCATGCAGCTGCTGTGTTCTAACCTAATAGACATCAGTGGGACTGCGGGCGTAGCACAGAGCCATTTGACACCTTTCCCCCAGCCTGGTAGAGGGACTGAGGAAGAATAAATATACGGGCAATAAACTGGTTAGAGGACTGAAATCAAAGGGAGGTTGTAAACAAAACTTATTCCAGAGGGCCAAATCCTGACATGGTGTTCCACCAGGGTTGCCCACTGACCTGGGTGTTGATAACACACGTGCATCCCCATGCAGGCAGTCCCAATGATGTCTGTTGGGACTTAGCCACTGTGTCCCAATATGACGTGGGTCTGTGTCCTCGAACTCTCCCTGTGTACATTCAGGGACAGGCACCCTCACCCACATGGATGTCATATTGGGGCACAGCAGCTGTGTCCATGCAGCTACTGTGTCCTCACCTAAAAGACATCACTGGGACTGCGGATGAAATGTACTTGGATTGCACAAAGCCATTTGACACCTTTCCCCATATTAGCCTGGTACAAGGACTGAGAAAGAATAAGCATATGGCCAATAAACTGGTTAGAGTACCAAAATCAAAGGGTGGTTGTAAATTCTATTTATTCCAAAGGTCCAAATTCCGTTATGGCATTCCACCAGGGTTGCCCATAGACCTGGGTGTTGATAACACACATGCATCCCCATGCAGGCAGTCCCACATATTATGCTCCACTGTAGGTATCCGTGGAAAGAATGGCACCTCATCGTTGGTGTTAGTGAAAAGAATAGTGCCCCATCATTGGTGTCGGTGGAAGGAATAGTGCCCCATCATTGGTGTCAGTGGAAGTAATAGTGCCCCATCATTGGTGTCAGTGGAAGGAATAGTGCCCCATCATTGGTGTCAGTGGAAGGAATAGTGCCCCATCATTGGTGTCAGTGGAAGTAATAGTGCCCCATCATTGGTGTCAGTGGGAGGAATAGTGCCCCATCATTGGTGTCAGTGGAAGGAATAGTGCCCCATCATTTGTTTCAGTGGAAGGAATAGTGCCCCATCATTGGTGTCAGTGGAAGGAATAGTGCCCCATCATTGGTGTCAGTGGAAGTAATAGTGCCCCATCATTGCTGTCAGTGGGAGGAATAGTGCCCCATCATTGGTGTCAGTGGAAGGAATAGAGCCCCATCATTTGTTTCAGTGGAAGGAATAGTGCCCCATCATTGGTGTCAGTGGAAGGAATAGTGCCCCATCATTGGTGTCAGTGGAAGTAATAGTTCCCCATCATTGGTGTCAGTGGGAGGAATAGTACCCCATCATTGGTTTCAGCGGGAGGAATAGTGCCCCATCATTGGTGTTATTTGCAGGAACAGTGCCCCATTGTTAGTGTCGGTGGTAAGTATTATGCTCCACTGTAGGTATCAGTGGAAGGAATGGCGCCTCATCGTTGGTGTCAGTGGAAGGAATAGTGCCTTGTATCAGTGGAAGGAACAGTACACTAAGGGCTGGAGAAAGCCAAGGTAAGGGCCACAGTTTGGAAACCAATGCTCTAGAGGAACTCCTAAAATAATTTTCAGGTCTCAGAGAACCCCTACTAATAAATATACGGGCAATAAACTGGTTAGAGGACTGAAATCAAAGAGTGGTTATAAACTAAACCTATTCCAGAGGGCAAAATCCTGACATGGTGTTCCACCAGGGTTGCCCGTTGACCTGAATGTTGATAACACACGTGCATCCCCATGCAGACAGTCACAATGATGTCTGTTGGGACTTAGCCACTGTGTCCCAATATGACGTGGGTCTGTGTCCTCGAACTCTCCCTGTGTACATTCAGGGACAGGCACCCTCACCCACATGGATGTCCTATTGGGGCACAGCAGCTGTGTCCATGCAGCGACTGTGTCCTCACCTAAAAGACATCCCTGGGACAGCGGGTGAAATGTACTTGGATTGCACAAAGCCATTTGACACCTTTCCCCATAATAGCCTGGTACAAGGACTGAGAATAAATTTATGGGCAATAAACTGGTTAGAGGACCAAAATCAAAGGGTGGTTGTAAATTAAACTTATTCCAAAGGGCCAAATTCCGCCATGGCATTCCACCAGGGTTGCCCATAGAACTGGGTGTTGATAACACACATGCATCCCCATGCAGGAAGGCCCAATGTTCTCTATTGGGACACAGCGGATGCACAGACGTAACCACTGTGTCCCAATATGACATCTGTGTGAGTATGGGTGTGTGCCCTTCGAACTTGCCCTGTGGGCTTTCAGAGAGAGGCATCCTCACCCACATGAGTGTCATGTTGGGACACAATGGCTGTGTCCCTGCAGCTACTGTGTCCCAATAGACATCAATGGGACTGCGGATATAATTGTATTTGGATTACACAAAGCCATTTGAGACCTTTCCCCATAATAGCCTGGTACAAGGACTGAGGGAGAACACATTTATGGGCAATAAACTAGTTGGAGGACCGAAAATTAAAGGGTTATAAATGAAGCCTATTCCAAAAGCCAACATTTTCCCATGCCATTCTGCCAGGGTATTCCTTTTCAATTGTATAAATGAGCTGGTAGATTGAATATGGAGCCAACCAAGGACAGGATAGAAACATATTACAGGAGAATACAGGTAAAGTAGCATCTTGGGTGGATAACTGGCAGATTAAATGTATTTATTTTTAAATGTAAGCTTATTTGTTTAGACCAGCCTTTCTCAATCTTTTTACCTCAGAGGAACCCTTGAAATAATTTTCAGGTCTCAGTAAACCACTGGTAAGATTAGTCCAAAGTGGGTCATTGGTGTCAGTGGGAGGAATAGTGCCCCATCATTGGTGTCAGTGGAAGGAATAATGCCCCATCATTGGTGTCAGTGGAAGGAATAATGCCCCATCATTTATGTTATTTGCAGGAACAGTGCCCCATTGTTAGTGTTGGTGGTAAGTATTATGCTCCACTGTAGGTATCAGTGAAAGGAATGGCGCCTCATCATTGGTATCAGTGGGAGGAATAGTGTCCCATCATTGGTGTCAGTGGAAGGAATAGCGCTCCATCATTGGTGTCAGTAGGAGGAATAGCGCTCCATCATTGGTGTCAGTGGAAGGAATAGTGCCCCATCATTGGTGTCAGTGGAAGGAATAGTGCTCCATCATTGGTGTCAGTGGAAGGAATAGTGCCCCATCATTGGTATCAGTAGTAGGAACAGTGCCCCATCATTGGTATCAGTAGGAGGAATAGTGCCCCATCATTGGTATCAGTAGGAGGAATAGTGCCCCATCATTGATGTCAGTGGAAGGAATAGTGCCCCATCACTGGTGTCATTAGTAAGAATAATGCCCCATCTTTGGTGTTATTTTCAGGAACAGTGCCCCATTGTTGGTGTCGGTGGTAGGTATTATGCTCCACTGTAGGTATCAGTGGAAGGAATAGTGCCTCATCATTGGTGTCAGTGGAAGGAATAGTGCCTCATCATTGGTGTCAGTGGAAGGAATAGTGCCCCATCACTGGTGTCAGTGGTAAGAATAATACCCCATCATTGGTGTTATTTGTAGGAACAGTGTCCCATTGTTGGTGTCGGTGGTAGGTCTTATGCTCCACTGTAGGTGTCAGTGGAAGGAATAGTGCCTTGTATCAGTGGAAGGAACAGTACACTAAGGGCTGGATAAAGCCAAGGTAAGGGCCACAGTTTGGAAACCACTGCTCTAGAGGAACTCCTAAAATAATTTTCAGGTCTCAGGGAACCCCGACTAAAACGTATTCATCGTTGGTAATTGCCATTATACTGCTGGCATTGCCAAGTGGCATGGGATCCGGCACTAAGCAGGGGCCATCAGATAGGAGGTCAACCAGCCACTGCTGAAGGAACTCTAAGCGCCCTCTGGAGAAGCCCCTCGTGTTCCCCGGAACCCAACCCGAGAATGGCTCTTCTAACGGATCACAACTTCTAATAATTTTTTCTTTATTGTAGATGTTAAGCCTTCTAATATGCTGGTGAACACCCGTGGAGGGGTGAAGCTGTGTGATTTTGGTGTTAGCATACAAGTAAGTATGGCTGATCGCTTACGTGGTGGGTAACGTTCCAAACCTTCACATCCTTGTTGTCCCTCTATGGTTTGGTGACGGCACATTGTTACCAAAACTGCATAGAAATGGCTCGGCTGTCACTTGATCACTCCAAAAGCATGAATCACCGGACAGTACAGGTCCCTCCAGCGTCCGAGGGGTTAAAACCCGAGTACCAGATGATGCGGTAATTGCTAATGGGATTGCGGCCTCATTAATATGCATTCTGGGGAGTTTGGAGAAGATCGGTTCTGTCCACACAAAGGAACGAGGTGGGGGGGGAGGGGGAGGGGAGGGCTTCCAGGGGAGACTGTTATCAAAAATAATAATAATTAATAAAAATGAATGTTGAGCAAAACAAAGACTTGCGAAGTCTGGGCAAGACCCTCCCCCCCAAATTGTAATTAATTTCCATCTCTATGCTTCCCCGGAGATCACCAATCAGGTTGACCCCTGACCTTCCTGTCATGTCACTTTGAATAGGCTCCTTCTCTGGATAGAGGCTGCAAGGCTCAGGGGGCCACTAGCTATTCTATTTGGGCCCCACCTGCTGCACTGCCAGACTCACTCATACAGGCTGTCGTATTGTGTCTTTAGCGGTGTCTGTCTTCTCTAGCGAGCCGTGTATGTCAGTCAGGGTCTTCAGGAAATCGTGACTCTTCTCTGACTACCAAGACCGTCTGTGATGGGGGGGGGGGGGGAGGGGTTTGATTATTAGACCTAAAGCTGTGTGATGACTTGGGTTGTCTTCATATTATATGGGGCTATTTTTTTTGCATTCCTACCATCCCACGTCTTACTTTACAACAGGTCACCCTCATACTTTACACTTTTGTGCGTAATCCGGCCTAGGAAAATATCGGCGTTTCGATTTTTGTAGCACCTTGACCGTGTCATCTCTGCAGGTCCCAATTTTGCATGAGCAGTTGGATTATTTTATGCCTTCAGTGAGAAGATCTCATAGAAGTCTATAGCCGCGTACACACGGTCGGAGAATCCGTCGGAATGAGTCTTATCGGACCGTGTCCTCAGATAATCCGACTGTGTGTGGTATGCATCGGACTGATTCCGTCCCAATCTCCGTCCGACCCAATTTTCCAACATGTTGGAAAGATTTCCCGACCAACTGGTTCGATCGGACATACTCCGATCATGTGTAGAGAATTTTGATCGGACCAAGTGCCACGCATGCTCAGATCAAATTCCTACATCAAAGCTATTGGCTACTAGCCTGAATGTAGTCCCATCGTAACGAAATTACGTCATCACGTTCTGAACGATCAGATTTTTCGACCGTGTGTATGCAACAGTTTCGGACACAATCCGTCAGACTAAATCTGACGGACAAAATCCAACGGATTTGGTTGGCAGAATCACCGACCGTGTGTACGTGGGCTTAGAGTGTGCGCCTCCCTGGGCAGCACAGACCTGTAGGGGCAGGGGTCTCTGAACTTCCTAAAAATCTAAGGGCCAGTTTACTGTCCTTCAGAGTTTTGAGGGGGCCTTACTGTTGCCAGTGTGAGTAGAAAATGACCTGGCATCAATGGGAGTAAACCATGCCCCATCATTGGTGTCAGTGGGAGGAATAGTGCCCCATCATTGGTGTCAGTGGGAGGAATAGTGCCCCATCATTGGTATCAGTGGCAGGAATAGTGCCCCGTCATTGGTGTCAGTGGGAGGAATAGTGCCCCATCATTGGTGTCAGTGGGAGGAATAGTGCCCATCGTTGGTATCAGTGGGGAGGAATAGTGCCCCATCATTGGTATCAGTGGGAGGAATAGTGCCCCATCATTGATGTCAGTGGGAGGAATAGTGCCCCATCATTGGTGTCAGTGGGAGGAATAGTGCCCCATCATTGGTGTCAGTGGGAGGAATAGTGCCCCATCATTGGTGTCAGTGGGAGGAATAGTGCCCCATCGTTGGTATCAGTGGGAGGAATAGTGCCCCATCGTTGGTATCAGTGGGAGGAATAGTGCCCCATCGTTGGTATCAGTGGGAGGAATAGTGCCCCATCATTGGTATCAGTGGGGAGGAATAGTGCCCCATCATTGGTATCAGTGGGAGGAATAGTGCCCTATCATTGGTATCAGTGGGAGGAATAGTGCCCCATCATTGGTATCAATGGGAAGAATAGTGCCCCATCGTTGGTGTCAGTGGGAGGACTAGTGCCCCATTGCTTGTGTCAGTGGGCGAAATAGTGACCCATTGTTGGTGTCAGTGGGTGGAATAGATCCCCATTGATGGCGTTAGTTTGAGGAATAGTGCCCCATCATTGGTATGAATGGGAAAAAAAAGTGCCCCATTGTTGATGTCACCACCAAGAAATATGGCCCTTTGTTGGTGTAAGTGGAGGGAATAGCGTCTTGAATGAGTGAGAGAAAAAGTACCCCAGGGGCAGGATAAAGGAAAGCGAAGGGCTGCATCAGGAGAAATTGTGCCCCATTATTGGCATTCGTGGGTGGAATTGTGCCCCATTATTGGCATTAGTGGGAGGATTAGTTCCCCATTATTGGTATTAGTGGGAGGAATTGTGCCCCGTTATTGGTGTCAGTGGAAGGATTAGTGCCCCATCATTGGTGTCAGTGGGAGGAATTGTGCCCCGTCATTGGTGTCAGAGGGAGGAATTGTGCCCCGTTATTGGTGTCAGTGGAAGGATTAGTGCCCCATCATTGGTGTCAGTGGGAGGAATAGTGCCCCATCATTGGTGTGAGTGGGAGGAATAGTGCCCCATCATTGGTGTCAGTGGGAGGAATAGTGCCCCATCATTGATGTCAGTGGGAGGAATAGTGCCCCATCATTGGTGTCAGTGGGAGGAATAGTGCCCCATCATTGGTGTGAGTGGGAGGAATAGTGACCCATCATTGGTATCAGTAGGAGGAATAGTGCCCCATCATTGGTGTCAGTGGGAAAAATAGTGCCCCATTATTAGCATTAGTGGGGCGAATAGTGCCCCATCATTGGTGTCAGTGGGAAAAATAGTGCCCCATTATTAGCATTAGTGGGGCGAATAGTGCCCCATCATTGGTATCAGTGGCAGGAATAGTGCCCCATCATTGGTATTAGTGGGGAGGAATAGTGCCCCATCATTAGTATCAGTGGGAGGAATAGTGCCCCATCATTAGTATCAGTGGCAGGAATAGTGCCCCATCATTGGTATCAGTGGGAGGAATAGCGCCCCATCATTGGTGTCAGTTTGAAAAATAGTGCCCCATTATTAGCATTAGTGGGGCGAATAGTGCCCCATCATTGGTATCAGTGGGAGGAATAGTGCCCCATCATTAGTATCAGTGGGAGGAATAGTGCCCCATCATTGGCATTAGAGGAAGAAATAGTGCCCCATTGCTATGGAGGAATAGTGCCCTGTTAGTGTCAGTGGAAGTAATTAAGCCCCACTGTTGGTGTCAGTGGGAGGTATAGTGCCCCAAGGAATCCAATACTGTACACAATATAGAAGTGTATACAGGGGCATCTCATAAAATTAGAATATCATCAAAAAGTTAATTTATTTCAGTAATTCTAATCAAAAAGTGAAACTCATTTATTATATATAGATGTGTTACACACAGAGTGATATATTTTAAGCATTTCTTTCTTTTAATGTTGATGGTTACGGCTTACACCGAGCGACACCCCAAAATTCTGTATCTCAGAAAATTACGATATTACATAAGACCAATAATAAAAAAAGATATTTTCAATGCAGAAGTGTTGTATTGGTGAGAAGTCTGTCCATGTACAGTATAGGATGTGCTCAGTACTTGGTCGGGGCTCCTTTTGCATGAATTACGGCATCAATGCGGCGTGGCACTGGGGGCACTGCGGCACTGGGGGGCTACAGATCATTGAGGGGACCATGAATGCCAACATGTACTGTGACATACTGAAGCAGAGCCTGAGGACTCCAGTGGCAACCTGTGAAGCTCTGGTGAACTCCATGCCCAAGAGGGTTAAGGCAGTGCTGGAATATAATGGTGGCCACACAAAATATTGACAATTTGGGCCCAATTTGGACATTTTCACTTAGGGGTGTACTGACTTTTTTTGCCAGCGGTTTAGACATTAATGGCTGTGTGTTGAGTTATTTTGAGGGGACAGGAAATTTACACTGTTATACAAGCTGTACACTCACTACTTTACATTGTAGACAAGTCTCATTTCTTCAGTGTTGTCACATGAAAAGATAGAAGAAAAGATTTACAAAAATGTGAGGGGTGTACTTACTTTTGTGAGATACTGTATTAGTATATACAATTTTAACACTTTTTTCGATGTATAATGTCTCGTACACATGACCGACGTTGGACAATACGATCGTGTGTTAGCTAATCCGATCGTTTTTCACATAAAAAAATCAGACGGACCTAGAAATAGAACATGTTTCAAATCTGTTTGACGGACTCAATTCCTTTCGGGAAAACCGTTCCTCTGTGTGCTGGTCCAACGGAGCAAATACGACGTAAGGGAAGCTATTGGCTACTAGCTATTGAACTTCCTTTTTTAGTCCCGTCTTACGCCATCACGTTCAAAATGAACGGACTTTCGAACAGACTTAGTCCATTCGGAAGGTCCGTCGGAACTCCGCCGATAGTCCGTTGGGAAGACCGTCGGACCTAGTCTGCTAGAAAGTCCGGTCGTGTGTACGCGGCATAACAAATATTTAAAAGTTATTAAAACCATATGCACAAGTTGGCCGATCCAAAGTTATTCATATGGCCTTGAGATCCGCTTTAAAGGGTCGACAAGTTTCGCGCGAAACCCCGCTTCCTCAGGACCTCGGATCTCAGTACATGGATACTGTAACAATAACAGTGCAGCAAAATGCATAGACCCTTTAACCACTGGAGATCCGCGCTATAGCCGAATGACGGCTACAGCGCGGACCTGCTTTGCCGGGACTACGTCTATTGACGTCGTCCCGTGCACGAGCGGCCTGCGCGCCCCCTGAGCCCTCTGTGATCGGAGCAAGGGGTTGATCCCGACCCCTTACCACGTGATCAGCTG
This sequence comes from Lithobates pipiens, assembly GCF_037356315.1. Classification (NCBI taxonomy): domain Eukaryota; kingdom Metazoa; phylum Chordata; class Amphibia; order Anura; family Ranidae; genus Lithobates; species Lithobates pipiens. The sequence goes on along the minus strand of NW_027507903.1, from coordinate 6,567,591 downwards.
TCAGCCAATGACAGTTGAGCATGTGACACAACGGAGCCGGTAATCGGCTATTTTTCCTCCGCTGACAGCGCGAGGAGAAAAAAAAAGCTGACTTCAGTCCCGATCACGGCCAGCTCATCAGTGCCCACCTGCCCTCTGCCAGTGCCACCTAAATATTAAAAAAAGTGCCACCCATCAGTGCCCACAGTGCCACCCATCAGTGCCCACAGTGCCACCTATCAGTGGCCCACAATCTGCCTCAACAGTGCTGCACCTCAGTGCCACATATCCGTGCCCATCAGTGTCATCTACCAGTGCCCATCAGTGACGCCCAGCAGTGCCACCTATCAGTGCCCATCAGTCCCATCTATCAGTGGTACCTATCAGTGCCCATTAGTGCCACCCATCCGTGCCACCTATCAGTGCCACCCATCAGTGCCATCTTATCTGTGCCCATCTTTGCCCATCAATACTGCCTTATCTGTGCCGATCGGTGCCACCTTATCTGTGCCTATTAGTGCCTCCTTAACTGTGCCTATCAGTGCCCACCAGTGCAGCCTATCAGTGCCCACCAGTGCAGCCTATCAGTGCCCACCAGTGCCGCCTCATCAGCGCATTTCAATGAAGGAGAAAAATGACCTGTTTGCAAAATTTTATAACAAACTATGAAACATGATTTTGTTTTTCTATTTATTTTGCATCTTTTTTTTGTTTGTTTAGCAAAAAATAAAACTCCCAGCTGTAATTAAATACCACCAAAAGAAATCTCTATTTGTGGGGAAAAAATGATAAAAATTTAATTTGGGTACAGCGTTGCATGACCGCGCAATTGTCATTCAAAGTGCAACAGCGCTGAAAGCTGAAAATTGGTCTGGGACTGAGGGGGGGGGGTTTAAGTGCCCAGTAAGCAAGTGGTTAAAGCAGTTCTCACGACCATATGAATGATAACTTCGAGTGGCTAACTTATGGTTTTAATAACTTTTTTTTAATGTTTGTTACACGTCAAATAAAGCATTACAATTTTATATACTAGTATATCGTCTGCTTATATATTTAAAAAAATTGTAATATTATTTATATTTATATTTTGGGAGGTATATATATATATATATATATATATATATATATATATATATATATATATATATATATATATAATATATATAATATTATATTATATATATATATATATATATATATATATATATATATATATATATATATATATTTATATAGTTAATTTTGTCTTGTAGTTTGTTATATTTATAAAAAAAATTAACACCCTTCATTGCTAACTATATATATATATATAATGTTTTTGGGGGTTCTAATCTTTTTTTCAGCTTATTTTTACATTTATGTGAGAAGTATCGGAATAGGCCCGGGCAAGCAAGTAGATAATCCAGGACTGCCTCTGTGTTTACTGCTCGCAAAATCACTATAGGAATGTTTTCTTACTGTAACCTATTTATTCCCGAATCTTGGCTAGAAAACGGATCGTATTTAAACATTAGGTGGCTGGCTAGTCTGAAGAAAGCTTTGTCACCGATAACACTTGCTTTGTTTATAAGGGGAAGCGAGAAGTGTAATCATCTTCTGTTTAATGCCTGCAGATAAAAGCACTCTATATATTTTTTATTTTGTCTTTTATATCATCACTATTCTATTATCTTTTTGTTTTGATGGGTGGATTAAATGAGAAATAATTGCCCGTTTAATGCTGTTGTCATTTTAACACCCTTGTTTCTTTTTTTTTTATTTTTCTTTCTTTTTTTTTTTAGCTAGTGAATTCAATTGCCAAGACCTACGTGGGTACAAATGCTTATATGGCGGTGAGTTTTGAGATCGTGGGTCTTTTCCCGTGTGCTTTGCTTGTATCATATGACTGTATATTGATTAGTTGCATAAGAAACAAGTGCCTTTTGTATGTAAACTTGTCAAAGTTCTGAAAAATTGATGATTCCCATGTGGTGGCGAAAAAAAAAAATTACATAAGCTTAGGTTATCTTCAGAGGAACGGAGAGATATAGGATGCCAAATTTAGATGCAAAATTCTTCATTTCCAGTTAACAATATGCTTGAGATTTTCATCTCCCTGAGCCTCTATGCGTAGCCTCATTTGACCTATAGCGGGTCTTTTTGGGCAGCCTCATTGACCCACATACAGGCTCAAGAGAGGGGAGGTCAGGCTCATCTTTATGGAACGTTCGAGATTTCCATATTCGTTTTGACCTGTTGCTTTCACTGAAGGTGGCCCCCTGCTTAGTAAGTCGGTCATCATATATTCATTTTGCGACTGGGTTTACCTTAAAGTAGTAAACCTCTGAAATGAAAAGCGAACACAGCATATCCTTTTATAGTGTACACTAGCCCTAATCCAAAGCACCAAGTGCCTTCTTCTCTCTGCAGTGTGCAGAAGTCGCTTGTGACAAGTAATGCCGACACCACAGAATCACGAGGGACGGCCTCACTCCCCCTCCAGCAACTCAGAGGTCAATTGACAGCCAAGCTGAGCATGTTTCCCTATGAGGCTTTGTAGAGGAAGGGGGGTGTGTCCTTTCTCTCCGCTCAGGTTCCAGATTACGCTCAGCTGTACTCTTTTGCCCCGTACACACGGAAAATGTTGGATGGGAGCTTGTTTGTCGGAATTACCGACCGCGTGTAGGCTCCATCGGACATTTTCCAACGGAAATTTCCGTCACACAAAATTTGAGATTTGGATCTCAAATTTTCCGACAACAAAATCTGTTGTCGTAAATTCCCATCGTGTGTACACAATTCCGACGCACAAAGTTCCACGCATCGGATATTTCCGTCACACAAAATTTGAGATTTGGATCTCAAATTTTCCGACAACAAAATCCATTGTCGTAAATTCCGATCGCGTGTCCCCAATTCCAACGCACAAAGTTCCACGCATCGGAAATTTCCGTCACACAAAATTTGAGATTTGGATCTCAAATTTTCCGACAACAAAATCCATTGTCGTAAATTCCGATCGCGTGTCCCCAATTCCAACGCACAAAGTTCCACGCATCGGAAATTTCCTTCACACAAAATTTGAGATTTGGATCTCAAATTTTCCGACAACAAAATCCGTTGTCGTAAATTCCGATCGCATGTCCCCAATTCCAACGCACAAAGTTCCACGCATCGGAAATTTCCGTCACACAAAATTTGAGATTTGGATCTCAAATTTTCCGACAACAAAATCCGTTGTCCTAAATTCCGATCGCGTGTCCCCAATTCCGACGCACAAAGTTCCACGCATCGGAACTTTCCGTCACACAAAATTTGAGATCCGGATATCAAATTTTCCAACAACAAAATCCTTTGTCGTAAATTCCGATCGCGTGTACACAATTACGACGCACAAAGTTCCACCCATGCTCAGACTCAAGATGAAGAGCCGCATTGGCTATTGAACTTCATTTTTCTCGGCTCTTTGTACGTGTTGTACATCACCGCGTTCTTGATGTTCGGAATTTCCGACAAGATTTGTTTGACCACGTGTATGCAAGTTTAAGCCAACATCCGTTGGAAAAAATCCACGGATTTTGTTGTCGGAAAATCCTATCGTGTGTACAGGGCATTTCTTTTCTGCAGTATGTGACATCAGATCGAGGTGCATTCCAACCGTTGGACTTGTCTCTTTTTTTTCTTTTTACAACTGACAGTTTTACTAATACAGCTATCACTATACTCCCAGCACTCTGATAGGAGAGACAATGTTCTCGTAAAGTAGCACCTCTCTATGCCCCTCCCCTCTGCTGCCTATTCACAGAAAGCTTTGTATTTTGTAAATGAGTTCACATAATACAAAGCACTCTGTGACTGGGCAGAAGAAAGGGAAGGGACAGGCAGAGTGTCTGCGCATGACTCTGCAGCTTCAGGGGCAGAGACCAGCAGCTCCAGCGTCGGAGCACTAGAAGTATAGCAATAGCTTTACTCCCAGTGCTCCAATAAAATTGTAAATGAAAGAGATGTCCGCAAGCTGGCATGCACCTTGTTTGACTTTACCTCTAGTAATTCAGAGCAGTTTAGAAGGTGGCTGAACTTCTGTAGTTCAGCTTTAGTCTACCTCAATCCATTCTATGTAATAAAAAAAACCTCTGCACGCAGCCCCCCCTCCATTTGCATCTTTTGTTTACAGAAATTATCAATTTATTGTAACACCTTCATCTGCCATAGACAGCAACCGTCTCTCTTATGTACACCGAAACCAAATAAGTAAAATAAGTATTGAACACGTTCCCAATTTTCTAGTTAAATCTATTACTAAAGGTGCTATTGACCACATTTCTGTAACAACCCATGCAATCCATACATACAAAGACACCAGAAATTAGGTTATGGGTTATAAAAATGGAATGGCACAGGGACAAAGTATTGAACATATGAAGAAAGGGAAGTGCAAAAAGGCATGGAAAGCCAAAACACCAGCTGAAATATATCAGTAATTAGAAAGCAATCCTGCAAATTAGTATCAGCTGGTTCAGTCTCAACTGATGGCCTATAAAAAGGAGGTGTCTCATTACCAAGGTGTCACACAAGAAACATCTCATGATGGGTAAAAGCAAAGAGCTCTCTCTAGACCTTCGCAACCTCATTGTTGCAAAACACCCTGACGGCATTGGTTATAGAAGGATTTCTAAACTTCTGAATGCCCCAGTGAGCACTGTTGGGGCCATAATCTGGAAGTGGAAAGAACATCATTTCACCATAAACCATCTATGACCAGGTGCTCCTCACAAGATTTCTGACAGAGAAGTGAAAAGAATGATCAGAAGAGTTGTCCAAGAGCCAAGGACCACTTGTGGAGAGCTTCAGAAAGGAATTAGCAGGTACAATTGTTTCAAATAAAACAATAAGTAATTCTCTCACCCGCCATGGCCTGTAAGCACACTGCACGCAAGACGCCATTGCTGAAGAAAAAGCATGTTGAAGCTCGGTTAAAGTTTGCTGCACAACATTTAGACAGGCCTGTGAAATACTGGGAGAATGCAGTCTAATCAGATGAGACCAAAATTGAACTCTTTGGATGCCATAATACACACCTTGTTTGGAGGTCACATGGCACATCACCCCAAAAACACCCCCCCATACCAACAGTGAGGTTTGGAGGTGAGAACATCATGGTTTGGGGCGGGTGGTACTGGCAAACGTCATGTCATTAAAAGAAGGCTGAATGGAAAAATGTACCAAGACATTCTTGATAAAAAATCTGCTGCCATCTAGCAGGATGATGAAGATAAAATGAGGGGCGGACATTTCAGCAAGACAATGATACCAAACCAAGGAAACTCTCCATTGGTTTTAAAGAAAGAAAATAAAGCTGCTAGAATGGATCAGCCAATCACCTAACTTGAATCCAATAGAAAACCTATGGAAAGAACTAAAGATCAGAGTTCATAGAAGAGGCCCACAGAGCCTTCAAGATTTGAAGACTGTGTGGAAGAACGGGCCGAAATCACACCTGAGCAGCGCATGCGACTCGTTTCTCCATGCAGGAGGCGTCTTGAAGCCGCCATCACCAACAAAGGATTTTGTACCAAGTATTAAATACATTCCAGTTAGCGTGTTCAATCATTTTTCCCCATGTCTCTCCATTTTATTACGCATAACTTCATTTCTGTACGTATTTTTTTTTTTATGTCTTTGTAGGTATGGATTGCATGGATTGTTACCAACATGCGGTGAAAATTCCATGTCAATAGCACCTTTAGAAATATATTTACCCAGAAAAATGGTGATGTGTTCAATACTTATTTTACCCGCTGTACACAATATAGGTCATATAGGCAAAAGAGTTATATATACGCTCTCCTTGCTTCATGTGTTTTTTGTAGGCTTCTATGCACCCATGCCAACACCATTCATTCCACCAGTAATGCCCAGGCAATCTCGTGTAGCAGACACCTGTAGCCCTTGAGGGGTTAAATATTACTTAGCTCACATGGATATTTAGTTGGACAGTAATTAAATTGAGGGTCCTTTTGATGGCATGAAGGCAGATCCCAGGTGTGCATTAAACGGATTGGCACTTGAAAGGGAATCCATCTGCTAATTGGAATGCCGGATTAGATCCAGGAGGAAAGACATCTCTATTCCATATTTATCTCGCCGCCTCCATTGAAAATATATCCCCTTTTTTTAACCCCGTCGTCCACTCCGTGCCGAAGAATGCAAAGCCTGCCGTTGAGAAGTACTCGGTCTATAGCAGGCAAGAGGGAGCAACGCATTTAGAAGTTGTGACTCTTATTTACTGTTCTATCTTCTCACAAGCGCTGACCTGGATATGCACACAGAAGACACTCAGCTGGCACTAATTTCTGAGTTTGTTTTCTTGTTGGGAGGCCCCGGGGTTATGTGCCTGCGAGGAGAAGTGTGAAGCAGCCAGGTGCATTAAGAGCATACTGAGAAGCTATGTCAAGGGAGCTCTCCTACCTTTTGTCTTACGTTCTCCTGACCTTGGCACAATAAAAATAAATTCATATCGTGAACTCAAACCTTAGAAGCAAACAAAATAACTCCTAGTCTGCACTGTAGGGTAGCTTTAGTCCACCAAATATATAATTAAGTAGCCATGTTCAGGTCTGGCATATACACCAATCATAACTTCATGGCCACTGGCAGGTTAGGTAGCCATGTTCAAGTCTGGCATATACACCGATCATAACTTCATGGCCACTGGTAGGTTAGGTAGCCATGTTCAAGTCTGGCATATACACCGATCATAACTTCATGGTCACTGGTAGGTTAGGTAGGCATGTTCAAGTCTGGCATATACACCGATCATAACTTCATGGCCACTGGCAGGTTAGGTAGCCATGTTCAAGTCTGGCATATACACCGATCATAACTTCATGGCCACTGGCAGGTTAGGTAGCCATGTTCAAGTCTGGCATATACACCGATCATAACTTCATGGCCACTGGCAGGTTAGGTAGCCATGTTCAAGTCTGGCATATACACCGATCATAACTTCATGGCCACTGGCAGGTTAAGGGTAGCCATGTTCAAGCCTGGCATATACACCGATCATAACTTCATGGCCACTGGCAGGTTAAGGGTAGCCATGTTCAAGCCTGGCATATACACGATCATAACTTCATGGCCACTGGCAGGTTAAGGGTAGCCATGTTCAAGCCTGGCATATACACGATCATAACTTCATGGCCACTGGCAGGTTAGGTAGCCATGTTCAAGCCTGGCATATACACCGATCATAACTTCATGGCCACTGGCAGGTTAGGTAGCCATGTTCAAGCCTGGCATATACACCGATCATAACTCCATGGCCACTGGTAGGTTAGGTAGCCATGTTCAAGTCTGGCATATACACCGATCATAACTTCATGGCCACTGGTAGGTTAGGTAGCCATGTTCAAGTCTGGCATATACACCGATCATAACTTCATGGCCACTGGTAGGTTAGGTAGCCATGTTCAAGTCTGGCATATACACCGATCATAACTTCATGGCCACTGGCAGGTTAGGTGTATCACATTGTCAAAGTTTTGTGAGCTACCCAAAATCCAAAAGTAACTATACATGTACTAAAAAACAGTGTGTGTGTGAAAGGCATTCAAAAAAACCAGCTGCTAGCACTGATCACATCCCCACACGCATGTGCACAAAAATCAATATATAAGAGTGCATATCTGAGGCCGGGTTTACACTATACTACACGACAGTAGTACGACTTTCATCCTACTTTGCTCTGGGACATCAGTCCTGCATTGGTCCTACATTGTTCCAACATTTGTCCTACATCCCCTGACTTCAATGAACAGGGATCCAACTTGGCTCCCCGCCAATACCAGGAACTGTGTTTGGTATGAATCTTGAGGGAGAATGCCACGCAAAATTTTAAATAAAAAACCAGCATGGGTTCCCCCTCCTAGAGCATACCCATGCCTTTCAGTCGGATATGGATTCTAAGGGGAACGCCGAAAGGACGGCATGGGTGTCCCCCCAAAATCCATACCAGACCCTTATCCGAGCACGCAGCCCGGCCGGTCAGGAAAGGGGGTTGGGATAAGCGAGCACACCCCCGAACCGTACCAGGCCGCATGCCCTCAACATGGGTGGGTGCTTTGGGGCAGGGGGCCGTCTTGCATCCCTCCCCCACCCCAAAGCACCCACATCCCATTGTTGATGAGGTCAAGGGCCTCTTCCCGACAACCCTGGCCATTGGTTGGTGGGGGGGCTCATCGGGAAATCTGGGAGTCCCCTTTAATAAGCAGGCCCCCAGATCGCGGCCCCCCACCCTATGTGATTGAGTATGGGATACATCGTACCCCTACCCATTCACATGGGGAAAAATAAGTGTCAATAAACAAAACACACTAGACAGGTTTTTAAAGTAATTTATTAGGCAGCTCCGGTGGTCTCTTCCGACTTCTCCACATTTTCCGGTTCTTCTCCCGCTCTCCGGCCTCTTCTCCCGGTCTCCAGTTCTTCTCCGGCCTCTTCTGCCGGGCTCCTCTGCTATCTTCTTCCAGCTCTTTTACTAGCGTTGGCCCGGTCTTCTCTGTCGTCGGCGTGGTCAACAGATGACATCACCCGGTGACCACACTCCACGCGTATATAAATCGTTGTGCACCGCGCACACGGCATTACAGAGGGAGAGAGCGTCATGTCAACATCAGAAGAACAAAAGAGGGAAAAATACGATGAAGGAGAAGACCGAGCCAACGCTAGTAAAAGAGCTGGAAGAAGATAGCGGAGGGGCCCGGCAGAAGAGGCCAGAGAGCGTGGAGAAGAAGCGGAGACTGGGAGAAGAGCCTAGAGAGCGGGAGAAGAACCGGGAAGAGCAGAGAAGTCGGAAGAGACCCCTGAAGTCAGAAGAAGACCCCTGGAGCTGCCTAATAAATTACTTTAAAAACCAGTCTAGTGTGTTTTTTTTATTGACACTTTTTTTCCCCGGGTGACTGGGTAGGGGTACGATGTACCCCATACTCATTCACATAGGGTGGGGGACCCCGACAACCAACGGCCAGGGTTGTCGGGAAGAGGCCCTTGTCCTCGTCAACATGGGGACAAACTGCTTTGGGGTGGGGAGGCTGCAGGACGCCCCCCTGCAGGAAGCCCCCCTCCCCCAAAGCACCCACCCCCCATGTTGAGGGCATGCAGCCTGGTATGGTTCAGGAGGGGGGCACTCGCTTGTCACAACCCCCTTTCCTGATCGGCCGGGCTCGGATAAGGGTCTGGTATGGATTTTGGGGGGATCCCCACGACGTTCTTTCGGCGTAGGGGGGTTCCCTTTAGAATCCATATCAGACCGAAGGGCCTGGTATGCTCTTGGAGGGGGTGCCCATGCTGGTTTTTTATTTATATTTTCGCATGGAGTTCCCCCTCAAGATCATCAGAGCACAAGTCGCATGCCCAAGTCGGATCATGCAAGATGACGATCCGACTTTGATCCGAATTTAATGATAGTCAATGGGCTGAAGTAGGATCAAAGTCGGACCAAAGTAGTACGGGGAGCATTGTCAAAGTTGGACCGACTTGTGTCGGACCAGTTAAGACGGCTCCCATAGGGAAACATTGATTTTCACACGTCATGTGACATGAGCTCCCAATGTCGTAGTGTGAACCCGGTTTGAATCATGAAATATAAACAAATATCAAAATTCATTGAATCAAAGAGGCTTCTGCTCCAAGTGGACAGCATCCCCTGAGGAAGCCCAGATTGAGAGGTGAAACATGTTGGGAACTCCATCAAATCTGATGCATAAGGAATTGTACTTTATGTACTTGTTGTGGAATTGTTTTTCGACAAAAAATGTAATTATTGTTGAAATAAAATGTATATATATTTTTTAATATACCTCTTTGGATCAATTTATTAGTACATGCACCTTAAAGAGGAAGTAAACCCTGATGAGTTTACTTCCTCTTTCATTCCCTGCAAAGGCAAAGCATAATGGACTACTGTGCATCGCATAGTAGCCCATTATGTGTCACTTACCTGACACAGGAGCCAGCGAAGTCACCGCTGTCCCCTGTAGTTCCGAGCGTCCATCTTCTTGGTGGGGTCTCGCAGCTCCGCCGCTTTCAACCGGCGAAGCCGCGATGACGTCACTCCCGCGCATGCGCACGGGAGCAGAGACGCGCGGCATCTTCGTCATCGACGATGCCACGCTCAGTGTGCCTAGCGCACCGCTGTCTACCGGTGCCCACCTTTAGTGTAGGTTTAGGAGATATTGCTTGGACCTACAGGTAAGCCTTAATCTAGGCTTACCTGTAGGTCAAAGTGGTTTGTAAGGGTTTACAATCACTTTAAAAATCCCACAAGTATTCTCCTCCTCACTTCTGGCCTAATTCTACATCTCCTTTTTCTCTTTCCTCCCTCTTACCTTCGCTCTCCCCACTTCATCCTTCCCCACCCGATCCTCCCTACCCAGCCCCCCCTCCCATCCCTCCCTACCCAACCCCCCATCCCTCCCTACCCAGCCCCCCCCTCCCATCCCTCCCTACCCAGCCCCCCCCTCCCATCCCTCCCTACCCAGCCCCCCCTCCCATCCCTCCCTACCCAGGCCCCCCCCTCCCATCCCTCCCTACCCAGCCCCCCATCCCTCCCTAACCAGCCCCCCCTCCCATCCCTCCCTACCCAGCCCCCCCATCCCTCCCTACCCAGCCTCCCCTCCCATCCCTCCGTACCCAGCCCCCCCCTCCCATCCCTCCCTACCCAGACCCCCCCTCCCTCCCTACCCAGACCCCCCCTCCCTCCCTACCCAGCGCCCCCCCCTCCCATCCCTCCCTACCCAGCCCCCATCCCTCCCTAACCAGCCCCCCCTCCCATCCCTCCCTACCCAGCCCCCCCCATCCCTCCCTACCCAGCCTCCCCTCCCATCCCTCCGTACCCAGCCCCCCCTCCCATCCCTCCCTACCCAGACCCCCCCTCCCATCCCTCCCTACCCAGACCCCCCCTCCCTCCCTACCCAGCGCCCCCCCCTCCCTCCCTACCCAGCGCCCCCCCCTCCCATCCCTCCCTACCCAGCCCCCCCCCCTCCCTCCCTACCCAGCCCCCCCCCTCCCATCCCTCCCTACCCAGCCCCCCCCCCTTTCTTTGTTTTGATGATTTTTTATTTATTTTTTCCTTCATTTTGTTTGTCCATTTTGATTTGTCTGTTAGTCTTGCCATGTCTTGGACCTCCGAGTCCAGTTACTCATTCCCACTTCCGGCTCAGTGGTGGGATTCTTTTGCCTTTACATTTTGAAAAATATTTTGTTTTGTATTCACGTGAAAAGTGATGTTTTGTTCCCCTGTGTGGGACCACTTTGCCTTCCTTCTCTTCAAGCCTGTATTTTGTTATTGTTATTCTCAATATAAATGAGTGTACCAGAAAAATCCCACAAGTGCTCCTATATCCATTCAATTTAGAGATGTGGTATTAATTTTAGTGGTTTGTCCATGGTTAAGAATTTATCCTATAGAGGGAAATGCTTTGTTCATATTTCATGTCTGAGGTTTACAACCACTTTAACCACTTGCTGACTGCTGCACGCCGATATACGTCGGCACAATGGCAGCGGTGGGCAAATGGGCGTACCTGTACGTCCCCTGTAAATGGCGGGGCTAGCGAGCTCGTGCCCGCCGCAGACTCTATGCCCGCCGGTCTCCCGACGATCGTGTCACGGAGCCGCAGAACGGGGGAAGTGCCTATGTAAACAATGCATTCCCCTGTTCTGCCTTGTAAAATGACAGAGATCACCACTTCCTGTCATCGGGAGCAGTGATCGCTGTCATGCGAGTGGAAACCCCTCCCCCCCACAGTTAGAATCACTCCCTAGGACACACTTAACCCCTTGATCACCCCCCCTAGTGTTAACCCCTTCCCTGTCAGTGCCATTTACACATGATTAGTGCAATTTTATAGCACTGATCACTGTATAAATGACAATGGTCCCGAAAGAGTGTCAAATGTTTTCAACTACAATGGTGCAGTCCCGATAAAAATCGCAGATCACCGCCAAAAAAATTAATAATAAAAATGCCATAGAACTATATTTATTCTATATTTTGTAGGCGCTATAACTTTTGCGCAAACCAAGCAATATACGCTCATTGCGATTTTTTTTTGTTTATATTGCAAAAAATAAGAACCGCAGAGGTGATCAAATGCCACCAAATGAAAGCTCTATTTGTGGGGGGAAAAAAAGGACACGAATTTTGTTTCGCGTGCAACACAGCACGACCGCGCAATTGTCAGCAAAAAGTATTGCGTTTTGTTTTTTTTTTTCAAAATTGTCGCTCTTTTTTTTTTTTTTTGTTTATAGCACAAAAAATAAAAACCGCAGAGGTGATCAAATCCCACCGAAAGAAATCGCTATTTGTGGGGGGGGGGGAAGGACGTGAATTTTGTTTGGGGTGCAACACAGCACGACCGCGCAATTGTCAGAAAAAAGTATTGCAGTTTTTTTTTAAAAAAATTGTCGCTCTTTTTTCGTTTATAGCACAAAAAATAAAAACCGCAGAGGTGATCAAATGCCACCAAAAGAAAGCTCTATTTATGGGGAAAAAAAGGATGTCAGTTTTGTTTGGGGTGCAACGCAGCACAACTGCTCAATTGTCAGCAAAAAGTATTGCGTTTTTTTTTTTTAAATTGTCGCTTTTTTTTTTTGTTTGTTTATAGCACAAAAAATAAAAACCGCAGAGGGGATCAAATCCCACCAAAATAAAGCTCTATTTGTGGGGGGGGGGGGACGTCAGTTTTGTTTGGGGTGCAACGCAGCACGATCGCGCAATTGTCAGTTAAAGTGCCGAATCGCAAAAGCGCTCTGGCCAGGAAAGGGGGGGTGGTGAAATCTTCCGGGGCTGAAGCGGTTGAACCTAAACAGAAACTGTAATGGTTTTTGGTCAATTATTAACTTTCTTTATTGTTTATTCACTCGTTTTATGGTACTTTTTTTTTTTTTTTTTTTATTCAAAATTATAATAAAATTATCATTGAATTAATAATATGAATTTATTCATTTCTGATAATGGAATGGGAATTATAATGATAGGTCAATTTTAATATTTCTTTATTGTTTATTCACTAGTTTTATGGTACTTTTTTTTTTTTCTTTTTTTTTATTATTATTCAAAATTATAATGAAATTATCATTGAATTACTAATATGAATTTTATTCATTTCTGATAATGGAATGGGAATTATACTGATAGGTCCATTTTTAGTATTTCTTTATTGTTTATTCACTAGTTTTATGGTACTTTTTTGTCTTTTCTTTTTTTTTTTTTTATTATTCAAAATGATAACAAGCCTGATAATGGAATGGAAATTATACTGATAGGTCCATTTTTAATACTTCTTTATTGTTTATTCACTCGTTTTATGGTACTTTTTTTTTGTATTATTATTCAAAATTATAATGAAATTATCATTGAATTAATAATATGAATTTTATTCATTTGTGATAATGGAATGGGAATTATACTGATAGGTCAATTTTTTATATTTCTTTATTGTTTATTCACTAGTTTTATGGTACTTTTTTTTTATTTTTTTTTATTATTATTCAAAATGATAACAAGCCTGATAATGGAATGGAAATTATACTGATAGGTCCATTTAATATTTCTTTATTGTTTATTCACTCGTTTTATGGTACTTTTTTTTTTTTCTTTTATTATTATTATTCAAAATTATAATGAAATTATCATTGAATTAATAATATGAATTTTATTCATTTCTGATAATGGAATGGGAACTATACTGATAGGTCCTTTTTTAGTATTTCTTTATTATTTATTCACTAGTTTTTTTTTTGTTTTGTTTTTTGTTTTGTTTTTTTATTATTCAAAATGATAACAAGCCTGATAATGGAATGGAAAATTATACTGATAGGTCCATTTAATACTTCTTTATTGTTTATTCACTCGTTTTATGGTACTTTTTTTTTATTATTATTATTCAAAATTATAATGAAATTATCATTGAATTAATAATATGAATTTTATTCATTTCTGATAATGGAATGGGAATTATACTGATAGGTCCATTTTTAATATTTCTTTATTGTTTATTCACTAGTTTTATGGTACTTTTTTTTTCTTTTTTTTTTTTTATTATTCAAAATGATAACAAGCCTGATAATGGAATGGGGAATTATACTGATAGGTCCATTTAATATGAATAAAATGTACTTCTCAGCCAGATGTTTCGCTCCGATTTCTGACTGCAGCTATTGTTGTACTTTTTTCAGCCTGAGCGGATTGCCGGGGAGCAGTACGGAATTCATTCTGACGTTTGGAGCCTGGGAATCTCATTTATGGAGGTGAGAATGGCGGAATCGCTCGCACGCGTGCGCGCGCGCAGACACGTCTGGGTAACGCATTGCACATGGCAGCGTATAGGTTTCTGCACATGCTTATATAGAGTATGGGGAGCACGAAAAGGCTTTCTCATCATAATCCCGCACTGTATAAGGCAATGCCGGGTGCTTATAAATGGAACATATATTCTCCGCAGGAAATGGACGGAGCCGAATGTAGAATAATAATTTTCATATACGGAGAGGCCCAATCCCCGGGGCTCAGTGACAGTGATGGTAATCATAATAACTCTATTTATATACAGCTCGCCTCCCAGGAGTCAAGTGCTTCATTATCACAATATAAAGGTAACGTTTTAAATAAGTAGAAGTCAAGCACGGGGATAAAATACAGTTTAGAAGGAATGATGTGTGGTGATAAAATGTGACTCTCCGCCGCTCCCTATTACCCGGAGTTCTTCCTCTGTGCTCAGCGCCTCTGAAGATGGGGTCGGGTTCTGTAGCAGGGCCTGCGGGGGGACGGGTGTCATCATGGGGGAAGGTTTACTATAAACTGGAGAGTGTAAAATCTGGTGCTGAGAAACCAATCAGCTTTCAGGTCCTAGTAGATGATGGGCTCAGCAATGACATGCAATGCCAAGCTGCTGCTAACAAAGCAAACAGAATATTGGCATTAAAAAGGGATCAACTCCAGAGATAAAACGATAATTCTCCCCTCTACAAGACTCTGGTCCGGCCGCACCTGGAGTATACCGTCCAATTCTGGGCACCAGTCCTCAGGAAGGATGTACTGGAAATGGAGCGACTACAAAGAAGGGCAACAAAACTAATAAAGGGTCTGGAGGATATTAGTTATGAGGAAAGGTTGTGAGCTCTGAACTTATTCTCTCTGGAGAAGAGACGCTTGAGAGGGGATATGATTTCATTATATAAATACCGGACTGGTGACCCCACAATATATAAATACCGGACTGGTGACCCCACAATATATAAATACCGGACTGGTGACCCCACAATATATAAATACCAGACTGGTGACCCCACAATATATAGATACCGGACTGGTGACCCCACAGTAAATAAATACCGGACTGGTGACCTCACAATATATAAATACCGGACTGGTGACCTCACAATATATAAATACCAGACTGGTGACCCCACAGTATATAAATACCGGACTGGTGACCCCACAATATATAAATACCGGACTGGTGACCCCACAATATATAAATACCAGACTGGTGACCCCACAGTATATAAATACCGGACTGGTGACCCCACAATATATAAATACCAGACTGGAGACCTCACAATATATAAATACCGGCCTGGTGACCTCAAAATATATAAATACCGTACTGGTGACCCCACAATATATAAATACCGGACTGGTGACCCCACAATATATAAATACCAGACTGGTGACCCCACAATATATAAATACCGTACTGGTGACCCCACAATATATAAATACCGGACTGGTGACCTCACAATATATAAATACCGGACTGGTGACCCCACAATATATAAATACCGGACTGGTGACCTCACAATATATAAATACCGTACTGGTGACCCCACAATATATAAATACCAGACTGGTGACCCCACAATATATAAATACCGTACTGGTGACCCCACAATATATAAATACTGGACTGGTGACCCCACAATATATAAATACTATACTGGTGACCCCACAATATATAAATACCGGACTGGTGACCCCACAATATATAAATACCGGACTGGTGACCTCACAATATATAAATACCGGACTGGTGACCTCACAATATATAAATACCGTACTGGTGACCCCACAATATATAAATACCAGACTGGTGACCCCACAATATATAAATACCGTACTGGTGACCCCACAATATATAAATACCGGACTGGTGACCCCACAATATATAAATACCGGACTGGTGACCCCACAATATATAAATACCGGACTGGTGACCTCACAATATATAAATACCGGACTGGTGACCCCACAATATATAAATACCATACTGGTGACCCCACAATATATAAATACTATACTGGTGACCCCACAATATATAAATACCGTACTGGTGACCCCACAATATATAAATACTGTACTGGTGACCCCACAATATATAAATACCGGACTGGTGACCTCACAATATATAAATACCGGACTGGTGACCCCACAATATATAAATACCATACTGGTGACCCCACAATATATAAATACTATACTGGTGACCCCACAATATATAAATACCGTACTGGTGACCCCACAATATATAAATACTGTACTGGTGACCCCACAATATATAAATACCGGACTGGTGACCTCACAATATATAAATACCGGACTGGTGACCCCACAATATATAAATACCATACTGGTGACCCCACAATATATAAATACTATACTGGTGACCCCACAATATATAAATACTATACTGGTGACCCCAGAATATATAAATACCGTACTGGTGACCCCACAATATATAAATACTGGACTGGTGACCCCACAATATATAAATACTATACTGGTGACCCCACAATATATAAATACCGGACTGGTGACCCCACAATATATAAATACCGGACTGGTGACCTCACAATATATAAATACCGTACTGGTGACCCCACAATATATAAATACCAGACTGGTGACCCCACAATATATAAATACCGTACTGGTGACCCCACAATATATAAATACCGGACTGGTGACCCCACAATATATAAATACCGGACTGGTGACCCCACAATATATAAATACCGGACTGGTGACCTCACAATATATAAATACCGGACTGGTGACCCCACAATATATAAATACCATACTGGTGACCCCACAATATATAAATACTATACTGGTGACCCCACAATATATAAATACCGTACTGGTGACCCCACAATATATAAATACTGTACTGGTGACCCCACAATATATAAATACCGGACTGGTGACCTCACAATATATAAATACCGGACTGGTGACCCCACAATATATAAATACCATACTGGTGACCCCACAATATATAAATACTATACTGGTGACCCCACAATATATAAATACCGTACTGGTGACCCCACAATATATAAATACTGTACTGGTGACCCCACAATATATAAATACCGGACTGGTGACCTCACAATATATAAATACCGGACTGGTGACCCCACAATATATAAATACCATACTGGTGACCCCACAATATATAAATACTATACTGGTGACCCCACAATATATAAATACTATACTGGTGACCCCAGAATATATAAATACCGTACTGGTGACCCCACAATAGGGAGGAAACTTTTCCGCTGAAGGGAGTTTAACAAGACACACGGCCACTCATTAAAATTAGAAGAAAAGAGGTTTAACCTTAAAGCGGAGTTCCAGCGACCATTCCTATTTTTTTTTTTTTTTCAGTCATTGAGATACATGTAAAATCATAAATACACTCACTGTTTAGTTTTTTTTTTTTTTTTTTTTTTGCTGTTGCTGTCCATTTTCGTTTTAAATAAATATTTATAAAAAAAATATTGTGGCCATTCCCATCTTACTTGTGGGCATGTGAAGCCCACAAGCATGGATTTCCTGGATATGGTGAATGCTGAGCTCCCAGCATTCACGCCATTTCCCGCGCATGCTCAGTGTTTACAGTGGGCAGCGCTGTAAACTTGAGGGGTTGCCATGACAACGGCGGCGGTGGCGAAATCCCGCGATAACTCGCGGCAGGCATCCGCAATGACTCCTGGGAATAATGACAGGAGCTCCCAGGAGACATTGCTCGACAAGAGGAAATGACGTGATATCCGCAGATTACCCGCCCATATCCGCAGAGAGCTGAGACAGGAAGCAGAGGAGGACTTCTGCAAAAACACAAAGTACAAAAGAAAAAAAAATCTATTTATTACTGTATAGATTTATGGCATGTAATTAAGCAAAACATATTAAATGAGGTGGAGCTCTGTTTTAAACTACATAGAGGGTTCTTTACTGTAAGAGCGGCAAGGATGTGGAATTCCCTTCCACAGGTGGTGGTCTCAGCGGGGGGGATCAATAGTTTCAAGAAACTATTAGATAAGCACCTGAACGACTGCAACATACAGGGATATACAATGTAATTCTGACATATAATCACACACATAGGTTGGACTTGATGGACTTGCATCTTTTTTCGACCTCACCTATTATGTAACTATGTAAGGTTTTGGGCTGGGTTCACATCTGAGCACGCAGCAGCTCACAGCAGGAGTCCGGTGCGTCCTCGTTCCCTGTTTCAGGTCCGATTTCAGCCCAAATTTTTGGGCTGAATTCGGACATGAAACGGAGCAAAAGATGTACAGTGTTCCTGTGTAAATCACACCGGAGCCGCTGCGGAGATATGTGAACTGGTGTTGGAGGATTTGGGGTACAGAGAGGAGGAAGGGGGTGGTATTGGCAGATTGGGGGAATACAGGGAGAAGGAAGGGGTGGTATTGGAGGATTTTGGGTAAAGAAAAGGGGGGGGTGGTATTGGAGGATTTGGGGTACAGAGAGGAGGAGAAAGGGGGTGGTATTGGAATATCTGGGGTATATAGGAAGGAAAAAGGGTATAGTATTGGAGGATTTGGGGTACAGAGAGGAGGAGGGGATGGTATTGGGGATTTGGGAATAAAGAGGGAAGGGGGTGGTATTGGCAGATTGTGGGAATACAGGGAGAAGGAGGAGGATAGTATTGGAGAGTTTGGGGTACAGGGAGGAGAATGTGGAATAGTATTGGAGGATTTGGGATATGAGCAGGAGGATGGTTTTGGGGTACAGAGAGGAAGAGGAAGGAGTTTAATATTGAAATATTTGGGGTACAAGGAGGGGGACAGTATTGAAGGATTTGGGGTACAGGGAGGAGAATGGGGAATAGTATTGGAGGATTTGGGGTATGAGGTGAAGGATGGTTTTGGGGTGCAGGGAGGAAGAGAAATGGGTTTGATATTGGAAGATTTGGGGTACAAGGAGGAGGGGGACAGTATTGGAGGATTTGGGGTACAGAGAGGAGGAGAAAGGGGGTGGTATTGGAAGATCTGGGGTATATCGGGAGGAAGAAGGGGGTAGTATTGGAGGATTTGGGGTACAGAGAGGAGGAGGGGATGGTATTGGGGATTTGGGAATAAAGAGAGAAGGAGGAAGGGGGTGGTATTGGCAGATTGTGGGAATACAGGGAGAAGGAGGAGGATAGTATTGGAGGGTTTGGGGTACAGGGAGGAGAATGTGGAATAGTATTGGAGGATTTGGGGTACAGGGAGGAAGAGGAAGGGGTTTGATGTTGGAAGATTTGGGGTACAAGGAGGAGGGGAACAGTATTGGAGGATTTGGGGTACAGGGAGGAGAATGGGGAATAGTATTGGAGGATTTGGGGTATGAGGAGGAGGATGGTTTTGGGGTACAGGGAGGAAGAGGAAGGGGTTTGATATTGGAAGATTTGGGGTACAAGGAGGAGGGGGACAGTATTGGAGGATTTGGGGTACAGAGAGGAGAAAGGGGTGGTATTGGAAGATCTGGGGTATATCGGGAGGAAGAAGGGGGTAGTATTGGAGGTTTTGGGGTACAGAGAGGAGGAGGGGATGGTATTGGGGATTTGGGAATAAAGAGAGAAGGGGGAAGGGGGTGGTATTGGCAGATTGTGGGAATACAGGGAGAAGGAGGAGGATAGTATTGGAGAGTTTGGGGTACAGGGAGGAGAATGTGGAATAGTATTGGAGGATTTGGGGTATGAGGAGGAGGATGGTTTTGGGGTACAGGGAGGAAGGGGTTTGATATTGGAATATTTGGGGTACGAGGAGGAGGAGGACAGTATTGAAGGAGTTGGGGTACAGGGAGGAGAATGGGGAATAGTATTGGAGGATTTGGGGTATGAGCAGGAGGAGGATGGTTTTGGGGTACATGGAGGAAGAGGAATAGGTTTGATATTGGAAGATTTGGGGTACAAGGAGGAGGAGGACAGTATTGGAGGATTTGGGTTACAGGGAAGAGGCGGGGGATGGTATTGGGGATTTGGGAATAAAGAGAGAAGGAGGAAGGGGGTGGTATTGGCAGATTGTGGGAATACAGGAAGAAGGAGGAGGATAGTATTGGAGGGTTTGGGGTACAGGGAGGAGAATGTGGAATAGTATTGGAGGATTTGGGGTATAGGGAGGAAGAGGAAGGGGTTTGATGTTGGAAGATTTGGGGTACGAGGAGGAGGGGGACAGTATTGAAGGATTTGGGGTACAGGGAGGAGAATGGGGAATAGTATTGGAGGATTTGGGGTATGAGGAGGAGGATGGTTTTGGGGTACAGGGAGGAAGAGGAAGGGGTTTGATATTGGAAGATTTGGGGTACAAGGAGGAGGGGGACAGTATTGGAGGATTTGGGGTACAGAGAGGAGGAGAAAGGGGTGGTATTGGAAGATCTGGGGTATATCGGGAGGAAGAAGGGGTAGTATTGGAGGTTTTGGGGTACAGAGAGGAGGAGGGGATGGTATTGGGGATTTGGGAATAAAGAGAGAAGGAGGAAGGGGGTGGTATTGGCAGATTGTGGGAATACAGGGAGAAGGAGGAGGATAGTATTGGAGAGTTTGGGGTACAGGGAGGAGAATGTGGAATAGTATTGGAGGATTTGGGGTATGAGGAGGAGGATGGTTTTGGGGTACAGGGAGGAAGAGGAAGGGGTTTGATGTTGGAAGATTTGGGGTACGAGGAGGACAGTATTGAAGGATTTGGGGTACAGGGAGGAGAATGGGGAATAGTATTGGAGGATTTGGGGTATGAGGAGGAGGAGGATGGTTTTGGGGTACAGGGAGGAAGAGGAATAGGTTTGATATTGGAAGATTTGGGGTACAAGGAGGAGGGGGACAGTAT
Source organism: Lithobates pipiens (assembly GCF_037356315.1). NCBI lineage: Eukaryota > Metazoa > Chordata > Amphibia > Anura > Ranidae > Lithobates > Lithobates pipiens. The sequence continues at coordinate 6,546,453 of NW_027507903.1, read as the reverse complement.
TGGAGGATTTGGGTTACAGGGAGGAGGCGGGGGATGGTATTGGGGGATTTGGTGTACAGGAAGGGGGATGGTATGGGGGTGCACTGTACCTGCTTTAGTTTTGGTCACAGTAAATGTGGGCATCCCATATGCGATAATTTGCCATTTTTCTCCATCACATGCGTTTTTCCGTATGTTCTATCAAAGAGACTAGTTAATTAATCACCAGTACCCACAACTTATTGTGTGTTTAATCGGTCAAGATCTTGGATCACTACGTTTTGAAGTTGTCCACTTAATTACACTGACAAAAAAAAAAGAGCGCGCCGTGGCCCCGCAACATCCCCATGATGCACTAAGCAAAGTGCAATCAGCCACTCAGAGGCCGGGGGACTGGGTGCCGCTCGCTGACCTGCCTAGGTGTTGATTTTTTAGGTGCACAATTAGCTGGAAGCACCTCTGGCTGTGAATTAATAGTTGCTTGCAGGATATCCCCCCCCCCCCCCCATCCTCCTCCTCCTCCTCTCGTCACCAGTGCTGAGAGCGGCGGTGGCTGCCTTGAGGAGGGCTATCCATCACTCACTGACCAGAACTTCCATAATTAGTGTATGTTATGGCCCTGTGCTCCAGCGATTCAGAGGCTGCAGTTTTTCGAGCCACAGCCAAACTTTGCTGGAGTAAAACTCGGAAATGATTTATCCAGCCGCTGCGCAGGGAGCGCGGGGCAGAGGGGGGCTGCAGGACGTCTGAAGTGTAAGCGAAGGTTCACTCAGGCCCGACTGGGACCTTCATGCATCAAACTCAGGCAGCCAATGCAACACGCAGCTTGTGTAAGAGCCACAAGATAAATAAGGCAATTACAGCAGACGCGTTTTTCGGTTGCAGAGCGAGCGGGAGGAAGTCTGGGTCCAGCAGGACAGGCAGAGGGGAGCGAGGGCTTTTAAATAAAGAACGGAGCGGTTTGGATGCACATAACACAGCTTATCTAGATACCTAAAGTATAACTAAAGGCAAAACTTTTTTTTTTTTTTAGCTTTGGATGGCGTGAAGTGGGATTAGAACCCCTGTCAGTTTTTTATTGCTGTCTGTGCCCCCCCCCCCCCCCCGTTAGGGAGATTCTTTCTATTTGTCCTGTTTACCATCATCATTGAACTGTATTAGAATTGCGCTGTCCCCCCTCTACATTGTAAAGCGCTGCTTAACCACTTAAGCCCCGGACCAATTTGCAGCCAAAGGACCAGGCCCCTTTTTGAGATTCGGAGCTGCATCGCTTTAACTGACAATTGCGCGGTCGTGCGGCGTGGCTCCCAAACAAAATTGGCGTCCTTTTTTTTTCCCCACAAATAGAGCTTTCTTTTGGTGGTATTTGATCACCCCTGCGGTTTTTATTTTTTGAGCTATAAACAAAAATAGAGCGACAATTTTGAAAAAAATGCTATATTTTTTACTTTTTGCTATAATAAATATCCCCAAAAAATATATAAAAAGGCCGATACGTATTCTTCTACATATTTTTGGTAAAAAAAAAACGCAATTGGCGATTATTGATTGGTTTGCGCAAAAGTTATAGCATTTACAAAATAGGGGATAGTTTTATAGCATTTTTATTAATATTTTTTTTTTTTTTTTTACTAGTAATGGCAGCGATCAACAAATTTTATTGTGACTGCGACATTATGGCGGACACATCGGACATTTTTGACACATTTTTGGAACCATTGTCATTTATACAGCAATCAGTGCTATTTAAATGCACTGATTCCTGTGTAAATGACACTGGCAGTGAAGGAGTTAACCACTAGGGGGCAGTGTAGGTGTTATGTATGACGTTATGTGTTTTTTTTTTTTTTATAGTAGGGGGCGTGGCCTGGCATGTGACATCACTGATCGTCTTTCCCTATATCAGGGAACAGTCGATCGGTGACAGCCACAGTAGGAAGCACGGGGGAGAGGTTTGTTTGCACAGACCTCTCCTCGTTCTTCAGCTCTGTGACCCGATCGCGGGACACCAGCGGCGATCGGGTCCGCTGGTCCCGCGGCCACGGTCACGGAGCTCAGGACCGGGTCGGGAGCGTGGCGGCGGCGCGCTCCTGACCCACGGCTGGGCACTTAAAGAGCAACGTACAGGTACGTGCTTGTGCCCAGCCGTGCCATTCTGCCAACGTACATCGGCGTGAGGCGGTCCTTAAGTGGTTAAGCTGTTGGCACTATACAAATCGTGTATTATAATAATATATTATTCATCGAAACTGAAAGTAAAAGAAAATCCCAAATTTTGTGTTGTCCCCAGAAAAGTAATAGAGGGGATAATGTTCCAATGGGGAGACTAGTTCTGATGACCTGGGGGGGGCGCAAGAAATTCCCTTTATTTGCATAGCTCTAAACTTCTACACTTTTAATAGTAGGTGATTTCAACAGAATATTAGATTTCGAGTTAAAACATTAAAGATATAATAATGAGGGACAGTTTCTAGCAACAGACACAGTCTCACAATCCCTATTTTATTTGCAAAAAGTTTTTTCTTTTTACATTTCAAGTTAACCACTTTCAGACCGGACCATTTTGCTGGTCAAAGACCAGAGCACTTTTTGCGATTCGGCACTGCGTCGCTTTAACTGACAATTGCGCGGTCATGCGACGTGGCTCCCAAACAAAATTGACGTCCTTTTTTTCCCCACAAATAGAGCTTTCTTTTGGTGGTATTTGATCACCCCTGCGGATTTTATTTTTTGCGCTATAAACAAAAATAGAGCGACAATTTTGAAAAAAAACGCATTATTTTTTACTTTTTGTTATAATAAATATCCCCCAAAAATATATAAAAAACATTTTTTTCCCTCAGTTTAGGCCGATACGTATTATTCTACATATTTTTGGTAAAAAAAATCGCAATAAGCGATTATTGATTGGTTTGCGCAAAAGTTATAGCGTTTACAAAATAGGGATAGTTTTATAGCATTTTTATTAATAATTTTTTATAATTTTTTTTTTACTAGTAATGGCGGCGATCAGCGATTTTTATTGTGACTGCGACATTGTGGGGGACCCATCGGTCATTTTTGACACATTTTTGGGACCATTGTCATCTATACAGTAATCACTGCTATATAAATGCAGTGATTCCTGTGTAAATGACACTGGCAGTGAAAGGGTTAACCAGTGGGTGGCAGTGTAGGGGTTAAATGTTCCTAGGGGTGTGTTACTAACTGTGGGGGGGTTGGGCTTTAATTTAGTGAACGCTGATCTCTGCTCCAATCACATGGAGCAGAGATCAGCGTCTCTAGTTGCTAGGCAGAATGGAGAAATGCTGTTTACACGGCATTTCCTCCATTCAGCCGTCCCGTGAGACGATCGCGGGGATGCCCGCGGGGATCGAGTCCGCGGGTCCCGCGACCGGACTCACGGGGCTCCCGACCAGCGCGGGAGCGCACCGCCGGCGGCGCGCTCCCGATGGCAGGGCGGCATTGAATATTGGACGTACATGTACGCCAGTATGCTTGCCCATGCCATTCTGTCGACGTACATCGCCGTGCGCTGGTCGGGAACTGGTTAAAGTGATTGTAAAGTCTTGTTTTTTTTTGTTAAAAATAACAATTATGTTATACATATATAGTCCTGACCTCAACCCGATAGAACACCTTTGGGATGAATTAGAATGGAGACTTGCGAGCCAGGCCTTCTCGTCCAACATCAGTGCCTGACCTCACAAATGCGCCTCTGGAAGAATGGTCAGACATTCCCATAGACACACTTCTAAACCTTGTGGATGAATGAATGATTTATATAGCGCTACAATTGCGAATTGAATCGCCTCAAGGCCCTTGATCCGTCCTGTGGTTCCTGTTCTTTAGAAGAGGTGTTTCTTGAGTTTTTTTTTTCTGAAGGCCCGATGGTTTTCTTCCATGCGGATGTTAGTGGGTAGAGCGTTCCATAGACATGGTCCTTGGACTGCGAATCTTTGTTCTCCTTTTGCTTTGTCCCGGGATTTCGGTATGAGGAGGAGGTTTTGGTTAGTTGATCGGAGGTTTGCGATTGGGTGTGTAGTGTTTTATTTTGTCGCATAGGTATTGAGGAGCGTTTCCTTGTGTACATTTGTGGGTGAGGCAGAGGGTCTTAAACGTGATCCGATCCTTTACGGTTAGCCAGTGTAGGGCCCTAAGGGAGGGGGAGATGGATTCCCAGGGTTTTTTTGCTGTGACTAGTCTTGCTGCCGTGTTTTGGATGACTTGTAGGCGTGCAATCTGGTATTTGGGTAGTCCTATGTAGAGGGAGTTTGTGTAGTCGAGTCGGGAATTGATGATTGTTCCGACTACTACTGCTTTCTCTTTTTCTGGAATGAAGGGGATGAGTCTACGTAGCAGGCGGAGAATATGGTGAGATCCGCTGACTACTGATCCTATTTGCGCATCCATCGACATTTCTGAGTCAAAGATGACTCCGAGACTTTTGGCTTTGGTGCTTGGGGAGATGGTCTGTCCAAAGATGGTGGGTGGTGTCCACGGGGGTCTTCGTTTTTGTATTTCTGTTTGCGTTGAGGATAAGAAGCTCTGTTTTGGATCCATTGAGTTTGAGGGAGCATCGCGGTCATCCAGTCATCTATCAATGTGAGGCATTTTTCTAGTTCCTGGTATTGGTCATTTTGGATGGCCTTCCCAGAAGAGTTGAAGCTGTTATAGCTGCAAAGGGCGGGCCAACTCAATATTGAACCCTACGGACTAAGACTGGGATTCCATTAAAGATCGTGTGTGTAAAGGCAGGTGTCCCAATACTTTTGGTAATATAGTGCATATAGAACCATATTGAAGTAGCACTTTACACATTGTACATTCACATCAGAACCCGCCAACCAGGAGCTTACAATCGAATGTCCCTATCTTACATACTTACACATACCAGGGTCAGTTTTAGAATAAAATAGAAAAAGGGGTAAAGTGGCGCTACGTGTATGCTGAAAGGCGATAGACACAGATTGCTCTTTAGGTGATATGTGCCTCAAGTGTGAATGTTATATGTGAATATATCATATCATGCAAAAAGATACATAACTATGTGTCATGAGTATGAATATTATAGTGCAGTGACAACCGCAAATAACCAGACCCAAAATATATATATAAGAATAAGTAGACAGTCCAAGAAAATGTGTCCAAAAAAATGTGATCACAAGTGCTAAAAGCAAGCAATATGTATATATAAAAAAAAAAGTCTTTAAAGATTCCAGATTAAAGATGTGGTTTTACTGGTCAGAGAAGTGCCCATAGAGTAGATATCTATGGTACCTTTTCTAGGTCTTTGTGATTATACTGGTAAGAAAATTCCCCATAAAGTAGATATCTAGGGTACCTTTCTAACTCTTTGTGTTTATGGGGACTTTTCTTACTGGTATAAACACAAAGAGTTAGAAAGGTACCCTAGATATCTACTTTATGGGGAATTTTCTTACCAGTATAATCACAAAGACCTAGAAAAGGTACCATAGATATCTACTCTATGGTGACTTTTCTTACCAGTATAACCACAAAGACTCAGAATGGTACCACGTTCATCTACTCTACAGGGAATTTTCCTACCGGTGTAACCGAAAAGAGTTAGAAAAGTACCCTAGATATCTACTCTAGGGGGGCTTTTCTTACCAGTGTAACCACAAAGACTTAGAAAGGTGCCACAGATATCTATTCTATGGGGACTTTTCTTACTGGTATAGAGTAGATATCTGTGGCACCTTTCTAAGTCCTTGTGGTTACACTGGTAAGAAAAGCCCCCCTAGAGTAGATATCTAGGGTACTTTTCTAACTCTTTTCGGTTACACCGGTAGGAAAATTCCCTGTAGAGTAAATGTCCGTGGTACCTTTCTGAGTCTTTGTGGTTATACAGGTAAGAAAAGTCATCATAGAGTAGATATCTATGGTACCTTTTCTAGGTCTTTGTGATTATACTGGTAAGAAAAGTCCCCATGAAGTAGATATCTAGGGTACCTTTCTAAGTCTTTGTGTTTATACCAGTAAGAAAAGTCCCCATAGAGTAGATATCTGTGGCACCTTTTCTAAATCTTTGTGGTTACACTGGTAAGAAAAGTCCCCCTAGAGTAGATATCTAGGGTACTTTTCTAACTCTTTTTGGTTACAATGGTAGGAAAATTCCCTATAGAGTAAATGTCCGTGGTACCTTTCCGAGTCTTTGTGGTTATACTGGTAAGAAAAGTCACCATAGATTAGATACTTATGGTACCTGTTCTAGGTCTTTGTGATTATACTGGTAAGAAAAGTCCCCATAAAGTAGATATCTAGCGTACCTTTCTAACTCTTTGTGTTTATACCAGTAAGAAAAGTCCCCATAGAGTAGATATCTGTGGCACCTTTCTAAGTCTTTGTGTTTATACTGGTAAGAAAAGTCCCCTTAGAATAGAGATGTCTAGGATACTTTTCTAACTCTTTTCGGTTATAGCGGTAAGAAGATTCCCTGTAGAGTAAATGTCTATAGTAATTTTTGGGCTGCCCTATCCAGTCTCCACCACATCTTGCACCCTTTCAGCGCTCGCCCGCCATTTTTGACACTCTTTCTATGTCATGCCATCTCAGTAATGTGACAAGTTCATGATTTTGATTGAGTCTTCACCTGCACTGTGTCCTACATCCTGTGCTGACCTGCTGTCACTTGTCGCAGGCTGTGCCACTTCTACAGGTCAGGGCAGTATTTCCTTCATCAGTCTGTTTCTGGTGGCCCTCCACAGGGGTCACAGCCTCTGCTCGCTGCCAGCTAATAGTGTTATACATTAAACATAGCGTTTTCCCGAGCCCCCTCTCGTCTCATGCTTTTGTTCTAAACCCCCAGACGCTCTCTGCGGTTTGCCGCTTGTACACATCAGATTACATTCATTTGTAATTCCTTCACTTGGTCTCTCGCCCTCATTCACAGTTACTGTACTCCTGCCCCCCCTGCAATCGCTCACCCAGTGAACTGTTTCAGGGCCCATTTGAGTTACCTGCCCTGCCACGTGTCGTTGGTTAACCCCCTAGCTTCCCAAGGGCTCGGCTTTGCCTGAAGAACACGATGTTCATTTGTATTATACACAAAGCAAGGTTCCTTGATATCACATCTCCGGCCTTCCTAGACGCATACCGGCTAAACCCAACTATTCTACGCGGCTTCGTTTTTGTCTTCGGTGTGAACCGCTAACCTCTTGAAAGCTTCCCCATCTACCATCCGGGGTCTGTGGCTGTTCAGCTTCAAGCATTTAAACCAGTAGAGTTAATTAAGAAAATTCCGCGCAGTTCATAAGCAAATTACTTTTTTTTTTCCTCCTCCTCTTGCTTTGCCCAGTTATAAACCGCCGCCGCTCCTGGCTGATTGCTGGATGACCCTCGCTAACACACACAGGCAGTGTTAAGAAAGGCCATAAAGGCTTCATTAAATCTGAAGCACATTTCATACTCTGCGATGTCTGTAGGCTGTGTCTGGAGAACGTTGTACCAGATTCTCATTTTCTGATTCCTCAGCACTTACAGCTTCAAAAATTAGTAATTAAGAAGAAGTTAAACTGGCGGAAATCGGAGGGAATCAATTGATGTGGATCTATCATACGGAGTATCAATCCCGTGCTACCGATATATGGAACTCTTTTTTTTTTTTTTTTAATCAACCAGTGTATTTGTAACAAAATCTAAATAAATAATAATCAAATCAAAAGTGTATGTTTGTATTTAGTAGGGCTGTTACTGATTACAATTTTCGTGTTCGATTAATCGTTTTTTTTTTAATTGATTGACTAACTTCGATTAATTATACCGCACATACAGATCCAACTACTTTTAGCTGATCTCCTTGCATTGCATTTCTGCATTAGTCAGTGGTAAATGGGGGATAAACTATATACAATCACCTGACACTAGTTCGTTTCCACAATCCATGACTCAACTTCGCAGTTCACACAAATACATTTTAAATTCAAACTGTAGCACTGACGTAAGTTTTTTTTTTCCCACAGTAGCGTGACAATCCCTCCACCTCCGGTCTAACTACTCACTCTCACCTCATGGCATGGACCCCTGTGCACACAGGTGGTCATGCAAGCGGGTATCAAAAGGGTTAACACAGACCATAAACTTCTCTCATGTCTCCTTAGATCTCAGCAAGGACGCCGGGTCATGGGTAGAAAGAAAAGATCGAAGTGCTCACCGCTTAAGTATAAGATTTCATTTTTGTGTTCAAAACACAAAGTACTCACATAAAGATGATAAAAACACAGCATGTAAAGCTGACAATCATGTTAGTTCCGTAGGGGAGCAGCGGGTGACGTCATGCGTAGCTCCTCCCCTGTATGCGTTACGTTCAATCAGAACTTCAACGTCACAGGACTCCTCCCCCCTTCCCTTCGTTAACAGACGGAGGCACTTGGGGAAGGGGGGAGGAGTCCGGTGACGTCGATGACCGTGACGTCACCGGATCTCCGACGGAACTCCCTGAAGACCCGGAAGCCGGCGGAGAGGTGAGTACCGATCAAAAGAATTTTGATCGATCAAAAAAACTAATCGATTAATTGAGGAATTCATCTTTAATTTCCACAGCACTAGTTTTTAGTGAAATAAAGTTATATAAAAATAATATAAAGTGGCTGCAAACAGTAAAATTGTGTTCCCACAAGCTGCAGGTAAATAAGATTCGATATAATGCTGCTGCCGAATGTGAAGCCGACATCCCTGCCCAACTTCGCAGCGGCTTGCATACAACTTCTTTAACCACTTCCCATCCGGGGCCAATTCTAGCACTTCGCTCCTACATGTAAAAATCATCTTTTTTTTTCTAGAAAATTACTCAAAACCCCCCAAACATTACATATGTTTTTTTTTTTTTTTTTTTTTTTTTAGCAGAGACCCCTAGGAATAAAATGGCGGTCATTGCAACTTTTTATGTCACACGGTATTTGTGCAGCGATTTTTCAAACACTTTTTGTGGGGGGGGGGGGGGGGGGGAGAAACAGTTTCATGAATTAAAAATAAACTAAACAGTAAAGTTAGCCCAATTTATTTTATATAATGTGAAAGATGATGTTACGCCAAGTAACTAGATACCTAACATGTCACACTTTAAAATTGCACACACTCGTGGAATGGTGCCAAACTTTGGTACTTAAAATCTCCATAGGCGACGCTTTACATTTCTATACAGGTTACGTGTTTAGAATTGCAGAAGATGATTTGTTCTCATACTCTCCAATTTGCAGGGGCAAGCCAGGAGAAGCCCAGGAGGGGGACGGGGGGGAGGGGGGAGGCGGTGCGGGGGGGTGCTGTCCCGTCCCACCACCTGCAAAAATGGTCAAGCGGCTGAACAGCCACTATGATTGTTCTTACAGTGCACAGAATCGCTGGCTGAAAAAGATGATATCCGGATGATGCCTGTAGCTGCAGGCATCATTCAGATATCCCCACTCAAAGTCCAGGATGTTATATGACCGCCTATAGAAGGAAAGTGGTTAACAGAAGTCAATGCGAGTCATGATGAAGTCATCCCAAAAGTAGTGCAGGAACCTCTCTCTAAGTCGGAGTGACTTGAGTCACACGGATTACAATGGTTCCATTGCCGTTAATGGGGCGCGACTTTGTCGTATGGCATTCGGCGTCAGTGTGAACCGGGTACTTTACACCTGGGAATGATAAAAACAATGCTGGAGTGTTGTACAGGTGTGCCTGTCAACTGCAACCAAAAACAAAAGAAAATCCCCTATGGTGGACTTTAAAGGTACACTAAGTTAAAATTTAAAAGTATTGAGAGTATTATAGTACAAAAATTATTTATTCATAATTAAACATAGTAGCCAAAATATGCATATGAATATAGAATGTATAAACAGTTCAGAACATTGTCACCCTATTCCGAAAAGACACAAATAAAATCCTCTTGCACCCAACACGTTTCGGAGTACAGTTTTTGCCTTCTTCAGGGATGTATGAAGAGGAAAATATATCCATAACATATTTGAAAAACAGTAAATGTCTGACAATATAAAATTGCAATGAAAATAACGGTTGTGAAAATAATTAACGAATACACTTACATATGTTTTTTGGTGACGGGGTGAATACAGCATTCCATCATATTACGTTTATAACAGGAAAGATGCATATATCAGTAAGAACTGTGTTTGTTGACTCTCTACTTCGATAACATAGGCAACAGAAGAGGTTTTTTAAGACTATATGGTGTTTTAAATCGCCCAGGGAACCGACTCGACGCTTCCTCCACATCCCACAGAGGGGGAATGGCCAGGAGGACTCGCTGGGGCCGGAAGTGGAGGGATCCCAAAATAAATCATTCTGGGGGTATAATACTAGTCGGGGACAAAAGGTACAGTGGAACCTTGGATTACGAGCATAATCCGTTCCAGGAGAATCCTTGTAATCCAAAGCACTCGCATATCAAAGCGAGTTTCCCCATAGAAGTCAATGGAAACTAACATAATTCGGTCCACATTGACTTTTATTGCATGTAATACCACATGTGGCCAGAGGTGGGGGGTGCCAGCGAGCCTCGAAAATACTTGGGTACAGCTCGGCTCAACTCTGAAACACTCGGGAAAGGAGTATTTCCGAATGATTCCCAGTGTTTCCAAAACAGCTCCAAACGGTTCCGTACCATGCCTCCACTGGCCAAATGCAGTACTGCACACCACAATAGCTTAAATTCTGCCCGTTTTGTGAGACAACACTCGCAAACCAAGTCAGGATTTAAAAAAAAAAAGTTGCTCGTCTTTCAAAACGCTCGTTAACCGCGTTACTCGTTAACCAAGGTTCCACTGTATATTTGTGTAGTTGTCTGTCAACTGCAACAGTATTATTTTTTTTTTTCTATATCACCTGTAACATTATCAGGATTTAGCTAAATTCCCCTTAACCACTTCAATACAGGGCACTTAAACACCTTCCTGCCCAGACCAATTTTGAGCTTTCAGCGCTGTCGCACTTTGAATGACAATTGCGCGGTCATGCTACACTGTACCCAAATGAAATTTTAATCATTTTTTTCCCACAAATAGAGCTTTCTTTTGGTGGTATTTGATCACCTCTACGGTTTTTATTTTTTGCGCTACAAATAAAAAAATCCTGAAAATTTTGAAAAAAAACGTTTTTTTTTGTTTCAGTTTCAAAACTTTGTAAATAAGTACGTTTTCTCCTTCACTGATGGGGCTACACTGATGGGCACTGATAAGGCGGCACTGATGGGCACCAATGAAGTGTTACTAATGAGGTGGCATTGATGGACACTGATAGGCGGCACTGATAGGCGGCACTGATAGGCGACACGGATGGGCGACACGGATGGGCGACACGGATGGACACTGATAGGTGGCACAAATTGGCACTGATAGCTGGCACGGATTGGCATGGATGGGCGGCAGAGATGGGCATGGATAGGCGGCACAGATGGGCATGGATAGGCGGCACAGATGGGCATGGATAGGCGGCACAGATGGGCATGGGTGGGCACTGATAGGCGGCACAGGTGGGCACTCATAGGCAGCACAGTTGGGCACTCATAGGCGGCACAGGTGGGCACTCAGGCGGCACAGGTAGGCACTCAGGCGGCACAGGTGGGCACTCATAGGCGGCACAGTTGGGCACTCATAGGCGGCATTGGTGTTATACTGTACTAATGGATGCCAATCAGTGCCAAACAATAATGCATGCCAATCAGTGATGCCCATTGTGGGCACTGATTGGCATCCATTATGGGCACTGATTGGCATCCATTGTGCTGACTGGCATCCCTGGTGGTCTAGGGAGGATTACCTTTTCCCTGGTGGTCTGGTGGCGTCCCTGGTGGTCCAGTGTGGGCATCCTCGGGGGGGCTGTGCTGATAAGCCGATCGGCTCTCCTCTACTCGCGTCTGACAGACGCGAGTGAGGAAAAGCCGATCACCGGCTCTTCCCATTTACACTGTGATCAGCCGTGATTGGACACGGCTGATCACGTGGTAAAGAGTCTCCGTCGGAGACTCTTTACCGAGATCGTAGTTGCCGGGTGTCAGACTGACACCCCGCAACAACGATCGCCGCGATGCGCGCCCCCGGGGGCGCGCAGCGGCTCATAATCCTGAGGACGTCGTATGACGTCCGGTCAGGATTATGAAACCACTTTGCCGCCGTCAATTTGTAATAGGGCGGGCGGCAAGTGGTTAAACTATGAAAAGCTTTTTCTGTTCCAATGACTTGTCCTAACACCTTGTTTGTTCCTTTTTATTTTTAGTTGGCTCTTGGAAGATTCCCATATCCACAGGTAAGATGCATGCAGGTTTTCACACCTCTTTGTTCATGACATAATGGTATATATTTAGTGTTTGTTTCCTAGCGTTAGGTATATGTAAAAAAACAAACAAAAAAAAACCACTCAGTTCAAAATAGAAATGAAAGACGAAACATTTCTGTATACATATAAAAAATAAAAAAATATAAAAATCCTTTTTATTTTATTTTTTTTATTTTTTTTAAATAAGTGATCACATTCTCACATTCCCTCTGTTCCCAGCTGCATTAGGACCTGGAGGAGGAGAAACTTCAGCATACTGATCTTCCCAGTGAAAGGCTGTGCGTGTGTGTGGGGAGGTGGGGGGGGGTATTGTCAGCACAAGTCTGATCTTTGGTTGATCCAGAGAACTGACCACAGGGTGCTCTCCTGCCTGGTGTGGTCAGTTTTTAATAGGAAAGCATAGGGACTGGCGGGATCACCAGAGATTTCTCGCAAAGGAAGAAATATAAAGAGAACAGGATATTTTTTTCATACAAGTACATGGTACAGCAGGCACATATCGGTAATATAAAATGTTGGGTTGACATATTCTTTAAAGCGGAGCTCCTGTACATTTACCTGTCCCGGAATCCAGTGATGTCAGCACCGCAGCCAATGTTTCCATCAGCCCTTGGGTGCTGCCGCTGCCATTCATGGAAAAGGAAACCGGCAGGGAAGCCTTTCAGCTTCGCAGCTGGTTCCTTCCTGTGCATGCAATGTGCTTCCTGAATGGCCTGGCGGAGGGGGAAGGAGGAGGGCTGCAGCGAGATCACTCGGTAATGGGGACGGGTACCTGTCAAAAACAGGTACCCCCCCGAAAGGTGCCAAATGTGGCATCGGAGGGGGGGGAGGAGGCAGATAAGCGGTGCTTCCCCTTTTGGGGGGAGCCGTATCTGACAAGCAACATATACCCAGACTTGGAGGACAAGTTCGATTTTCAAGGTGCACTGAGAAGTTCGTACACAAAGCACATTCCTCCTTACAGCCTAAACAAGCTGGAGTATTTTGGTGCCCCAGGGCCCCTGGTGTTGCGTACAGATGTGTCAGAAACCATGAAATCTGACCGAGACAGAAGTACAGTTAAATCACACTTGTTTAATAATAAAAGTAAAAATAACAAACGTAGTCAAAACATAGCCAAAGTTCAGTAACCGGAATGGATAGTCAGCCAAGCCAGAAGTCAGGGATCAATGTAGTGGAACAGCAAGCAGGATCTGGAGCCAGAAGGGATGTCAGCAAAGCCAGTCTTTAAACAGGAACGCAGGAGATGCTTCTTGTGATGTTGACCAAGGCGAAGGCAGAGATCCTCTAGACTGGACGGCTTAAGTAGGCAGGACTGACGAGCAGGATATCATCAACAGCTGAGTAACTGTGGAGAGAGATGGGAGTTGGCAATTAGCCGACATGTGAGCGGCCAGCTCAGAGAAGGAAGGGCTTAGCCCAGCCCTGACAAGCTGCCCATAGATAGTGAATGGTTGTTGTGTAACATGGTGGCAGGTCCCAGGAAGCGGACTCGGGTCCCCCACCAGCTCTCCTGGCTCCTCCCCCCTGACGAGTACCCCCACAGAAAGAAGCTTGTGTGTGTCTTCACTCATGGAGCGCAGCTTGGCCCTACCCCCACTCTCATTGGCTCAGTAGCTGTGATTGACAGTAGTGGGAGACAATGGTTCTGGCTCAGCCAATGAGGAGGGAGAGACCTGGGAGAGCCGAGGCTCCCGTGCACATTGCTGGATCAGGATGAGGCTCAAATAAGTATTATGGGTTGGGGGGGCCGGGGGTGTTGCTGAACATAGAAGGTTCATGTGTACAATGCATGAAGGTAAAAAAACCTTGAGCCTTTACAACCACTTAAGTAAAAAAACACTCTGCTCTTTAGAACTAGTTTAATCTCTGTGGTTGCCGGTACCCTTCATTTTAATGGCCCTAAATGTGAACTTCTAAAAATGCCATTGTATTCTCTGGTTTTGAGCCCCACTGTATATTTAAAAAATGAGAGGGTTGGCACAAAGTGGTGGCCAGAAGCACAGTAGCAAGCTGATTTAGGCACCCATGGCTTAGGTAAAAAAGGCTGATCCGTTCGTAAAGTTTACCCCAAGTAGAGGGATGTACATTTGATTTTGCTGTAACTAAAAAAGAAGCCCTTTTAGTGTCTTCTTAATTGATCTTTTGCCTTGTCGTGAGAACAAATCTACATGGTGAAGAAGGGGTTAAAGCCTTGGCACTGGCCCCTTGTGAACTTGCACCTGGTTGTCCTCCGTCTCTGGTCCACACGCAGCACCAAGCAAAGACTGGACACTGTTTGTGTTGCCAAGAATTGGGTTCCCTGGGAAAATCTCATGCTGTTGGTGAATGAAGACCGTGTCTGCTCCGTGCCTCGGGCTTTGCTTAGTTATTTATAGGAGGGAAAAGGCAGATTTCCTCAGGCAGCTATTAACAAACTATTATAATGCAAATACAAGGATCTCACCCTGGAACACGGCTAGAAACCATCTTGACTTCTGCTGTGGACTTGTAAGCACAATTACAGAGCATTGCGGAGTTTTGTTTCAGGAAACAATGATCTCCTACCACAGTGCAGCAAGCGTGGGGGAAACAATTGATGATTAATCTATATTTCTCCCAACAATATGTTAAGTTTTTGGGGATATTGGTTTATATATTTTTAGTACAACTGTATCTAGTTGTCTACCATTTAGAGTGGTAGAGCATCATCTGTATGAAATGACCTCAAGGCACCAGCTTTTATTTTCTTACCTGGCCTACCAAAAAAAAAAAAATAGATTCTCTCAAAAGTACGTTCTTTGATCAAATCATTTTTTTTTTTTTTTTTACCAATATGAACCTAGAAAATTTAACAAATTAAACTAGATTGGATGCCGTGGGAAAAATTGTCTCAAGCCGCGTACACACGGGCGGACTGTCTGGCCAACTTAGTCCGTCAGACAATCCGACGGACAGTCCGTCATACTTTCGAATGAACGGACTTGACCACACACACCACTTTTTGAGCGGACTAATACGGCGTACTAAGTCCGCCATACTATCCGCCCTACTTTTGAAATGAACGGACTCGCCCACACACGCGGAGGAAAGTCCGCTCATTTCGAGCGCGTCTCCAGGTAGGGGGGGCCCACGAAGGAGACGTTGCTGACCCCGCCGCCTGGAATGGACTTAAAGGGTAACCCCAACGCCGAAAAAAATCGGCGTGGGGGTCCCCCCCAACTCCACAACAGACCCTTGTTCGAGCACGCTACCCGGCCGGCCAGGAAAGGGGGGCGAGCGAGTGCCCCCCCTCCTGAGCCGTGCCAGGTCGCGTGCCCTCAACATGGGGGGGGTGCCTTGGCCGCGCGGCCCCCCCACCCCAAAGCACCTTGTCCCCATGTTGATGAGGACAAGGGCCTCTTCCCGACAACCCTGGTTGTCGGGGTCTGCGGGCGGGGGGCTTATCGGAATCCGGGAGCCCCCTTTAATAAGGGGGCCCCCGGATACCGGCCCCCCACCCTATGTGAATGAGTATGGGGTACAATGTACCCCTACCTATTCACCTGTAAAATAAAAGTACAAAAAAAAACACAACACACGAGATAAAATACTTTATTGCCCATTACCATTACCATTGCCCATTACCCATGTGACATAAAGCCGTGTGACACCGCCCCTTGTCCCTATATAAGTGGCCGCGCAGTGCGTCCCTGGCATTCCGGCCGGAGAGATCGTCGAGGCAACATCTCCTGGAGAAGAAGAAGAAGAAGAAGAACGGAAGGCGGCGGCGGCGACAGAAGACCGGGCCACCGCCTGTAAAAGAGCTATAAGAAGGCGCGGTGGCCCGGCAGAAGAACCGAAGAGGGGGACAAGACCCCCGAAGTCGGGAGGAAGAAAGCCGGACTCCTCCGCTAGCAAAAGAGCTACAAGAAGATAGCGGAGGAGTCCGGCGAGAAGACCCCCGAAGACGGAAGACCCCCGGAGCTGTGCAATAAAGTATTTTATCTCGTGTGTTGTGTTTTTTTTTGTACTTTTATTTTACAGGTGAATGGGTAGGGCTCGCCCCCCTTTCCTGGCCGGCCGGGTAGCGTGCTCGGACAAGGGTCTGTTGTGGACTTGGGGGGGACCGCCACGCCGATTTTTTTTGGCGTTGGGGGTCCCCTTTAAGTCCATACCAGGCGGCGGGGCCAGCGACGTCTCCTTCGCGGGCCCCGCCTACCTGGATACCTGCTCGAAATGAGCGGACTTTTCTCCGGGCGGAAAAAGTCCGCTCATTTCAAAAGTACGGCGGACTGGCACACACACGGGCGGATTGTCCGCCGAAATGCCAGTACGACGGACAGTATTACGGAAATTCCGAAATACTTAGTCCGCCAGACTGCACGCTGAAAAAGTCCGCTGAAGCCCACACACGAGCGGACTGTCCGCTGAAATGTGTTTCGGCGGACTAAGTAGGCCAGACAGTCCGCCCGTGTGTACGCGGCTTCAGTACTAATTTTCATAAATGAAACCCATTTAAAGAGTGAACATCATCGGCCACCCCCTGAGACACATTTAAAGAGGAACTTCACTGGTCAAACACGAAAACCCATTTCAAGAGGAATTTCACTGGCCACCCCCTGAGACCAATTTAAAGAGGAAATTCTTCTGCCACCCCCTGAGGCACATTGATAGAGGAAATTCACTGGTCAACCCCGAAACCCATTTAAAGAGGAACTTCACTGGTCAAACCCGAAACCCATTTAGGAATGAAATTCTTCGACAACCCACTGAGACACATTGAAAGCAGAAATTCACTGGTCAACCATGAAACCCCGTTTAAAGAGGAATTTCATTGGCCACCCCCTAAGACTTATTTAAAGAGGAGTTCATCAGCCACCCTTCAAGACCCATTTAAAGCGGAACCATGTAAAGAAGAATTTCACTGGCCAACCCCCGAGACCCATTTAAAGAAGAACTTCACCGGCCAACCCCCGAGACTCATTTAAAGAGGAGTTCACCAGTCACCCCCCAGGACTCATTACATAGTTACATAGTAAGGTTGAATAAAGACACCAGTCCATCCAGTTCAACCTGAGTGAGTGTCTACAATTGTCTCTATCCCTGTACAGTGTACATTGCACACTCACATTGGTCCCTACCCTCAAGGAGCCCACAATCCAAGGTCCTCATTCATATGCTATGGCCAATTTTGGACAGAAGCCAATTAACCTACCAGCATGTCTTTGGAGTGTGGGAACTCCAAAGCGGAACTTTACCAGCCACCTCCTCCCCCCAAGATCCATTTAAAGAGAAATTTCACTGGCCACCCCCGAGACCCATTTAAAGAAGAACTTCACAGGCCAATCCCTCAGACCCATTTAAGAAGGAACTGCACTGGCCACCTCCTCTTCCCCCTCTGTGGGGTTAATTTTGATCTTAATTTTCCTCACTTTGTACTCATTTAAAGAGGAACTTCATCAACTACCCCCCCCCCCCCCCGACCCATTTAAAGAGGAACTTAACCAGCCTCTCCCTGAGACCCATTTAAGAAGGAACTCATTTGAAGTAGAACTATAGGCAAAACTTTTTTTTTGGATAGCGTAAGTTATAACCCCTGTCAGATTTTTTTTCGGCATCTTTGTCACATTGTGGAGATTTCCCTTTTCATAGCCAAACAGCAAGTGAGAAGAAATACCTGCAATTTAGAGGCATTCCTTGGGGACCAAGAACTAGTGCCCCCATTGGAAGATTTCCCCTCTATTACTTTTCTGGGGGCAACTGCAAAACTTGGGATATTCTTTTACTTTCAGTTTCAATGATAGTGGTAAACAGGACAAATAGGGTGAATCTCCCTAATGGGGGTCAGAGACAGCAATAAAAACTGACAGGGGTTCTAATCCCACTGCTCACTACCCGAAATTTTAAAAAGTTTTGTCTTTAGTTATACTTTAAGAAGGAACTACACTGGCCACCCTTCCTCTTCTGTGGTGTGAATGTCGATTTCCCTAACTTTGTACTAATTTTCATAAGATCCATTTAAAGAGGAACTACATTGGCCATACGCTGAGCCCCTTTTAAAGAGAAAATCCACTGGCTACTCCTGAGACCTTTTTTTAGAAAGGAACTTCACTAACCAACGCCCTGAGATCCATTTAGAGAGGAACTTCACTGGCCAATACCCTGAGACCCATTTAGAGAGGAACTTCACTGGCCAATACCCTGAGACCCATTAAGAGAGGAACTTCACTGGCCAATACCCTGAGACCGATTTAGAGAGGAACTTCACTGGCCAATACCCTGAGACCCATTAAGAGAGGAACTTCACTGGCCAATACCCTGAGACCCATTAAGAGAGGAACTTCACTGGCCAATACCCTGAGACCGATTTAGAGAGGAACTTCACTGGCTGCCCTGAAGACCCATTTAAAGGAACTAACTTCGCCGGCCACCCCCAAGACCTATTTAAAGAGGAACTTCACATAAAATGAAAGAAATAAACTTCCCCTTCCTTGCGCTTTTGGAAGGGACTGGTTAATTCAGCAATTCCATTTTATAAGGCCACTTATCTCAGCAAAGGGTTTCCCTCCAAAAATTTGATAACATATGGCACTACTGGTTGTCTGTGGTTTCCACCAATCTTTGAATGTACCAAACTATTTGATGGATATGAGTGGCATGTGATATAGGGAAGCATAATATTGAGAGGTTCTTGTGTGTTCATTTCTAAGCTCTGTACCTTTTGATGGTGCATTTGGGATTTACCTCGGACATATAACAATATAGTTGATCCAGAATAGGATATAGTTTGAGGAACCAATGAGGGCCCTTTCCATGTAAGTGGGAGCTCTATCTTGCTTACCTTGTTATGTACCGAGCCCAGAATTATTTTTGGAGTTCTTGGTGGGGATTGTACTGCACACTATGGGTGGGGGGGAGTGTGTGAAGCTTCCCTTTAACCTGCATACTCTGTGTTGTAGTGATGTTGCTGCTGTTTATATATATATATATATATATATATATATATATATATATATATATATATATATATATATATATATATATATATATATATATATATATATATATAATTTGAGGAGGTGGACCACTTTTGGTATATGATAAAAGATGAAGATATGCAAAAGTCTGGGGAGATGTGTACCCATTAATGAACAGAGAATGTTCCCCGTAGCTAATCGTAGACCACCTTCCTGAGCCGTATGCTGTTAGAAGCTTGGCCAGGTCTAAAAGATTTGGCCGTTTGCTATTTACTACCCACACTGGAAACATGCTGTTTAAGTGAAGGTTAATTATAAAGATGAACTCATTATTTTTATACCTTGCTTGACGTAGAGTCAAGATTTTTTATTTTTTTGTGTGTGTGTGTGTGTGTGTGTGTATATGTGTATACAGTATATACACACCGATCAGCCATACCATTATGACCACTGAGAGGTAAAGTTAACAGCACTGATTATCTCGCTATAATGACAATTGAAGGTGGATGGGATATATTAGGTGGCAGGTGAACATGTTGCTGAAGTTGATGCGTTGAAAGCAGAAAAAATGGAAAAGCCTAAAGCCCCGTACACACGAGAGGACTTATGTCCGACAGACTTCCGAAGGAGTTCCGTCGGAGTTCTGCCGGAGTTCCGACAGAGTTCTGACGGACTTTTCGGCTGAGCGGACTTGGCCACACACAATCACACTAAACTCAGACGGATTCGAACGTGATGGCGTACGACTGGATTCGAATAAGGAAGTTCATAGCCAGTAGCCAATAGGTTCCCTAGCGTCGGTTTTAGTCCGTCGGAGTAGCATACACACGAGCGAATTTTTCGAAGGGACCGGGTCTGGCGGAGTTCCTTCGGAAAAATTTGAAGCATGTTCCATATTCTAAAGTCCTTCGGACTTTGGCGAGTCAAAAGTGCGTTGCAGCCCACACACGATCGAATAGTCTGACGGAATCAGTCCGTCGGACTTTGGATGTTGAAAAGTCCACTCGTGTGTACGGGGCTTAAGGATTTGAGCGACAAGGGCCAAATAGTGTCGTAGAAATTTGGCTGCTATGCTATGCACACAGCCCCACTACCTACTTTGTGCTTCCAATAAGCACCCATTTCCGTCTTAATGATATAATGCTTTAAGTTACCTTCCAACACATTCATCCCAATGACCAGACATCCCCAATGCAACCTACATCCTCATCTCAGCCTGGCTGCTCCTCAGCCAGGCCCCTCTGGTTACCCATTAAAGAGACATCAACAGCAGTGTTTCCTTCTGCTTCATCGTCAGCAAGCAAGCGCCTGAGCTCCCCTTGACCACAGCTTTTTATTTACTTTTCCCACTGGAAGCCACGCCCTGGAGGGTTTGCCTCCAACAGCTGAACACCTCCCACAAAGGGTGTGACCTCACAGCAGTAACAGGATGTGAATGCCCATATAAGGACAATACGATACAATACAATAGAAGGTGCCTTTACAGACATGTATACATTCAAATAGTCTGTTACACAGACTGACCAAATGCTTTCAATGATGGAAACCATACAAAACCAATGAACGATGACTATAATTCCGTTGATAGAAATCCTTAATATATACATTGTTCCAGAGAACAATGTATACTTGGACAATTCTACATCTCTTGTGAATGGAAAGCTATCTACAGATGTGCACCGCCAATCTCCTTGTGCTGATCAGACACAGCAGAGACAATGTGCACACATCCGCACACAACCAATGCCCGCAGAGCGAGCATATGTCCCCAGACGATCGTCTGTACAATGTACAGGGGCCCTTTTGCTGGTGGACATACCCCCACTCAGCAAACACCTTTCTTTCCAACCCCCAGTCTGCCCCAGTCAGCTCGAAAAGAGCGGGCTGGGGGAGAATGAACACAGGAGGACTCTTATGACAATATATATATTAAATACATCTAAAATTTCCACAACAATAGTAATGGCTGGACGACTGAATCAGAGCAACTCCAAAACTGCAGCTCTTGTAGGATATTCCTGGTCAGCTGTGGTTAGGACCGACTAAATGTGGTCCAAGGAAGAAAAACTGGTACTCCAGCATCAGGGTCATGGGAGGCCAAGGCTCACTGTGGGGGGTGGGGAGGGAAGGCTTATTGATGGAGGTGGGGGCTGGCATGAGTAGTGGTACGATGCAATAGAAGCGCTACTGTAGCTCAAATTGCTTGAAAAGTGAATGCTGGTTCTGATAGAAAGGTATCGATACACACAGAGCATCGCAGTTCAGTTTGTTGTGTATGGGGCTGTGTAGCTGCAGACTGGTCAGGGTGCCCATGATGACCCATGTCCACAGCAAAAAGTGCTTACAATGGGCACGTGAGCATCAGAACTGGACCACAATGCAATGGAAGAAGGTGGCCTGGTCTGATGAATATTTGAAGAACACAGCAATGAGTTTGAGGTGTTGGCTTGGCCTCAATTCTCCAGATCTCAGTCCAGTCGAGCATCTGAGAGATGTGCTGGAAAAACAGGTCCAATCCATAAGAGGCCCCACAGGACAGAATCTGCTACTGATGGCTTGGTGCCAGATATCACAATACCTTCAGTGGTCCAGAAGAGTCCGTGCCTTGACAGGCTATGGTGGGTGGTCATAATGTTATTTTGGCTGATTTGTTTACAGTCAGGATATTATGTGCAATGGGCTAAAACAGAGTTTTCAATGGCAGACCATTGTCCGGACCGAGCGACAGTCCTGTCCAGACCGCTGCTATGCCACTTATCAGCCTGGGTGTTCGCTCTCTCCCTCTGATCTCCCGCCCAGCCACCGATATCATCCTCACAGCTTGTGGGGTGAGAGTTACCCCATATTGGAACAGAGGGCCGGATTTGGCAATCACCCGCTTGTTAATGCAATAATTGGGCAGCTCTCTCCTGATATGCAGCACCTCCCACCTCCACCCACTATAGATTGAGCTGTAGAGTGGGCTTCTCTTGCACCTTATATCCAACAGCGGTAGTGATGACAAGAGGTGTGAAGACATTGAGTGACATGAGGGCCGGTGGTGTTTGCAGGAAGCAGATGATCGAACATCAAATAACCACTCATTACAACCAAGGTATGCAAAATACCATCTCTGAACGCACAGCATATCGAACGTTGAATCAAATAGGCTACAGCAGCAGAAGACCACACCGGGTGCCACTCCTGTCAGCTAAGAACAGAAAACTGAGGCTACAATTCACACAGGATCACCAAAATTGGACAATAGAAGATTGGAAAAACGTTGCCTGGTCTGATGAGTCCCAATTTCAGCTCCGACATTCAGATGGTGGAGTCAGAATTTGGCGCATGGATCCATTAAGCCTTGTATCACCGGTTCGGGCTGGTGGTGGGGGTGTAATGGTGTGGGGGATGGGGTATCACTGGTTCAGGCTGGTGGTGGGGGTGTAATGGTGTGGGGGATGGGGTATCACTGGTTCAGGCTGGTGGTGGGGGTGTAATGGTGTGGGGGATGGGGTATCACCGGTTCAGGCTGGTGGTGGGAGTGTAATGGTGTGGGGGATGGGGTATCACCGGTTCAGGCTGGTGGTAGGGGTGTAATGGTGTGGGGGGGGGTATATATTCTTGGCACACTTTGTCCCTCTTAGTACCAATTGAGCATCCTTTAAACCCCATGCCCTACCTGAGTATTGTTGCTGACCATCTCCATCCCTTTATGACTACAGTGTCCCCATCTTCTGATGGCTCCTTCCAGCAGGATAATGCTCCATGTCACAAAGCTCCAATCATCTCACCACTGGACAACGAGGTCCCTGTCCTCCAATGGGCCTCCACACTCACCAGATCTCCATCCAATAGAGCACCTTTGGGATGTGGTGGAACGGGAGATCGGCATCATGGATGTGCAGCCAATAAATCTGCAGCAACTGCGTGAGGTTATCATGTCACTATGGAGAAAAATCTCTGAGGAACGTTTCCAACACCTTGTTGTATCTATGCCACCAAGAATGAAGGCAAAAGGAGATCCAACCCGCTACTAGCAAGGTGTACCTAATAAAGGGGGTCCAACCCAGTACTAGCAAGGGGGGCCTAATAAAGGGGGTCCAACCCAGTACTAGCAAGGGGGGCCTAATAAAGGGGGGTCAACCCAATACTAGCAAGGGGAACCTAATAAAGGGGGTCCAACCCAGTACTAGCAAGGGGGACCTAATAAAGGGGGTCCAACCCAGTACTAGCAAGGGGGGCCTAATAAAGGGGGGTCAACCCAATACTAGCAAGGGGAACCTAATAAAGGGGGTCCAACCCAGTACTAGCAAGGGGGACCTAATAAAGGGGGTCCAACCCAGTACTAGCAAGGGAGACCTAATAAAGGGGGTCCAACCCAGTACTAGCAAGGGGGACCTAATAAAGGGGGTCCAATCCAGTACTAGCAAGGGGGACCTAATAAAGGGGGTCCAACCCAGTACTAGCAAGGGGGACCTAATAAAGGGGGTCCAGCCCAGTACTAGCAAGGGAGACCTAATAAAGGGGGTCCAACCCAATACTAGCAAGGGGGACCTAGTAAAGGGGGTCCAACCCAGTACTAGCAAGGGGGACCTAATAAAGGGGGTCCAACCCAGTACTAGCAAGGGGGACCTAATTAAGGGGGTCCAACCCAGTACTAGCAAGGGGGACCTAATAAAGGGGGTCCAACTCAGTACTAGCAAGGGGGACCTAATAAAGGAGGTCCAACCCAGTATTAGCAAGGGGGACTTAATAAAGGGGATCTACCCAGTACTAGCAAGGGGGACCTAATAAAGGGGGTCCAACCCAGTACTAGCAAGGGAGACCTAATAAAGGGGGTCCAACCCAGTACTAGCAAGGGGGATCTAATAAAGGGGGTCCAATCCAGTACTAGCAAGGGGGACCTAATAAAGGGGGTCCAACCCAGTACTAGCAAGGGAGACCTAATAAAGGGGGTCCAACCCAGTACTAGCAAGGGGGACCTAATAAAGGGGGTCCAATACAGTACTAGCAAGGGGGACCTAGTAAAGGGGGTCCAACCCAGTACTAGCAAGGGGGACCTAATAAAGGGGGTCCAACCCAGTACTAGCAAGGGGGGCCTAATAAAGGGGGTCCAACCCAGTACTAGCAAGGGGGGCCTAATAAAGGGGGTCCAACCCAGTACTAGCAAGGGGGACCTAATAAAGGGGGGTCAACCCAATACTAGCAAGGGGAACCTAATAAAGGGGGTCCAACCCAGTACTAGCAAGGGGGACCTAATAAAGGGGGTCCAACCCAGTACTAGCAAGGGAGACCTAATAAAGGGGGTCCAACCCAGTACTAGCAAGGGGGACCTAATAAAGGGGGTCCAATCCAGTACTAGCAAGGGGGACCTAATAAAGGGGGTCCAACCCAGTACTAGCAAGGGGGACCTAATAAAGGGGGTCCAGCCCAGTACTAGCAAGGGAGACCTAATAAAGGGGGTCCAACCCAATACTAGCAAGGGGGACCTAATAAAGGGGGTCCAACCCAGTACTAGCAAGGGGGACCTAATTAAGGGGGTCCAACCCAGTACTAGCAAGGGGGACCTAATAAAGGGGGTCCAACTCAGTACTAGCAAGGGGGACCTAATAAAGGAGGTCCAACCCAGTATTAGCAAGGGGGACCTAATAAAGGGGATCTACCCAGTACTAGCAAGGGGGACCTAATAAAGGGGGTCCAACCCAGTACTAGCAAGGGAGACCTAATAAAGGGGGTCCAACCCAGTACTAGCAAGGGGGATCTAATAAAGGGGGTCCAATCCAGTACTAGCAAGGGGGACCTAATAAAGGGGGTCCAACCCAGTACTAGCAAGGGGGACCTAATAAAGGGGGTCCAATACAGTACTAGCAAGGGGGACCTAGTAAAGGGGGTCCAACCCAGTACTAGCAAGGGGGACCTAGTAAAGGGGGTCCAACCCAGTACTAGCAAGGGGGACCTAATAAAGGGGGTCCAATCCAGTACTAGCAAGGGAAACCTAATAAAGGGTTAAATAATATATACTTTATACCCAGTGACTCTAATTTTAATAATCATGTTTCACAAATGTAAATCTAGGAGCCTAAAAGCCAGAACTGACTCCTATCGTGTATATTTCCCAATTGCTGCATTACAAGCACCTCCATTGCAATGCCCATGAGCTCTTTGCACTGCAGTTTCAGCCCTTCTGCACTCCTAGAAGTAAGTTTTACTAAATCGTTTTATACTTTGGTATGAAGGAGCGGTTCTATGCGGTCAGTTATATTTAGTTGTATGGCCGTGCAGACTATGCCACGAGACTATTCTTATTTAAAGAACATCAGGAAGTGTTATTTTTTTTTTAAAGAATAAGAGAGGCGCTCGGAGCCCAGCCATGGAAATCGTCCAGTAAATGAAATGAATATACCCCAGAGAGGAGCTGATCAGATATGTGAGTGGATATTGCCTGTTACAGCCGAGCTGCCTGTGTTTTCACACCCCATTAATTCATTACTTCTATCCTTTCATCTCCAAATTTCATTTTTCTTTTTTTTCCATTTTTCCCCCTATCCCCCCATTTTCAAAGGGAATCGGTAGCTCCCCTCCTCCTCCCACCTGCCCCCTGCTGCTGCCTCAGTCTTCTCTGCGCTGTTAATTTTCCCGACTCCATATGGAGTAACAGAGCTTTCACCTGCAGGCTGATTGAGACGCTGCTGCACATCCCCGGGCCAGAGCTGGGAGATCGGGTTCCCAGTGCCCAAGTGTGCCAGGCGCACCGCCATGGCAGAGTACAAATAACAAATTGGATGCATCTAGAAGACTCCTGTAAAGTGTATTTATTGAGCGCCTCGCAGTTTACAAACGCTCTTTGTAGGGTTATCCGGGCATCGGCACTAAGCGGGCTCACATCCTGGCGGCAGTAGATGCATTGATGGTGTTATTAATCGAAATGTTGGATGTTCAGTGTAAGAGGACAGACAATCATAGAGAAGCATTGCCTGACAGGAGGGGGGGGGGGGGGGTAAAGGCAGACTGGCATGTAAGGTGCAGATTGCCAAATGTAAACTTTTATTTAGCTGTTCTTTACTCTTTTTTTGTCTAGTATCTTTGTTATACTATCAGTTTTATAAGCTCAAGTAAAGGGTAATCTGAGTTTTGGGAAAAGGACCAACATATTAGAATGGTGGTATCCTCCTAAACGTCCCCTTTAGGGCACCAGCCCATCAATCTAAACCAGTGGTCTACAAACTGCTGGCTGAATGTGGCACCTTTGCTAGCCTATATCTGGCCCTTGGGACACCATTCCACTCAGTGACATCGATTGATACCAATGATGGGGCACTATTCATCCCACTGATATCAATGATGGGGCACTATTCCTCCCACTGACACCAATAATAGGGGACTATTCCTCCCACTGATACCAATGATGGGGCACAATTCCTCTCACTGATACCAATGATGGGGCACAATTCCTCTCACTGATACCAATGATGGGGCACAATTCCTCTCACTGATACCAATGATGGGGCACAATTCCTCTCACTGATACCAATGATGGGGCACAATTCCTCTTACTGATACCAATGATGGGGCACTTTTCCTCCCAATGACACCAATGATTGGGCACTATTCCTCCCACTGACAAATACATACATACATACATACATATATATATATATATATATATATATATATATATATATGGCACACAACAATTTTTCAAACGCGTTTTTATTTTTTGGAAATAAACTGTTTTATGAATTAAAAAAAACAGTAAAGTTAGCTCGATTTTTTGTATAATGTGAAAGATGATGTTACACCGAGTACGTAGAACCTAACATGTCACACTTTACACATTGGTGTCACATTGGTGTCGGTGGGAGGAATAGAGCCCCATCATTGGTATCAGTGGAAGGAATAATATCCCCTCATTGGTGTCAGTGGGAGGAATAGTGCCCCATCATTGGTGTTAGTGGGAGGAATAGTGCCCCATCATTGGTTTCAGTGGGAGGAATAGTGTCCCATCATTGGTGTCGGTGGGAGGAATAGTGCCCCATCATTGGTATCAGTGGAAGGAATAGTGCCTCATCATTGGTGTCAGTGAGAGGAATAGTACCCCATCATTGGTATCATTTGGAGGAATAGTGCCCCATCATTGGTATCAGTGGGAGGAATAGTGCCCCATCATTGGTGTCAGTGGAAGGAATAGTGCCCCATCATTGGTGTCAGTGAGAGGAATAGTGCCCCCATCATTGGTATCATTTGGAGGAATAGTGCCCCATCATTGGTATCAGTGGGAGGAATAGTGCCCCATCATTGGTATCATTTGGAGGAATAGTGCCCCATCATTGGTATTAGTGGGAGGAATAGTGCCCCATCATTTTTGTCAGTGGGAGGAATAGTGCCCCATCATTGGTGTCAGTGAGAGGAATAGTGCCCCATCATTGGTATCAGTGGGAGGAATAGTGCCCCATCATTGGTATCAGTGGGAGGAATAGTCCGCAGTTTGGAGACCCCTGGGTTAAGCCAAACCTCACAAACTTTTTTCTAATCCAACCCTGTTCCTTTTCTAAACTGAACCCTTAAGATCCATTAAAATTGTGTATATGTGTTGTGGTAACAGCTATTACCACAACACTGCAATTCAGTAAAAGTGCTCTGCAGTGCACCACAATCGAGAAGACTCTTTGAATTTGAAGATTTTTACATTACCAAAAAATAGTGCAAGTGATTTATTTATTTTCCATGGGTTGAGGTGCGATGACAACAAGCATTCCTCAAACTGTAGTACCACACTGAAAATGAACATCACACCTTTTAAATAAATGGCAGCCTTAATGCAGCACAAATTAGGAAACGCAGTAGTCTGAATGGACCGGAAACATAAACTTAAAGTAGAACTTTACCATTTCAGGTAGAGCAGGGAAGGGTTATAACCCCTGTCAGGTTTCTTTTTTTTCCTTTTTTCTTTTGTATCTACATTCCGCTGGGGAGATTTCCCTTTTACTTCCTGTTCCATAGCCAAAACAGGAAGTGAGAGGCAATCCCTCCAAAAGCGAGGAAATCGTTGATGGCCACCTGTCCTCATTGGAGGATTTCTCCTCTATTCCTGTTCTTGGGACAGCCCAAAATTTGGGATTTTCTTTCACTTTCGGTGATCACAGTAAACAGGAGAGAGAGAGAATGAATCTTCCTAATGGGGTACAGTCAGCAATATAACCGGGACAGGTTTTTTGATACCGCTACACTTCATAACTAAAAAAAACCTTTTGCCTTTTAGTTATACTTTTAATCCTTTAGCCTTAAACATAATAAAATAAACTTCAAGCTCTAAACCTAATTTATAAATGTAATCTTAATGCATAAGCTTCACCAAAACCACAACTTAACGCTTTGGCTGCCAACGCCGTTTTTTTTGCCACAAAAATAATTTTCGGCCTGAAGAAACCCCCCAAACATTGTATATTTTCTGAGGGTAGACACCCTAGAGCAGTGATGGAGAACCTCGGCACCCGGGATGTTTTGGAACCACATTTCCCATGATGCTCAACTACACTGCAGAGTGCATGAGCATCATGGGAAATGTAGTTCCAAAACATCTGGGGTGCCAAGGTTCTCCATCACTGCCCTAGAGAATAAAATAGTGGTAGTTTCAATTTTTTTACGTCACATGTTAAAGCGGAGGTCCACCCTAAAGTGGACCTTCCGCTCATCGGAACCCTCCCCCCCTCCGGCGCCACAATTGGCACCTTTCAGGGGGGAGGGGGGTGCAGATGCCTGTACAGTACAGGTATTCTGCACCCACTTCCGGGATAGCTCTCTGCGGAAAGGGGCGTAGATTACGCCCCTTTCCGCAAGTGCCCGCCCCTTTCCGCAAGTGCCCCGCTGCCTGCTGGGAAAACACACGGATCCCAGAGACAGCGGGGACCTTCCTTATTGCACAGCGCGACTCGCGCATGCGCAGTAGGGAACCGGGAAATGAAGCCGAAAGGCTCCATTTCCTGATTCCCATACCCAAGATGGCGGCGGCAGCACCCGAGAGACGATCTAGAGATCGGCTTCGGGTGCCGACATCGCGGGCGCGCTGGACAGGTAAGTGTCACTATTTTAAAAGTCAGCAGCTGCAGTATTTGTAGCTGCTGGCTTTTAAAAAAAAAAAAAAACGCGGAGTCCCGGCGGACTCCCGCTTTAAGGTCTAGAGAACCACAAATTTCTGTAAAAAAAACACAATTTCAGGGCAATAAACTACCCACATTTTTGGTAACATCTAAAAGATGAGGTTACACCGAGTAAATAGATATCCAACATGTCCAACCTTTTTTTTTTTTTCATTACATTGGGGACATAGAGTCCCCTGTGTGATGATTTTTACCTGACAGGTTCTCTTAAATGAGACATGCAGGTTCTAAAAGATCCTTCACATCACCCCTTGTGCTCCACTGAATGTTTTGCAATGCAGATCGCATTGCAAAGCATCCTTTCCCGGGTAAGCGAGCCGGCGACACCGAGAACTTGACCCGGAAGTGACGTCAGAGAGGTCGCTTTCCGGGTCACACAATGAAGGGGAGGAAAGTGGACATGTGTCCGCTCTTCTCCTTCCACCTCCAACCGCCGACACCCACCGTGGAGCTCCCGGGCCCATTGATGGGCTGCAGACCCCAGATTGTGTGTGATACCCCCCGCTGGTCCGTACGACGTAGGAACCTGCCAGCGAAAGGGTTAAAGAGCCCCCAGCTACATCACATTCACCTGGACCTGTTCTGCAATGTTGAAGATGTTTTGCAGCCTGTCCAACCCGTTATCAGTGTCAGGAACATTCCCCAGTGTTATTATTCACACAGGTAGCACAGTCCCCTTAGTCCAGTCACCATGGAATGTGTCAAGGCAGATGCTGATTGTCCAAGAATAGGCTTTTTTTTTTTCTTTTTATTCTTTATTTATACTGTATCTTACAAAAGTGAGTACACCCCTCACATTTTTGTAAATCTTTTCTTCTATCTTTTCATGTGACAACACTGAAGAAATGACACTTGTCTACAATGTAAAGTAGTGAGTGTACAGCTTGTATAACAGTGTAAATTTCCTGTCCCCTCAAAATAACTCAACACACAGCCATTAATGTCTAAACCTCTGGCAACAAAAGTGAGTACACCCCTAAGTGAAAATGTCCAAATTTGGCCCAATTAGCCATTTTTCCTCCCCGGTGTCATGTGACTCGTTGGTGTTACAAGGTCTCAGGTGTGAATGGGGAGCAGGTGTATTAAATTTGGTGTTATCGCTCTCACTCTCTCATACTGGCCACTGGAAGTTCAACTTGGCATCTCATGGCAAAGACTTCTCTGAGGATCTGAAAAAAAGAATTGTTGCTCTACATAAAGATGGTCTAGGCTATAAGAAGATTGCCAAGACCCTGAAACTGAGCTGCAGCACGGTGGCCAAGACCATACAGCGGTATAACAGGACAGGTTCCACTCAGAACAGGCTTTGCCATGATCGACCAAAGAAGTTGAGGTCACGTGCTCAGCGTCATATCCAGAGGTTGTCTTTGGGAAATAGACGTATGAGTGCTGCCGGCATTGCTGCAGAGGTTGTAGGGGTGGGGGGGGTCAGCCTGTCAGTGCTCAGACCATACGCCGCACACTGCATAAAATTGGTCTGCATGGCTGTCATCCCAGAAGGAAGCCTCTTCTAAAGATGATGCACAAGAAAGTCCACAAACAGTTTGCTGAAGACAAGCAGACTAAGGACATGGATTACTGGAACCATGTCCTGTGGTCTGATGAGACCAAGATAAACTTATTTATTGGTGTCAGATGGTGACAAGCGTGTGTGGGGGCAACCAGGTGAGGAGGACAAAGACAAGTGTGTCTTGCCTACAGTCAACCATGGTGGGGGGGGTGTCATGGTCTGGGGCTGCATGAGTGCTGCCGACACTGGGGAGGTAGGGTACTCTCTTTTTTCTGAGAGCACCAACAGATATTATATGTCTGAGGGAGCATATGATGTAGGACTGCTGGGGTTTGATACATCTCGTGAGGAGTTTATAGTCCCCCTCTTTATACCTGCTGATTATTGAGGTCTTGTGAGTAAAGTAGAAGTAGAATTCTATCTTTTTGAGCTTGAAAAAAAGTAATTTTTGTATGTCTTTTTTCCACTGTTGGAGGAGAGGCAGGTCCTGTGGGACACTCACCGATATCAGCGACAAGAACAGGCTTGGTGGTGTGAAAGGTCTGAAACCACCGTGGTCTAGTTATAGAATCCTGTTGCTTGGTGTCAGGAAGTCTGCATAGATGTCAATCCTTCGATTTACATTGACGATCTGCCAGCACAGAGAGTAATTGGACTAATATCTCACTGATAATGCTAACATTTCCCCAAACCTTTCAATGCTTTAGTACAAACCTTTGGTGTCCAAATGTCCAAATCTAAGCCCTTGTACACACGGTCGGAGATTCCGTCGGAAATGTTTCCTATCGGACCGTTTTGTCGGATATTCCGACTGTGTGTGGTCTGCATCGGACTGTTTCCGTCTGAATATCCGACGGACCAACTTTTCCAACTTGCCGGTAACATTTTCCGACAAAATACTCCGATCGGACATACTCCGATCATGTGTAGCCTACTCCCACGGACAAAGTGCCACGCATGCTCAGATCCAATTCCTAGACCAAAGCTATTGGCTACTAGCCTGAACGTAGTCCCGTCGTAACGAAATAACGTCATCACGTTATGTACAATCGGATTTTCCGACAACTTTGTCCGACCGCGTGTATGCAACATCACTTCCGGACCTCTTCTGGAATTAATCCGTCGGAATTACTCCGACGGATTTGGTTGTCGGAATCTCCGACCGTGTGTACAAGAGGCTTAGGCTGTTGTCCTGAATAATACCAACCCAATAAAAATTGGGCTGTAAATTAACCTTAACCACTTGCCGACCACCTAACTGGGAAAATACTTCATTACTTTGACATTTAATACTGGGGTTATGGCTGCAGCTAGATGCCATAACCCTGGTATTAAAATTTATCAGGCGCCGATCTTCCTGTTAAAAGTGAGCAGCGGATTCACCACTGGATCACTTTAGAAGGGATGGGAGGCTCCAACCCCCCACCCGCCGCTTTTCGGTGGTTTTCGGGCTTGCCTGGATGATCGGTAGCCCCGGAAACTGGTCCTGCGGTGGCTAGTCAAAGAGATGAGTGAAGGAAAGATGGCCTCCTCTCATCTCTATGGCTTTGGAGGACCAGAGCAGTGTCATGACGTAACTTCCAGTTCCGTCGTGCTGCTTTGTTATCACAAGGGATGTTTACATTTCATGCGATAGCAATAAAAGTGATAAAAAGAAACAAAAACAAAAAATGAAAGGGACAGTGTAAAAATAAAAAAAAGTAATGAAATTAATAATAATAAAATAATTTTTTAAAGCGTCTCTGTCCCCCTGTGATGCAATAGTCCCAGCGCACATGTTCCTGCACCAACGGCTGTATCTTAGATTGGGTGCTGAAATGACCAATGGCTGGAACCGGCTACAATCATGGGAAAGAAGTGTCACCGGCAAACCAGTATCTCCAAAAAACTGGGTCCAAAACTTTAATCACATAGTATCAAAAACGATCTCTAACGATCGCGGCGTATGTAACCTGTGTGTATCTGCCTCTGGTACTAGCCAGTGCCTCACCAGCCACTCACCTCACCGCGCGTCCCTGACGCATACGTAGGTCACGCCCACATATGTAAATGTATTTTCTCACCGCGTATGTGAGGTATCGCCGCGAACGTCAGAGCGAAAGCAGTAATTTTAGCACTAGACCTCCTCTGTAACTCCAAACTGGTAACTTGTATACATTTTTAAAGCGTCGCCTATGGAGATTTTTAAGTACTATGTTAGTAAGTATATAGAACTTGAATACATTTGGCTCCTGACGAATGGATGGAAGTCCATGAAACGCGTAGAGCCTACCTCATTGCATCCAAGACACAGATACTGTTTTTAGATGGCTCCATTTTGTATTTTTTAATTTGTAATGATATACTCTGGTATATGGAGGATTAGGATTCATTATTCTTATTTTATCTGCTCATGCCATTTTGTTATACGCTGTTCAGTATAGATCTGAAGCGACAATTGCTTACAATGTTATGTGTGCTGTAAGGTTTTCTATGCTATGTTGATCATTGGTCTTAATAAACATACATATGTTTGGACTTTTGTGAATTTGATTTATCCCACCATGCACACCTCATCTAAAGTCCCGACCTTCCCCCTGGTAATATATGGAGATTTTTAAGTACTGTAGTTTGGCGCCATTCCATAAGGATGCACAATTTTAACCACTTCAGCTCTGGAAGGTTTTACCCCATTTTTTGCAATACGACACTGCTTTTCTTTAAGTGACAATTGCGCGGTCGTGCGGCGATGTACCCAAATAAAATGTACCGTATTTGCCGGATTATAAGTCAACCTTTTATACTTCCACCAAAAATCAGGGGTCATCTTATACACCAGTATACAAGTCCGCCCAATGGTTGTCAGCCCGCTGGATGCGCGGTAATACTGTAGCTTCGGCTACACACAGTATACGGCGATGAGCCAATCATGGCAAGCGATGTATTCTATTAATGAATACAAAGCCTGCTCAGATTGGAACAACCTCTGCCAATCCGAGCAGGCTACGTACAGTATACGGCCTGCTTGGATTGGCTTTGAGAGTCAGAGAGGCGCAGGCTGATGATGTTACAGCCTCTGTCAATCTGAGCAGGCTCTGTATTCATTAATAGAATACACCGCTCGCCGTGATTGGCTCTGTGCTGTATACTGTAATGGGTGTCACCGTTTTCTGCAATGTACTTGCCAATGGAGCCTAGTAGACTGTGGACTTCAATTCCCAAATGTGGCTGCACCTAGAGGAGGGACTGCCACCGTTTTCTGGGAAAACTGTGCCAGGAGAGATGAGAGTGGAGACCTATAGACGGGGTTTGAGCTCTCAGCCTGCCGGGACCAGAGCCATCAGGTGAAAAGCTTAGAGGATCTGCTGTGATCCTCTACAGTCTCCAATGTCCTGTGAAAAACATCATCATCTCCAATGGTATTCAATGGAAGGATACATCCCATAAAAAGAAATGAGGAGGCACATAGTGAAGCCCGTAAAAGCAATACTTCACTTTATTTAGAAAAAGGGGGTACTCACAAAAACAGATATTAAAAACGAGCATAGTATCAGAAAATCAAATGAACCCGCGGTATGGTAGCGTGCTGGCGTCGTCTCAGCATCACCTAATGCATTTCAGCATATTGGCCATCTTCAGAGTTGTCAGAGATACTGAATAATATCACATTACATGCCATTCCCATCTGGGGAACTATCATGTATTATATATCAGTATGTACCATGTATTATTTATTCATTGACCCCATTTTTCTTATTTAATTACATGTTTTGTTTTAGGCCGCGTACACACGGGCGGATTGTCTGCCCA
Organism: Lithobates pipiens; assembly: GCF_037356315.1. Lineage (NCBI taxonomy): Eukaryota > Metazoa > Chordata > Amphibia > Anura > Ranidae > Lithobates > Lithobates pipiens. The sequence goes on along the minus strand of NW_027507903.1, from coordinate 6,511,798 downwards.
ACTAAGTTCGTCAGACAATCCGACAGACAGTCCGTTCAACTTTTGAATGAACGGACTTGACCACACACGATGAACAGACAGTCCGCTGAAAGCTTGCGCGATGACGTGTACAGCACGTACGACGGGACTAGAAAAACGACGTCCAATACACTGCAATGCAACCTTCGGCCGTGTAAATCCTTTCTGAGCATGCGCCATACTTAGTCCGTCCAACTTGCCTACACACGAGCGGACTGTCCGCTGAAACCAAGTTTGGACGGACAAAATTACGGAAATTCCGAAAGACTAAGTCCGTCAGACTGTCCGCTGAAAAAGTCAGCTGAAGCCCACACACGAGCGGATTGTCCGCTGAAACACGGTTCAGCGGACTAAGTTGGGCAGACAATCCGCCCGTGTGTATGCGCCCTTACTGTGGCTCCACCCTTCCTGTTAGGGGGAAGGTCGTTGGTGTGCGTGCCTATATTTATGCATTGGCATATGGTATTGCTGGTCAGCACAGCTCTGAGGAAGATGGGTGCGCCACCGAAACTCGTCAGCTTACTAGTATACGGGAGGCAAACACGTTTCTCACAAACGTGCGTCCTCGGGGGGGTTGCCTGAGGGGATGAACTATGATTATCGGGACTGTCACCTATTCCTGGATAGTTTTCACCGTGGAGCCCTGCAATCATTGTTTAGATCTCACAGGAGTCTGCCATTGATGAACTTTCCTGCTTACCCAATCGTCTTTTGAAAATTATGTTTTCTGCTACAGTGTATAATAGCAAAAAGGTTGTTATGGAATTGTCAAAGTCGTTGGCTCCTTTCACATGGAGCAGAGTTTGCTCCGACCAGCAGGGGATCTGTGAGCAGATCCTTTGCTGAATCCTATGGAACACATTTGACATTTATACCCATTCAGTTTGCGCCCAACAGACACTGGAACACCTAAGAAAAATCTATGGGTGGCTGGGTGTAAACGAACTCCAGTATCCGTTTACATCAGGCTACCTCTGGTCTGTCACATTTAGTTCTACAAAGACGGAAAATGACACAGTCCTTCTCCATTTTTTTTTTCCCGGACCTGGACTTCGCACAAAGTTCAACAGACATCCCACTAGGACTGCGTGGAGCTTTCAATCAGTCCTGCCAGACAGGTTGACCTGATCAGAAAGCCCCTTTGAAAAGCTTCCTTGTGTTACCAAAAATACCCGAACAGACTTTTGTCCATCCATTATTTTACCATTTGGCTTCAACATCACCTATTTATTCAGTTGGTCATTTCTGGACATTTACCGAGTGCTCCAATTTTCTAAGCTGTTGACCAAAACCCTTCTGAATATGCCTACCATGATCATGTTGGATGGATGGCCTTTCTTCTTCTCGTGAACTGTAAGCCCCCGTACACACAGTCGGACATTCTGCCAACCAAATCCATCGGATTTTGTCCGTCTGATTTTGCCTGTCAGATCTTGTCCGAAACTGTTGCATACACACGGTTGGACTAAGTTGTCGAAAAATCCAATCATTCAGAACCTGATGACGTAATTTCGTTACGATGGGACTAGTAGCCAATAGCTTTGATGTAGGAATTTGATCTGAGCATGCGTGGCACTTGGTCCGATCAAATTTCTCTACACATGATCGGAGTATGTCCGACCGGCCCAGTTGGTCTGGAAATATTTCCAACATGTTGGAAAATTGGGTCCGACGGATATTCCGACTGAATCAGTCCGATGCATACCACACACAGTCGGATTATCCGACAACACGGTCCGATAGGACACATTCCGACGGATTCTCCGACCATGTGTACAAGGGCCAAGGCATATTCCGAAGGTTCCTTTCAGAAGATATGGTTTGTCTTTCATTGCACGATGTTGACTAGGTCCTTAGAAGCCTAGCCTGGGTTTATAGAGGTTTCCTTTCCATCTTATCCAAGGATCCTCGAGGGTGCTCTTTCAGCTCCGGCAGGGTTCTTTGGGAGGTCTCTCCAGGCATAGCCTGTGATCAGAACACACACTAATTCCAACCCAGCCCCATGTTGTGATTAATTTGCATTCTTTGTCAGAAGTTAATGGAGTTTTTTATGACTGCTTCTAAAGAGCTGATCTGCTGTTTATACACTTACCAGCGGAAATCCTCGCCCTCCCCCGCACTGATTGATGGAGACGCTCTCTGTTATTCCAAACGGCTTTTTAAGCTGTTTTTAAGAATTATTTGAATAAAATGCAGGCGTGCATTGTGTCAGGAGGGAGAATAGAAGATTATCTGATGAACAAGATAGAAACGACAGATAAGAGAACGCAGTGGGAAGAAGAATGATCAAAAGATGAAAAGGGGATTTTGACACGGGAGTAGAAAGAGATTTGTACATCTGGTAGAAGATTCATTTAAAGGCTAGTAGAAAAACAATGGAAAAAACAACGTTCCTGTATGCTGTGTTATGATGTAAAGGTTGTCTGGATCATTGGTCAGGTAGCACAAAGATCACTTAAGTGGAAAGAAACTTAAGTTTCTATATTTTTGCCCCCCCCCCTCCCCCCTTTTCTCTCGTCCATACACATCGATTGCTTAGAGTGTATTGGTCAAAGTCCCGAGAGGCACTGAACAGCGTTGCGTGATTTCTTTCACACTCTGCAGAGACCGTTGAGTAGTCAACCTGCTGGACTTTGTGCTACATGGGTCTCCTGAGCTTCTCTATTGCAATCATATGTACTCCTCCGAAACAGTTGATATTGGTATACAGTTGTGACAAAATCAGAACAATTCCAAGGAAGTGCCATAAAAATGGTTCGTAAAAATCAATGGATGACACACAGGAAATAATGAAAAGTTGTGACAGCGTACACTTATCAAAACCTAATCTCCACGGGAAAAGTGGTGTGCGTGTATGGGTAAGGAATACTACGTACTCTAGATATGGTGTTTAAAAAGTTATTTTATGGTTCTGGCCTCTAACCTCTCGTTAACCTCTGGTATCTGGGTAGTAATTTGGTAAGCTTTTTTTTTTTTCTTGAACCTGTGTTGGTGCGCAAAAAACAAAACGCCTCTGTACAAAAATAAGTGCATGTGAAAAACATACTTAGCCCCTGTACACACGGTCGGACATTCTGCCAACCAAATCCGTCGGATTTTGTCCGACGGATTTTGTCCGTCGGATCTTGTCTGAAACTGTTGCATACACACGGTCGGACTAAGTTGTCGAAAAATCTGATCGTTCAGAACGTGATGACGTAATTTCCTTACGATGGGACTATGTTCACGCTAGTAGCCAATAGCTTTGATGTAGGAATTTGATCTGAGCATGCGTGGCACTTGGTCCGATCAAAATTCTCTACACATGATCGGAGTATGTCCGATCGAACCAGTTGGTCGGAAAATATTTCCAACAAGTTGGAAAATTGGGTCCGACGGAATCAGTCCGATGCATACCACACACAGTCGGATTATCCGATAACACGGTCCGATAGGACACATTCTGACGGATTCTCCAAATGTGTGTACAAGGGCTTATAGTGGTTGTACACCCTGTACAACCACTTTTACCCACAGGTAAGCCTATATTAAGGCTTATCTGTAGGTGCTTGAAATATCTCCTAAAACCATGGTTTAGGAGATATTTACTAAAAAGCCGTCATCGGCGCATGAGCACTTTAGAAAGGGCACATCGTGCCGTTTCTAATAGGAGTCAGGCCGTGACTGGCGTTTTCCACGTGCATGTGTGGGAGTGACATCACGTGACTCTGGCCAGTAACCGAGCCGGAGTTCGTGGCCCCGGAAGGAAGAGGGGCGAAGGTGGATGCTCCCTGCTAGTGGGGACAACGGAGACATCGCTGGCTCCTGTGTCAGGTAAGTGACACATAATGGGCTACTTTGCAATGCATAGTAGTCCATTATGCTTTACCTTTGCAGGGAAATAATGAGGAAGTAAAACCCACCAGGGTTTATTTCCTCTTTAAGGATATGCCTCTAGTCCGCCTCCCAAAGAAGTAGGACCTTACCCTGAACCCCCGGGGCACAAGGCTCAACTTGGTCCACCTAGCCAAAGGGCCTAGCAGACCCCTTTCCTCATGGACAGTCGAAACTAACCATTGAGTACTAGGTGAGAGGTTCTCCTAAAAAGAGAACGCCAGTTTAGGGGAGGAAGGAACCTGATGGTCACACATTCTCCCCCTATACTTCATGGTAGGCCAAAGGACCCACACCCTCCATCCAGTGTTAAAAAGAAATAAACACAAAAATGCTAAATGCTAGTTATTTTATGGTCCTGTCCTCTGACCTCTCGTCAATTTCTGGTATCTGGGTAGTAATTTGCTATGCGGTTTTTTGTTTTTTCTTGAACCTTCGTTGGTGCGCAAAAAACGAAACGCCTATGTACAAAAAAAATGCATGTGAAAAACACTTAAGGATATGTCTCTTGCCCACTTCCCAAAGAAGTAGGACCTTACCCTGAACCCCCGGGGTGCAAGGCTTAACTTGGTCCACCTAGCCAAAGGGCCTAGCAGACCCCTCTCCTCATGGTCAGCCAAAGCTAACCCTTGGGTCCTAGGTGAGAGGTTCTCCTAAAAAGAGAACCCCAGTTTAGGGGAAGAAGGAACCAGATGGTCACACATCCTCCCCCTATACTTCATGGTAGGCCAAAGGACCCACACCCTCCATCCAGTGATAAAAAGAAACAAACACAAAAACAGTAATTCCTAGTTGTAAAAAGCCATAGCCGCTGGGCACACAGCTTTGGCTTGGTGCTCTTGAGAATAGGAACGTTTTATTGAATAAGACCAGCAAGTTGTGGTGAGGTGTGCTAAACGGAACCAAAAGCCCTCCATTAAACAAGTGTGAAGCACAGTAGAATTTTCTTAACACAAAAGGTATCTGCATGTCTCGCTTCCATCGCCAATCCAAAAAAAAACAAGGAGTTTATTCCTTATTTTAAAATATTGGGGGAAACTATGCAAATCGTTACATTTTGCCCATGTGCCAACCATTAATCCAGTACCACTGGTTTAGTGCGCTGATACAGCCTAATATTATAGAGGTTACATAGTCAGGTTGAAAAAAGATACAAGTTCATCAAGTTCAACCATAAAAAAATAAAAATAAAAAAATAAATATAAATAAAATAAAAAATATTATACAGCAGGGGAAAAAAATCCTTCCTGATCCCAGGGAGGCAACATGATTTTCCCTTGATCAACTTTACCTATAAATGTTAGTCCCCCGTTATATTATGTACATTTAGGAAAGAATCCAGGCTTTTCTTAAAGCAATCTACTGAGCTGGCCAGAACCCCCTCTGCAGGGAGTCTATTCCACATTTTCACAGCTCTTAGCCCTTGTACACACGGTCGGAGATTCCGACGGAATGTGTCCGATCGGACCGTTTTGTCAGATAATCCGACTGTGTGTGGTCTTCATCGGACTGTTTCCGTCGGAGTATCCGACGGACCAAGTTTTCCAACTTGTCGGTAAAATTTTCCGACAACGTGATCCGATCGGACCTTGTCCGATCATGTGTAGAGAATTCCGATCAGACAAAGTGCCACGCATGCTCAGATCAAACTCCTGCACCAAAGCTATTGGCTACTAGCCTGAACGTAGTCCCGTCGTAACGAAATAATGCCATCACGTTCTGAACGATCGGATTTTCCGACAACTTTGTCCGACCGTGTGTATGCAACAGTGTCGGACAAAATCCGACGGATTTGGTTGTCGGAATGTCCGACCGTGTGTACAAGGGCTAAGTGTGAAGAAATCTTTCCATATTTGGAGATGAGATCTCTTTTCCTCTAGATGTCAAGAGTGCCCCCTTGTCCTCAGTCTTGACCATAAAGTGAATAACTCAACACCAAGTTCACTATATGGACCCCTATCATATCCCCCCTTTATCTCTTCTTCTCCAAATGTGTGCAACTTTTTCTGCTTTTTTCGGCCTACATCAATAAATTATAGTGAAACCATGGCTTTCATGGAGTAGGGGTTGAGGACCAATAAGACCATGTAACCAGAGAGGTTATAGAATAAATTACTGTATAATACAAGGGCTGTACCAAAAGCAATGCAAAAATGGGGAATGTTTTTTGTTATTTATTTTTGGTGGAGTAACTCTTCCTCTATAGTAACTCTTCTTATTTTTCGTCGCAGGTAAATAATGGATTCCAAGCAGAAGCAATGTGCTGCCATTGAGTTCTTGATGAAGGAGGGGTGCAGGCTGATCCGACATCCACAGAGGGCTCCAGAATGTTTACGAAGATGACACCATTGAGAAGAGTCACCAATAGCAAAGTTTCGCTCTCATCAGTGGTGTCATCTCTGTAAACATTCTGTAGACTTCTGTGGATGTTGAACAGCCTGCACCCCTCCTTCATCAAGAACTCAATGGCAGCACATTGCTTTTGCTTGGAATCCATTATTTACCTGCAATTTAAAAAGAAGAGTTACTATAGCGGAAGAGTTACTTTCCCAACATGTGACATTTGAACAACCTGTGTAAATTAACCCCCCTGATGGTATTCCCGAGTCGGGCTCGGGGTAGAATTTTTACACCAAGAGCGGTAACCCCGAGTCAGACTCGGGACCGCATCGCTGGATCCAGGAGGAGGTTTACTTACCTTCTCCCTCGGATCCAGCGTTGTCTCCCCGCTGTACAAGCGAGCCGTGTCTCGCTCGATCTATCACGGAGCCGATCTCCGTGCCCTGCGAGCGTTGCGACGCACGGGGACGGAGATCGGCACCAAATTCAAAAAGTGAAACACACAGTATACATACAGTATAATGTCATCTTACAGATTACATTGCTGTATGTAATAATTTCACATCCCCTTTGTCCCTAGTGGTCTGCCCAGTGCTCTGCATGCAGTTTTATATAATAAAAACTGTTCTTTATGCCTGGAAACTGGAGATTGTCCATAGCAACCAAACTGTCACTTTACATCAAAAATGATTTTAGACCAGCTAGAAAACAGCGATAATAAATTGGAATCACTCGCAGAATTGAGCGATAGCGATTTGTGGGGAGATCCGTCATAAAATATTGAAAAGTAATGACAGTGACAATTCTGCAACTGAGCAAATTTCAGTGTTTTTGATTTGATTACATTATTGAATCATTTTTATTATTGTTATATTATTATTTGGTACAATTATTTATAGTTATTTATTATATTATAATTTATGATTTCATTTTTCAAACTTTATCCTACCCGGGATGTCTGCTAGACTCTGGTTTGGACAGATTTAAGAGAGTTATTCCTAAGAATTACAGGACTACAATATAAAACGCCAAATTTTCATGCAAAATAATTGTACCGCTTTTAGCACCTAAAATCCGAAATAATCGTACCGCCAGGGAGGTTAATAAAAAAGTTATGCCAACTTTTGCATTACTTTCTGTACAGCCCTGGTATTATGGTGTATCTGCGCTGTAAGCAATATTGTACAGTTGGCCCTAGGGGCATGAAAATAAAAATTTGTAACTCACCAAAACCTTTTTTGCTTATATCGGTAAGAAAAGTTGCCCAATGGCCAAAAAATTATATCCATCTGCTACTTTTTCCATAAGTATCTCAATAGAGTATATATCGAGGGTACCTATTTAACTCTCCTTTGTTATACCTGAAAGAAAAGTCTCCTAATGGCCAAAACATTATATCCACCGTCTTCAGTGCCTTGAAAAATTATTCATCCCCCTTGAAATTTTCCATATTTTGTCATGTTACAAGCAAAAACGTAAATGTATTTTATTGGGATTTTATGTGATAGACCAACACAAAGTGGCCCATAATTGTGAAGTGGAAGGAAAATGATAAATTGTTTTACATTTTTTTTACAAATATGTGAAAAGTGTGGGGGGGCATTTGCATTCAGCCTCCCTGAGTCAATACTTTGTAGAACCACCTTAAGCTGCAATTACAGCTGCAAGTCCTTTTGGGGTCGTCTCTACCAGCTTTGCACATCTAGAGAGGGACATTTTTGCCCATTCTTTTTTACAAAATATCTCAAGCTCCGTCAGATTGGATGGAGAGCGTCTGTGAGCAGCAATTTTCATGTCTTGCCACAGATTCTCAATTGGATTTAGGTCTTTGACTGGGCCATTCTAACACATGAATATGCTTTGATCTAAACCATTCCATTGTAGCTCTGGCTGTATGATTAGGGTCGTTGTCCTGCTGAAATGTGAACATCCCCCCCAATCAAGTCTTTTGCAGACTCTAACAGGTTTTCTTCTACGATTACCCTGAATTTGGCTCTATCCATCTTCCCATAGACCAGCTTCCCCGTCCCTGCTGAAGAAAAGCATCCCCCACAACATGATGCTGCCACCAACATGTTTCACAGTGGGGGTGGTTTGTTCAGGGTGATGTACAGTGTTAGTTTTCCGCCACAAATAGCTTTTTGCTTTTAGGCTAAAAGGTTCAATTTTGGTCTCATCTGACCAGAGCAACTTTTTCCACATGTTTGCTGTGTCCCCCACATGACTTCTCATAATCTGCAAATGGGACTTCTTATGGCTTTCTTTCAACAATGGCTTTCTTCTTGCTCTTCCAGAGTTGCCATGGACCTTTTGGCTCTTCTCTGATGAATGCTCTCGTTGCCTAGCATGTCAGTTTAGGTGGACGGCCATGTCTTGGTAGATTTGCAGTTGTGCCATGCTCTTTCCATTTTCGGATGATGGATTGAACAGAGCTTTGTGAGATGTTCAAAGCTTGGGATTTTTTTTTATAACCTAACCCTGCTTTAAACTTCTCCACAACTTTTTCCCTGACCTGTCTGGTGTGTTCCTTGACCTTCATGATGCTGTTTGTTCACTAAAGTTCTCTAGCAAACCTCTGAGAGCTTCACAGAACAGCTGTATTTATAGCAATATTAAATTACACACAGGTGGACTATTTACTAATTAGGTGACTTCTGAAGGCAGTTGGCTATGTATATATATATATATATATATATATATATATATATATATATACACACACACACACACACACACACACACACACACACACATATCTATATGTACATACACTAGATAGATAGTTTCTACGTCTTTGTGGTTATACTTGTAAGAAAAGTCCCCATATAGTAGATATCTATGGTACCTATAGTACCTTTTCTAGGTCTTTGTGGTCATACTGGTAAGAAAAGTCCCTATAAAGTAGATATCTAGGGTACCTTTCTAACTCTGTGTGGTTAAACCAGTAAGAAAGGTCCCCATAGAGTAGATATCTGTGGCACCTTTCTAAGTTTGTGATTACACTGGCAAGAAAAGTCCCCCTACAGTAGATATCTAGGGTACTTTTCTAACTCTTTTTAGTTATACCAGTAAGAAAATTCCCTGTAGAGTAAACGTCTGTGGTACCTTTCTGAATCTTTGTGGTTATACTTGTAAGAAAAGTCCTCATAGAGTAGATATCTGTGGTACCTTTCTAAGTCTTTGTGGTTATACTGGTAAAAATTAATCCCCTGTACACACGATCGGAATTTTGGTTGGAAAAAGCTCTGATGGTTTTCCAGACGGAATTCCGACGGGGTTTCGCTCAAGCTGTCTTGCATACAGATGGTCACACCAAATTCCGACCATCAAGAATGCGTTGACGTACAACACATACAATGGGACTCGAAAAAGGAAGTTCAATACCCAGTAGCCAATAGCTTCCATCTCGTAGTTGAATCTGAGCATGCGTGATTTTTTGCACGTCAGAATTGCATACACACGATTTTTTTGCTGGCCGGAATTCGGCCAGCTAAATTCCGATGGAGCATACACACGGTCGCATTTTCCGATGTAAAGCTCTCATCTGTCTTTTGCTGGCCGCAAATTCAGATTGCGTGTACGCAGCATTAGAGTAGATATCTAGGGTACCCTTCTAACTCTTTGTGGTTATACCAGTTAGAAAAGTCCCCGTAGAGTAGTAATCGGTGGTACCTTTCTAAGTCTTTGCGGTTATACTGGTAATAATGAATCTAGGGTACCTTTATAAATCTTTGTGGTTATTCTGGTAAGAAAACTCCCCATAGAGTAGATATATATGGTACCTTTCTAACTCTTTTAACTCTGTACAAAAAGTTCCCACAGAATAGATATCTATGATACCTTTCTAAAGCCTCATACACACTATCAGATTTTCTGTTGATATTTTCCTTCAGATTTACCAAAACCATATAATATGAGGTCAAACCTTAGGAGTTTCAATTTGTATGCAATCAGGCAGGCCCTTGCACTACATGGTTTTGGTAAACCTGAAGACAAAAATCAGCAGAAAATCTGATAGTGTGTATGAGGCTTTAGAAAGGTGTTTATGGAGCTTAAGTCTTTGTGGTTATTCTGTTAAGAAAAGTTCCCATAGAGCAGATATCTAGGGTACTCTTCTAACTCTTTGTGGTTATACCAGTTAGAAAAGTCCCCATACAGTAGATATCTAGGGTACCTTTCTAACTCCTTGTGGTTACACCAGTTAGAAAAGTCCCCATAGAGTAGATATCTAGGGTACCTTTCTAACTCTTTGTGGTTATACCAGTTAGAAAAGTCCCCATAGAGTAGATATCTAGGGTACCTTTCTAACTCTTTGTGGTTATACCAGTTAGAAAAGTCCCCATAGAGTAGATATCTAGGGTACCTTTCTCCTTGTGGTTATACCAGTTAGAAAAGTCCCCATAGAGTAGATATCTAGGGTACCTTTCTAACTCCTTGTGGTTATACCAGTTAGAAAAGTCCCCATAGAGTAGATATTTAGGGTACCTTTCTAACTTTTTGTGGTTATACCAGTTAGAAAAGTCCCCATAGGGTAGATATCTAGGGTACCTTTCTAACTCCTTGTGGTTACACCAGTTAGAAAAGTCCCCATACAGTAGATATCTAGGGTACCTTTCTAACTCTTTGTGGTTATACCAGTTAGAAAAGTCCCCATAGAGTAGATATCTAGGGTACCTTTCTAACTCCCTGTGTACCAGTTAGAAAAGTCCCCATAGAGTAGATATCTAGGGTACCTTTCTAACTCTTTGTGGTTATACCAGTTAGAAAAGTCCCCATAGAGTAGATATCTACAGTACCTTTCTCCTTGTGGTTATACCAGTTAGAAAAGTCACAATAGAGTAGATATGTAGGGTACCTTTCTAACTCCTTGTGGTTATACAAGTTAGAAAAGTCCCCATAGAGTAGAGATCTAGGGTACCTTTCTAACTCCTTGTGGTTATACCAGTTAGAAAAGTCCCCATAGAGTAGATATTTAGGGTACCTTTCTAACTTTTTGTGGTTATGCCAGTTAGAAAAGTCCCCATAGGGTAGATATCTAGGGTACCTTTCTAACTCCTTGTGGTTACACCAGTTAGAAAAGTCCCCATACAGTAGATATCTAGGGTACCTTTCTAACTCTTTGTGGTTATACCAGTTAGAAAAGTCCCCATAGAGTAGATATCTAGGGTACCTTCCTAACTCCCTGTGGTTGTACCAGTTAGAAAAGTCCCCATAGAGTAGATATCTACGGTACCTTTCTCCTTGTGGTTATACCAGTTAGAAAAGTCACAATAGAGTAGATATGTAGGGTACCTTTCTAACTCCTTGTGGTTATACAAGTTAGAAAAGTCCCCATAGAGTAGAGATCTAGGGTACCTTTCTAACTCCTTGTGGTTATACCAGTTAGAAAGGTCCCCATAGAGTAGATATCTAGGGTACCCTTCTAACTCTTTGTGGTTATACCAGTTAGAAAAGTCCCCAAAGAGTAGATATCTAGGGTACTTTTCTTAGCCCTTGTACACACGGTCGGAGAGTCCAACAACCAAATCCGTTGGATTCTGTCCGTCGGATTTTGTCTGACGGATTTTGTCCGAAACTGTTGCATACACACGGTCGGACAAAGTTGTCGGAAAATCCGACGTGATGACCTAATTTCGTTATGACGGGACTATGTTCAGGCTAGTAGCCAATAGCTTTGGTGTAGGAATTTGATCTGAGCATGCGTGGCACTTTGTCCGATCGGAATTCTCTACACATGATCGGACAAGGTCCGATCGGAACATTTTGTCGGAAAAATTTTACCAACAAGTTGGAAAACTTGGTCCGTCGGATACTCAGACGGAAACAGTCCGATGGAGACCACAGACAGTCGGAATATCCGACAAAACGGTCCGATCGGACACATTCCGTCGGAATCTCCAACCGTGTGTACAAGGGCTAACACTTTGTGGTTATACCAGTTAGAAAAGTCCCCATAGAGCAGATATCTAGGGTACCCTTCTAATTCTTTGTGGTTATACCAGAGAGAAGTCTCCTAATGACAAAAATGTTATATCCATCCACCACATTTCCCATAGGTGTCTAAATAGAGTGGGTATCTATGGTAACTTTCTAATTGCGCTTTGGCCAACAGCTGGAGAATAGTCTATCAGTTGAATTGGATTGCTTCAAATTATAAACTACTCTGAAAACAGCTGTGGTATAGTATGAGAATAGAGACTTGCTATTAATTACACTTCAATATAAATAATATAATCATTTAAGCTCCAATTGCTTTTGGTAAACTTTTTATATGATTTATTTTTGCTGGCGACCAAAAAAAAAACAAAAAAAAAAAAAAAAAGCTACATGGAATTTCCAGTTGGCATAGCTGAACTGTAAATATTAAAAAGTGCCACCTCTACTAATGAGGGCAGATCACCCACTCGAGTTCACTTGATTTTTTCCAACAATCCCTTTTTTTTTTTTTTTTGCAGAAAAGCCTTTTCATCTGGCAGCTTTCGGCCTTCCCCCCCACACACACACACACAACACACACACCAGATCCCCGTCCCATTACAGAGATATAATTAAAGTTTGTGTCTCCCAGCCAGAAATTAGGCAGGGGTGACACGCCAGGCCAGCCCTGGCAGGCGGCCAGAAATTCTAATTTCTGACGATGATTTAATTTCAATTTTAAATAAATCGTTTTTTAATTTAAAAAGAGCCAGTTTCCTCACATTAGCGATGATTGCCACATTAAGCTCTGCGCTCACGATGGAGCCGCATAAAACATTATTTATACACGGAGCGGAAACAGCTCTGCCTTCTGAAATGGATTATGTTTTTTTTTTTTTTTTTTTTTTTTTTTTTTTTTCCTCCCTCTTTCTAATATAACCTGGAGGATACTAAAAAGTGTTTGTGGTAAATTAGCATTCTGCCGACTTTCACCCATAAATGAGAGAAGAGCTATTAACACTTGTGTATTTTCATTATGTAAATTGTGTTAACACATGCCCACAAATTGCCACCAGCAAGACAATCATTTTCTCCCAGTGATCATAATGTGTCCTAGTGAGATGTTTTGATTATGACATGCTAATTACATATTGCCTTTTTTCCTCTCCGCTCTCTCCGTTTTTTTATATATTTTCCCGTCCTGTTTTTTTTTTTTTTTTTTTTTATTCTTTTATTCTTCTTTGTGTGTTATTTATTGTATATTTTATTTAATATACATATTTTTTATCCACTTTCCTCCCAAGATTCCGAAAAACCATGGGTCTTTAATGGTAAGTGTTATGAGTCCGAGCAGGGGGAATGCGAGCAGAGCAAACTGCGAAAGGGGGGCGGGGGGGGTGGAAAAAAATTCACTTTTCTCTTTTTTTTTTTTCCTGATGGCTGATTCTTCCTGCATGCTCCACTGCCTTGTTTTAAACTTTGCAAATTGCATTTTGAAGAAAAAACAAACATTTAACTGCCTGTATTAGATTAGGTACCATTAGAAATAATAGCAATGCTCCAACATCAATGTTTTTATAAGAGCTCTCTGCTGTTGATTAATCTTGCTATTTTTATTGCATTAATGGTGTTTTTTTTTGTGTGTCTCTTATGACTCTACTGTAGAGATATTGCATATAGGTTAATACTTGTCTCTCTCTCTCTCTCTATCCGCAGCCGTTCCAGATATTGCAATGCATTGTTGATGAGGTGAGTCTCAGACTTATGTGCTTTCGCTCCTAAAGTCATTCCTAATGGAGTGGAAAGCTTATATTTTGTTTCCTAATGAAGCACAATGGACGACACCCTCTGAGAGAGTTCATTGGCAAGGCTTGGAGCTGTTTAACATGGCTTGGCCTCTGCTCTCACATCATTCCACCCCCCCCCACCTCCCTCTCCAGTCCCATCTTTTCCAGAGTCCCCTGCAGACTGATCCTAGATGGTGTATCAGGCTCCAGCGACAAGGCTGGAGAATATTAATTGGGGCTCAGGCCTGCCTGCTGGGGTTGTGTAGAGAGCAGGATCTCCATGTGGACCTAATGGTATTCGTGTAGAATAATGTTTAAAAGGGTTGGGGGGGGGGGGGGGGTGCCATTTCGGTGTACTGTCGGGTTAACGTGGAGGCCACACTGTACATTTATAAACTGGTTTAAAGGTATTTGTCCTGTGTCTGCATTTGTCAGTCTATTTTTTTATCCAACGCACCCTTTAAAATTCTGCACCTCTTAAGGTACCCCTTTATCTCAAGGCACCTCATTCTAAAGCGTAAAAAAAGAATGTAATAGTTTTACATAAAGTAGCGGCTTCTAGACATGTAGGACACATAATATTAGAGGCAGTGGCGTCTGGTGCTCCATTTTTTGGGGGGAGGGGCAGACAAATCCCCCCCCCCCCACCAGCCCCACTTGCCAAGCCCGCTCGCCAGCTCTACTCACCAAGCCCGCTCGCCAGCCCCACTCACCAAGCCCGCTCGCCAGCCCCACTCGCCAAGCCCGCTCGCCAGCTCCACTCGCCAAGCCCGCTCGCCAGCTCCACTCGCCAAGCCCGCTCGCCAGCTCCACTCACCAAGCCCGCTCGCCATGCCTGCTCGCCAGCCCCACTCACCGAGCCCGCTCGCCAGCCCCACTCGCCAAACCCGCTCCCCAGCTCCACTCGCCAAGCCCGCTCCCCAGCTCCACTCGCCAAGCCCGCTCCCCAGCTCCACTCGCCAAGCCCGCTCGCCAGCCCCACTCGCCAAGCCCGCTCGCCAGCCCCACTCGCCAAGCCCGCTCGCCAGCCCCACTCGCCAAGCCCGTTCGCCAGCCCCACTCGCCAAGCCCGTTCGCCAGCCCCACTCGCCAAGCCCGCTTACTAGCTCCACTCGCCAAGCCCGCTCACTAGCTTCACTCGCCAAGCCCGCTCTTCAGCCCCACTCGCCAAGCCCGCTTGCCAGCCCCACTCGCCAAGCCCACCAGCCCCGCACTTACCCCATCCAGGTCCCGTGTGGCTTCCCCAGCTTCTCCTCCTGGCCAATCTGGTCTCAAGACCCGCTTCCTGTTCTGATTGGCCGTGAAGAGAAGCAGGAAGACAGTAGCGAATGTTGATTCACTAGGGGGTTATTTACTAAAGAAAAATCCACTTTGCACTGCAAGTGTACTTGAACGTGCACTTGGAAGTAAAGTCGCTGTAGATTTGAGGGGGATGTGCAAGGAAAATAAAAAACAGCATTTTAGCTTGCACGCGATTGGATAATAAAATCAGCGGAGCTTCCACTCATTTCAGATCTACCCCTTAGATTTAGAGCGACTGAACTTTCAAGTGCACTTGCAGTGCAAAGTGGATTTGCCTTTCGTAAATAACCCCCCACTAGTGTCACAAGTGGGTGGGCTCAGGGCACAGAGCCTTCGGCTCAAATCATGTGCTTCCCAAAAAAAAAAAAACCCATAGAACGCTATGCGTCTGGTGCCCTGTATGGAGATTAGGGGCCGGGAGATTAGGGGGGCTGCGCCCCTTATGGACAAGCCGCTGCTGATTAAAGGTACTTTTTACAAAGAAAATTCCTTAAAATGTTTGTAAACCTCAGACATGAAATATGAACAAAACATATCCCTTTATTGTTTGCACTTGTCTCAATCCATGTCAGGAACCATAAACCAGAAAGTGTAGTAAAAATCACACCTTTAATGATATGACAAAAATAACACAGTTCAGGAACGTTGTAAAAAAAAAAACAGAAGCCAGGGTTTGGATGCCAGAGCGGATAATCAGACGAGCCGAGGTCAGGAAACCAGAAGTCAGCGTAGTCAGGAGCACAAATCAGGAACAGGAATTGGAAGAGGAGTCAGCCAGGCCAAGTCATATACAGGAGTAGTGATGGACGAACTTCCGACGGGACGTTTCGCGAACGCGAAACGCGAACGGACACAAACGTTCGCGAAAACGACCGTTCGCCGCGGGCTCCATTGACTTCAATGGGAGGCGAATTTCGCAAACCTTTAGGTCGAATTTGCGGCCACGGGGTAATTATTAGGGGGTAGCACGTAGTCCCACCACCTGGACAATAGCATAATACATGTATGAGGTGAATTTGGGATCGATAACTACAAGCATTTTTTTTTTATTTGGGAAATTGTTCTGACAATTCAGGACTATGGAGCTAATGAAGGCAATGGAGGAGAGGGAAGGTCAGGGACCAGGGTAGGCAAACAAGAGGGTGCAGGAGATACAGAGCACTGACAGCAGCACCGTAATACAGAGCACTGACATCAGCACCGTGACATACAGCGCTGACAGCAGCTCCGTGACATACAGCGCTGACAGCAGCTCCGTGACATACAGCGCTGACAGCAGCTCCGTGACATACAGCGCTGACAGCAGCTCCGTGACATACAGCGCTGACAGCAGCTCCGTGACATACAGCGCTGACAGCAGCACCGTGACATACAGCGCTGACAGCAGCTCCGTGACATACAGCGCTGACAGCAGCTCCGTGACATACAGCGCTGACAGCAGCTCCGTGACATACAGCACTGACAGCAGCTCCGTGACATACAGCGCTGACAGCAGCTCCGTGACATACAGCGCTGACAGCAGCACCGTGACATACAGCGCTGACAGCAGCTCCGTGACATACAGCGCTGACAGCAGCTCCGTGACATACAGCGCTGACAGCAGCTCCGTGACATACAGCGCTGACAGCAGCTCCGTGACATACAGCGCTGACAGCAGCTCCGTGACATACAGCGCTGACAGCAGCTCCGTGACATACAGCGCTGACAGCAGCTCCGTGACATACAGCGCTGACAGCAGCTCCGTGACATACAGCGCTGACAGCAGCTCCGTTACATACAGCGCTGACAGCAGCTCCGTGACATACAGCGCTGACAGCAGCACCGTAAGCAGCCCCAGGAGGAAGTCAGCACAGCACAGGGATGGTGTGATCCCCTCATAATAAGAACCCCCAGGAGGAAGTCAGCACAGCACAGGGATGGTGGGAGCCCCTCATAATAAGAACACCCAGGAGGAAGTCAGCACAGCACAGGGATGGTGGGAACCCCTCATAATAAGCAGCCCCAGTAGAAATATGACACCGCTCAACCTCTTCAAAGAGGAGGGTAGGGGCATATAGTACGGTGTGCTTTTTTGGGTCAGGGAAGTGAGCCAAATGAATTAAGAAGGTCTGTGTGCTTGATTCCAAAAATTGTTTATAGACATATACATGGTCTACTGATCACATGTGTTGAATTCCTCCGAGATCCATGCCTCATTCATTTTTAGAAATGTGAGGTAGTTAACACTGTGGTGAGCTAGGCGAGTACGCTTATCGGTCACAATCCCCCCTGCTGCGCTGAACGTCCTTTCGGACAGGACACTGGATGAGGGGCAAGCCAACAGTTCGATTGCAAATTGGGCAAGCTCTGGCCAGAGGTCAAGCCTGCCCACCCAGTAGTCTAGGGGTTCATCACTCCTCAGAGCGTCCACATCGGCCGTTAACCCAATGTAGTCGGACACCTGACGGTCTAGGCGTTCCCTGATGCTGGATCCGGATGACACCTGTCGATGGGTCGGCTGAAAGAATGACCTCATATCCGAAGTCACCAACACATCTTCAAACCGGCCTCTTCTTGCAGGCGCTGTTGGATTGGTACCCGCAAATCCTTCTCTGGGAGTGGGAATTGCTCCTCTGCCAGCGCACGCAAAAGCAGAATGCAGCATTTCTCGAAGCAAGGCCTGGAAGTGCTGCATTCTGACAGCCTCTGCGACGGCGGTAACATTTCCGCCATTTTGTGTTTGTACCGGGGGTCTAAGTACGTTGCCACCCAGTACTGGTCCTTGACCCTCATGCTTTTTATACGGGGGTCCCTATTAAAACACTGGAGCATGAAGGCCCCCATTTGCACTAAAGTGGAAGCGGTGTGGTGGCCTGGCTCCTGCTCATCATCCAGGATAATGTCGTCCTCTTCATTCTCCTCTCCCCATCCTCGCACAACAGGGATCCCAGAAAGGTTTAAAGCATGCTCTTCTTGCTCCTGCTCATCCGCCCCGGCACCATCCTCCTCTGACTCCTCATCAGACTCCTGTTGTTGACTTGTCTCAGATAGAGTAGCCCCCCCTGGGAATTCATCCAGCATTGCGACTTCCTCATCTTCCCGCTCCTGCTCCTCCACAGCCTGATCAATGACACGACGCAATGCACGCTCCAGAAAGAAGGCATAAGGTACCATGTCACTGATGGCGCCATGGCTGCGACTGACCAGTTTGGTGATCTCCTCAAATGGCCGCAGAAGTCTGCATGTGTCGCGCATGAGCAGCCACTGGCGCGGTGAAAAAAAACCCAGCTCCCCAGAACCGTTTTCTTTCGCAGAGTTCATACAGGTAGACGTTAACTGCACGTTTCTGCTGGAGCAGCCTATCAAGCATATAGAAGGTTGAGTTCCATCGCGTCGGGCAATCGCAAATAAGACGTCTGACCGGCAGATGGTGTCGCCGCTGAATGTCAGCAAGGCGAGCCATGGCCGTGTAAGATCTTCTGAAATGGGCCGAGATTTTCCTTGCCTGCCGCAAGATGTCCTGGACCCCAGGGTATTTGACAAGGAATCGCTGCACGACCAAGTTTAAGACGTGTGCCATGCACGGCACGTGCGTGATTTTGCCTGTTTCAATGCGCTAAGCAGATTGGCACCGTTGTCACACACCACTTTACCAACTGTCAAATTGAGCGGTGTTAGCCACTCATCTGCCTGTGAACGCAAAGCTGAAAGGAGTGCCGGGCCAGTGTGGCTCTTTGCTTCCAGGCACAACAGACGCAGCACGGCATGGCAACGTCTCACCTGGCATGTGGAATAGGTTCTGGGGAGCTTGGGCGGTGCAGTGGAAGAGACGCTAGCAGCGGAAAAGGAGGAGGCAGCTGAGGAGGAGAGGGAGGAGGATGGAGTAGGAGGAGGAGAAGAAGAGTCAGGCCTGCATGCAATCCGTGGCGGTAAAACCAAATCTACACGGGTGCCACGGGTTACATGCTTGACGGCCGTCAGAAGGTTCACCCAGTGGGCAGTAAAACTGATATACCTTCCCTGCCCGTGTTTGCTAGACCACGTGTCTGTGGTCAGATGTATCTTGGCACCGACACTGTGTGCCAGAGATACATTCACTTGCCGCTGAACATGGCCATATAGCTCTGGGATGCCCTTCTCTGAGAAATACTTCTTCCTGGGACCTTCCATTGTGGTGTTCCAATGGCCACAAATTTGCGAAAGGCCTCCGAGTCCACCAGTTTATATGGCAGTAGTTGGCGGGCTATGAGTTCTGACAAGCCAGCCGCCAACCGTTGGGCAAGAGGGTTATCCTGGCGTCATCATTTTTTTACGCTCAAACATTAGGCCCACGGAAGCCTGCCTTTTTGCAGAAAAATGTGAGCTTGGCGTGATGGAAGGTGGAGTGGAGGACAATTGTGAGGAGAGAGGAGAAGGAGAAGTAGAAGACGAGGCTGGACGGTGAGAGCCTGCAGTGTGGCTTTGTGTGTTCCGTTGCTCCCACTGGGCTCGGTGATGGCTGCTCATGTGCCTTCTTAAGGCGGTCGTCCCTAGGTGAGTATTGGGCTTACCGCGACTAACGCGTTGACTGCAAAGATTGCAGATGGCAACGCTATTGTCAGCAGCGGACACGTTAAAAAAAGCCCACACTGCGGAGCCATGTGCCGGTGTCCTGGGAGCGCCAGATGTGACCGTACATGGTCGATGACTCGCTCCTGATACATTTGCAGTCTGCTTTGTCCCTGCTGTGCAATGTAAGTCATTGCTGCTTCTCCTCCCTATCTGCTGGTCCATATCTCCCTCTGAACTCCCCTCCTCTTCCTCTCTTGTGGGCACCCACGTGACATCACTAGACACGTCATCATCAACGTCACCTTCCCCACCGCTATAAGTAGAGTAGGCAGCAACACCGGGGACCAACCTCCTCCTTGGGCTGATCTGGGTACTGGCGTCAGACTGCTGAGTAGCGCTTGTTGCTACCTCCTCTTCCTGATCCAATACCAAGAGTGGCTGCGCATCAGAAATGTCCTCTTGATATGGATCGGAAAATAATTCCAGTGACTCAAGCGGAAGGTATGTGGTGGTGGTGGTGGTGGTCGTGTTGTTGGTGGTAGTGTCTTTGGGGGTGCACATAGCAGAGAGTGAAGAAGAGGGTGCAGATCGAGAGGATGAGGAGGGTGCAGAAGAGTAAGGCTGAGCGAGCCACTCAACCAAGTCTGGTGCATCCTTTAAAGTAATTGAACGCACCTTCTGCAACTTCCCACTTTGGCTCAAGCCTGTTGCTCCTGCCCTACCCCTACCACCCCTGCGGAAGGGCCTGCCTCTTCCTCTGCATGTCATTTTTAAATGACCCTGTGACAAAACTCTTAGTCCCTATACCGCTGAAGGACTGCTGCAGTATAGGTGAGCGGTCAGCAGTGGTGCACGTCAACCCTATCTATTGTGGACCTATAGCGGTCCTTACAGAACAGCAGACTGTACCGCACTCAAGCCTATGTACCGTAGCACCCTAAACCAAGTTACCAGTCCTTATAAGAACTTTTGTGGACCAAGCAGGTTGTGTATTAGTGTTTAGCAGACTGTACGTCAGTCCCTATACCGCTGAAGGACTGCTGCAGTATAGGGCAGCGGTCAGCAGTGGTGCACGTCAACCCTATCTATTGTGGACCGATAGCGGTCCTTACAGAACAGCAGACTGTACCGCACTCAAGCCTATGTACCGTAGCACCCTATACCAAGTTACCAGTCCTTATAAGAACTTTTGTGGACCAAGCAGGTTGTGTATTAGTGTTTAGCAGACTGTACGTCAGTCCCTATACCGCTGAAGGACTGCTGCAGTATAGGGCAGCGGTCAGCAGTGGTGCACGTCAACCCTATCTATTGTGGACCGATAGCGGTCCTTACAGAACAGCAGACTGTACCGCACTCAAGCCTATGTACCGTAGCACCCTATACCAAGTTACCAGTCCTTATAAGAACTTTTGTGGAACAAGCAGGTTGTGTGTTAGTGATTAGCAGACTGTACGTCAGTCCCTATACCGCTGAAGGACTGCTGCAGTATAGGTGAGCGGTCAGCAGTGGTGCACGTCAACCCTATCTATTGTGGACCGATAGCGGTCCTTACAGAACAGCAGACTGTACCGCACTCAAGCCTATGTACCGTAGCACCCTATACCAAGTTACCAGTCCTTATAAGAACTTTTGTGGACCAAGCAGGTTGTGTATTAGTGTTTAGCAGACTGTACGTCAGTCCCTATACCGCTGAAGGACTGCTGCAGTATAGGGCAGCGGTCAGCAGTGGTGCACGTCAACCCTATCTATTGTGGACCGATAGCGGTCCTTACAGAACAGCAGACTGTACCGCACTCAAGCCTATGTACCGTAGCACCCTATACCAAGTTACCAGTCCTTATAAGAACTTTTGTGGACCAAGCAGGTTGTGTATTAGTGTTTAGCAGACTGTACGTCAGTCCCTATACCGCTGAAGGACTGCTGCAGTATAGGGCAGCGGTCAGCAGTGGTGCACGTCAACCCTATCTATTGTGGACCGATAGCGGTCCTTACAGAACAGCAGACTGTACCGCACTCAAGCCTATGTACCGTAGCACCCTATACCAAGTTACCAGTCCTTATAAGAACTTTTGTGGACCAAGCAGGTTGTGTATTAGTGTTAGTGTTTAGCAGACTGTACGTCAGTCCCTATACCGCTGAAGGACTGCTGCAGTATAGGGCAGCGGTCAGCAGTGGTGCACGTCAACCCTATCTATTGTGGACCGATAGCGGTCCTTACAGAACAGCAGACTGTACCGCACTCAAGCCTATGTACCGTAGCACCCTATACCAAGTTACCAGTCCTTATAAGAACTTTTGTGGAACAAGCAGGTTGTGTGTTAGTGATTAGCAGACTGTACGTCAGTCCCTATACCAATGAAGGACTGCTGCAGTATAGGGCAGCGGTCAGCAGTAGTGCACGGCAACCCTATGTATTGTGGACCGATAGCGGTCCTTACAGAACAGCAGACTGTACTGCACTCAGGCCTATGTACCGTAGCACCCTATACCAAGTTACCAGTCCTTATAAAAACTTTTGTGGACCAAGCAGGTTGTGTGTTAGTGTTTAGCAGACTGTGCGTCAGTCCCTATACCGCTGAAGGACTGCTGCAGTATAGGGCAGCGGTCAGCAGTAGTGCACGGCAACCCTATGTATTGTGGACCGATAGCGGTCCTTACAGAACAGCAGACTGTAACGCACTCAGGCCTATGTACCGTAGCACCCTATACCAAGTTACCAGTCCTTATAAGAACTTTTGTGGACCAAGCAGGTTGTGTGTTAGTGATTAGCAGACTGTACGTCAGTCCCTATACCAATGAAGGACTGCTGCAGTATAGGGCAGCGGTCAGCAGTAGTGCACGGCAACCCTATGTATTGTGGACCGATAGCGGTCCTTACAGAACAGCAGACTGTACCGCACCCAAGCCTATGTACCGTAGCACCCTAGACAGACCAAGTTACCAGTCCTGATAAAGAGCTTTGTGGAACAAGTGAGTTGTGAATGATTAGCAGACTGCAGCAGAAGGGCAGCAGTCAAGTATAATATTCTTTCTATATTTGGAAGAAAGAATATTATACGTGTACAAGCCTATTACCGTACCACTGATACCAGTCCTGAAAAGAACCTTTGTGGAACTAATAGTAACAGCAAGTCTTTAAAATTATCCTCACTGCCTGACACACTGCTTCCTGCCTGTCCCTATACAAATTGGCAAAAAAGAGTAGGCTGGAACGATTAGCTGGAACAGCTCTTTTGTGGACCTGATAGTAACAGCTAATGATGATGATGATGATGATGATGAAGAAAGACTAATCTGGCTGAGCTGTCCCTAAAATAGCAGCATACAGCGCTCTGTCCCTTTATCTAAACTGACAAAAGAAACTCAGGCTGCTGACCTAACACCTATACCAGTCCTGAAAAGAACTTTTGTGTACCAAATAGCTAGCGTTTTCTCTGTCCCTACTCCACACAGGATCCTTTCCCTACAGTGACAGAAGAAAGAATGTAAAATGGCCACCGGATCGGGTGTATTTATAGGTTAGGGGGAATGTCCAAGTGTCCATGAGCTGTCATGTCTCAATTGGTTGTCCTGTAACACATGATAAACGTGTCACGAAAGGTTAAAGTTCTTGTATACATTAAACACGTAAGTCCGCCGGGCGAACGACGGAAAAAGGCGTTCGAACCCGCGGACGGCGAAAGTCGGAAATTCGCCGCGAAACGACCGCCGGGCGAACCGTTCGGCCATCACTATACAGGAGCACAAGAAGGAATGCACTTAGAGATCATAGACCAAGCAAGGGCAAGGAGGAAATTAAATAAGCTGCTTAAATCGCAAAAAGGGTCTGGCTGTAGGCTGGACTAATGAGGCAGGTAAATGGTAACCAGGTGAGTCACTGTGGTAACAATGTGTTGCTGGTAATTAACTGACAGCTGAGCAGCTTCTGTGCACTGAAAGAAAAGAGCTGCTCGTTGAGTAGCAGGAGCCCGGTGTTTCGTCGGATTAGGCGACCCGTCAGATTTTGTAACGGAAATTACATTCCATCACCGCCATCTTGCTACACCCCACACTCGACCACAGTAAGGATACAGTGAGAAGGGGGCAAGCAGATATCTTGTTACACCCACCGGAGTCTTGCATTTCACACTTATTTTCACCAGTCAGCTGAGCTTATATAGTGAAATACATTATTAAAAAAATCTGTCTGACTGTTTAGATGTTGAATTTTAAAAGCAGCGGCAAGCCTGCTGATCTCACAGGTTTGCAAATATGACAGAACACCACTGATTTGAAAAATCAACATCAAAACAGTCTTACGGATTTAAAAATGCTGCATTTCACTATATAAGCTCAGTTTACTGTTAAATATAAGTGTGAAATGCAAGACTCCGGTGGGTGTAACAAGATGTCCACGTGCCGCTTCTCACTGTATCCTTACTGTGGACCGCTGCAGGGTGTAGTAAGATGGCGGTGATGGAATGTCACTTCTGTTACAAAATCTGACAGGTCCCCTAATCTGCATAACGCCGGCACTGACCATCCAGAGCAGTAAGTGTCATTTCGGTCTGCTGCCTCCTTCCTCTGCTATCCGCATTAATGACTTCTGACAAGTTTTCCTGACGCCAAGAGATAAAAAGGTGATGGGTTAGGGAGCTCTGGCACACAGCCTGTGATTGATAGCCTCAGCTCTGTTTCTGTGTGAAGGGAGGGGGTGTATTCCTACCCTCTAATCAGCTCTCACTGAGCTCTGCAGAGTGTAACTTCAGCTCCCATCCCCTGCTTTCTAAATGCTCAGACAAGCTATATAAATTCTGCACTTTGAACGGGTGTAGAGAAGAGAAGACTGCACATAAATGGGTACAACTTATGTAGGATTTCCTTTCATCTCTGTGTATCACCTGAGGCCAGTCGTTTCACTGGATTTATGTAAGTGTTTACAACCACTTTAGGAAAAGGAGACTTTTGGTTGTATGCTACTGGAGAATCATACATAATAAAGCAAAGAGAATCAAAAACATAATTCCTTTTATTCTACAAAACCTTAAAAATCATGCATAGATGCCATATTAAAAACAATTCAATACATAAAGAGCATCCAGAATATGTAATAACTTAAGTTGGGCTACGTGTTTTGCTGTTACCACTGCTTCCTCAGGACCGCTGACACTGATTTATCAACAGGGAACTTATAGTACTTAGTCTGTAAAATGGAGACAAAACATTAGTCAACATTAAAAAATGATATGTGTGTGTGTGTATATATATATATATATATATATATATATATACATATTTATATATATATATATATATATATATATATATAATAT
Organism: Lithobates pipiens; assembly: GCF_037356315.1. Lineage (NCBI taxonomy): Eukaryota > Metazoa > Chordata > Amphibia > Anura > Ranidae > Lithobates > Lithobates pipiens. The sequence continues at coordinate 6,486,720 of NW_027507903.1, read as the reverse complement.
ATATCGCCCAATGTACAAACAATCAATTACTGTCCAAAAAAACATGGGGGAAAGAAAAAAAAGAAAAACATTTTTACAGGTATTTGTATACAAACTATTAAAATTTTAGGAATGCAGTTCAAGACTGACAGATATTACAAAATATGCCTACAGTGTACACATATGTACAGTACCTAACAAATAAGCATCAACTATGGTCTGTATACAATAGGAAGACTAAAAAGTTACTTAGCTCAGGTTATAGAAGCTTCATGCTCTCCGTAGGCAATGAGGATACCAGGCTTACTCTACAAGTGGTTGCAGGAAATCAGGTGAAAAGCTGCATCAGTTGAAGTTTCTTCTGCCACAGACCATCCCTGGTGTTACGTCATTATAGAGTCCTGTAAGCAACTGTTGCTCCTTCCTTCTCCGAGTCCTCCAGCACAACTGTTTTCTTTGTCTCTCACCTCATGGCTCGTTCAAGTCATCTCCTGTCTTGAGCTCATGAACCAGTCCAACTAGTTCATTTGCATATCAATAGGGAAGATTTAGCTTCCAAAAACAACACATTGGGGTTATTTATGAAAGGCAAATCCACTTTGCGCTGAAATTGCACTTGGGAGTGCAGTCGCTGTAGATCTGAGGGGGACACGCAAGGAAAATAAAAAAAACTGCATTTTAGCTTGCACATGATTGGATGATAAAATCAGAGGAGCCTCCGCTCATTTCAGATCTGCCCCTTAGATTTAGAGTGACTGCACTTCCAAATGCACTTGCAGTGCAAACGGGCTTTGCCTTTCGTAAATAACCCCCATTGTCTTAAAGATGTTTTTCCATGTTTAAAGATCAGTAATCTCTGTTCAAGTCTTACAGCTGCCAAACACCCCCCCCCCCCAAAAAAAAAACAGGCAATCTGCCAAGTTTCACAACATTCCTCAGCCTTGAGTTAACTATAAACATTGTTACGTTTTGTTCTTTAGATCAAAGGAATGAACTTTGGTCTGTAAATGAGGGAAGTTTAACCACTTAAAAGACTAAACATTTTTCTGACATTTGTTGGCTTCAAGTTAAAATCAGTATTTTTTGCTAGAAAATTACTTAGAACCTCCAAACATTTTATATATATATATATATATATATATATATATATTAGCAGAGACCCTACAGAATAAAATGGTGGTTGTTACAATATTTTATGTCACACTGTATTTGCACAGCGGTCTTTCAAATGTAAAAAAAATACACTTTAATGAATAAAAAAAAAAACTTAAACAGTAAATTTAGCCAAATATTCTCGATAATATATGAAAGATAATGTTGCGCCGAGAGAATCGTAAATCTTTATTCTAAGCAAAAAAAATTCTGATTCTCATTTTGGCCAGAATCATGCAGCTCTAGCTTATTGAGGTTTTTTTGTTTGTTTTTTGTACCAAAAACCATGTAGCAGTTGTCTAAATTTAAAAAGACATTTTATTTTTTATTTTTTTTTTTTATTGGATGTGTTTTATAGCAGAAAGTAAAACATATTGTTTTTTTTTTTTGTTTTGTTTTTTGTTTTTTTCAAAATTGTCAGTCTTTTTTTTTTTTTTGTACCAAAAACGTAGCAGTATACATATTGGCCTAAATTTATAAAGATTTTTATTTTTTTGTATTGGTTGTGTTTTATAGCAGAAAGTAAAACATTGTTTTGGGGGTTTTTTCTTTTCAAAATTGTCAGTCTTTTTCTTTTCTTTTTTTGTACCAAAAACATGTAGCAGTATACATATTGGTCTAAATTTTAAAAGATATTTTTTTTTTAATTTTTTTTTTTTATTGGATGTGTTTTATAGCAGAAAGTAAAACATATTGGTTTTTTTTGTTTTGTTTTTTTTGTTTTTTTTCAAAATTGTCAGTCTTTTTCTTTTTTTTTTTCTTTTGTACCAAAAACGTAGCAGTATACATACTGGCCTAAATTTATAAAGATTATTTTTTATTTTTGTTATTGGATGTGTTTTATAGCAGAAAGTAAAACATATTGTTTTGGGGGGTTTTTTCTTTTCAAAATTGTTAGTCTTTTTATTTTTTATTTTTATTTTTTGTACCAAAAACATGTAGCAGTATACATATCGGTCTAAATTTATAAAGATTTATTTTTTTTATTTTTTTTATTTTTTTTATATTGGTTGTGTTTTATAGCAGAAAGTAAAACATATTGTTTTGGGGGGGGGGGGGGGGGGGGGGTTCAAAATTGTTAGTCTTTTTTTTTTTTTTTTTTTGTACCAAAAACATGTAGCAGTATACATATCGGTCTAAATTTATAAATATTTTTTTATTTTTTTATTTTTTTTATATTGGTTGTGTTTTATAGCAGAAAGTAAAACATACTGTTTTGGGGTTGTTGTTTTTTTCAAAATTGTCAGTCTTTTTTTTTTTTGTACCAAAAACATGTAGCAGTATACATATTGGCCTAAATTTAAAGCGGTTCTCCACCCTAAAGGGGAAGTTCTGCTCATGTGATCCCTCCCCCCCTCCCGTGCCACAATCGGCACCTTTCGGGAGGGAGGGGGGTGCAGTTACCTGGATAATCCAGGTATCTGCACCCACTTCCGGGACAGACCGCCGCAGATGCCCCCCGTTGTGTTCTGGGAAACACACAGTTCCCAGAGACACAGCGGGGGACCAGAAGAGATGCGCAGCGCGACTCGCGCATGCGCAGTAGGGAACCGGGCAGTGTGAAGCCGCAACGCTTCGCTTCCCGATTCCCTGACAGAGGATGGCGGCGGGGGCAGCAGAGAGACGAGCGATCGCTTGTCATCTGCCGCCGACATCGCTGGACACCGGGACAGGTGAGTGTCCATTTATTAAAAGTCAGCAGCTGCAATATTTGTAGCTGCTGGCTTTTAATATTTTTTTTTAAAGGTGCAGAACCGTTTTAAAGAATTTTTATTTCTTTTTTACTTATTGGATGTGTTTTATAGCAGAAAGTAAAACATATTGTTTTGGGGGGTTTTTTTTTTCCAAAATTTGTTACATAGTCACATAGTTAGTCGGTTTGAAAAAAGACACAAGTCCATCCAGTTCAACCTTAAAAACAAATAAATAAAATAAAAAAATAATCGTACAATCCAATATACCCAATTTTATGCCCACAATTGATCCAGAGGAAGGCGAAATAAACCCCAGCAGAGCATGCTCCAATTTGCTACAGCAGGGGAAAAAAAATTCCTTCCTGACCCCCCCCCCCCCCCCCAAGGGGCAATTGGATTTTCCCTGGATCAACTTTTACTATGTCAGTACCCAGTTATATTATGTACATTCAGGAAAGTATCCAGGCCTTTCTTAAAGCAATCTACTGAGCTGGCCAGAACCGCCTCTGGCGGGAGTCTATTCCACATTTTCACAGCTCTAACTGTGAAGAAACCTTTCCGTAATTGTCAGATTTTTTTTTTTTTAATAGCGCAAAAAATAGAAACCGCAGTGGTGATCAAATACCACCAAAAGAAAGCTCTATTTGTGTGTGGTGGTGGTGGTGGGGGGGGGGAGGGGGTTGTCATCTATTTTATTTGGGTACAGCGTTGGATGACCGCGCAATTGTCAGTTGTGTCCTTTCTGTCCCTTCTGTATTGAACTGTACTTTAATTGTGCTGTCCCCCTTCTACATTGTAAAGCGCTGCGTAAACTGTTGGCGCTATATAAATCGTGTATAATAATAATCGTCAGTTAAAATAACGCAGTGTCGTATTGCAAAAAAAAAAAAAAAAAAAACTGGTCATGGATTGGGGGTAAATCTTCCGGAGGTCAAATGTTTAAGGCAAATGGTGAGTCACATGACCTGTTTCAGTAACGGCTGCGGAACGACCGTTGGAAGGGGTTGAGGGGGTTTAAAGAGGAAGTAAACCCTTACAAACAACTTGGACCTATAGGTAAGCCTAGATTAAGGCTTACCTGTAGGTCCAAGCAATATCTCCTAAACCTATATGGTTTAGGAGATATTTGCCCGAAAATGGGCACCGCTGTCTACGGCGCATGCGCCGTAGACAGTGGCGCGCATGCGCACTAAATGCGGCAAATCCAAGAATGGATTTGCCAAATTTGTCGACTCCCGTGCGCATGCGCGGGAGTGACGTCATCGCGGCTTCGCCGTATGACAGCGGCGGAGCTGCGAGGCGCGACTCCCGTGCGCATGCGCGGGAGTGACGTCATCGCGGTTGCGCCGCTGTGATTCGTCGGAGCTGCGAGACGCCACAAGCAACATGGATGCGGCGGACTACAGGGGACAGCGGCGACTTCGCTGGCTCCTGTGTCAGGTAAGTGACACATAATGAGCTACTATGCGATGCGATGCGATGCACAGTAGTCCATTATGCTTTACCTTTGCAGGGAAAAAAAGAGGAAGTAAACCCATCAGGGTTTACTTCCTCTTTAATGCAGAAACACAGCAATGGATTGTGTGCGTCCCTTAGTGTGAAACATGCAGAAATCACCTCCTCCTATGTATATATATATATATATATATATATATATATATATATTGCCTGAAGGTCTCTTCTGGAAATGTGCAGATCAATGTCCGGCTCTCTGGCGGCTGCATGGCGTCCTCCCGGCTCACTGCTCTACGACCTGTTGGTTACACACACGCTCGCTGCTCGGTGAGCTGCAAAGTATGGTAGATAAAAGTCACCACTGAGGCTTAGTGATCGCACCACCTACCCCGGTGCTTCTCAGCATCCCGTACAGCCTGCTGGCGGTAATTGGCCGCATTTACTAAAAGGCAAGCTATGATATCCCCCCTCCCCCGCTCATGGATTCAGTACTCCATGCCGAGGAATTGGACCCCGCTACCCGGGGCCCGTTCTGTGTTTTTATTTTTTCCGAGGAGTTGATTGAGGGTTTGCATTGTTCCCTGGCTGTGCTGGATGAACCATTTTATGTTAATGTGGCAAAAAAAAAAAAAAAAAAAAAACCCTTAATAAAGGTTCCCGCTAATTGTCCCTTATTTTAATTACAGCGCTTGTTTCCCTGATAATTGGGTCATAGCAATTATTTGTTTATTTAGTAATCAGATGTCAGTGTGATACCACCCTGGTGACTGTCACATGTTGGCAACCATGGTCTTATGCATGGTCAGTGCATAGGGGGGTGGGGGAGGGGGGGCTATTTTACTAACCACTTGCTGACCCTGGTGTTTTCTGTCTTTTGTTGATTGCAAGTACAAAAAAAAAAATCTTTTTTTTTTTTTATTTGCTAGAACCCCCAAAAATGATATATATTTATTATCTATTTATTTATTTCATAAATTTATAACATACACTGTAGATGCTATAATGTTCGCGTAAATCAATCAATATATGCTACCCCCCCCCCCCCCCCACGATCTTAACAAAGAATTTTCCCGATTCTATGCAGAGAGTTCTCTGCTCAAGCCTTTCCTGTCTTGAGCTCATGAACCAGTCCAACTAGTTAATTTGCATATCAATAGGGAAGACCTAGCTTCCAAAAACAACACATTGTCTTAAAAATGTTTTTCCATGTTTAAAGATCACTAATCTCTGTTCAAGCCTTAGGCTGGCCATACATTATACAATTTTCTTCTATAGATTTCCTTTAGATTTACCAAAACCATATAATGTGAGATCAAGTCTAAACACTTTCAATTTGTGTACAGTCAAGCAGGGCCTTCTACTACGCAGCTGAAGGTAAATCTAAAGGAAATTGAATAAGAAAATTCACGATTCTATGCAGAGATTTCTCTGCTCAAGCCTTTCCTGTCTTGAGCTCATGAACCAGTCCAACTAGTTAATTTGCATATCAATAGGGAAGACCTAGCTTCCAAAAACAACACATTGTCTTAAAAAAGTTTTTCCATGTTTAAAGATCACTAATCTCTGTTCAAGCCTTAGGCTGGCCATACATTGTACAATTTTCTTTTGTAGATTTCCTTTAGATTTACCAAAACCGTATAACATGAGGTCAAGTCTAAACACTTTCAATTTGTGTGCAATCAGGCAGGCCCTTCTACTACGCAGTTGAAGGTAAATCTAAAGGAAATTGAATAAGAAAATTGTATGGTGTATGGCCAGCTTTACAGCTGTCAAACCCCCCCCCACCCCCCCCAAAAAAACAGGCAGTCTGCCAAGTTTTACAACATTCCTCAGCCCTGAGCTAACTATAAACATTGTAACGTTTCGTTCTTCAGAGCAAAGGAATGAACTTTGGTCTGTAAATGAGGGAAGTTTAACCACTTAAAGGGGTTGTAAACCTTCAAGGTTTTTGACCTCAATGCATTGAGGTGAAAAACTTCCTGTAATGCTGCAGACCCCCCCCCCCCCACCCCCCCCCGAGCCTCCGTTTTACTTACCTGTACCCCCTTTATCTTGTCCCAGGGATGAGCACACCAGCAAAAGCCGGTGTCTCGGGTCCTGATTGAATGGATTGATAGCAGTGCAGCCATTGGCTCCTGCTGCTGTCAATCAAATCCAATGACATGGGCACCAGGGGGTGGGGCCGAGTCTTACATTCAGCTTCTATGGACACCAAAGGAATGACTCGGGAGCAGGCCCGCAAGGTATCCCCCTGGGAGAGCGCTTCTCCTAGGGGGTTATCTAATTCGGGGAGGAGCCGCAAAAGCCACCGAGGGACCCCAGAAGAGGATGTTCGGGGCCACTCTGTGCAAAACGAGCTGCATAGTGGAGGTAAGTATAACATGTTTGTTATTTTAAAAAACGATCCTTTAGTATCACTTTAACAAAGCATTTTCCCGATTCTATGCAGAGAGTTCTCTGCTCAAGCCTGACAGCTGTCAACCCCCCCCCCCCCCCCCAAAAAAAACAGGCAGTCTGCCAAGTTTCACAAAATTTTGCAGCCCTAAGATAACTATAAACATTGTAACATTTTGTTCTTTAGATCAAAGGAATGAACTTTGGTCTGTAAATGAGGGAAGTTTGACCACTTAAAAACTAAATATTTTTCTGGCATTTGTTGGTTTCAAGTTAAAATCAGTATTGTTTGCTCAAAAATTACTTAGAACCCCCAAACATTTTTATATAATTTTTTTTTTTTTTTTTTTTTTTAGCAGAGACCCTGCAGAATAAAATGCAGGTTGTTGCAAATATTTTATGTTGCACTGTATTTGTGCAGTGGTCTTTTAAACGCAATGTTTTTGGAAAAAAATACATTTTCTTATTTTATTTTTTTTTTCAAGGACTTTATTACGTTTTTAAGCAAATACAAAGGCATTAAAGCGGACCTTTTTTTTTTTTTTTTTTTTTTTTTTTTTCAATCTTTCTATCCATTAAATCTTCTTCCCTTGTTGTTTTAAGTTTGGATAGTAAAACATTTTTTTTTCCCTCACAAATGAGTTGAGGCAAACATAACTGCTAAAACCAACTGATTTTAGTTCTTTCTGTGATTTTTATGTTTTGTTTTTGTTTGTTTGACATAAGAAGAAAGCCTAAAACTAGACATAATGCCTATACTTTAACTACACCAACAAATTGGCTGATATGTATGTGAGACAAGCTCTCTACCGAGCTGCAACCCCTTTTCGTTGCTTTCCTCTGTTTATATAGCGGCTGTGCCTGCAACACTCTGATTTTTTTCTTGTGTATCTTTTATAAATAAAAATACTTTTGATTTAAAAAAAAAAAAATTCTGCCAGTAAATCCCTTATACAGCCCACTTCCTGTTTCTTGTCCGGTCATTAGCCTAGGCTGATGACATCATACACAGCTCTCTCTCTCTCTCACTCTTGTAAGATTTTTCCCAGGAAGGGAGTGGAGGTAAGAGTCATAAGACGGCCAATGAGAGCTGCAGAGCTGGAGGTGTGTGTGAATCCAGGAAGTGAACAAGGCAGCAGCTTCAGCTGCCAACAGTTTAAAACGGGTATGGGAAGGAGATCAGCAGCAATTATCAAAAGTAACGTACCATCATCCCTCTCGCAGCTCCTTGCCACATCTGATAACCCCCAAGGAGAAGCTCTCTCCTGAGGGGGTTACCTTGAGGGCACACTCCTGAGCAGGGGCGGACTGACCATTGTGCCACTCGGGCACTGCCCGAGGGCCCCATGCCACTAGGGGGCCCCATCAGGGTTGCCAGCCTCAGTAAAACCAGGGACAGTATGTAAAAATTTGTGTTTTTTTTTTTTACATCTGCCTCTGAAATGTCCCTTAGTGACGTCCTTTTGGTCTAAAAATCCTGAGATTATGAGATTATAGCTGCCCCGCCTCTCCAGTACCTTCTCAGCCAATAGAAACATGTCTGTGTGTATACTGTGTGATTGTATACTGTGTGTGTGTGTTTGTGTCTACTGTGTGGCCCCATAATCATTGATTGCCTGGGGGCCCCATAATCTACTATTGCCCGGGGGCCCCATGAGTTGTCAGTCCGCCCCTGCTCCCGAGTCCAGCATTCGGCGTCCATAGTCACCGAATGTTTGACTCGGCCCCTGGCGCCGCGTCATTGGATTTGATTGACAGCAGCGGGAGCCAATGGCTGCGCTGCTATCATTCTATCCAGTCAAGAGCCGAGAACCCCCGGGTAGAGAGACAGCGCATCCCCGCCGGGTTGAGTTCAAGGGCTTAGGTAAGTAAAACGGGGGGGGGGGGGGGCGGTCACTGTCAGGTGTTTTTTTTTACCTTAACCCTATTTTTCCAGCTACAAGAACAAGCTCAGATCGGGTCCTCATTGGATAGATTGATAGCAGCGGGAGCCATTGGCTCTTGCTGCTGTCAATCAAATCCAGTGACGCGGTGGGCGGGGCCGAGTCCTGCTGTCTGTGTCAATGGACGCTTTCCATGGGGGCACTCGAGAAGAGGAGGCGGCAGAAGCGCTGCTGGGGGACCCCAAAAGAGGAGGATTGGGGCCGCTCTGTGCAAAACCCTTGCACAGAGCAGGTAAGTATGACATGTTTGTTATTTAAGCAAACAAGTGTTATTATAGGAGTTTTCTATATCTGATGTTGTAATGAAGAAGAAAGACATAGGAATGTGTTAACCCCTTCCCGACCGCCTCACACAGATATACTGCGGCAGAAGGGCACGTACAGGCAGATTAACGTACTTGTACGTTGCCCTTTAAGAGGCGGCTTGCGGGCCCTGTAATCGGGGGCGCTGATCAGTGACGTTTCACACACAGCCCCTCCCCCCCACAGTTAGAATCACTCCCTAGGACACACTTAACCCCTACAGCGCCACCTAGTGGTTAACCCCTTCCCTGCCAGTCACATTTACACAGTAATCAATGCATTTTTAATCGCTGATCACTGATAGCTGCACAAATGTGAATGGTCCCAAAATCACGCCAAAAGTGTCCGATGTGTCCACCATAATGTTGCAGTCACTGTAAAATTCGCTGATCGCCGCCATTACTAGCAAAAAAAAAAATGATCAGGCGCACTGAGCATACCGCTGCTAACGGCGATATGCCATTAGTGGCGGCTCCCGTGCGCGGGAGTGACGTCATCGCTGCTCCGGCGCTGTGAGTGGCCGGAGCAGCGATACCCGGAAGAAGATGGGCGATCCGTGCTACAGGGGACAGCGGTGACATCGCTGGCTCCTGTGTCAGGTAAGTGACACATAACTGCGATGCATAGTGGCCCATTATGCTTTACCTTTGCAGGGAGACGAAGAGGAAGTAAACCCATCAGGGTTTACTTCCTCTTTAAGGGGTTAAACAGAGGAACATTTGTTCATCCCTTTGATCTGCAGATGAAGAAACAGAAAGATTCAAAAAGAAACAATGTTTCTTCATCAAGAAGAGAGGCTGAGCAGTGTTGTTAATAAACATTGGCGGCTGCTTTTTTTTTTTTTTTTTTGACTGCTCCAATTGCCTCTATGGCCCCCGAATGCTGGACTCGGGAGCGCGCCCGCAAGGTAACCCCCTTGGGGAAGCGCTTCCCCTTGGGCAGTGATGGCAAACCTTGGCACCCCAGATATTTTGGGACTACATTTCCCATGATGCTCATGCACTCTGCAGTGTAGTTGAGCATCATGGGAAATGTAGTTCCAAAACATCTGGGGTGCCAAGGTTCTCCATCACTGCCCTAGTTATCTGATGTGAGGAGGAGCTGCGAGAGCCACCGGGGGACCCCAGAAGAGTAGGTTCGGGGGCCACTCTGTGCAAAACAAGCTGCACAGTGGAGGTAAGTATATGTTTGTTATTTTAAATAAAAAAACAAACACTTACAATCACTTTAAAGTGGACCTTCCGCTCATCGGAACCCTCCCCCCCTCCGGCGCCACAATTAGCACCTTTCAGGGGGGAGGGGGGTGCAGGTACCTGTACAGTACAGGTATCTGCACCCACTTCCGGGATAGCTCTCTGCGGAAAGGGGCGTAGATTACGCCCCTTTCCGCAAGTGCCCGTCCCTTTCCGCAAGTGCCCCGCTGCCTGCTGGGAAACACACAGATCCCAGAGGCAGCGGGGACCGTCCTTATTGCGCAGCACGACTCGCGCATGCGCAGTAGGGAACCGAGAAATGAAGCCGAAAGGCTCCATTTCCTGATTCCCATACCCAAGATGGCGGCGGCAGGACCCGAGAGACGATCTAGAGATCGGCTTCGGGTGCCGACATCGCGGGCGCGCTGGACAGGTAAGTGTCACTATTTTAAAAGTCAGCAGCTGCAGTATTTGTAGCTGCTGGCTTTTAAAAAAATAAATAAAACGCGGAGTCCCGGCGGACTCCCGCTTTAAAAGGAAAAAAAATTAATAATTTCGACTTTAGAAAGACAAAAAAAAGCCAGAGAGGCAGAAGTGACATCAGACATTGCTTTGGTCCTCCAAGGGCATAGATCTGAGTGGGGGCATCTTGCAAAAAGTAACCAATCACATGAAAGGCAAATAAAAGACCCCCAATACCTGGAAAAACGTTATTGCGTGGTGCTTGTTCTAATATAAAGCATATTTACAACAACCTTGTCTGGAAAGAAATATGGAAGCCGCTGACTCATTTTTTTTGTGGTGCATGCTCCAGGACTATCACCTTTTCCTTCCATCATAAGCCCCGGTTCACCCTGATGTGACATGCACTCCGACTTTGAGAGCTCATGACGCATGACAAGTCGCACCCCATTAAGTGCAATGGAATCGTTCTAATAGGAGCGGCTTGAGTCGCTCCGACGTGGAAAAAGGTTCCTGCCAGGGCTGGTGCAAGGATTTTTGACACCCTAGGTGAAACCTCATTTTGCCGCCCCCATTGGCTCCACCCCTAACTCCACCCCTTTGCCCTGCCCATATGACGGGAGGTGGCACTATACAGGAAGCATCGGCTTTGCCTTCTCTATCGCTGGCTCCAGTGCTGCACTGCACCTCTAATTACACTACCGGTTGGACAGAGCAGCTGCTTGAGACTGAGTTAGTTACATGCTGCAGCCTGCAGAGCATGCAGATGCGGAGGGAAACCAGTGGCCAGGCGCCTCTAGGCAGCAGTGCGCCCTAGGCGGTTGCCTAGTTTGCCTAGGCCCAACTGCGGCACGACTTGCATTGACTTCTTTTAAAGAAGTCGTTTGCAAGTCGTGCCGGGATGTCGGCTTCAAAGTCGCAACAGTGTGAACCGGGCCTTACAGTGTCATCAAACCGGAGCAGCCATATGCTTTTCAAGTACACCTGGTACGCACATGCTTGCTTTGGGTCAGCAATCCACTAAAGAGTGATGTAAGAGTAATACTAAGGCCCAATTCACACGGTTCCCAATTTTTCATGGGAAAGTTCATGGGGGGGTATGGGCAATTCATGAAAATAGGTGAAGGCTGGAAGCCCCATTGGAAACCTCACAGCACCCATAGCTATTTGCATGTAATCAGCCCTGGATGCAGACTTTCCACCCCCACCTACACTATATTGTCAAAAGTATTGGGACACCTGCCTTTACATGTAAAATTCATAATTTTATTTTTTTTTTTTTTAATCGACAATTACATAGAACCCTCAAACATCATATATGTGTTTTTGTTTTTTTTAAGCAAAGAGAATACAATGGCGGTCATTGCAACTTTTTATCTCGCACGGCATTTGCGCAGCAATTTTCCTAAGGCCGCGTACACACGGGCGGATTGTCTGGCCTACTTAGTCCGTCATACAATCCGACGGACAGTCCGTCATACTTTCGAATGAACGGACTTGACCACACACGGATGCACAAACAGTCCGTCGAAAGCTTGCGCGATGACGTGTACAGCACGTACGACGGGACTAGAAATAGGAAGTCCAATACACAGCAATGCAACCTTCCGCCGTGTAAATCCTTTCTGAGCATGCGCCATTCTTAGTCCGTCGAACTAGCCTACTCACGAGCGGATTGTCCGCTGAAACCAAAGTACGACGGACAGAATTTCGAAAAAACCGAAATACTTAGTACGCTGGACTTCACGCTGAAAAAGTCCGCTGAAGCCCACACACGAGCGGACTGTCCACTGAAATGTGTTTCGGCGGACTAAGTAGGCCATACAGTCCGCTCGTGTGTACGCGGCCTAACACTTTTTTTTTTGAGAAAAAAAAAACATTTTAATGCGTTAAAAACATTTTTTTGCATAATGCGAAAGATGAAGTTACGCCGAGTAAATAGATACCTAACATGTCACGCTTCAAAATTGCACACGCTCGCGCAATGGAGCCAAACTTCGATACTTAAAAATCCCCATAGACGAAGCTTTAACATTTTTTACTGGTTACATATTTTGAGTTACAGAAGTCTAGTGCTACAATTATTGCTCTCGCTCTAACGTACGTGTGGCGATACCTGACATGTGTGGTTTGAACACCGTTTTCATATGTGGGCGGGACTTACGTATGCGTTTGCTTCTGCACACGAGCACATGGGGACGGGGGCACTTTCAATTTTTTATTTTTTTTGTTATTGTTAATTTTACTTTTCTTTTTTTTTATTTGACACTTTAAAAAAAAAATTGATCACTTTTATTCCTATTACAAGGAATGTAAACATCCCTTGTAATAGGAATATTGCACAATCGGTCCTCTTTACAGTGAGATATGGGATCAATAAGACCCACAGCTCACCTCAAGGCTGAAATCAAAAAATAATAATAAACGATCTCGGCTTCCCAGCCAAGGCGGCGCCATTCGTTTGAATGCAGAGGCCAGGCGTGACGTCACAACATCTTGCCCGGCCTCCAAACGATCATAGAGAAATCTCTATGGTCACCATCCGGGGCCGTCGGATCCTGTCTCCGACTCACTGATGGAATTGGTAGAAGCATCGGAGGGCGGCTGGAGGTCACCTCCCGTCACCCGTAAGCATGATCAAGCGGTGGAACAGCCGCTCTGATCTTTCTTATGGTGCAGGGAATCGCCGGCTGAAAAAGCCAATATCTGAATGATGCCTGTAGCTGCACCCATCATTCAGCTATACCCGCTCAAAGTCAAGGATGTCCTGGGATGTACCTTGGGTGGGAAGTGGTTAATGGCATTCCAGTCTTAGTCCATAGGGTTCAATATTAAGTTGCCCCCCCCCCTCCTTTGCAGCTATAACATCTTCAACTCTTCTGGGAAGGCCGTCCACAAGGTTTAGGAGTGTGTCTATGAGAATGTTTGACCATTCTTCCAGAAGCGCATTTGTGAGGTCAGGCAATGAGGTTGGACAAGAAGGCCTGGCTCACAGTTCCATTCTAATTCATCCTAAAGGTGTTCTATGGGGTTAAAGTCAGGACTCTATGCAGGCCAGTCACATTCCTCCAACCCCAAACTTGCTCACCCATGTCTTTATGGACCTTGCTTTGTGCACCTATAACTGGCCTTCACAGCAGGGAGCACAAGGGAGGGCAACCCATGAAAGACAAAACCAGAGAAAATCCCAGCTCAACTCACCAAACAGTCTGCTTACCAACCGAATGAACCTGTCCAACAGTATGCCGCCCGCCCTGTTGGACATTGTGGGGATATGTTCTGTGGATACATTCAAATACAGGCTGCTCTTTCAAACATGACCTTATCTACATAAAGTGCACAAAGTCCATCAATTAGAATAAAAGTGAAAAAAAAAAGGAAGAAATGATAGTCCAAAATTCAAGCTATGAATCCATAAAGGGAACTTGAAAATTTGTCAATCCAATTTACATTGGTGCAAACACCCAGTGCTCACCACAGGATAAAGAGGGCAAAATATATCTGCTTATCAGATATTAAGACCTCCCAAGGTCTATATGTGCATCAGTGCACATTCACCCCTCACTACAGGTATAACCGCCTTAGTAGTTTAGCCTATATGATTGTATTGCAAAGATATGTCCCCCACAGCTATTATTAACTCCAGAGTCCGATCACACGGTAAAACATATGGAAGAGGAAGATAGACTCATTGCGCAACATTTGTTAAAAGCACACAAACGTTTATTAAAGGCTCTACTTACAGCAGAAATGATAAAATTTGTCTTAAATGGAAACACCATGGGTGCTCCATGGGTGCTCTGATGTCACTGCTGCTCCGTGCCTAGCCTGACGTACGTTTCGTCCAATGGGACTTCTTCTGTGTGGCAGTAAGGCAGCATGTTCTGTGGATATTTAAACAGATTGTTCCCGTCCCTTATCCTCAAACACTTGTTTTGAGAAACCTATTCTATTGTAATACTGGATCTGGAATCCTGCTGTTTTTGTGGTTTTACCCTGATGATCCCACCAAGGTAATTGTCATCTATCGTGTATTTGGGTCTCTTGGATATCATTATTATTTGTCAACGGTGGTCCATGTAAATCAGGAACATCAACCTTTTTATAATTATCTTCTCAATATGGCTCCATCAATGGGCAATTATCCCTTCTATGACACACTAATGCTCCACAAAGCAGTCCAATAGTGCTCTCATCTCTCACCACAATCTGGTCCACATTCAGGTGATACTGTGTACAGGTGTCACGAGGGACACGTACCTGATGTGAGACTGAAGTAGTGGGGAGGCCTCTCTTGCACCTCGGGTCCTTAAAGCCTCTGGAGATGGGGACAGAGACTTGGTGGGGACACCGAGTGGCAGAGGTGCCAAGGGTGTGGAGCAAGGCCGTCTTTAATATTGATTGGACCCTGGGCAAAAATTTTCTTGGGCCCCCCCATGCAATTTCACTCTCCACCTGCGCTGAGACATACAATAAATAGCAGCTAGACTTAAAATCAGTTCACTGTATCAGATCAGGCAGCAATTGCGACAGCATATCATTACTACTTAATGACTGGTTGCTAGAGGTTACAGCACACATTGCGGCTCACTGATTAGTTGCTAGAGGTTACAGCAAATGATTTCTGCTTGTTAATTGGTTTCTAGAGATTACTGTACAGTAATACTGCTCACTGATTGGTTGCTAGAAGTTACAGCACATCATCTCCTCACTGCAGGGGAGCATGAATTACATATGAATGCCACCTTTATTTACATATTAATGCTGCTGGCCGCAGCTACAGTATTTACTTAGTAATGCCGCCGCTATTTACATATGAATGACGGTTATTTACATGTAAACACAGGGTCTGCAGGTGAGTCATCTGTACACAACAATAAGGCAGAGCTGGGCAGCATTAGTACCAGCACTTCACACTGAGATATTGGGACAAAGCACAGGACTAAAACTTCAAGAGACAAGGGAATTTAAACTGGGATAGTTGGCAAGTATGAGGCAGCTGCTTTGGACCCCACAACAATGACAGGGCCCAGGGCAGCTGCCCCTTTTGCCCTGCCTTAAAGACGGCCCTGGTGTGGAGCACCGTGCAAGCCTCAGCCCAGGATCCGAGCCGAGGCCAAGTCCAGTTAGGTAACGAAACATAAAAGGGTTAATCAGAAGAATGGTCGAGATCCAAGCCGGGGTCGGTTCCAATCTGGCAGCTGAGTACAAAAGGGGCAAAGAAGTAGAATGGTTAAGGTACAAATCCGAGGTCAAAGACAAGCAGCAATCAATTTACAGGTCACAACAGGTTCAGACAGATCACACCCTAGCACAGGAACAAGGGGGGACTGAAGATAATCCAGCAATTTGGCAATGTCTGGGCTGGGCTTATATAGGGAAGTTTGAGGTCACTTCCTGCGCGCCTCCTGGGGATTTTCCCGCCTTTTTCCATCAGGTTGAGGTCACGTCCTGGGCATTTTCCTGCCCTTTTCCATCAAGTCTTCTGCACGAGTGCGGGTTGGCACCCTGGACTCTTACAACAGGGCTTCATGAGGTCCCGAAGAAGCCATAATCCTGGTGAAACATGTAGAGCAGAAACCTCTGTGTATACACGATGACCATATGAAATTGCCACCTTTTTATTTTATACAGTACCGGATTTTACCTTTTTCGAAATTTGTACAATAAAATTTGATATTTGATATTATTACATAGTTGCAATTTGTCTTCAGCACCTTATAAAAAAAATCACCTTTTTTTTCCCCCTACTATATGATTGTTTGATTAGTTTGGCATGTGGTGCTTTCATTCTTGCACCTTTAGACAACTTTCTTTCAATCTTGTTCACACATTGTTCTTCTTGATGTTACAGGATTCTCCCGTACTTCCAGTTGGCGAATTCTCCGAGTCATTTGTACATTTCATCACTCAATGGTAAGGATTTTGTAATTCCGCTGAGTTTTAGTCATTACGTCTATTATACATGAAATCAGGAAGCATCGGGGGCAAGCTGTCCGTGTATTGCCCTAATCGGGGACATTTCAGAATGGCTTCTCCCCCCCCGGTGAATACTGCCCTATTAAACAGCAACAACCCAATTGCCAGCAATATTGGGAGCAGGCGAGCAGAGTCTGTGGCTCATAAAAGGCCTTATTGTGCATTGCTGTGCATTTCCCAGAGGACAGAAATTAGTAATCCGTAAAGAACAGATCATTTTCTATCGCCATCCATTTTTTGGGCACTTTAACACTTTATCTAGTCTTGCAAGCTGTTGCTGAGCTCATGTAACTTTCAGTAAATCGGAGTAAGTCATAGAAAGCGTGTTAGGAATCCTCTCCTTAGTGCACCGTTCTAAAGATAAGTGGTGTTGGTAACGTATGACAGTAGGAGGGGCCTTAAACTTGAGCCTATTCACTCTGTACATGGTAACATTTGCAATGGTCGTTGTACCCAAATAATATTCTTTCATTACTGTACCAGTTAGCAGAGGTCTAACAGACATATACAGTATAAAGCTCAGTACAGTCCTTTGTAAACGATGTAACTCTTTCATTACATATGTTTTTCTGTACACGACCTTCCTAAAGGAGAACATTAACATAGTCACTGACTGCTGAGCAACCAGCAGTTGTTTTACAATATAACATAAAGAGGGCAGTGGCCAGGAGTATGAAATACACAGCATAGTGTATATAGATCAGGGGTAAGGGGTGTGTAATGCACACAGTGCAGGGGTCAGGATTGTACAATGCACAGAGTGCAAGGGTCAGGAGTGTGCCATGCACAGAGTGCAATGGCCAGGAGTGTGCAATGCACAGAGTGCATAGGGTCGGGAGTGTGCAATTCACAGAGTGCAGAGGGTCGGGAGTGTGCAATTCATAGAGTGCAGGGGGTCGGAAGCATGAAATGCACAGAGTGCAGGGGGTCGGGAGCGTGCAATGCACAGAGTGCAGGGGGTCGGGAGCGTGCAATGCACAGAGTGCAGGGGGTCGGGAGCGTGCAATGCACAGAGTGCAGGGGGTCGGGAGCGTGCAATGCACAGAGTGCAGGGGGTCGGGAGCGTGCAATGCACAGAGTGCAGGGGATCTGGAGCGTGCAATGCACAGAGTGCAGGGGATCTGGAGCGTGCAATGCACAGAGTGCAGGGGATCTGGAGCGTGCAATGCACAGAGTGCAGGGGATCTGGAGCGTGCAATGCACAGAGTGCAGGGGATCTGGAGCGTGCAATGCACAGAGTGCAGGGGATCTGGAGCGTGCAATGCACAGAGTGCAGGGGATCTGGATCGTGCAATGCACAGAGTGCAGGGGATCAGGAGCGTGCAATGCACAGAGTGCAGGGGGTCAGGAGCGTGCAATGCACAGAGTGCAGGGGGTCAGGAGCATGCAATGCACAGAGTGCAGGGGGTCAGGAGCGTGCAATGCACAGAGTGCAAGGGGTCAGGAGCGTGCAATGCACAGACTGCACAGGGGTCAGGAGCTTGCAATGCACAGGCTGCGCAGGGGTCAGGAGCCTGCAATGCACAGTGTGCAGGGGTCAGGAGTATGCAGAACCCACAGTGTGCAGGGGTCAGGAGCATTAACTGTTAAGAGTGCTGGGGTCAGGAGTGCCGCACCAGTACAGATCTTCTCGGGCTTAGTACAGACCACAATTCCCCCTCCCCTTTAGTATAAGTAGCTCCCCGCTGCTCCCTAATACAGCTTCCTCAGCACAGACCTCCATAGTACAGTACAAGCCTCCCTCCCCAGTACAGGTCTTCTTCCCCCTAATACAGATCCCCACCAATGATACACTCATCAGTCAAATCAGGCAGTTCGGAGTGAGGGGATGTCCACCCCCGGCTGCATTGTGTGACCAGAGCCAAGGAGAGGAACAGGAAATCTCCCCTTGCTCTGAACTTCAGCTGCTTTTCAGACCTGCAGGAGCAATGACTGAAGTATGCAGCTGCATCATGGATGCTCTGGGAAGTGGGATCCCCTTATCCCTCCTTTTATCTACCCTCCAGTAGATGTAGGCCAGTGACCAGTTTTGGCCATTACTGCTGTAAGTTGTTATATGTAGGGAAACAAAGTTTTTGTTAGTCTTAAAGTGGTTGTAAACCCTTGCAAACCACTTTGACCTGCAGGTAAGCCTAGATTAAGGCTTACCTGTAGGTCTAAAGCCCCATACACACGGTCGGACTTGTACAAACTTTTCCGTGGACTTTTGTACAAAGTGTGTTGTCCACAAGTTTGTATTGCATACACACGGTCGGACTTTTTGACAACAAACACGAACGTGGTGACGTCACAACGTACTGACGCCGCTTCAAAAGAGGACGTTCAATGACTCCAGCGCCACCTTTGGTCAACTTCTGTATTGTAGTCTGATCGTTTGCAATGGTTCTGAGCATGCGTGTTTGTACCTTGTACAAAAGTCCGATGCTTTTGCATACACACGGTAGGACTTTGCTCCATCGGACTTCTGTTGTCAAAAAGTTTGTCCGTTCGCAGAGCCAACAAAAGTCCGATGAAAACAGAAAAAGTTTGTCCGATGGAGCGTACACACAGTCGGATGTTGCTCCAAAACAGCTAATTTGCATGTTTGTTGTCAAAAAGTCCGACCGTGTGTACGGGCCTTTAGAAATATCTCCTAAACCTATACAGTTTAGGAGATATATGCCCGAAGACAGGCACCGCTGTCTACGGCGCATGCACCGTAGACAGCGGCGCGCAGGCGCTCTGAGCGCGGCATCGTCAATGACGAAGATGCCACGCGTGTCGGCTCCCGCGCGAATGCGCAGGAGTGACGTCTTCGCCGAATGACCCCACCGAGAAGATGGATGCGCCGGACTACAGGGGACAGCGGTGACTTCGCTGGCTCCTGTGTCAGATAAGTGACACATAATGGATACATAGTAGTCCATTATGCTTTGCCTTTGCAGGGAATCAAAGAGGAAGTAACACCCATCAGAGTTTACTTCCTCTTTAAATATAGTTGAATATGTATATTATATACACTATGGGGGTTATTTATGAAAGGCAAATCCACTTTGCACTACAAGTGCACTTGGAAGTGCAGTCGCTGTAAATCTGAGGGGTAGATCTCAAATGAGGGGAAGCTCTGCTGGTTTTATCATCCAATCAAGTGCAAGCTACAATGCTGTTTTTTATTTTCCTTGAATGTCCCGCTCGGATCTACAGCGACTTTACTTCCAAGTGCATTTTCAGTGCAAAGTGGATTTGTGTTTTCGTAAATAAACCCCCAGTGTGTGTCTCTAATGCTTCCTCTATGGTTGTGTTTGGAATGTAAGCTAGAATCCACATAATCCTCTTATTTCTTTATTATACAGCATGAGAAAACAGCCGAAAGAGAGGCCAGCGCCAGAAGAACTAATGGTAAGGATTTGTTGTGAAAAGTCAAGTTGATACTTAATTTTTAAGCTCTTATTTTTTTTTTGGATCCGCATTGGTGCAAAAACCTAAAAATGGAAAAACGCAGTGAACAAAAAAAACTTACACTAAAAAGTGCACTTAAGGTTGTGCTTTGTCCACACCCCAAAGGGGTAGGACCTCTCCCTGACCCCCCCCCCCCTTCCCCGGGCGCAAGGCTCCTGACAGGAACAAAGGGTTCGACATGGTCCACCTAGCCAGAAGGCCTGATGGACCTCTCTCTTCGTATCGAGCCAAAGCCAACCACCGAGTACTAGGTTGAGGGGCTATCCCAAAGAGAGACCCTCCCAGGGTCAGAGGAGGCAGGAAGGTGCCTGTCGGCCCCACATCCTTCCCCTAGACGTCAGGGCAAGCCCGACGACTCACACCCTCCATCTTAGTGAGAAAAAAAAACACACAGAAGTGAAAGAGTAACAAACAGTGGAGAAAAAAAAAATGTGCACTGGCTGGGCCCTGAGGCCTGGAAGACAAAAATCGCCTCAGGCCAAACCAAAAGGCCCAGTCCTAAAAGCTTTAGTGCTGTGACCTTGTGCAGTTTCATACTGTGGGGTCCCACACCCAAGTGTTACTAGAAGCACTCCTAGGGCGTGGGGCACAGACATCGTGGACTCTCTGCCTTCCCAGCCAATGGCCAAACAATGTAGATCCACTCAAATCAGGAGGAACTGGGCCCATTCCCGGGGGGAATTACTCCCGTGACCGACAGCCTTAGGGTGCCCTGGTTTCTGTCCCAGCCTGTCATAGCATTCAGAGTCTCCATCACTCCAGCAGGGATACATAGCCAGCCATTCTAGCTCCTGGTCAAGCCAGAATGGTGGCACAGCAACCCTATTGGACACTGATAAGAATAGATACTACACTTGATCTTCGCCAAAAGGGCAAAAAGCTAAAATTTATTTGTAAGCTCTTATGTTAGTAAGGCAGGCCATGGACGGAGCCTATCTCTTTCCTGCAACCAACCGGGGGGGGGGGGGGGTGCCTTCCCTGGCGGGACTACACAGTGATGATTGCTAGCGGCTATAACAGCTAGCTATAACCGCATGTCAAATCCAGCAGGCTGGTTGTACCCAAGTTGATAGTTCGATCAACTTGGGTATCGGCCTGCCCATACACGGTTCGAATCATCTATGGCTGGCTTAATTGTGTTGAGCAAGTAGCCAGTTAGAGGTTTGCTTTGGGATCTTATATCTTCTTGGTAGACATGCCATCGTCTATGGGGTTGGGGATTGGGCTTGACCCCTTAGTTCCAGTAAAGGGAATTCTTAAGGCACCAGCATACCATCGTCTATGGCCGGATTAATTGTGTTGAGCAAGTAGCTAGTTAAAGGTTTGCTTTGGAATCTCATATCTTCTTGGTAGACACACCATTGTGTATGGGGTTGGGGATTGGGCTTGTCCCCTTAGTTCCAGTAAATGGAACTCTTATGCTGCGTACACACGACCGGACTTAGGTCCGACAGACTTTCCACGGAGTTCTGACAGAGTTCTGACAGAGTTCTGATGGACTTTCCGAATGAACGGACTTGGCCACACACAATCACACCAAAGTCCGATGGATTCGAACGTGATGACGTATGACTGGACTAGAATAAGGAAGTTCATAGCCAGTAGCCAATAGCTGCCCTCGTGTCGGTTTTTGTCCGTCGGACTAGCACACACACGAGCGGATTTCTCAGTAGGAACTGGGTCCGGCGGAAGTTCTGTCGGAAAAATTTGAAACATGTTCCATTTCTAAAGTCTGTCAGACTTTTGCAAATCAAAAGTCCGCTGCAGCCCACACATGATCGAATGGTCTGCCGGAATCATTCCGTCAGACTTTTGATGTTGAAAAGTCTGGTCGTGTGTACACGGCTTTAGGCCACCACCATACCATCATCTATGGACGGCTTAATTGTGTTGAGCAAGTAGCCAGTTAAAGGTTTGCTTTGGAATCTCCTATCTTCATGGTAGACATGCCATCGTCTATGGGGTTGGGGATTGGGCTTGACCCCTCAGTTCCAGTAAAGGGAATTCTTAAGGCACCAGCATACCATTGCCTATGGCCGGCTTAATCGTGTTGAGCAAGTAGCCAGTTAAAGGTTTGCTTTGGAATCTCCTATCTTCTTGGTAGACATGCCATCGTCTACTGAGTTCAGGATTGGGCTTGACCCCTTAGTTCCAGTGAAGGGAACTCTTAAGGCACCAGTATACCATCGTCTATGGCCGGCTTAATTGTGTTGAGCAAGTAGCCAGTTAGAGGTTTGCTTTGGGATCTCATATCTTCTTGGTAGACATGCCATCGTCTATGGCATGGGTCTTCAAACTATGGCCCTCCAGTTGTTCAGGAACTACAATTCCCATCATGCCTAGTCATGTCTGTGATTGTCAGAGTTTTACAATGCCTCATGGGATGTGTAGTTTCACAACAACTGGAGGGCCGTAGTTTGAGGATCCCTGGTCTATGGGGTTGGGGATTGGGCTTGACCCCTTAGTTCCAGTAAAGGGAATTCTTAAGGCACCAGCATACCATCGTCTATGGCCGGCTTAATTGTGTTGAGCAAGTAGCCAGTTAAAGACTTGCTTTGGAATCTCATATCTTATTGGTAGACATGCCATCTTTTTTTTCCATTAGCATTGTCTCTACAGCTTTGTTTGTTTTTTCCTTGCAAAGTCAGCATTGTAGTTGTAGAAGCTTTCATAACTGGGTTAATCACATTTCTGTCTGAAAGTGATGATCTAAGATCTGGCTCTTTGTTGTCTTCATTGTGCTTGTGGCCAACACGCCCGTTGGCCAAGCACTCCTGTGCTCAGTACTACGGATTTGGCCCCTTGCAAAATTCTTCATTGCTACTATTAAACTCCTGTCTTTCGCTGTCTACACCGCTGGTCTTGCGCTTACACAGCCAACTTCTACCTTTCTCTTTGTTGATTTCTAGGGAAGCAGAAATGATTGAGACTTTTAGCACCTTCCACCTTCAATTCCTTGGTGACAGGTGGGCTCAGCTGTGACATGCAATCTGGCCCTGCCGTCAATTTGTGAGACCTGCTGAGGGATCTGTTGGTGAAGGAGTGTGATTGAGATAAGGAGGCAGTAATTGCAGAATCTTGTACTGTATCTGTGTTTGGCTTCACGCTAAACGCTCGGAGGTCCTGGCCGAGTCACCCAAAAGGGAATCCACTTTAACATTTGACTGCTCTTAGCAGTGATATTATTACTCTTTCGCAGAAAACCCAAACAGAATCGGGACTGGTGCCTACAGACATCACAGAATTTTTACCTGCCTCAGACTTTTTCAGCCGGATACGGTTGCATTTATTTATACACTATATTACCAAAAGTATCGGGACGCCTTCCTTTACATGAACGTTAATGGCATCCATGTCTTAGTCTGTAGGGTCCAATATTGAGTTGGCCCCACCCTTTTCAGCTTCAACTCTTCTTTGATGGCCATCCACAAGGTTTAGGAGATGTGTCTATGGGAATGTTTGACCATTCTTCCAGAAGCACATTTGTGAGGTCAGGCACTGGTGTTGGACAAGAAGGCCTGGCTCGCAGTCTCCTCTCTAATTCATCCCAAAGGTGTTCTATCTGGGTTGAGGTCAGGACTCTGTACAGGCCAGTCAAGTTCCTCCAACCCAAACTCGCTCATCCCTGTTTTTATGGACCTTGCTCTGTGCACTGGTGCAAATCATTTGGTGGAGGGGGGATTATGGTGTGGGGGTGTTTTTCAGGGGTTGGGCTTGGCCCCTTAGTTCCAGTGAAGGGAACTCTTAAGGCATCAGCATACCTAGACGTTTTGGACGATTTCATGCTCCCAACTTTGTGGCAACAGTTTGGGGATGGCCCCTTTCTGTTATTATTATTATACAGGGTTTATATAGCGCCAACAGTTTACGCAGCGCTTTACAATATAAAAATGAGACAATACAGTTATAATACAATAAAATACAAGAGGATTAACAGGGCCCTGCTCAGAAGAGCTTACAATCTAATAGGGTGGGGCAGGTGGTACAAAAGGTTGTAAGTGTGGGGAATGAGCTGATGGAAGTGATAGAAGATTAGTTGGAGGCGTGATAGGCTGAAGGGATGAGTTTTCAGGGATCGCCTCAAAGTAGTAGGAGTAGGGGATAGCTGGACCGGTGGAGGTAGCGAGTTCCAGAGGATGGGAGAGGCTCTGGAGAAATCCTGGAGACGAGTATGGGAGGAGGAGACGAGAGAGCTTGAGAGTAGGAGGTCTTGAGAAGAGAGGAAAACATGTTCCAACATGACTGCACACCAGTTCACAAAGCAAGGTCCATAAAGACATGGATGAGCGAGTTTGGGGTGGAGTCAGTTTAAAGCAATCTGTCAAGTAAAAAAAAATGTTTTTTTTATTAAATGTTTCTCTGTTTAACCTCTTATTAACCCTTAATTTACTATGATCAGCCTTAATTAACTCCTTAATCTCTTTCTCCATTTAAATATTATTTTCCTGCTTTTTTTTTTTTTTTTTTGTTCACTTCTATTTTATACCTATTGATAATTGAAACTTCTTTTTTTTTTTCTTCGCTTTGTTTCGTTAATATTTTTATACCTTTAACATATATTTACACGTTTCACATTGAAAAAAAGCTAAAAAGAAAATGTATTTCATTTGTAAATAAACGTTTCAGTTCTTTGTACCATCGCTGACAGCTGGTGGAGTGGCACTAGCACAACTGCCCCAAACCCCCCCCCCTCCCGTGGGGCACAACAATAACACCCCCAGCAAACCCCCCCCACACACACACACACGTGCGCTGTCCTTACCCTGGATGCGGGCGGTAAGAGCAGCGGTCGGATCTGATGCGGCCATCTTCTAGTCCTGTCTTAAATCGTGGCGGGCTCAGGGGAAAGCTGCTCCGGTGTCCTCTCCTCTCCGGTGCGTCTCCTCTCTGCTCCTCCCGGCGCTAGGCGTCCAATAGGATTGCATGATGTTTTGGCCAACTGGGAAAAAATGGGTTTCATACCTGCTTCCCGATTGGCCCGGGAGGAGAATCGGTGTTGCAACAGCAAATATCCATTCGCTGTTGCAACACACCTAAGTGGGTTTCCGGTCGCTTCCTCTGTGACCCGAGCCCACCCTATTTTGAATCCTATTAGAGCCTCTGGCTCTAATCAGGTGCTTCATAAAAGCAAACCATGGCCGCTGTAATTCATGCGCCCGGTGCCCTAAAAGGGGGCGGCCGTGGATAGATTTGTGCTATGCTATGCATGAATCTATCCACTGCATATATGGGGTGGCGAGGAGAGAGGGGGCGGCGCCGCTAATGAAGGGGCCGCCACTGGCTGAAATGTTGCGGTCGGTAATTGGTATTGGAGATTACTAAAACAAAAAAGTTTCTGTACTCGTAAAAAAAAAAATGACATTGGTGCATCCCTACCCAGAACTCTCTCTGCTGTATACTGCTGTATACTGTACCTTTATATGCTGTGATTATTTATACCCCGCTCCACAATTACCAGAAATTCATAGTCCTGGGCAAAGGGGGATTCTAATTCTGTAAACAGATTCTCTTCGAACAATTGGTGTTTTTTTGTTTTGTTTTTCCCCCAATAAATACGACCATTTGCTAATGGGACGTAATTTGCTTTTTATTTAGCCCTAATTGACCCCGGCATGTCAGGAGGTCTCCGATCGCACATGTAGATTTGGCAGAGTTCACTAACCACTTCTCATCTCTGGCAAGCGAATACAGTCCCGGGGTCAGCAAATGGCATTTTCAGAAAGCCTTTATTGAAATGCTGTGTGCATTAATCATCTCGCCGCCCCGCTCAACCAGGCCCACCTGACTGCTACAATCAGACACCGCGCTGCCCTTGGGACTCCATGCATATTCTTAATTGTTTCTAGGCCTTGATGGTCTTTTAATCCAAGATTAATTTATGCAATTTTAAATAACTCTTCTTATGATTAATAAGCTTGAAAATTAAAAGGAGTTGGAAGCAATTATAATAAGCGGTTGGTCATAACCTCATTAAGAAGAGGAGGAAGAGTGGTTACTTAAAATACACAGTCTGAAGTTTTTGAGAATTCTGCAGACGGAGACAATACTGCGACTGAAAAGGTCAGGAAATCCTTTCCGAGACGAGGTGATGGCTACATGACACCGATCCTTCATCTTCTATAAGAGAAAGTAACATCGCCGCTCTGTGTTGTACATACACAACGTGCAAACTCTGCATCACTGACACAGTAAGGGCCTTGTGTAGATGATGGGGTTGTCGTCAAATGCTGTCTCTTGCATTTGAACGCAGCTCCATTGCAGCGCAAAACTGGTCAAAAGGTTGTGTTTGACCTGTTCCGATCTCAATAGGGCAGTTCGGTTGGTTGCAGACTGGTCGGTAAGTTGAGCTGGGAATTTTCTTTGGTTTTGTTTGACATGCGTCGCCCCTTCCATGTACTGCTTGCTTCAAAGGCTAGTTATACAGTACTGTATTTATTGGCGTATAACAATCACTTTTTCACCATTAAAATCAGGTGCAAATAGCCCGTGCGTGTTATACGCCAATACTTCAATTTTACCTGCCTCAGAGGGGACAGGGAGGGAGGCGGGACAAACGTCAGATTACATACAGTGAGAATCTCCTGTTTATCTGGCAGCCTCTGTAATAGGAAGTCCCGTCTCCTGGGCCACCATTGGACCTCTGTTCTGTCTATCATAGGTGATTCTCACTGTATGTAATCTGTCAGCGCTAGTACCACCCACCCCCCCCCCCCCCCGCCTTTCCCCTGTAGACTGCAGATGGGCATCGATCAGGTTGCACTGATGGCAATGGCGAGGCTGCATTGATGTGAACTGATGAGGCTGCATTGATGGCACTGGTAAGGCTGCAAATGGGCATTGATGGCAATGATGAGGCTGCAGATGGGCGCTGACCCTTATTTTGCTTCAAAGTTCCTTATTTAAAGTGGTTGTAAACTAAATTTTTTTAACTTTTACCTACAGGAAAGCCTATAATAAGGCTCACCTGTAGGTAAAAAAAATATCTCCTAAACCTGTACGGTTTAGGAGATATTCCCCTCGGTATGCGCCGCTGACTGCAGCGGCGCATGCGCACAAGGGGATTCTCGGCCTGAAAATCCGGCAGTGGCCGACCGGCCGGAATGAAGTCTCCCGCGCGCATGCGCGGGAGTGACGTTATCGCGGCTCCGGCCACTCACAGCGCCGGAGCCGTGATACCCGGAAGAAACGCCGAGGGAGAATGTCAGCTCCCTCGGCGTGGATCGGGCCAGATGTCGGGGCCTCGTTCGAAGGTAAGTATTTCATAATGAGCTAGTATGCGGTGCATACTAGCTCATTATGCCTTTTGCTTTGCAGGTTTAAAAAAATAAATAAAAAATTTGCGGGTTTACTACCGCTTTAAAAGTTTTTTTCCTGAAACTTCCCTCTTAAAATGAATGTGTGTGTTATACGCCTGTGCGTGTTATATCCCGTTAAATACGGTATTTGCCCCCTTCCTGACCAGAGCACTTTTTGCGATTCGGCACTGCGTCGCTTTAACTGACAATTGCGCGGTCGTGCGGCGTGGCTCCCAAACAAAATTGACATCCTTTTTCCCCACAAATAGAGCTTTCTTTTGGTGGTATTTGATCGCCTATGCGTTTTTTTTTTTTGCGCTATAAACAGAAAAAGAGCGACAATTTTGAAAAAAACTGAATATTTTTTACTTTTTGCTATAATAAATATCCCCCAAAAAATATATTTAAAAAAATATTTTTTTCCTCAGTTTAGGCCAAATACGTATTCTTCTGCATATTTTTGGTTAAAAAAAAATGCAATAAGAGTATATTGATTGGTTTGCGCAAAAGTTATAGCGTCTACAAATTAGGGGATAGTTTTATGGCATTTTTATTATTATTATTTTTTTTTTTTGTAGTAATAGCGGTGATTTTTATCATGACTGCGACATTATGGTGGACACATCGGACACTTTTGACACTATTTTGGGACCATTGTCATTTATACAGCGATCAGTGCTATAAAAATGCATTGATTACTGTGTAAATGACACTGGCAGTGAAGGGGTTAACCACTAGGGAGCGATGAAGGGGTTATGTGTGTCTTAGGGAGTGATTCTAACTGTGGGGGGGGGGTGGGCTTCAACTCACATGACAGAGATCACTGCTCTCGATGACAGAGAGCAGTGATCTCTGTCATGACATTAGGCAGAATGGGGAAATGCCTTGTTTACATAGGCACTTCCCCGTTCTGAGGCTCCGTGACGCGATCTCCGGGAGACCAGTAAGCTGTACGTGGCGCGCGCCTACTAGCTCCAGGTCTTAAAGGGGACGTACAGGTATGCCCATTTGCCCACCGCTGTCATTGTGCCGACGTACATCAGCATGCGGCGGTGAGGAAGTAGTTAATCAGACAAGAATATTCAGTTGGCTGCAGGCTGGTCAGTAAGTTTAGCTAGGAATTGTCTTTGGTTTTGTTTGCCATATGTTGCCCTTCCTTGTGCTCCTTGCTGCAAATTCCAGTTATAGGTAGGGACAGTGGCCATTTGTTTGTACTGTCAAATATTAATAGAACCCGCTGTGTCCAAAGAAACACAAAGCAAATCAGGTCAAAAGCAGCCTCAGAACTGCTCTCCATACTAAGCTACTCAAGTAAATGATGAATCTGCTGACCTGCGTTTGATGTACATTTTTCCACGGACCGGGGTGGGTGGGCGTTGGGTGTTAGCACTTCAATAATCCCATCAGCTTGTTATTTGCCACTGTAGCCTGCTTGTCACTCGCCGCTGTAGTCTGCCACCAGATGCAGCTTGTCTTTTGCCACTGTAGTCTGCTCCCGGATGCAGCTTGTCACTTGCCGCTATAGCCTGCTTGTCACTCGCCGCTGTAGTCTGCCACCAGATGCAGCTTGTCACTTGCCGCTGTAGCCTGCCACGAGATGCAGCTTGTCATTTGCCGCTGTAGTCTGATCCCAGATGCAGCTTGTCACTTGGCGCTGTAGCCTGCCACGAGATGCAGCTTGCCACTGTAGCCTGCCACCAGATGCAGCTTGTCACTTGCCACTGTGGCCTGCCACCAGATGCAGCTTGTCACTTGCCACTGTAGCCTGCCAATAGATGCAGCTTGTCACTTGCCACTGAAGCCTACCACCAGATGCAACTTGTCACTTGCCACTGTAGCCTGCCACCAGATGCAGCTTGTCACTTGCCACTGTAGCCTGCCACCAGATGCAGCTTGTCACTTGCCACTGTGGCCTGCCACCAGATGCAGCTTGTCACTTGCCACTGTAGTCTGCCATTAGATGCAGCCTGCCACCAGATGCAGCTTGCCACTGTAGCCTGCCATCAGAGGCAGCTTGTCACTTGCCACTGTAGCCTGCCACCATATGCAGCTTGCCACTGTAGCCTACCATCAGATGTAGCTTTTCACTTGCCACTGGAGTCTGCCACGAGATGCAGCTTGTCACTTGCCACTGTAGCCTGCCACCAGATGCAGCTGTCGGGGCTTTCTCTGTGCAGTTTACTCAAGAAAGTAAAACCTCTATGGCTTAAATAGGAAGGACATTGGAGGAGCAAAGAGTTCAAGGTTCACCAGAAGCAAAAATACAAAGTCAGGTTTCCAAGGAATCAGGCAGGGAGCTGTCCAGCATCTAAGGGGGCACAGCAAGAGGAGCCAAGCCGACACTACTGGGGTCCAGTGTTCAGTTCCAGATCCTGAAAACAAAGTCATTCAGGAGCGCCACATGTTATCTCCAAGGTCACAAGAACACCAGGCATAGCAGTGAAAAACACTTTATTTATCCAAATAATTTGGTCAATATATTGCACATAAAAGGTTAAAACGTATTGCCAGCTTGGCAAACCGGAACAAAGTAAAACCTTGTCTCATGGTATGGGGAAATAATCCTGGATGTCACCTCTGTGACTGCTGAGAAGCAGAGGGAATTCCGGTGTCTGCCAGGGCTTGGACCGCAGATAACCGTTGAATGGAGGTGAGGCGGGTACTGACCCGGATGTGACCTCACAGGCTGGCAGAAACACTCCAAGAGAAAACCACTGGAAGGGCAAATCGCTGGATGGTCTGGCAGCAGTCAATCACAAGTAGTTGGAACAAGCATATTAAATAAGGGCATCAGCAAATACATCCCATTGGGTAATACATTTAAAAGAACGAACAAAAGTCCTGGATGCCTTACTCCAATTATAAAAAATCGCAATGCAAAATGCATAAGAAAAGCCATTCGTCGTGTCTACATGTTTTGGGCACGCCCCTTTGACAGGTCACGTGACGGGAACCAGCTTGGGAGCTTATATAGGAGATCGAGAAATTGGATCAACCCTTGACCCACCCACTAAATTTAACCCATTGTGACATGACTCCTATTAATAAAAAAAAGCTTAAGGAGACTAGAATAGAAGTCAATGATCATGTGGGTTACAATGTAAAGCAAACTCACGTCAAGTGAGGCCCACATATAGTGGCTTTCCCATCTGTAATTACATAATGTACTAATCACGTGACCCGAATCACGGATATAGGATGGTAGTTGAACCACAGTTGGTTGTAGGAAATTATCAATGTATTGGGATAAACCACTGATAAAACCATTTGTCCCCGCAACAATTGGCCTACCAGGGTGCTTACTGTAGACTTGTGTATCTTCGGTAAGTGATAGAAATATGGGTTGCTGCATTGGGGAGACAACAAAAATAGTTTCCACCAATTGTTTGAGGGATTGTTGGAAAACAGGAAGTGGATCTTTCCTCAACATATGACAAGTGTTGGGGTCCGATAACAACCTATAAGATTCCTTCAGATAATCTTTTTTTTATTCTGAATTACTAAACTACCCCCTTAATCAGCTTGTTTGATTACAATTTCTTGATTCTTCTTTAAGTTCCTCAAAGCTAGAAATTCAGCATGTGATAGATTGGGCTTCGTTCCGTGTGATTTGTTGTCACACAATTTCAGCAAGTCCCTATAGGTGACCTGATAGTAAGCTTCAAGATATGGGCCTTTCAACTGGGAAGGGAAAAAAGGTGGATTTAGGACAAAAATTTGTGTGTTCCACAGGAGGATCACACCAATTTTCTAAGAATTGAGTGTCAGGGTGGCCTTCGTCCCATAGGTCCATCAAGACCTGTACTGCATGAGATTCATCTATTGGTGAATTCAAAGGTCCATCAGTCACACTATCTCCATTGTAGTTCTTTGAACAAACTGAACTTATTTGCAGTGGTATGAGGGGCAAAATCCCTTTCACCAGTAAGGTCCACCACCAGCGCCACCCCTGGTCCATGGTTATCTGCTGTCCAAGCCCTGGCAATGCTTTTTAACCTTTTATGTGCAATATATTGACCATACCATTTGGATAAATAAACTGTTTTTTGCCAATATGCCTGACGTTCTTGTGACCTTGAAGATAATACATGGTGCTCATGAAGTACTTTGTTTTCAGGATCTGGAACTGAACACTCAGTCCCAATGGTGTCTCGCTATGCCACCTGAGATGCTGGACAGCTCCCTGCCTGATTCCTTGGAAACCTCACTTTGTATTTTGCTCCTGGTGAACCTTGAATTCTTTGCTCCTCCAATGACCTTCCTATTTAAGCCATGTCTCTGCAATTTCTGTTTGCTAGAATATTGTGCTCTCTCCAGATATCTTTACCTTTGCATATCTCCTGCTGTCCTTATCTTTGCTACCACTTGTTAGTGACCCTTGACTTCTTCATCGACTAAGCTACCTCTTCATCCCATCCAGCTACTACGCATTACTGGCCTTTTGGCTTGTTCATCAACTATTTGCTTCATCCAATGCCTGACCCCCGCTTGCTCTCTTCCTG
Organism: Lithobates pipiens; assembly: GCF_037356315.1. NCBI lineage: Eukaryota > Metazoa > Chordata > Amphibia > Anura > Ranidae > Lithobates > Lithobates pipiens. The sequence continues at coordinate 6,454,931 of NW_027507903.1, read as the reverse complement.
CTGAGATAATCCAGGGGACCTGGCATTTGCACACATCAAAATCCATCTAAACCATCAGGAGCTCTGGTGAAGACCAGCTAGTGCTTAGGTGAGCCCACGTCATCTACTAGAGCAGTGCTCTTCAAACTGCAGCCCTTTGCTCGCCTTTATCTGAGGCATTATTCCTGCCACTGACACCAACAATGTGGCATAATTCCTGCTACTGACACCAACAATGAGGCTCTATTCCTTCTACTGACACCAACGATGGGCAAGCTGGCAATACTTTTTAACCTTTTATGTGCAATATATTGACCACGCCATTTGGATAAATAAACTGTGTTTTACCGTTATGCCTGGTTTTCTTGTGACCTTGGAGATAACATGTGGCACTCCTAAATTACTTTAATCTGTGGATTCCTCATACACGTTTATATGAGTAGTGAGCTGCCTGTTGTGGATATTCTCATAAACTATCATTCAATTTGTGACCCTTGCGTCCCTGCTATGTGTTTGCTTTGTTGAGTTACAGATCCTGACACTACTTTACGTAATCTATCAAGAAAAAACAATTTTGGCTGTACAAGACACCAAGGAGTTCATTTCAAATTTCTATGGAATGCTATTGCCATCCTACCTAGAAGGTTACCCTTGTAATGCCAAAGAGGAATGGGAGCAAGATGTGGTTTACTGAACACTGCGCAAAGACTCTCCCAATTGTATATTGTGCGCATTATACTCCCCTAAAACTACACTGCATGCAGGGGTGGTCTGTCTATTAAGGGAGCATGGGCGCTACCCCCATCCATGCATTTGGCCCCTTTCAGGATGCCGGGGGCATGGATACCAATGCGGGATGAGTGTTTTTTTAAGCACTTGATTAGAGCCAGAGGCTCTAATAGGCTTCAATATAGGGTGGGCTCAGGGCGCATAGAATGCAGAATGAATATTCGCTGTTGTAACACTGATTCTCCTCCCAGCCAATCGGGAAGCAGGTTTTGAGACTTGTCATCTGCTTGGCTGAAAGGACAGGCGATCCTATTGAATGCCTAGGATGAGGGGAGGAGACAGACAGCCGCCAAGATGGAGGAGATGCCTGCTGCCAATGCCCGATCCCACTGCCGATGCCCACTGGCTGATACCCGCCACCTAGATGGGGTAAGACAGTGGGTGGGGGCTGGGGGGGTATGAGGTGGCGCCGGGGGGGTGGTTGTTGTTGTTTGCCCCCCCCCCCCCAAAGAAAAAAAAAACACCAGCCGCCACTGACTGCATGGGTATCTTACAAACTCCACTGTGCGCTAAGTGCACTACTATGAATGGGGATCTTATACATCTTCTATGTCTCTGCCCCAAATCACATTGTTACTGGAAGGCAGTGGTCAGTACTGTTAACTCAGTTTTTCAAGTTACAATACCTCTTGAGCCCTTAAGATCCGTATTATGGATCCTGGACGATCTCCCACCTATGGAACTTATAAAAATAGCTATTAACAGAGCCATGTTTCAGCCCCATAGGCTTCTTCTGTTACAATGGAAGAGTGATAAAGCTCCTACTCGTAAAGAATGGGTCTTGAGTATGGGATATACTCTTATGCCTCGTACACACTTTCCGACAACAAAACCGTGGACTTTTGTTCGAAGTTTTTGGGCTCTAACTTGTCTTCCATGCTCGCGGTCACACAAATGTTGGCCAACAATTACGAGCGTGGGAACACCAAGACGTACGACTAGCCGAGAAAAATGAAGTTCAGTAGCCAGTGCGGCTCCTTCTGCTGGATTCCGAGCATGCGTGAACTTTTGTGCAATGGACTTGTGTACACACGATCGGAAATTAAAATTTGAGAACCTGCTAGCCATCATTTGTTGGTGGAAAGTCTGACAACAAATGTACAATGGAACATACACACGGTCGGACTTTCAGCCAACAAGCTCACATCCAACATTTGTTGTTGGAAAATTCGATTGTGTGTACGGGGCATTAGAGTTGAAAAATTTATATTCACGCATCGTGGCTGTCCACACAGGTTTGATAGGTTGTGGGATGACTGGCTAGGAGTACCAGGTCTTACACCAGTGGATTTAGTAATGGATAGAATATTGGGTTGACTTTTACCCTATAGCAATCAGGGGTATTGTTGGAGCTATTCTCCCGTGTTTCTTACCGAATGTGGAAAAAAACAATTTCTAGCATCGAGTTATGCCGCGTACACACGGTCGGAATTCTCGTTGGAAAAAGCTCTGATGGTTTTCCCGACGGAATTCGGCTCAAGCTGTCTTGCCTACACACGGTCACATCAAATTCCGATCATTTATAACGCGGTGACGTATAACACGTACGACGGGACTAGAAAAAAGGAAGTTCAGTAGCCAATAGCTTCTGTCTCGTAGTTGAATCTGAGCATGCGTGATTTTTGGCGTGTTGGAATTGCATGCACACGATCGGAATTACCGATAGAAAGTTTTTCCGTCGGAAAAATTGAGAACATGCTATCAATTTTTGGCTGGCGGAAATTTGGACAGCTAAATTCCGATGGAGCGTACACACGGTCGCATTTTCCGATGAAAAGCTCTCATCTGTCTTTTTTTTGGCTGGAATTCCGATCGTGTGTGCGCGGCATTAGATGACTCTGTAATGTTTTTCTGTCTATGCCTTACGAGTGCCCACTGTTCTCTGATTATGGTGTGCTGTATATGGCACATAGACTCTCTAATATTCCTTTATTATCATGCATTATGTTTGTTTAAAGGGGTTGTAAAGGTAAATGTTTTTTCACCTTAATGCATTCTATGCATTAAGGTGAAAAAACATCTGACACTGCCGGCGCCCCCAGTCCCCCCGTTTTACTTACCTGACCCCTCGAAAATCCCGCGCTCGCCCCCGCCGTCCTCTTCGCCGCTCAGCCTGGCCGCTGATTGGCTGGAGTGGATGGATTGAAAGCAGCGCAGCCATTGGCTCACGCTGCTGTCAATCACATCCAATGACGCAGCGCGCCGGGGGGCGGGGCCTTGTGATACAGCGAGTGGCTATAGCCGCCGGCTGTATCACGGGAGCGCGCCCGCAGGTGCTTCTCACCAATGCGAGGGAGCTCGCATTAACGTGAGAAGCACCTGCGGGAGGAAGCAGAGACAGCCGCCGAGGGACCCCAGAAGAGCAGGTTCGGGGCCACTCTGTGCAAAACGAGCTGCACAGTGGAGGTAAGTATAACATGTTTGTTATTTAAAAAAAAAAAAAAATTTTACTTTACAACCCCTTTAAGTTTAATACACTTTATTCCTGATTTAAATAAAAAAAAAAAAACAAGAAGAGAAACAATTGTGTGGTTTCCAACAAATGTAGTTATATTGCTTGTGGAATTTGCTGTAGTAACAAGGAAAATTGAGTACCTGGAACACACTGTATGTGCTCACACGATAATATGATCTTCTGTCTCTTACAGGGCCATCCGTTTATTGTCCAGTTCGATGATGGGAACATGGAGGTTGTGTCCATGTGGGTCTGTAGAGCATTGGAGGAGCGTCGGGCACAGAACAGCCAAGAGTGAGAATAAACGGGTCATATAAACTTAATTGATTCAGTAGAGCCTCTGCCCTATCTACAGTGCAGTTTGTTTACATGTTCAGTGCCAGAAGTGGTCATGCCAGATAGGCATGTTCTCAGTAGTAACCTATTCCAGCTTCATATGGCATATCTGAAGAACAATGTCAAGGAACTTGGGAGCATTAAGATGTGTCTCACTGTTACGCATGTCTCTTGCAAGAACATCTTAATATTTTTTGTGGTAGAGAGGGCTTAAGGAGGGTGTACTCTCTCTGCATAGCCAGAACCGTTGGGATGTATGGGTCAACTGTGCTCATGGCGATCTTCAGTTTGTGCGTTGTCTTCCGGATTCTGCTACTTATACAAGTGCCATATTGATATTGGAATTTGGAGGCTTTTGCTCGCTTGGACATTTTGATAGTTGTGGTTTGAAGATGACTGGGTGACATTGTAATCTTAAACTCGCTGACACTCAGGTTTACCCGCTTCCCACAAAAAAAAAAGTAAAAGTGACTTCCTTTTATGAAATCCATATGTTATTATTGTGGATTTTGATTGTATGTCTTGCACAAATATTTGCTTTCTCTAATAAACTTTTTATACAAATAAAATGTTATCTGTGCTTAATTTTGATAAAACTTGTCTCTTCAAAAAAATAAGTAGTACTAGTTTTCTGACACAACGGGTGTAACAAGGGTTTAAATAGAACTATGACATACCAAACAGAAATATCAGGACTGGTTGAACCAGGTGTTTGTATTTTATTATTTGATTGTATACTAAATCTGACATATTGAGGTTTTTCAGTCCCAAACAGATTTCCTGTGTCCACTGGACAGCAGGACTCATATCTCCAATGGCTAGTGTTCTGACGAGCTCCAGTCTCCGCCGCATGGTGTCTTAGCCCTTGTACACACGGTCGGACTTTCCAACAACCAAATCCGTCGGATTTTGTCCGTCGGATTTTATCCAAAACTGTTGTATACACACAGTCGGACAAAATTTGTCAGAAAATCCGATCGTACTTAACGTGATGACGTTATTTCGTTAGGACGGGACTACGTTCAGGCTAGTAGCCAATAGCTTTGGTCTAGGAATTTGATCTGAGCATGCATGGCACTTTGTCCGATCGGAATTCTCTACACATGATCGGACAAAGTCCGATCGGATCATGTTGTCGGAAAATTTTATAGCCCAGCTGGAAAACTTGGTCCTTCGGATACTCCGACGGAAACAGTCCGATGGAGCCCACACACGGTCGGATTATCCGACAACACGGTCCTATCGGACATTGTCCATCGGAATGTCCGACCATGTGTACAAGGGCTAACAGACATCCAATTTCTGATTACTCACGTTTTTTGTTCTTGGGGCACAAGGAAAGTCCTGGAACCTTGGATTATGCTGCTGCCCTCAGGAGACTGAACACTGGCAATTAAGAGCTGTAAGTACAGCTCAGGATAACTCCCCTCCCCGTCCCCCCCCCACTCCCAGCGAGCGTCATTATCTGTACCCAGACTCCTGCAGAAAGAAGCTACAGGACCGGCCTTTAAAATTTTTGCAAGCTCAACTCTCTCATGGCAGGTGAGGGGACACCGGGCATAAACCTTCTGGCTTCCAGGTTCAGCAGCAAACTAACAGGTTTGTCACCAGGACCAGGAATTCTTGGGCCTTCACAGTAAATTTTCAGTAAATGCTCTGGTGACCCGTGGGATCAACTTCACAGACTGTCTTTAGGCCTTCCCGGATCTTCTGTCCCAGGGGCTGATCTACCATCAAAACAAAGTCCCAAAGAAAGGATAAATGGGACTTTAAGTATACCACCGGGAAGAAGTTCATTCAGAATGTATTAAAACAATCTTTATTGTATTCACCAAGACACCAATAATATACAATAAAGATAATTTATTTTTAAAACAATGTTAATGTACTCATTCCCGGCAGTATATTTAACCACTTGCCGACCGCCGCACGACAATATACGTCGGCAGAATGGCACGGGCAGGCATATGGGCGTATATATAAGTCCCTGCCTGCCCGCGGGTGGGGGCCCCCCCCCCCCCCCGGTGCCTGCGGCGGTCGGCATTCGTTCGAGAGCGATCCGGGATGAGGGGGCGGCCATTCATTCATGGCCACCCCCTCGCGATCGCTCTCGACGAATGGAAATCCTTCGTGACATCACTTCCTCTCCTGTAATGTAAACACAGGAGAGGAAGTGATGTATTCTCTCCTCCGTGTCGGTATTTTTCGTTCCGGCACCGAGGAGAGAGGATCGGTGAGTTGCACCAACACACCACACATACAGTAGAACATGCCAGGCACACTCACACCCCCCCTTTACCCCCCGATCACCCCCCCAATTACCCCTGCCCCCCCCAGTCACAGTGACACCAATTGCTTTTTTTTTTTTTTTTTTTTGCATTGGTGTCATTTGTGACTGTAATAACTGTTAGGGCAGTTAGGGTTAGCCCCCTTTAGTTCTAATGTGCCCCCCTAACCCCCCCAATAAAGGTTTAACCCCGTGATCACCCCCCGTCGCCAGTGTCACTAAGGCTGGGTTCACATTGCAGCGGTTTATGAGAACGAATGTGATTCGCACCGCACTGCAGTGCAAATCACATCCGATCTCTCTCTGTGCGATTCGAGTTCAGCCATACAGATAGTATGGCTGAATTCGTGTCGCACCCGCCGCAAATTCGCACGGGACCCATTTTTTAGTCCGCAGCAGAATCGGATCGCATGGGTGTTCACACCATGCGATCCGATTCCTGTCCGAGTTTGCAGATCGCACTGCGATATGCGAACTGATCTGGGGGTGTCATTAACATTTCACTGACACTCCCAGCAGTTCGCATAGGGCAGTGTGAACTGCCGCCGGGAGGCATGCGATGCGGGAACCCGCCGCGGATTCATGGCGTTCCCGCATCGCTCCAGTGTGAACCCAGCCTAATAAGCGATCATTTTTCTGATCGCTGTATTAGTGTCACAGGTGACGCTAGTTAGGCAGGTAGGTATTTAGATTCGCCGCAACTTTTTATAGCGCCAGGGACCCCCATATACTACCGCATAAAGCCCCCTGATTGCCCCCTAGTTAACCCTTTCACCAGTGATCACCATATAACTGTTACAGGTGACGCTGGTTGGTTAGTTATTTTTTTATAGTTTCAGGGCACCCGCCATTTATTACCTAATAAAGGTTTAACCCCCTGATCACACGGCGGGTGTCATTTGTGACTGTAATAACTGTTAGGGCAGTTAGGGTTAGCCCCCTTTAGTTCTAAGGTACCCCCCTAACCCCCCCAATAAAGGTTTAACCCTGTGATCACCCCCCGTCGCCAGTGTCACTAAGGCTGGGTTCACATTGCAGCGGTTTGAGAACGGATGTGATTCGCACCGCACTGCAGTGCAAATCACATCCGATCTCTGTGCGATTCGAGTTCAGCCATACAGATAGTATGGCTGAATTCGTGTCGCACCCGCCGCACCCGCCGCAAACTCGCACGGGACCCTTTTTTTGGTCCGCAGCAGAATCGGATCGCATGGGTGTTCACACCATGCGATCCGAGTTTGCAGATCGCACTGCGATATGCGAACTGATCTGGGGGTGTCATTAACATTTCACTGACACTCCCAGCAGTTCGCATAGGGCAGTGTGAACTGCCGCCGGGAGGCATGCGATGCGGGAACCCGCCGCGGATTCGTGGCGTTCCTGCATCGCTCCAGTGTGAACCCAGCCTAATAAGCGATCGTTTTTCTGATCGCTGTATTAGTGTCACAGGTGACGCTAGTTAGGCAGGTAGGTATTTAGGTTCGCCGCAGCTTTTTATAGCGCCAGGGACCCCCATATACTACCGCATAAAGCCCCCTGATTGCCCCCTAGTTAACCCTTTCACCAGTGATCACCATATAACGGTTACAGGTGACGCTGGTTGGTTAGTTATTTTTTTATAGTTTCAGGGCACCCGCCATTTATTACCTAGTCTCACTAGTGTACCCCTAAAGGGGTGTCTACTTTCCAAAATGGGGTCATTTGGGGGGGGTTTGTGCCATCTTGGCATTTTATGGCCTTCAAAACTGTAACGCCCTTAGAAAGCCTGAAGGCGGTGCTTGGTTTTCGGGGCCCCGTACGCGGCTAGGCTCCCAAAAAGTCCCACATATGTGGTATCCCCGTACTCAGGAGAAGCAGCAGAATTTATTTTGGGGTGTCATTTCACATATGCCCATAGCATGCGTGAGCAATATATCATTTAGTGACAACTTTGTGAAAAAAATAAATAAAATAAAAAGTTTGTAATTTTCCCGCAACTTGTGGCAAAATATAAAATATTTCATGGACTCAACATGCCTCTCAGCAAATAGCTTGGGGTGTCTACTTTCTAAAATGGGGTCATTTGTGGGGGTTTTGTGCCATCTTGGCATTTTATGGCCTTCAAAACTGTAATAGGTAGTGAGGAGTGAAGTCAAATATTTACGCCCTTAGAAAACCTGAAGGCGGTTCTTGGCTTTCGGGGCCCCGTACGCGGCTAGGCTCCCAAAAAATCCCACACGTGTGGTATCCCCGTACTCAGGAGAAGCAGCAGAATTTATTTTGGGGTGTCATTTTACATATGCCCATAGCATGTGTGAGCAATATATCATTTAGTGACAACTTTGTGTAAAAAAAAAAAAAATTTTTTTTTTTCATTATTCAATCGCTTGAGGCAAAAAAATAAAATATTCGATGGGCTCAACATGCCTCTTATCAATTTCCTTAGGGGGTCTACTTTCCAAAATGGGGTCATTTGGGGGGGTTTTGTACTGCCCTGCCATTTTAGCACCTCAAGAAATGAGATAGGCAGTCGTAAACTAAAAGCTGCGTAAATTCCAGAAAACGTACCTTAGTTTGTAGATGTGACAACTTTTGCGCAAACCAATAAATATACAATTATTGACTTTTTTTTTTACCAAAGACATGTGGCTGAATACATTTTGGCCTAAATGTATGACTAAAATTGAATTTATTGGATTTTTCTAATAACAAAAAGTAGAAAATATCATTTTTTTTCAAAATTTGCGGTCTTTTTCCATTTATATCGCAAAAAATAAAAATCGCAGAGGCAATCAAATACCATCAAAAGAAAGCTCTATTTGTGGGAAGAAAAGGACGCAAATTTTGTTTGGGTACAACATTGCATGACCGCGCAATTACCAGTTAAAGCAGCGCAGTGCCAAATTGTAAAAAGACCTCTGGTCATTTACCAGCAAAATGGTCCGGTCTGAAAGTGGTTAAAGTCCCATTATCCTTCCTTTGGGATTTTGGTTTGTATATACTTTGGGATGATACCTCTCAGGAAATATTATAATAACTAATTACATTATTATAATATAATTATTATAATAATAATTTTATTGACTTATTCATTATAAACTCCACCACAATTCCAACCTACTGCATTGGCTGATCTACCATCCTGCTTCTCGACCACTGGCTTTAACCACTTGGCTGATGAAGCCCTGGTCCTGAGGGAGGGGGCCTATCAAATGCTATCATCCCTATGCTCTTGAAAACTAAGAAGTCAGCTTCTTACAAGAGCTACCGTGGCACCAGGAAAGCGTAGTTTGGTTGGTGGGAGGCAAGGAAATTTTATCTCAGAAATTACTCTGTGGGAAGAATTCTGTGTTTCCCCCGGTCTGGTCTGGATCAGCGCTTGGCCTTCAGTACCACCAAGGATCGATCTTGGCCTTAGCATTTCTTTTTTTAGAGAACATTTGCCTCTCGCTGTTTGTTTAACGCATTAGTACAGGATGTTGCCCACATTGTTTCCTCCTCCCAGTTATTCTGTGGAATCTCAACCTATTCCTATCGGTCCTTTAGAGACCACCCTTTGAGCCTATTAGAGATATTCCTCTGTCTATCCCTACTCGCAAGGTTTCTTTTCTCTTTGCCAACGCTTCTGTACTACAAGTTTTTTAACTGGCAACCTTGACATGTAAAGAACCCTTAGTTGTGTTACAGAAACAAACAAGAGTTTCCTGAGGCCTAGGACCTCTGTTCTCTCCAAGATGTTTTTTTCCTTCCACCCTGCCAAGGACCTTGTCTTACCATCCCTTTGTCCTGCACCTAAACATCCTTAGGAGACTTTCCTCTGTCCTTGAATATGGTACTCGCTGCTGGAGTTTATCTCTTAGACCCCTTTCACACCACACCGCACCTTGCATCGGCGGTAAAACGCCGCTATTTTTATTTGCGGCGCATTTCGGCCGCTAGCGGGGCGCTTTTACCCCCGCTAGCGGGCGCGAAAGGGTTAAAACCTCCGGCAATACGCCGCAATAGCGGCGTTTTGCCGGCGGCATTACAGCGCTGCCCCATTGATTTCAATGGGCAGCAGTGGTGGAGGAGCGGTAAACACCCCGCCCCTTCACCGCTCCAAAGAAGCTGCTGGCAGGACTTTTTTCTGACGTCCTGCCAGCGCACCGCTGTAGTGTGAAAGCCCTCGGGGCCTTCACACTACAGACAATGGTGCAGCTTCTTTAGGGCGTTTTTCAGGCGCTATTTCTACCGCTATAGTGCCTGCAAAACACCCTGGTGTGAAAGGGGTCTTAGTTACAGTTCCTTTCTGTCAACCCGGCTCTTTATTTGTGAATCCTGAAAGCCAACTTCTTACTCCACTGTTGCTAGATGGACTCATTAACTCATTATCTAAGGTTCCCCCTTTGCTAGTCAAAGCACACTCTACTAGACCTATTGGTGCTTCATGGGCCTTTTAGTATTGGGCTTTCGTTTTTCAGATTTGCAAGGCTGGCACCTGGTCTTCGGTTCACGTATGTGTTTTACCAGATGGACCTTCTGGACTCAGAGGATGCCGGTGTTCTGCCATATAGTGTCCGGCCATGATATAGTGTCCGCCCCGTACTGCGCATGCGCAGTACGGAGCAGACGAAGCTTCGGAAAATCTCTGAAGCTGAACGGCACCTGCGCCGTGAGTGGAGGTGGTAGCCCCACCATCCAAGCGGACATAGGGGACAGAGGGCCCCTCGTGGGCGATCTTCGCTCGCCACGCTTCGGGGAATGGCCTCGCTGCGCTCGGCTCTTTTATATTCCTACTCTATGTCCACTTGGATAGTGGGGATAGAACCTGGACTCACGGCGCAGGCGCCGTTTATCCTCGGCAATTTTCGGAATCTGTGTTGCTGTGTACTGCGCATGCGCAGTACACAGCGGACACTATCGGATGGGGGACCTTATATGATAGGACACCGGTTTCAGTCATAAGGTTTCTCAAGCAGTAAGATGTAGACCCCTCTCTGTTTGTTTCTTTGATGTTTTTCCTGGGCCTTTTAGCTTTTTGTTGCTATGTTGCTCACCCCTCAGTTGGATAAGCTTTTCATGTCCCAAGGTTCCAGAGAATGTCACCTGTGTCCAGCAATGTGCTCCAAGAAAATTATTTTACAGATAAGACAAAAATCCTATTTTATTCAGATAAAAACATTTATCCTGCTCTAACACTTGAACTTGCCAAGCATTGCCTGAACTATTTAGCAGTTTGTTCGTATTCTGTATGGCATCATGTATAAATCAGTGCAACACTCTACAGCTTGAAGATGTCTCCCATCAGTGGTAGGACAAAAGGCAAAAGCTATACATTTGTGAAGGCTGGCTCTTTATGTATGATTCCAGGCCAATGGATATAAAATGTCTAGCAGTGCTTTACCAATTTAAGACCAGGCCTTTTTGTTTACATGTAAAAATCTGCTTTTTTGCTAGAAAATTATTTCAACCCCTAAACACACACATATATATATATATATATATATATATATATATATATATATATATATTTAGCAGACGCCCCAGGGCATAAAATAGTGAGTTTTGCCATTTTCTTTATGCCACGTGGTATTTGTGCAGCGGTTTTTCAAACACAAATATTTTGAAAGAAATACACTTTAATTAATTTTAATGCCCGCAAACACAATATAATACTTAATTTTTGGGTAAAATATAAAAGATGGTAAATGACTATCTAACATGTCATGCCTTAAAATTGCGCACGCTCGTGGAATGCCAAACAACGGTATTTATAAATCTCCATAGTCAATCCTTTAAAAGCCTTTACAGGTTTCCAGTGGAGGTCTAGTGCTAGAATTATTGCTCTCACTCTTATTGCAGCAATATCTCAAATGTGTGGTGTGATCGGCATTTACGTATGAACACGCTGGACCAATGTCTGCGTTCGTCTTTATTTTTTTACACACTTTCTTTACTTTTTTTTTTTCTTCATCAGTTTTATTGCTGTGACAAGTAATGTAAACATCCCTTGTCACAGCAATGGGCAGTGACTGGTACTCTTTATGGAGAGATCTGGGGTCTATTAAACCCCAGATGACTCCACTGCCCTTTAAAAGCATCTGGTCACAAGATCGGTGTGATCAGATACTTTCCTCTTTACATCCAGGGAAACCAGAAGTGACGAAAATGCTTGTGCGCTTCCAGTCTCGTAGACCATAGAGCTGATTGGGGACCGTCCAGTCCTCAAAAAGCTCTATAGTAAACCGGTGGAAGGGCCAGCTTCAGTTCCAGGTTCTCCAGTGGGACAGAAACCCCAGAAAGGCAGGGAGGGGCCACCCCTCCCAACGTCTGTAAAATCAATCCAGTGGCTAATTATTCGCTAGGATGGCTTTTACTAAGAAAGTCGTCCGTCAGCTGAAAAAAAAATACCTGGATGATGCCTGTAGCTGCAAATACGTATTGTGGTCTTGCAGTAGTTATCTCACAAAACAGTGTGATTAGAGTAACATATAATTAGAATGTCCCCTGCCCTTTATAAACACTCGGTCTAGTACAGAGGTTTATATACCTCCATCCCGGTAACTTCCAAAAAAGTAAAAAATCAATTGCCCGTGGGACTTTTTGTAGGTCATACAAATTTATAAATGTCATCAACTTAGAAAATAAGTAAAAACAGTAGAATGCACCAGGAAACATTTTTAAATGTTTTCCATTTTCAATACATAATTGTGAAGCTCCTTCAAACAGATATTCAAAGACCAAGGTGCCTCTTAAAAGAGAAAGATGGGAACTTCAAGAATTCCAATGCGTTTCTTGAAACCGTTCACTTCATCAGGAGTATGATGTTGTTGACAGGGTGTAGCTAATCATATTAGCCAGGGGTCCAAGATGGTGTTCTCAACATCAGATGGAACCAATAAAAGAAACTTTTGTCCAGGGGTTTGTGGAAAACGAGGAGGAGGTCCGATGGAACTCCAAGAGACGAGAGTGAGCAGGTAAGGCTCAGACGCAGCCAGTGGGAGCTCAATCCTCCCAAAGAAGGAAGAACTAGCACATCATCCCACCAGAGCCAGTGACCACAAGGAAGACCTGGTGCCAAATGGGGTCCTTTAGTTGCAGTTCATGGTAGTATACCCATCATGCCCAAACACAGCATTTGAATTATGCAAACATCGTTTACTATGGACTCAATCGGCAAGGAAGAACTAAGCATTTCCCACAGTTAAGTGTTCTGGAGATTTTGAAAAATACAGGATAAATAATGTATATAGATATATACACATACTCCATTCAATGGTACAATCTCCATACAAGGTCCACAGATAAATTATGGCATATAAAAATAATGCATGACCCTTTTCAAAAGGTACAGAGTGATAACATTACTGAGTTGAGTATCCGGTGTTGTTCCAGTTTATGGAAGCTATAGCATATGCTAATATGGATTAAGATACCGATTTACTTATTTAGCAAGGATGACTTGGAGTGGTCCAGGAAGAACGTGAGAGAGATTTAGAAAGCTAGTAGTGAAAACTTTAGAATGTCCAATAAGACTAGAGAGTGGAAGGGAGGGGGGGGGGGGGGGCAAGGTTCTGGGAACACATTTAAAAGGGATAGGAGGAGGATCAGCGACCCTTCTGGTCATTGTCATAGACTTGGTTCTCAGATTGGGTTGCAAAAAGGCTATCCATGGGTACCAAATCTTTTCATTTGCCAATCTGCCAATGCCAAGTAAGTAATTTTCCTTTCATACAAACCTGTCCAGTACCTTTGTCACCGATATAAAATGGAGACATGTTTCTAATGGCGGACCCAGTACCCATGAGCCAAAGAGGCTGACCTGAATGGTTAATGCCAAAATGCAGCAGCATAAAGGGCTTATTGGGACCAGTGTATTGTCTCTTGTCTATACACCTTGTGGCTAAGTACTACTAAGGACTGAGTAGTCAAGGTCTCCCTTTATCTCCCACCCCCTCCTTACCCGCCATTTCCTCCTTGTGCCACTACATCACCCCATCCACTTCCCATCCCGGCTTTGCAAGTTATCTTTTAGAATCGGGGTGTCACCATGGTTAATATCACTAAGGATGTGAGTATTGCCCTACTAAATAAGCCTGTTGATAATGTTCCACGACACACACACAGACCTTAATTTACTTTGTTTCTAGATGCCGAAATCGCTATAGCAACAGTGTGGAAAAGCCCCATCGTAGATATTGCTATAGTTAAACAAAAACTCACATGGATCATGTTGAATGAAAAGATCCTACAAGATAAACAATTCATTTTTGATCAGATATGGTCCCCTTGGCTAACTTACCTGTAGGTCCCGGATGCATGAATCTAGTCGTCTGAACAAGCTGATGTAGGATCCTCGGACGGACCCCTTTTATTTTCTTCTTCTCTTCTCCCTTTCTTATTTCTTCCATTGTTTCCTTGACTCCTGCCAACCTCGGCTTCATGTTCTCTTAGCCCAAATTTTATTTTCCCTTTTTTTTATTTTCTTTCTAATTCAAGTTAGCGAAGTCTACCTTCGGGGACTTGAAGTCCCTCTTGTGGGACTGTAATAATGCTTGGTAACAAATAATCCTTTGTGGACCGTGATCGCTGGACGTGGGCTTCTCTACCTAGGGGGCCTACTCCCAGAGATTAGGCTTTATGGTGGTCTCGATCCTCGAAACCTTGGGTTTATTGTCTCACATTATGACACGGGGTGATTGTGTGGAGACCACCCTTCATTGTTCATAAGATACTAGTCGTTTCTATATCCATGTTATAGCGCGAAACATTATTCCTGTTTTTATGTTGTGACTAAAACCTCACCTGTGAGTTTAGAGAAGACCTCACTTAATTGCTGAGATATTCTGTAACCTTGTTTTCCCCTACTCATGTACCATCTCCTATTGTCTATACAGAGCATGCAAGGATTGTTCGCTGCTCTGCTCAATGTTCATATTGCTTTTACACTTTAAAAAAAAAAAAGTCAATAAAAACGATTGAAACAGTATTGGGGTTGTACATAGCACACTCCTGAACCCCACACTCTGTACTTAGCGCACTCCAGAACTCTTCACTCTGCACATAGCACATTCCTGAACCCTGTACTCCTGAATTCTGCACTTGGTACATAATGCACTCCTAAACGCTCCACATAGCACATCCTGGAGCTCTGTACATAGCACATTCCCGAACCCTGCACTCTGTACGTAGCACACTCCTGAACCCTGTACTCACTATAACACACTTCTGCACCAGTGGTGGCCCGTCCATTAGGGGCGCACAGGCGCCACACCCCTATCCATGTGTCCGGCCCCTTAATCTACATGTGGGCCGTAGATTAGAGCTAGAGGTTCTAATAGGCTTCAAAAAAGGGTGGGCTTGCTATTGGCTGACCGATTTGCTGAAAGGACAGCCGATCTTATTGGCCGCCATGAGGAGACGCACGGAAAGCCGCCGTCACCCAGAGTGAATCGCTGGCCGCTTGATAGGGCAAGTGCGGGGCTGACCAACTGACGTGGAAGGGGGTGGCTGTGGGTGCATTGTTTGCCGCCCACCCCCCAAAAAAAAAAAAAAACACCAGCTGCCACTGCTCTGCACTCTGCAGTAATGCACTTCTGAACCCTGCATTCCTTATCAGTGGTGGCTGTTAGTATTTTTTTTTTGGGTGTGTGGCAACAATCCATCCACCCACTGCCATTCCCCCCCCCATCCAGTAGGTCAGTCGGGTCAACCCCCCCCCCCCCCGGTTGGCCGGTCACCAGCCCCGTACTTACCCCATCTAGGTCGCGGGCAGCACTTTCCCCATTAGGCCTGTTCAGACTTGTACCAGAATCTCTAGTACAAAATTGCCAGTAATGTTAATCCTAGAGGATTTTCTATTAGACAAATTGGAATTATTTTTAGCATATTTCTAATAAATTGATAGCCAAGAAGAGGAAAAATTATTTTTCACACTCATTTATTTTACATGGTTGTGCTGGGTAAAGCAACCGCCTATGGTTAAAGGACATGTTGACTGGTATACAGGCAGTAGTTTGGTAGCAGCCAGTGGCAGCTGGTGGTTGTATATTTTATGGGGGGGGGGGAGCAGAAAAAAATACACCCAACCCCCCCAATTAGTCGGGTCACAGGCACCCCATCTCCAGCCCTGCACTTATTCCCATCTAGATTGTGGGCAGCGCTTTCTCCGGGTGCCCCGAGGCGACCTTTTTTTTAAGCCAATTAGTGCCTTGGCCTCTAATGTACTTCTAAAAAAAAATAAAAAACATGCATGTAGATTAGGGGCCGGACACATGGATTAGGGAGGCGGTGCCCCGTATGGACAGGCTGTCACTGTTCCTTATGTAGTACAATCCTGAACCCTGCACTCTACACATAGCACACTATGGACTGTACATAGCAAACTCCTGAACCCTGTACTCTGTACATAGCACACTCCTGAACTCTGCACATAGCACACTCCTGAACCCCACATTCTGCATGTAACACACTCCTGAACCCTGCACTTTGTATGTAGCATACTTCTTAACCCTGCACTCTGTATGTAGCACACTCCCAAACCCTGCACACTTCTGAACCCTGCACTCTGTACGTAGCAGACTCCTGAACCCTGCACTCTGTACGTAGCAGACTCCTGAACCCTGCACTCTGTATGTAGCACACACCTGAACCCTGCACTCTGTAGCACACTCCTGAACCCTGGACTTTGTAAATAACACTCCTGAACCCTGCACTCTGTATGTAGCACCCTCCTGAACCATGCACTCTAGGTAGCGCACGCCTGAACCCTGCACTCTGTACGTAGCACACTCCTGAACCCTGCACTCTGTACATAACACGCTCCTGAACCCTGCACTCTGTATGTAGCACACGCCTGAACCCTGCACTCTGTATGTAGCACACGCCTGAACCCTGCACTCTGTATGTAGCACACGCCTGAACCCTGCACTCTGTTCTTAGCACACTCCTAAACCCTAGACTCTGTATGTAGCACATTCCTGAACCCTGCACCCTGTATTTAGCACACTCCTAAACCCTGCACTCTGTATGTAGCACACACCTGAACCCTGCACTCTGTAGCACACTCCTGAACCCTGGACTTTGTAAATAACACTCCTGAACCCTGCACTCTGTATGTAGCACCCTCCTGAACCATGCACTCTAGGTAGCGCACGCCTGAACCCTGCACTCTGTACGTAGCACACTCCTGAACCCTGCACTCTGTACATAACACGCTCCTGAACCCTGCACTCTGTATGTAGCACACGCCTGAACCCTGCACTCTGTATGTAGCACACGCCTGAACCCTGCACTCTGTATGTAGCACACGCCTGAACCCTGCACTCTGTTCTTAGCACACTCCTAAACCCTAGACTCTGTATGTAGCACATTCCTGAACCCTGCACCCTGTATTTAGCACACTCCTAAACCCTGCACTCTGGATGTAGCACACTCCTGAACCCTGCACGCTGGTTGTAATGGGCTCCTGGTATTTACCAATGCCCCTTTAAAACTCTCCCATCACTTTATGTGGTCCCCCTTCCTCATTGCACCTATTCTCTGATAACAAAAAAAGCCTTGAGTGACATTATCATATTCAATGTCAATTTATATAACATTATAATACAAATAATAATAATATAACATTTTAATTGAAATAATATCTGTGAGCAATGTCATTGTCCTACCTAAATAGTATGGCTATAGTATAAATACATTTCCACAGGACTCCGGGAAGAGTAAATAAAGAGACTTTACAACTGAAAAAGATCAAAGGTCACAGAACTTGAACAGTAAAAATGTGTATAATATACATATCAAAAGCCGGAGACACAAAACAAAAATCGATAAATCAATAACCTCATTTAATTCTACAGCAGTAAGTACATTTTATTTATACATTTAATATTACATGTTTCATAAACCTGTCTGAGCGGAGTTTTAGGGTAATGCGTTCCATACCAATATTCTGATTGCGTTGGGGGATAAAAGCCACATGTTTAATTACACGGCTTGACACATGCTGGGATTTAAGTGTTTGGACTTGGGACTCTGACACTGCGCAAAGGGAGGGTAATGCTATGATCTGACATTTAGTAACAATTCAGACAATAATATATTCAAAGGTATAGGGGAAGTAATGTACCTTTGAAGAAATACATCAAAAGGGAAGTTTTCATACATATACAGCATTTAAATAAACAATAATGATAAAAACTCCAGGGAAACAAAACACACGTCATTTAACCACGTCAAGTCCGTGGCTAACTTTGACATTCCTCACATAGATGTAAAAATCAGCTTTTTTTTCGAACCCCATATATTTTCTGAAAACAGAGTCCCTGGAGAATAAAATGATGGTTGTTGCAATTTTTTATGTTGCACAGTATTTGCGCAGCCATTTATCAAACCCAGATTTTCAGGAAAAAAAAACGCTTAAATACATTTTAGTGCACAAAATATAGTACCAATTTTCTTTTTTTTATCAATAAATTACCCTTTCCGAGCTATGTTTTGTAAATTGCCATCATCCCTGAATATATGAAATTGTGAATACCTCTAAATGGGATTTTAAAGGCAATTATAGAAACATGCAAATTATATATATATATATATATATATATATATATATATATATATATATATATATATGTATGTATATATATATATATATATATGTATGTATATATATATATGTATGTATATGTTTTCGGAAAATGTATTAATACAAAAAATTTTACGTAATAAAAAGATTCCCACAATGGAAATCCAGACAAAAAACACACATGTACATGTATCATAGTGAAATAAATAGTATCACAAGTGGTATCGGTACCAATCCTGATACTATTTATTTCACTATGATACATGTACATGTGTGTTTTTTGTCTGGGTTTCCCTTGTGGAAATCTTTTTATGTAAAAAAATTTTGTATTAATACATTTTCGATTTTTTGAAAAAATATACACACACACACACATATATATTTATATATATATATATTTATGGCCCAGAGCCCTCTGACCGATACGGATAAGGATGACAAACAAGGTTAACATAAACTCGCTTACTTGAACCGGACCTGAAAGTGTGCCCTGGCCTAACGTAGGGTATACCAAAATAAGGGGGCAAAAACATACAGGTAGGGAATGCCTTTATTGATTCGAGTTTGTTACTGGGTGAGCTTGACAAAGGCCTGGGCCATCTCTACTTGCGGATTGGGTATGTAACGGGCAAAACAGGTGGACTTCCATCTACCCAACTTTTTGATAACGTGGACCGGGACCCCTTGGCGGGAGGCAGTTGAAGCCGCTCCGATACGAAATGAATGTCCGGAGTAGTGAGCCGGATTGAGGTGAAGGATGCCCAGGAGTATCCTGACATGCTCCATGAACTGGGCTGCGTTCAGTGGCTTACCGTGGAATGGCAGAAGCGGGCCAGTTCCTGGTTGATCGGCCAGAAGGGTCAACAAGCGGGTGAGAATGGCGACCGGGCACCAGCGGTTGTTGGTTTTATAAAAATGTATGTCCGTACCTGGGCCAAGCTGCTGCGTCTTGGATACTGCTATATGTAGGATGAAATGGTCTCCGTGCCTGACCAGGTGGTGCTTGCATAGCATGCGAGCTGAGGGGCTACTGGAGGTAAACTCGCCTGGCCGTAAGAAGCCGTAGAAGGCCAGGTGTATGGCTGCTTGTATAATGATACTAGTGTGGAGCCCGAAAGGTGCAGTGGCCAGAATATCAGACATGTTTCTGAAAACGTCTCCTGTGATAGGCAGGCGTTTGGCGGAGGCCGTAGGCTGGCGTTTCTGGATGCCGCGCATGACAGCCCGAATGGCGTGAAAAGTGAACAAGGAGGGTTCGGCAGGGTCCTGGAGGGACGTAAAATGTTGTACCCCAGCCAGGTATAGCCGGATCGTGTTAAAGGATAACGCCAAGTCCGAGTGGCAATGGGCAATGAAGGCCAGGACTTGCTTGACCCGGGAGGTCTCTGTGGAGTGAGATGTTAAGAAACGGTTAAAGGCCCTCCAGGCTGTTTGGTAGGCCTTGCGGGTATTGTCTGAGAGGGAGTGATTGATGAGTTGAGTTGCGGCTACTAGGTGAGGGGTTAATCCAGGGTCAGTTGAGACCAGTCCGGGATAACTGCTGACGTTGGTCCGGCTCCGGGCACCTGATCAAAAAAGGAAACTAAGTTAAAGCGGGAGAGGGCGTCCGCTGCCCGATTACATTTACCGGGGATAAAGGCACAATGAACATTAAATTGAAATAATAACGAGAGCTGGACCAGTCGCCGCAGGAAGGACATAATCTCCAGAGACTTAGACCTGCCTTTGTTAATGATTTCCGCAGTGGCGAGATTGTCCGTTGAAAAGGTCACTGTTTGACCCGACCAACTGCGGCCCCATGTGTGGGCAGCGGCTACGATGGGGTACAACTCGAATAGGGAGGGCGTCTCGGTGAAGCCCGGAATTGCCAGTATCTGAGGAGGCCAGGGGGCTGCGAGCCAGAGGTGGCCAAAAATTGCCGCAAAACCCGTGGAGGCCGCTGCGTCGGTCACGACCTGCGGTGACGAGGAGGACACGGAGGGAATGAACAGGGACACGCCATTCCAGGACGTTAGGAATTCCTCCCACATGGCAAGATCTGCTATAGCTGCGGGGTCCAGGTTGAGGACGTGCTCCGGGTCTTGTGAATGGGACAGTAGGACTAACAGGCGCGATACGAATGCGCGACCTTGAGGGATGATGCGCATAGCAAAATTAAGCATACCGAGAAGGGACTGTAGCTGCCTCTTGGTGCAAGTTCTGGTGCGGGTGAAGTCCCTCATGACCGTCCTGATGCGGCTTAGTTTATCCGGGGGGAGGCTGGCCTGCATAGTGCTGGTGTTTAAGCTGACCCCGAGAAAGGTGATTGCCTGCGCAGGGCCCTCCACCTTGTGCTCAGCAATAGGGACGTTAAGGTTATTGAAGACCACCCTTAGTTTATCCAGATCCCCTGGAAGGGAGCCAGGTGACTCGATCAGCAGGAAGTCATCCAAATAGTGTATGACTCCCTGGCACTGGGCTACGTGCAGCAAGATCCATGCGAGAGCCTGCGCAAACGAGTCGAAGAGCCAGGGGCTACTCTTGGACCCGAAGGTTAGCTTAGTGGCAAAATAGTAGAGCTCCCTCCATTTGATGCCATGCCAGCACCAGAGAGATGGATGGATAGGAAGGAGCTTGAAGGCGTCCGAGATGTCGGCCTTGGAGAGCCATGTTCCTGTGCCTGACTTGAGAATGGCCTGGATGGCCGTATCTACGGATGTGTATTTAAGGGAGAACTCCTCAGAGGGGATAAGGGAATTAAGACTGGGGACAGAGGAAGAATAAGGCGCTGACAAATCGTAGACCAACCTAAGTTTATTGGAGAACTTGCCCTTGACAAGCCCAATAGGGCTGACTCGCCAGGTGTTAAACGGGGGCTTTGTGAAAGGGCCTATGACGAAGTCCCGGTCTAGCTCTGCCTGTAACAGCTGGTCGATGGCCTGTACATCCGTGGCTGCTGACCGCAGGTTCTGGCACTCGTGTGTAAGGTGAGGGAGAGAGACAAGTCCTGTATGAAAGCCCTGAGTAAAGCCCTGAACTAGGTAGGTGGCAAGTGAGGGGGTGGGATGATTGGCGAGGTAGACACTGAGCCACAACACGTTGACCCGGCTTAGTCAAGATCTTTTAGCCTGCTTGACCTCGCACATGAGCCTGGGATGAGCTCTATGACACCGTGTGCATACATGGAGCAGCCTGCACTGGCTGAAATTGCACGACCCGCTGTTGTAGTTGTTACAGATGGCTGCGCCTCCCATGGTCTTGACCGGGCGCCCCAGTTTATCCGTCTGCGGCAGGCGTACTGGCGCCGGTAGGCCCTGGGCAGTACCTGAGGTCGATGGACCGTCTACGGGCGGGGCTGCCACTGAGCTGGCACACCAAGTTGCGGTGTGAGTAGCCGACTGGCAAATGGCACAGAGGGGAGACCGCAGCCCCGCGAAGTGTCGGCAGAACAACTCGGTGTCCATGACACTCCAATCAGTAGGTATCTGAAATTGGGAGAGCCTGGCGGCCGCCTTAGCGGAGAAGGAGCGGTGATAGTCATAAAATGAAAAACCGCCGTATTTATACCCCAGGTCAACTACCACGTGGAGGTAACGATCCAGTTCCTCCCTCCTGCCGGGGGAGGCCGAGCAGATGACATCCCTCAGCATGCCGAAGGCCAAGGTGAACTCGGTGACAGAAAGCTTCCTGTCCAGCCTGGGGTCTTTGGCTTTGAGGACCACCGACACGTCCCCCCAAGTGTAAGCTTTGTTTTCTGCCAGCTCATGAATGGATATAAGGAGTGAAGCCAGATTGACGTCCTTGCCCTCTAGGATGTCCTTCCTGATGTTGGCTGATATTAAATGAGAAGGGTACACTACTGGTGTACACCCGGGGGTACCTGCGCTGGTGTTATCCACTGCTTGTGAAGCTGGTATTGGAGGAGAAACGACTGGGCGGGTCTCGAGGAGGGCCACCCGACTCTGAACCTCTGACATTGAGGTCGTCAGGGATGACACCAGAGTGTGAAGCTGCGTGATGGAAGCAGCGATAGAGCCCAGGGAGGCCTGCTGGGCACTATCCTCAACCGCGGCTGGGGGAGGAAAGAGGAGCCCAAAAAGTTCGGCCTTCCTGGCTGTAGCTGGAAAGGGTACACCCCTACGCCTTAACTCGGCTGTTAGCCTGGGAATGGTCCACGCTCTGAAGGACCTTTGGCTGCCACTCTCTGAGACAAGAGAAGAGGACAACGGAGCCGTGTAGTCCTCGCTGCCAGCCTGGGACATGGTGGCAAAATCCAGGCTTGGTAAGCCTATTAATCACTGGGTCCGGGTTTTCTCCTGTACGGAACCTATGAGGGTGACATGGATTACAAGACTCGTAGGAGACTCCTGAGAAAACATTTTGAAGAGAAGGATACTACCGCTCGTAAGCGTTCCCCTCCCAGATGACCCTCTCTTACCTACGGAGGCACCGTTCGACCAGGTGCAGGTTGGACCTACTGAGAACTCGACTGACCTGAGGAGATGAAGGTGAAGTTTTGTTTGAGAATCCAACACCTAAAGAGAGATGTCTAGCTAACTAGTGGAGGTGAGACTGGAAATGTGATAAATGACATAAATGAAATGAATGGACAACCGAAATTTGCTCTTTTTAGAATAACGTACGTACGACAACAGAGACGTGACTTGGTTGCGTCGCCGATGCAAAAATATTTTTTTTTTTTTTTTGAGGCAATTCAATAGTGAAATGAGGCTGATGGTCAAGGCCCCCCGATAGAAATCCGATATTGAAGAGTGGATCCGCCATGACAGAGATCTGAATCGCCATGCCACAAACTTGCGACCGAGCACGAAACGGACTCTGGAGCATGTACTGAAATGAGGCCGTTCCTGGGGCACGCCGATACGAATTTAGTACACGGAAGTGGCTATTCGTACCGGAACGTGATAAGTGAAATGAAATGAAAACCCATGACAAAGACATGAATCAAAGGACGAGCCCATGAACCCAACAGAAGAATCCTGTCTTTGGAGCATGTACCGAAATGAGGCGTAACAGCTGGGCGCACCGGAACGAATCGGTACATAACCAAATGCAACAGGATTCGAATCGGAGCGTAATAGGTGACTGAAATGATATCCCATGACAGAGACAAGTTTCAACGACTGGACAGATGGTTACCACAAAGAATCCGTCTCTGGAGCATGTACTGAAATGAGGCGTAGCAGCTGGGCGCACCAGAACGAATCGATGCATAAGGAATGCGATGGGATTCGAATTGGAGCGTAATAAGTGACAGAAATGATATGCCATGACAGAGACAAGATTCAATGACAGGACTGATGGTTTACAATAAAGAACCCGTCTCTGGAGCATGTACTGAAATGAGGCGTAGCAGCTGGGCACACCAGAACGAATCGGTGCATAACGGAATGCGACAGGATTCGCTTTGGCGCGTAATAAGTGACAGAAATGATAAGCCATGACAGAGACAAGTTTCAACGACTAGACTGATGGTTGCAACAGAGAAACCGTCTCTGGAGCATGTACCGAAATGAGGCGTAGCAGCTGGGCACGCCAGGACGAATCGGTGCATAGCAGAATGCGACAGGATTCGAATTGGCGCGTAATAAGTGACAGAAATGATATGCCATGACAGAGACAACATTCAACAACTGGACTGACGGTTACCACAAAAGAATCCGTCTCTGGAGCATGTACTGAAATGAGGCGTAGCAGCTGGGCACGCCAGGACGAATCGGTGCATAGCAACATGCGACAGGATTCGCATTGGCGTGTAATAAGTGACAGAAATGAAAGCCATGACAAAGACTAGAATCAAGGACCGTGCTTGAACCTGCGAGTGACTCAGTCTCTGGAGCATGTACAGAAATGAGGCCGAACCCTGGGGCACTTCGAAGCGAATCGGTGCATTGGAGATGCGACAGGATTCGCATCGGAGCGCGGTAAGTGACAGAAATGATGAAATGTCTTTAGAAATGGTAGAAATGAAATGATCCGACATAACAGACTGAAATGATTGAAATGACTCGAAATGATTGAAATGACTGAAATGATTGAAATGACTCGAAATGATAGAAATGACTGAAATGATTGAAATGGAATGAACCGAAATGACAGACATAGTACAAACGGCATGAAATGATTGAAATGCTTAACTTATTCGGATTTGAAACGGTCCGACCGTTTCATGATTTTGAACAACATTAGATTGCCATTGGCCGGAGTGCTCAGTTTAACGTGACAAGCAGACGGCTGTAATTTCGAAACGGTTCGATCGATTCTAACATAGAAATGATCGGGGGAGTCGTTCGGTTTGCAGCGACGTGCTACGAAACGAGGTGCCTGGTGGCACGAACGGCATGTACCGAAAAGTGATAACGGCTTCTTTCGAAGAAGGGGTAGTGACATGTAGTAACGAATACGAGTGCCACAGTTAAGACGTTCGTGCAATCTAAAGTGAGTGGTTCGTGAGTTCAGGAATCTAGTTTACGTGACTTTGTAACACATGAAATGAAATGGGTGCCGAAGCCCTACCTGCGACAGCCGGCCCAGACGTGTTTGTACGACAACGGAAAATTTCGATTTGAGTATAGCGACTCAGACGGCAATCAGACGGACGCTGACGAACGACAAGGCTTTGTCGACACTAAGGCGGACGGAACAGCGTGGAACTCACGAACCCGGCTCACTGAAAGGTCTCGAGGATAGTCGGCCCTTGATTTCTGACGTATCAGATATCGCGCACCGGAACCGACGAGGGAGCTAGGCGAACGGGCTGGTTATATACTCCACCGGGCTCCACCCATAATTCCAGGCCACCATACTGGCCTTTCCATATATATATATATATATATATATATATCATCGAGTGTCCATGTGGATTACAGTATGTAGGTAAAACCAGCAAGCCTCCTATTCGTTAGGATTAGGGAACACATTAATAATATCAAAAAAAAATTCCCCAAACATAGTCTTTCTACCACTTCAATACCGCACATAGTCAAATGACGTCCTTGACTTTGTGCGGGGGACCCCCTTTAAGGAGTTCAGGATGCTGAGAGGTGGGGCGAGTTTATGATCACGTGTAAAATATATAAATCGTCAAGGTAAGTATATATATCTATATCATCGAGTGTCCATGTGGATTACAGTATGTAGGTAAAACCAGCAGGCCTCCTATTTGTTAGGATTAGGGAACACATTAATAATATCAAAAAAAGGTTTCCCCAAACATAGTCTTTCTACCACTTCAATACCACAAATAGTCAAATGACGTCCTTGACTTTGTGCGGGGATATCTGAATGATGCCTGCAGCTACAGGCATCACTCAGATATCATTCTTTCCAGCCGAGCACGATAAGAACGATCATAGTGGCAGTTCTGCCGCTTAATCGCTCTTATAGGCGACGATGGGAGGGGACTCCCCCCCCCTCCCGCCGCCATACGGTGCTTCTCTGGGCTCTCCCGTGCCATCGGGGGCCCGAACAAAGAATCGGGCAGCGGCGGATGACGACGATAGAGATTTCCGGTGGCCAGATGGTCACCAGTCATCTCTATGACCGTCAGAGGCCCGGGCGCGATGTTATGACTTCGCGCCTGGGTTCCCGGATGTAAACGAAGCCCGGAACGCGGCTGTCAGCATGCGATGAGTGAATTTATTTTCCGATCTCATCTCATGCTTTCTAACCTTGAGGAGAGATGTGGGGGTCTTATTGACCCCGCATCTCTCCATAAAGGGGACCTGTCAAATATATTCCTATTACAAGGGATGTTTACATTACTTGTAATAGGAATAAAAGTGATCAAAAAAATAAAAATGTAAAAAAAAAAGTGTAAAAATTAAACAAATTAAGTAAAATAAAAAAATGTTAAAATGCCCCTGTCCCCTGTAGCTTGCGCTCAGAAGCAAACGCACACGCAAGTCCAGCCCACATATGTAAATGACGTTTAAACCACACATGTGAGGTATCGCCGCATGCGTTAGAGCGAGAGCAACACTTCTAAACCTCCTCTGTAACTCTAAACTGATAACCTGTAAAAATTTTCAAAGCGTCGACTATGGAGATTTTTAAGTACCGAAGTTTGTCGCCATTCCATGAACCTGCAAAATTTTAAAGCGTGACATGTTAGGTATCCATTTACTCGGCGTAACATCATCTTTTACATTTTACAAAAAAATTGGGCTAACTTTACTGTTTTGTTATTTTTTTAATCTATAAAACCGTTTTTTTTCCAAAAAAAAGGCGTTTGAAAAATGATTGCGCAAATACCGTGCGAGATAAAAAGTTGCAATGACCGCCATTTTATTCCCTAGGGTGTCTGATAAAAAAAAGTTAATTTTTGGGGGTTCTGAGTAATTTTCTAGCAAAATAATGATGATTTTTACATGTAGGAGAGAAGTGCCAGAATAGGCCCGATATGGAAGTTTAAAGAGGTACACCAAAGACATCCTAAGGGACTCATATTTTATGGGATAGATCAGATTAAGGGTCACTGGAGAGGTGACAACAAGAAGATAAAAGTGTCACAAAATGAGACCAAATGGATATACAGGTTGGGGTCTCTATATCATGGAGGCCTCAACATTGATATCGATTTAAATAGTTTCATATCCAGCTTCTGACCGCTAGTTTTAAATATTTTTAATACTTAGAATATTTAAAGGAGACGTCCAGCTGGAGCTCGTTTGACTGGGCTTCTACTAAGGGTCACTGGAGCGCAATTCGTTTTGCACTCCTGTGACCCATTTTTCAGCAGAGAGCGGTCTGAAGTCTGCTGTCTGCTGACGTCACCAGGAATCAGTCCAGGCACTGTGTCATCCCGACAATGAAGTCTGGATCCGCCAGGTGCCTGGACTGAGGCCCGGCTCAGCCTCTCAACCAGCCGATGAGATGGCCACTCCCCACCCCCTCCACAACTTGGCGCTCCAACGAGTGGGGAGGAGCAGAGAGGAGAGCTGCTGACTGATAGGCAGCGGCACACCTCTTGGGGATCTGTGAGAACCGAACCATCTGCGATGTTCGATCGCTCGGTTCTCAGTGCAGAGGCATCGGGGGGGACAGATGCAGCATCCACCTAGGTAAGTATGATGGGTTAAAAAAAAAAAAACATACTTCTCTTTTAAGCATATGAACCTAATACCATTACACTTACCATTTATGGATATTATTATCCAGGATACATTTATATACACATAGTTCAGATATAGTCCAAGTTTTCTTTTTTCCATGATTCATACTATCTGGAATGGTGGTCATTTAATATATTAACCACTTGCCTACCGGGCACTTAAAACCCGACCCCCCCCCCCCCCCCCCCCCCTCCTGTCCAGACCAATTTTCAGCTTTCAGCGCTGTTGCACTTTCAATGATAATTATGTGGTCATACAACACTGTACCCAAATGAAATTTTTATAATTTTTCCCCACAAATAGTGCTTTCTTTTGGTGGTATTGGATCACCTCTGCAGTTTTTATTTTTTGTTAGAAAAAAATTAAAAAGACCGATTTTTTAAAAAATATATATATTTTTTTATTTTGTTATAAAATTTTGCAAACAGGTAATTTTTTCTCCTTCATTGATGTATGCTGATGGGGCTACACTGATGGGCACCAATTGGCTGCACTGGTGGGCACTGATAGGTGGCACTGGTGTGCACTGAGAGGTGGCTCTGATGGGTGGCACTGATAGGCAGCACTGGTGTGCACTGGGAGGTGGCACTGATGGGCACCAATGGGCTGCACTGGTGGGCACGGATATGCGGCACTGGTGTGCACTGAGAGGTGGCACTGATGGGTGGCACTGAAGGGCATTGATAGGTGAAACTGGTGGGCACTGATAGGTGGCAGTGATGGGCACTGATGGGTGCCAGTGATGGGCACTGATGTAATGGGCACTGATCGGCACTGGTAGGTTACACTGATAGGCAGCACTGCTGGCACCACTGGTGGGCATTGATACGTGGCACTTGTGGGCATTGATAGGTGGCACTCATGGGCATTGATAGGTGGCACTGGTGGGCACTGTGAGCACTGGCAGGTGGCACTGGCAGGGGGTACTGATTGGCACAGATGAGGCAGATGTGCCTCCTTCCTCTCCGGGACCGATGTCACTTGCACATAAGCCAGTGATCAGCTTTTTGTTCTCCTCACGCTGTCAGTGTGAGGAGAAAAAAGACGATTACCAAGCTTCTGTTTACACGTGTGATCAGTTACCATTGGCTGACAGCTGATCACGTGGTAAGGGGCCAGGACCGGCCTCTTACTCGGATCTGTGATCACCCGAGTCTCGGTGACTCGATGATCACAGCGTGCGCTGCGCATGCCCTGTAGGGGGCGTACGGGGAGCGTGCAAAGGAGAGGCCGGCACATGGCGGCCTCCCGGAAATTCAGGTCCGCGCTGTAGCCGTCATTCGGCTATAGTGCAGACGCCAAGTGGTTAAAAGAAGGAAAATAATGTGGCGCATACTCAGTATAATAAAGCAATAATACCTAAATAAGTCTAATAACAAAGTGCAATAATCAAATGAGAAACGTAATAAAAAATAACATCAAAATATAGAACTTGCATGAAACTGTGCAAAAATTCTTCAAAAAAATTTCAGAGTACATCAAAGTGATAATGAGTGCAAGGAAATGTAATGTCCAATCAAGGATAGAAAATAATTCATAAAATGAAGTGCTTGTGCAAGTTATCAGGAAGCATCCAATTCATCCAAGCGAATCCAATTACTTGCACAAGCACTTTATTTAATGAATTATTTTCTATCCTTGATTGGACATTACATTTCCTTGCACTCATTATCACTTTGATGTACTCTGCAATTTTTTTGAAGAATTTTTGCACAGTTTCATGCAAGTTCTATATTTTGATGTTATTTTTATGAAGTTTCTCTTTTGATTATTGCACTTTGTTATTAGACTTATTTAGGTATTATTGCTTTATTATACTGAGTGTGCGCCACATTATTCCCCTTCTTTTATCCATTTAGTGTGAGAACACCTTGTTATGTTGGCAGCTATTCATTCATCTCCCCAGGTTTTCTATAGTGGTTTGTGCATTACTATTTTTTATAGATTTAATTTATTGATATTTTAATTTATTATATATATATATATTTTTTTATATATACAAACACTTTTGTGGACATCTTCATGCTAGTTTTTCATTGCTTGGGGTATTGATATAGTTATCTCGTAGATTCCATTATGTAAAGTTTTTATAAAGTGTTTTAAGCTTTCTAAAATGGATTGAATAAATGTGACTTTTTACCGTATAATATCTGCATTGCAATAACCATCAAGTAAATGTATAGCGCAGACTGCTTGTCAACAACTCACACAGCCACTGGAGGCGTGGTCATGTCTGTTATACATACTGAAAAGAGGGACCGTATTTGACTCACTCTGGGATTCAATAAAACTCTACGGAGCCATCAGGTTTTGTCACTTTACATCAAATTTTGGAATGGGATATAGACGCTATGCCCGGCATTGAGGGGCTACGTTTTATTTCCGCGTTACTAGCCAACGCGGCGATTAACGTGCCCTGTTGATATGGCAACCGCACGACATATAAGCCGTGAGGTGCACCAAGATGGTGCCGCTTCTGATGACGAAATGCGTAAGGAGGAGCTTGCGGTTGTGAGTGTCAATCTTTTCCATTCATCCATATGTGAACTTACCACATGCCCCCAGCCATTGGGGAAGAGAAATCGATTTGGCACCTCTGTTCGGATGCACTTTACCCCTGCAGGGGTAGAGATTTCTGATGAGTGTGAAAATAGGCCTGGGGGAGGGGTCAAATTGTTAATTTGCCTAAAAAGAAGGATATTTAGAGTTAAACGTTGCATCTCTGGTTAATTGATGATAAAAAAAGGTGTGGCGCTAAATTATATATCAACTTCCAAAATATCAATTTGTGTGATTACCTCTCATGGAAATTCCAACAATCAAAAAAAACGGAATTGCAATAAAATGAAGTGACGAATCAATAAATAAATTACTGTATTTATTGGTGTATTAAAACACGCACTTTTTCACCCTGAAAATCGGGTGCAAATAGCGTGTGCGTGTTATACGCCAATACTTCAATTTTAGCTGCCTCGGAGGGGGCAGGGAGGGGGCGAGACAAGTGCCTTCAGATTACATACAGTGAGAATCTCCTATTTACTTGGCGGCCTCTGTAATAGGAAGTCCCGTCTCCTGGGCCGCCATTGGACCACTGTCGTGTCTATCATAGGAGATTCTCACTGTATGTAATCTGTCTGTGCTCGTCCCGCCCCCCCCCCCCCCCCTAGTTGTTATGGTGTCAGGATGATTGAAGCGCATTATTTCTACTAATACATTGTAATTTAAAATGAAATGGTTCAACTCACCATAATGCAGAATCAGTGGGAGCCCTGAGGGTGTCACTTGCCACGTCACTTGTCACCAAATGCGGATTGTCACTCGTCACCAAATGCGGATTGTCACTTGCCACGTCACCTGCCACACCTTGTGGATTGTCACATGCCACGTCACCTGCCACACCTTGCGGATTGTCACTTGCCATGTCACCTGCCACCAGATGTGGATTGTCACTTGCCACGTCACCTGCCACACCTTGAGGAATGTCACTTGCCACGTTACCTGCCACCAGATGTGGATTGTCATTTGTCACGTCACCTGCCATCAGATACAGATTGTCACATGCCACGTCACCTGCCACACCTTGCGGATTGTCACTTGCCATGTCACCTGCCACCAGATGTGGATTGTCACTTGCCACATCACCTGCCACACCTTGCAGATTGTCACTTGCCACATCACCTGCCACACCTTTGCGGATTGTCACTTGCCATGTCACCTGCCACACCTTGTAGATTGTCACTTGCCACATCACCTGCCACACCTTGCGGATTGTCACTTGCCACGTCACCTGCCACACCTTTGCGGATTGTCACTTGCCACGTCACCTGCCACCAGATGTGGATTGTCACTTGCCACGTCACCTGCCACACCTTGTGGAATGTCACTTGCCACGTTACCTGCCACCAGATGTGGATTGTCATTTGTCACGTCACCTGCCATCAGATAAAGATTGTCACATGCCACGTCACCTGCCACACCTTGCGGATTGTCACTTGCCATGTCACCTGCCACCAGATGTGGATTGTCACTTGCCACGTCACCTGCCACACCTTGCAGATTGTCACTTGCCACATCACCTGCCACACCTTTGCGGATTGTCACTTGCCATGTCACCTGCCACATCTTGCAGATTGTCACTTGCCACATCACCTGCCACACCTTGCGGATTGTCACTTGCCACGTCACCTGCCACACCTTTGCGGATTGTCACTTGCCACGTCACCTGCCACACCTTGCGGATTGTCACTTGCCATGTCACCTGCCACCAGATGCGGATTGTCACTTGCCACATCACCTGCCACACCTTTGCAGATTGTCACTTGCCATGTCACCTGCCACACCTTGTGGATTGTCACTTGCCACGTCACCTGCCACCAGAAGCGGATTGTCACTTGCCACATCACCTGCCACACCTTTGCGGATTGTCACTTGCCATGTCACCTGCCACACCTTGCGGATTGTCACGTCCCTGCTAAGGTGGTGTTGTGCTTGTCTTTTGCTTCTTTGTCCCAGAGTCAGGCAGCAGAGAGATAATGTAATCTCTCTGCTGCCCAGGTGCCTGCACAGTGAGGGCGGAAGTTACTGCAGGGATGCGGGGGCGGTGAGAGATGATGTCATCTCTCTGCTCCCCTGCCCGCTGGCTCAATGATTGGCCAGCTTCCCACTCACACCTAGCCTGCTCTCACGCGCCCACACACTGAGCCACATGCGTATACACCCAACTGCCTACAAACCGAGCCGCCCGGTCTGCCCGTGGAGCCGCACGCTCTGTCATCAGCCCCACGGAGTTGCCCGTTCTCTCCTCCACTCGTGGAGCCGCCCGCTCTCTCCTCCACTCGTGGAGCTGCCCGCTCTCTCCTCCACTCGCTGAGCCGCCTGCTCTCTCCTCTCCTCCACCCGGCCTGCAATAAATTTCTCAGGGGTGGCAATTGCTCCGTTGCCCCCCCCCCCTGGATCCGCCCCTGGACTGAAGAGGCTGCATTGATGGGCAATGGTGAGGCTGCAGCATTGATGGTAATGGTGAGGCTGCTGCATTGATGGCAATGGTGAGGCTGCAGCATTGATGGTAATGGTGAGGCTGCTGCATTGATGGTAATGGTGAGGCTGCTGCATTGATGGCAATGGTGAGGCTGCAGCATTGATGGTAATGGTGAGGCTGCTGCATTGATGGCAATGGTGAGGCTGCAGCATTGATGGTAATGGTGAGGCTGCTGCATTGATGGCAATGGTGAGGCTGCAGATGGGCCCTGTCCCTTATTTTGCTTCAACGTTCATTATTTAAAGTTTATGTTTTTTTTCCCCTGAAACTTCCCTCTTAAAATGAACGTGCGTGTTATACGCCGATTAAATACGGTACCTAAAAAGATCTTCACAAAGAAAAAAAACATGAAGATTTTTTTTAGGTAATTTATTTATTTATTGATTCATCATCGCTTTATTTTATTGCATTTCTGTGCGTTTTTGTTTGATTGTTGGAATCTTCATGAGAGGTGATCACACACATTGATATTTTGGAAGTCGACATATATGAGTTGGCGCCACATCTTTTTTTTTTTTTTTATCATCGATCAATTTAATTTGAGTGGTTCGTTCACTTTTAAAGGGGCAGCTTCACTCGACACTCTTCACCAAATTCCTGCCGCCATTTCTCGTACATTTTAAACACCTATTTTTCATCTCTGGTGGCGTCTAGAAATGACATTTATCATTTAGAGGACGCGGCCTTCAGAGAAGAAGTAATTCACACCTTTTACCTGGGATCTCCTCTCCTCTCCCCCCCCCCCCCACCCCACCCCGGATTCAGCCACCTGCACTTCTCCGAGACTTGCATTAAACTTTGGGAGACAATGGTGCTTGTCTTCTAAATGGTAATTATATGAAATATCAGAGCCAGAGTCAAATGGCCCATAAAACCGCAGACCCGCGGCTGGCCTGTCCCTGAGCTCCAGGCTCACAGTCCATTTACTGAGAGATGATTGAGAGAGCACTAAAGCTGCGATTTATAGGGGTCGCTTTATTGGATAGACAGAGCATCCCTCTCCTCCCCAGTCGCTGTCCATCCACAGAGCCCCCTCTAAGTTCAAGGTTTATAATCCTGTCTAAGACAAGACAGTTTTAATGGAAACGGGTGTCTGGGGACATGAGGAGGAATGAAACAATGTGACAAGTGTTACATCTTGGTCTGGCTAAATGTCACCAAGACTCCTCGTTCTACACACACCCCCCCCCCCCCCCCCCCCCGACACATGGCCAGCAAAATGTAATGGCGTCTAACCTTCCACCATCCCTGTGCCGCCCCGTCTCACACCGCCCCCCACGCAACGCGGATTACTATAGAAATGTTACTCGGAAACTTTCTGTTGTTTTGAAGATTGGGTACAGTAGATATTACAACGCACACATCCTTGGAGTTATGGGGAATGTTTAAAGCCAAACTTCATTCATTTATTTTTTTGGGATATAGCGAAGAATGATTAGAATGTACACCGACCAGCCATAACACTGTAAGCACCCATCTCATATTAGGTAGGTCCCCCTTTTGCCACCAAAAACAGCCCTGGCCCCAGGACCGTTTTTTTAAGGCAGGGCAAAAGGGGCAGCTGCCCTGGGCCCTGTCATTGTTGTGAGGCCCAAAGCAGCTACCTCATACTTGCTAACTATCCTGGTTCAAATTCCCTTGCCCCTTGAGGGTTTAGGCCTGTGCTGTGTCCCAACATCTCAGTTTGAAGTGCTGCTACTAATGCTGCCCAGCTCTGCCCTATTGTTGTGTACAGATGACTCACCTGCAGACCCTGTGTTTACATGTAAATTACCGGCATTCATATGTAAATAGAGGTGGCCGGCAGCATTGATATGTATATCATGCCCCCCGAGGTCATATGCACAGTAATCTCTAGCAACCAATAAACAAGCAGAAATCACATGCTGTAACCTCTAGCAATTAACCAGTGAGCTGTAATGTGTGCTGTAACCTCTAGCAACCAGTCAGTGAGCGGTAATGATACACTGTAACCTCTGGCAACCAATCGTAATAGCTGCCAGATCTGATTTGGTAAACTGATTTTGAGTCTATCTGCTATTTATTGTATGTCTCAGAGCAGGTGGAGAGTGAAACTGCATGGGGGGGGGGGGCAAGAAAAGTTTTGCCCAGGGTCCAAGCAATATTAAAGACAGCCCTGCCTGGCCCATCAAGGCATGGTCTCCACTAGACCTCTGAAGGTAGGCTGTGGTATCTGCTTCTGCCAGCTTGCCTTCTTCCTAGGAATACAGTTTCCATGAGGGGGGTGTACTTGGTCAGCGACAGCGTTTTATGTGGGTGCCAAGTAACATCCACAACCCAAGGTTTCCCAGCAGAACATTGCCCCAAAGGATCATACTTCCTCTGCCCACTTCCTATACAGCATCCTGATGGCATCTCTTCTCCAGGTAGGTGACGCACCCGGCAATCCACACGGTGTAAAATGTGAAGTGATTCATCAGACCAGGCCACCTTCTTCCTTGCTTCGTGGTCCAGTTCTGATGCTCACGTGCCCATTGAAGACGCTTTTGGCTGTGGACACCATGGGCACCCTGACCGCTCTGCGGCTACCCAGCCCCATACACTACAAACTGCGATGCTCTGTGTGTACTCACCCCCTTCTATCAGAACCAGCAATAATGTTTTCACTAATTTGAGCTCTTCTGTTGGATCATACTCAGGGGCGGCCTGTCCATTAAGGGTGCATGGGCGCTACCTACCCCCCCCCCCCCAATCCATGCATCCTGGGGGGTTGAAGCACCTGATTAGAGCAACAGGCTCTAATAGGCTTTAAAATAGGGTGTGCTCTGGGCGCAGAGAATGCAAACCAAGCCTGCCCAGGTGTGTTACAATAGCGAAGGATAATTCACTATTGTAACACTGATCCTACTCCCAGCCAATTAGGAAGCGGGTCTTGAGACCCGTTACTCAACTGCCTAGGAGGAGGAGAGGAGACGCATGGGGTAATGGCGGTAATGAGGAGGAGGAGAGGACACAGGAGCCGCTGCCCACCACCTGCCACCTAGATGGGGTAAGTGCCAGACCGACCATCAGCCTCCACTGATCGGACTACATATGTAGGCAGGTGCAGTCTCCTTTCTCCACTGCATGTGGAGCTCTTCCGCAGAGCAGTTGGAGAGGAGGTCAAGAATAACATGGTTTCCCTATGGTATTCTGGGTCACTTTAGTTTGGGTCCAGTGTTGTATGACTGCGCAATTGTCATTCAAATTGCGACAGCGCTGAAAGCTGAAAATTGGACTTGGCAAGGAAGGTGTCTAAGTGCCTGGTATTGAAGTGGTTAATGATAAAAGTAAAAAGAACAACGTAGTCAAAACATAGCAAAAGTTCAGTAACCAGAATGGATAGTCAGTCAAGCCAGAAGTCAGGGGTCAATGTAGTGGAACAGCAAGCAGGATCTGGAGCCAGAAGGGATGTCAGCGAATCTAGTCTTTAACTGCTTGCCGCCCGCCCACTGTCAAATGATGGCGGGTGATGCAGCTCTTGTTCTGGGATGCTGTCACATGACAGCGGCCCAGAACGGCTGCCTTCGCATGCCTGCAGTGGCGTGCAGCGCGCAATCGTGGCCGCGCCGTGTTGCTAGGACACGGCACGACCCCGATCTGTGTAAAGAGGCTCTTTAACCATGTGATCGGCTGCATCTAATCACAGCTGATCACATGTAAACATGGAGTTTACGGTAATCGGCTCTCCTCGCCTCACACTGACAGAGTGTGAGGAGAGAAGAGCCGATCAGCGGCATCTCCTCACAGGGGAACATCTAGGGATGTAATCAGGGCACTGATCATCAGTGTCCTGATTACAATAAAGAAATAAAGTGTCTAAATACAGTGCCCACCAATGCCAGCATACAGTGCCCACCAGTGGCAGCAATCAGTGCCCACAACTGCCCACAAGTGCCACAAATCAGTGCCCATTAGCCATGCCAGTCAGTGCTGGCAATCAGTGCTGCCCATCACTGCTGTCCATCAATGCCACCCATCAATGCCCATCTGTACCGCCTATCCATGCCACCTATCCGTGCCCACCAGTGCCGCCTATCAGTGCCCGTCACTGCCGCCTATCAGTGCCCAACAGTGCTGCCTATTAGTGCCCATCAGTGCCACCTAACAGTGTCCATCAGTGCCGCCTATCAGTGCCACCTATTAGTGCCCATAAGTGAGGCATATTAGTGCCTCCTCATCATTGCCACCTCATCAATGCCCACCAGTTCAGCCTCTCAGTGCCTATCGGTGCTGCCCAGGGGTCAAGTCCTGGGGAAAAAAGTGTGGGAACTCCCACCCAAGATCCACTCCTCCACCAAAAAAAATAAAAAATGATACGCTCATATGCACAAACGCTTCAAAAGTGGTATTTTTCATCCAATTTTCGTATTGTGTGTATGAAGCTTAACTGTTAGTACGTAAAAAAAAAAACAATCCTCACTAAACATAAATACGGTAATTCTCTGAATAATCAGCATTCATTCAATTGTGCTTCCATGCAAATGTGAACATCATGTTCTGATCTTTATTGGGGAATGTTATTTTGTATATAGAGTGTTTATGTGGTGAGTTTACACTTTTCATTGAACAGAGTTTGGATAACACAGGGTTAAACGGAAAGGTCATAAATGAACTGCACATTATCTGGACAGAATGCTTGGGGAGATAGTGATGTGTTCCTGATTAGGAGATGTATGTTAGCTTGGGGGGCTGCAAACTCTGCAGGGGCTCCAACACACACTCGCTGCTATTCCAACCCTTCACATATTTCCACATAAACTTCCCTTCTGGCATTAAACTTTGCCAGGTATTGTGTCCAGCTTACCACCCCAAACTGATATTCCTCCCTCAGCTCACCTCTCTCCCTGCATGTCCTGTGAGCAGAATAGCTGTGCTCCTCCTCTGGGTTCTCTCATCATATGGCACTGAAGATAGAGGAGGGGGGATTCAGTGGGACACACAGAGCAAGTATGCAGGAGACTGTGGGGGGGGGGGGGGAGACAGAAAATCAGAAGGGGCCGGCGAAGAGGAGCGCATCACAAGAGGTCTAACTAAATACAATCTCTTAGCAGCAGGGACCTGATCTACCCCTTAGCTAGCTGTGATTGACAGGTAGATTAAAGCGGAAGCTGTCATGGGGCCCCCTACTGGCAATGCCTGAATGGTCAGGTGTGCGGCACTTACTATTGTGAGCTGTGTCGGCGGCTGCTGGTGTAGCACCTGCCACACAGCTCACATACTTCAAAGTCTTGCAGGACACGGCTGTCAATGGGAACTGAGTTCCTGTTATGGAAAAAGTACAGGAACTCCGTTCCCATGTGTTCCCGCAGGACTTGAGCCCTGGTGCCGCCTCATCAGCGCACATCAGTGAAGGCGGAAAATTACAAAATGTACTGAGAGAAAAAAAGAACGTTTTTTTTTTGTAAAAAAATAAAAAACCCAGCAGTGATTAAATACCACCAAAAGAAAACTCTATTTGGGTGAAGAAAATGATAAAAAAAAATTGTTTGGGTACAGTGTACAGGGCAGGACTTAGGGTGGTGGGGGCCCCTGGGCTTGAGTCACTTTCAGGCCCTACCTTCTATATTAATTTGCCACCATCTGGTGCCGTAACAATATAATCGATCCAATCGTTATTTGAAGTGCCAAGCTACTTTTAAAAGGTGACTGGTACCGTAGACAGTGTTAAATGTTGGCTTGAAAAGCTTTTTTCCAATAAATAAATAATGATTAAAAAAGTTCAAAGTGATCAAGTGTTTATTGCAATGCACAAATGTCTGGGTCAGAATGAGAACATAAAACACTTATTTACCTGGAAAACATATTGAAAAATAATCAACTACCTTGTAAGGTTGCAATCATAACAAATCAATTGCAAGAATATAACAAAATAACTAATTGAACAAAGTGCAAGATAAATTGTACATCCTACTCCTGAGTATTACGATACCACATGTGTGGGACTTTTCCACAGCCTGGCCACTTAGAGAGGCCCAACATGCAGGGAGCGCCATCACGTGTTCTAGAAGAATAAATTACACATCTAACTTCTTGACTACCTATTACAATTTTGACACGTGACACTGACGTGGCACTGATGACAGATGGCACTGATGACAGATGGCAATAATACGTGGCACTGATGACAAATGACACTAATACGTGGCACTGATGACACGTGACACTGATGTGGCACTGATGACACGTGACACTGATGTGGCACTGACGACAGATGGCACTAATACGTGGCACTGATGACAAATGACACTAATACGTGGCACTGATGACACATGACACTGATAACAGATGGCACTAATACGTGACACTGATTACACGTGACACTGATGACAGATGGCACATGGCACTGGAGACATGTGGCACTGGGGACAGATGGCACTGTGGACAGATGGCACTTATACGTGGCACTGATGACACGTGACACAGATGGCACTAATATGTGGCACTGATGACACGTGACACTGATGACAGATGACACTAATACGTGGCACTGATGACACATGACACTGATGACAGATGGCACTAATATGCGGCACTGATTACATGTGACACTCATGACAGATGACACTAATATGTGGCACTGCTGACAGATGGCACTAATACGTGTGACTGATGACACGTGACACTGATAACAGATGGCACTGGGGACAGGTGGCACTGGGGACAGGTGGCACTGATGACAGATGGCACTTATATGTGGCATTGGGGACAGGTGGCACTGGGGACAGATGGCACTGGGGACAGGTAGCACTGATGACAGATGGCACTTATACTTGGCAGTGGCACTGATGACAGATGGCACTGGGGACAGGTGGCACTGGGGACAGGTGGCACTAGGGACAGGGGGCACTGATGACACATGACACTGACAGATGGCACTTTTACATGGCACTGGGGATAGATGGCACTGGGGACCGGTGGCACTGGGGACAGGTGGCACTGATGACACGTTACACTGATGACAGATGGCACTTATACGTGGCACTTGGGACAGGTGGCACTGGGCACAGGTGGCACTGATGACAGATGGCATTTATACGTGGCAGTGGCACTGATGACAGATGGCACTTATACGTGGCACTGGGGACAGGTGGCACTGGGGACAGATGGCACTGAGGACAGGTGGCACTGATGACAGATGGCACTTATACCTGGCACTTGGGACAGGTGGCACTGGGCACAGGTGGCACTGATGACAGATGGCACTTATACGTGGCAGTGGCACTGATGACAGATGGCACTTATACGTGGCACTGGGGACAGGTGGCACTGGGGACAGATGGCACTGAGGACAGGTGGCACTGATGACAGATGGCACTTATACGTGGCACTGGGGACAGGTGGCACTGGGGACAGATGGCACTGGGGACAGGTGGCACTGATGACAGATGGCACTTATACGTGGCACTGAGGACAGGTGGCACTAGGGACAGGTGGCACTGGGGACAGGTGACACTGGGGACAGGTGGCACTGGGGACAGGTGGCACTGGGGACAGATTATCATGGCACTAGTGACAGCGTTTTTTTTTTTTCCCTCCTCACAGGCTGTCTCTGTGAGGGGGAGAGCCGGCGATGAGAGATGATCTCATGAGATCATCTCTCATTGGACACTCAGATCAGTGCTAAATGGCCGCTGTGATTGGCCATTTCGCATGATCTGTGATTGGCTGTGTCCAAGGGACACGGCCAACACAGAACTTCCCCGATGCGCGCCTGCGGCACGCATCGGGGAAGTAAACAAGAGGACGTCCAGGGACGCCATCCCAGCAATTGCTGTCCACGCTGTAGCCTGCTATAGCGCGGACGTCTAGTGTAAAGAATTAACAGGCAGGGCTCGCAGGGCCCCCTATTGGACGGGGCCCATGGGCTTGAGCCCCGTCAAGCCCTATGGACAATCCGGCCCTGACAGTGTAGCATGACCACGCAATTGTCATTCAAAGTGCGACAGCGCTGAAAGCTGAAAAATGGCCTGGGCAGGAAGGGATTGTTAGTGCCTGGTAGGCAAGTGGTTAAACAGGATCGCAGGAGATAGTCTCTTGTGATGTTGACCAAGGCGAAGGCAGAGCTCCTCTGAACTGGACGGCTTAAGCAGGCAGGACTGACGAGCAGGATATCATCAACAGGTGAGTAAATGTGGTGGGAGATAGGAGCTGGCAATTAGCCGACAGCTGAGCGGCCAGCTCAGAGAAGGAAGGGCTGAGCCCAGCCCTGACACAAATTTCCCCTGACTTCTATGTGATAGGTGTCAGAGAGAATAGGAAATGGGGGAAATTCTAAGATTGTGGGGGGAGCGGCACGGTATGGCGGCGTATCCTTGCCGACTAATCCAAGTTGTATGCCCCCTGGGGTTCTTGGGATACACTAGGCGAATGATGTGGGTCACTAGCCCTGCACAGGGAGTAACATCTCGCCCGATCATCAATGCCCGGGCCCTGGCAGAGGCTGCGGTCATGTGAAGAATCTTACATTAAGGCAGTCCCCAAGATGTGCAGTGAATGTGCGGAGTTCCTCCTTAAGATGTTTCATCCCAAAACACTACACACTTGCACTGATGTATGTGGTATGCTCACTCCACCAGTCCTACGTACCTCCATTACCCCACTTCCAGTAATGGAGTCCTGCCGAGCACATAGCGGGCTCCATACGTGCTCATTACCCTTTCCTTCCCGCACCTAGTGATCAGGCCTTGTATCTCTGTATAGTTAGTCTGCTCCCCGTGACCCAGAGGAGACAGACAGCTCGGGAGGGAGTCAGAGCACTGAACCCCTCGCTACTGGAGGACCTGTGACCTAAGCAGGTACCACGTCAAATGTACTTCCTGACAAAGTACACTTACCTACCATTCAAAGCCAGTCTGGTCTAAACTCTCCATCCGGCCAACCCAAGGGGTACCAGGATCTTTACCTGACACTAATCCCAAAAGGGAGGAACACCTACAACACCCACAACATACCTTTAACCCTGTGTCCATGCTGCTCTCCCCCTTCGTGACTTCCTTTTCTGTAATAACCCCTCCCCCTGCACAAGTCTGTTTTTGGCTAAAGTTGCCCTTTCCATTCCCTATTCTCTTCTCCTATCTCCATGACCTCTTCTGGAAGTCTTCAGTGTTTAGGGGAGCAGTATAATTCCCTACTCCTTTTTTGAGTCCTAAAGGATGAAGCATTGGCGTTCGTCTAGGAGGCCAAACTAAAGGTTTCCCCTGAATAACAAGGGTCTGGTATGTGTTTTTAGGGTGGACCCCACGCAGACCTTCCCCCTTCATGATAAGGGTCTACTATGAATTATAAGGGGTCTGCCACATGTTTTTCTATCATATGCACGGCTTGTAGCCTGGTAGGGGCCCTGCTCGCTGTCCCATCCTTTCTTAGCCACACAGGCTGTATACCAGAATAAAGGGTCTGGTATAGATTTTTAAGAGAGACTCCATGCAACAAAAAAAAAATGGCTTGGGGTCTCCATAATATTCATACCTGACCCTTTTTTTAGATGAGGGTCTGGTATGGGTTTTTAGGGTGGAACCCACTCAGACCCCAGGCTGTATACCTGAATAAGGGTTTGGTATGGATTTTTAAGAGGGACGCCACACAAAAAAAATGGCTTGGGGCCCCCTAATATTAATTCCTGACCCCTATTCTAGATAAGGGTCTGGTATGAGTTCTTAGAGGGGACCCTACACAGACCACCCCCCTCATGATAATTGGCTACTATGGATTCTAAAGGGACCACCACATGTTTGTTTATATAATTTGCACGGCTTGCAACCTGTTAGGGGCCATGCTCACTGTCCCATCCTTTCTTAGCCTCACAGGCTATGTTCCTCTATAAGGGTCTGGTATAGATTTTTAAGAGGGACTCCATGCAAAAAAAATATAAAAATGGATTGGGGTCCCCCTAATATTCATACCTGACCATTTTTCTAGATGAGGGTCTGGTATGGGTTTTTAGGGTGGACCCCACACAAATTCCCCCCCCCCCCCACACTCATGATAAGGGTCTGCTATGGATTCTAAGGGGGCCACCACATGTTTTTTTATTTTATTTGCATGGCTTGTAGCCTGGTGGGGGCCATGCTCATTGTCCCATCCTTTCTTAGCCACGCAGGCTGTATACCTGAATAAGGGTCTGGTACGGATTTTTGAGAGGGACTCCATGCAAAAAAAATAGAAAAATGGATTGAGGTCCCCCTAATATTCATACCTGACCTTTTTTCTAGATGAGGGTCTGGTATGGATTCTTAGAGGGGACCCTACACAGACCGCCCTCCCCCTTATCATAATTGGCTACTATGGATTCTAAAGGGACCATCACATTTTTTTTTATATCATTTGCATGGCTCGTAGCCTGTTAGGGGCCATGCTCGCTGTCCCATCCTTTCTTAGCCACGCAGGCTGAATAAGTGTGGATTTTTAAGAGGGACTCCACACACAAAAAATGGCTGGGGTCCTCCTAATATTCATACCTGACCCTTATTCTAGATAAGCGTCTGCTATGGGTTTTTAGGGGGGGGGGCCTCACACAACCCCCTCATGATAGGGGTCTGCTATGCATTATAATGGGGCCTCACATATTTTATTTTTTTCCTTTGTTTTGCACGTCATGTAGCCTGGTAAGCTTCAGGAAGAGGGACCGTGCTTGCTGCCCCTCCTTTCTTAGCCACCCAGGCAGTATTCCGGAGGGTTTGGATTTTTAATAGGGATCCCACACACAAAAAGAAAAAAAAATGGTTTGGGTCCCCCTAATATTCATACATGAGCCTTATTCTAGGTAGGGGGTAAGGTTGCCACCTGTCCAGGATTCACCCGGACAGTTCAGGTTTGGAATCATGTGTCCGGGTTTCAAACTGCCTGAAATTCAGACTATTATTCAGACTGGACTATGGCCTCCCAGCAGGGTTGCTGACTCCAGTTGTCTAAGCTGAGAGTGTCTGTTACACTCATTCACACTGCCCAAAGCAGCACTAACAACCCCCTCCCCCAACATACAGACGGGAGAGGAGAGAGGGCTCGATCTGCTCCTCTTCCCCCCACACCTACCCCTCTGTGTCTGCCCCACACTCCAATCCCCGGCACTGTGCCTCAGAAAGGGAAAGTGTTGAAGTCCAGCAGCCTCAGATACATCAGGATGAGAGGTGCCGACTGTCAAGGGGTGAGTGAGCTCACCATCCATCCCTGTCTGTGACTGAAGTCCCACGTTATCTCTCCTGCCTCTGAGTGAGTACACTAAGGTAAATCAGGGTTCTCAGAGCACCCCTTATATCACAGTTCCCCTTTACACCAGAGGCCACAGTGTTCCCCCTTACATCAGAGTCCTCTCCGTACATCAGAGTCCTCTCCATACATCAGAATCTTCTCTGTACATCAGAGTACTCAGTATCCCCCTTAAATATGGGTTCCCAGAGCATCCCTTATGTTGGAGTCCCCAGAGTTCTCCCTTACATTAGAGTCTGCAGAGTCCCCCCTTACAGCGTAAGGGAAGTGTTCGGGTTTGACTTGAAGAAAAGGTGGCAACCCTAGTAGGGGGCCTGGTATATAATTTGCTTTAAGGGAGGGAACCACCCTTGTGTAAAGGTGAACTTATCCTTTAGATTTACAATATATACGTCTCGAGTATGTACTCAAAATAATGGTTGGACGTGGTAATGTTGGCATGAGCCCTACTTCATTTGAAGTGTAAACTTTAATCAAATATCCAATTTCAGGCAGTTTTAAAAATTCTGCTTAATGTGACTTCCTTCTGATCAATTAATCAGCAACTAAACCCCCCCCCCCTCCCTCCCCTCCATGCTCCACATCAGTCCTCCTCTGTCATCCCCATTTCTTCCTGCTCGTTCAACCATCTCCAACTGTCATGTCACCCAAATTTAGTCCTTTTAATGTCACCGCTTAACTGGATGACTTAATTGTTCCTCTTCTCTCATTTTCTCTGGCTGTTTTAACCTAATCAATAAAGTCTTGTCTATCGATCGTGTAAATTTCATTTTGCAACATCTCTTACCAGCAAACAGCTTGGCAATTGATAGAAATTAGGCAGATCTCGGCCAACCCTGAAAAAGGCGGAATGACTCTTTTTTTTGATTAAGCCATAAACTGGCAGGGGGGCAGCTACAAGGGTCATTGAGACGCGGGGACCGCCCAGGACTCGGATCCTGCCGGGCAATCTGATTTCAGGTTTCTGGACTGTGACCCCCCCCCCCCCCCCCCCACCACCCAACACTACGACTCCCTCCCTCCTTTTCTGGGGAAATAAAATGAAGTAAAGAGAGGCTTATGG
This sequence comes from Lithobates pipiens, assembly GCF_037356315.1. NCBI lineage: Eukaryota > Metazoa > Chordata > Amphibia > Anura > Ranidae > Lithobates > Lithobates pipiens. The sequence continues at coordinate 6,410,119 of NW_027507903.1, read as the reverse complement.
CTCGTTTAGACGTGTTTTGAAATTTTAGATAGCATGGACACCCATTAATGCGCCTATAGTTGTTAAGATATGCTATTGACGCATTTTGCATGTGTTTTTTTTTTTTTTTATGCGTTCTTTATTTAAAGTCGTTTTCAATTTGTATTATTGTTCATTGATATATTTTTTTTTTTTTTGCATACATTTTTTTTTTTACGTGTTTGCGTTGCGTTAAATAACGCTTTCCAGACACCTCCTCTGTGTTGTCTATTGTATGGATTCTTTCACAATTGTCTTGGAAGGATGAATAACCAATAAGAGATTTTAATGATGCCACTTGTTTACAATAAACAAAAATCACCAAAAACTCATAAAAACATAAATTTTATGTGCTCATATAAAACAAGGTAAAAATAAAAGCAAATTACCGCGTAGAGTGCACAAACAAGCATGTGTACTGTAGTTCATCTCACAGGTTAACCCCATGAACTACCCTTTACTATAGAGAGGTTCAGATTAGGTAATTTATGGGTAGATCTTCCAGATCAGGGGTCTTCAAACTACAGCCCACGGGCCACATGCAGCCCACTGCAAGGTTTCTTTATGGGGGACTGATGGGGATCTCGATGTAAGGGGGTCTCCAATGGGGTTCCTGATGTATAGGTGGACCCTGATGTAAGGGGAAGAAATGTCTTCAGCACACCAAGGATTCCTCTCAAGTGTCCAAAGATTTATTTTCATGGTCGCATGGTAAACATACGGCAACATTTCGAAGCCAAAGAGAGCCCTTTTCGTCAGGCAAGTGTCAAAGCCTGAAAACGGGGCCCTGCGTGGCTCTGAAACGTTGCCGTATGTTTACCATGTGACCATAAAAATAAAGCTTTGGTCCCTTTTGAGGAATCCTTGGTGTGCTAATGACATTTCTTCACTTTGATCATCTTTGGTTTCCATCCTATGGTCATTACAGCACCCAGCATTAGGGATGAGCCCGGTGTTCGACTCGAACATCGGCCGTTCATCTGTTTGGCGAATTCAGAACTTGGTGGACCGTTCGCACCAAATTCGTGTGGCACGAACGGCCCACAATGCACTACGCCATCGCAGTGCATTGCTGGCTCATGATTGGCCAAGCATGCACTGTGACCCCGCATGCTTGGCCAATCACAGCGCCGGCAGCGAGGAGAGCCATATTATAGCTCAGGGGGTTTAGTACACGCCCCACACTATATAAGGCCGCCAGCGCGGCGGCCTTGTGTAGTGTGTTCCGGCTTGCAGGGAAAGAGCAAGATAGGCAGGGACAGTGTGTTCTTTTCTCAGGCATCTTAAAATTAAAGTGGTGTTGTGTGCCTCCAGCACAGTATACACCTGTATCTACCCTTTATTGCTGTGTTTCTCTAATACAGGCATCTGCAGGAGTTAGTGGGTGTTGTGTGCCTCCAGCGCAGTGTACACCTGTATCTACCCTTTATTGCTGGTGTTCTATAATACAGGCATCTGCAGGAGTTAGTGGGTGTTGTGTGCCTCCAGCGCAGTATACACCTGTATCTATCCTTTATTGCTGGTGTTCTATAATACAGGCATCTGCAGGAGTTAGTGGGTATTGTGTGCCTCCAGCACAGCACACTATACACCTGTATCTACCCTTTATTGCTGGTGTTCTCTAATACAGGCATCTGCAGGAGTTAGTGGGTATTGTGTACCTCCAGCACAGCACACTATACACCTGTATCTACCCTTTATTGCTGGTGTTCTCTAATACAGGCATCTGCAGGAGTTAGTGGGTGTTGTGTGCCTCCAGCACAGTATACACCTGTATCTACCCTTTATTGCTGGTGTTCTATAATACAGGCATCTGCAGGAGTTAGTGGGTGTTGTGTGCCTCCAGCGCAGTATACACCTGTATCTATCCTTTATTGCTGGTGTTCTATAATACAGGCATCTGCAGGAGTTAGTGGGTATTGTGTGCCTCCAGCACAGCACACTATACACCTGTATCTACCCTTTATTGCTGGTGTTCTCTAATACAGGCATCCGCAGGAGTTAGTGGGTGTTGTGTGTCTCCAGCACAGTATACACCTGAAGATACCCCTTATTGCTGGTGTTGTCTGTTGCATATCTTGCATATTAGCCTTTAAAATTAGCAATTTTGATTTTGAACGTTCGAGTCCCATAGACTTTAATAGGGTTCTAAAGTTCGTACGAATTTTCAGTCCGTTCGAAGGTTCTGGTGCGAACCAAACCGGGGGGTGTTCGGCTCATCCCTACCCAGCATTACTAAACAGCCATTTTCTTGAACATGTGTGCGGGAAGTATTGCGTTTGGACCTGATGTAAGGGGACTCCTATTTACTGGGGGACTGAAAGGGGACCCTTATTTATTTAGGGAGACTCTTATTTATGGGGGAATTGATGGTGACCTTGATGTAAGGGTATGTATGGGGTTCCTGATGTAAGGGGGGGCTCCGATGAGGATATTTTTCAGCCCACTAGTGTTTGTAAAACATATGATGTGGCCCTCGTACTGCAAATGTGTGGAGACCCCTGTTCTAGATTGTAGACCTAGTCAAAGGTGGAAGGGTGGTAGTTCTTTTGCATTCTTTATTTTTTTGTGATTTTCTATGTAAACTAGCGACATCAATCATCAATAATGTCCCCAATTGGTTATTGATCCTACTTGTCATAAGAGAAGACAAAACCTCAGAACCTGACTTTCCATAAGACTCAACTCAGGGGAAAGCTGTAATACACAACATTCAGCTTTTCCATTATCAGTCAAGACCAATATAGCAAATACAGTGCATTGAAAAAGTATTCATACCCCTTGGAATTAACCACATTTTGTCATGTTGTTACAACCAAAAACGTAAACGTATTTTGCTGGGATTTTATGGGATAAACCAACACAAAGTGGCTCATAATTGTGAAGTGGAAGGAAAATGATAAATGGTTTTCCCCATTTTTTACAAATAAATATGTGAAAAGTGTGGGGGGGGGGGGGGGGCATTTGTATTCAGCCCCCTTTACTCTGATACCCCTAACTAAAATATAGTGGATCTAATTGCCTTCAGAAGTCACCTAATTAGTAAATAGAGTCCACCTGTGTGTAATTTATTCTCAGTATAAATATAGCTGTTCTGTGAAGCCCTCAGAGGTTTGTTAGAGAACCTCAGTGAACAAACAGCATCATGAAGGGCAAATAACACATCAGACAGATCAAGGTTAAAGTTGTGGAGAAGTATAAAGCAGGGTTAGGTTATAAATAATATCCCAAGCTTTGAACATCTCACGGAGCTCTGTTCAATCCATAATCCGAAAATGGAAAGAGTATGGCCAGTGGCGGAATTATCAGGGTCGCAACAGTCGCAGTTGCGACTGGGCCCTGGAATTCCATCACTGTGGGGGGGCCCCGGCGTGGTTGCTATCCACGGGGCTGTGAGTGAAGAGCGTGTCTCATGTAAACAGCAGCACAGAGACACCGGCACTCGGGAGTGAAGTTTCATTTTCCATTGTCCTCTCGCAAAACACACAGCTGATCCTGCTCCCCCTTCGGCCCCCCCTCCCCTCCTCTCCTCTCCTCCTCTCCTCTCCTGTGTTCTCCGCGGGCATTCAGGTGTGAAGCTAACAAGCTCACATTTCCCGCGGAGAACACAGGAGAAGAGAGGAGAGGAGGGGAGGGGGGGCCGAAGGGGGAGCAGGATCAGCTGTGTGTTTTGCGAGAGGACAAGGGAAAATGAAACTTCACTCCCGAGTGTCGGTGTCTCTGTGCTGCTGTTTACATGAGACACGCTCTTCACTCACAGCCGTGCTGACTCCTCTCCAGTGTGTGCAGAGACTCAGGAAGATCCCGCCGCCCATCAACATCATAGAGCTGCTGATCGTTGCCTCCCCCCAGGTGCGGGGGGGGGGGGTACAGAGATCTGCTGGGGGCCAAGGTGCACGGCGGAGTCCAGCAAGGTACAGAGAAACCTCTTTAAGGGGGGTGACTGTCTAGGGACCCTAAAGTAAGGGGGGCTCTCTGGGGACCCTAAATTAAGGGGGGGTATCTGGGGATCCTGATGTCCAGTACCACCGCCACCCCTCCTCCAGTACCACCACCACCACCGTGCTACCCACCTTCAGTACCACCGCCACCCCTCCTCCAGTACCACCACCACCACCGTGCTACCCACCTTCAGTACCACCGCCACCCACCTCCAGGACCACCGCCACCCCCTCTCCAGTACCACCACCATGCCACCCCCTCTCCAGTACCACCACCATGCCACCCACCTCCAGTACCACCGCCACCCCTCTCCAGGACCACCATGCCTCTCCAGTACCACCACCCACCCTCTAGTACCACCACCGCCACCCACCTCCAGTACCACCGCCACCCCTCTCCAGGACCACCATGCCTCTCCAGTACCACCACTCACCCTCTAGTACCACCACCGCCACCCACCTCCAGTACCACCGCCACCCCTCTCCAGGACCACCATGCCGCTCCAGTACCATCGCCACCCTCCTCCAGTACCACCACCACCCACCTCCAGTACCACCGCCACCCACCTCCAGTACTACCATCCCCCTCCAGTACCACCGCCACCCCTCTCCAGGACCGCCACCCCTCTCCAGTACCACCACCCCCCCTTCAGTACCACCACTGCCACCAACCTCCAGTACCACCACCACCCACCTTCAGTACCACCACCACCCCTCTCCAGGACCACCATCCCCCTCCAGGACCACTATCCCCCTCCAGTACCACCACCGCCACCAACCTCCAGTACCACCGCCACCCCTCTCCAGGACCACCATCCCCCTCCAGTACCACCACCACCCCTCTCCGGGACCACTATCCCCCTCCAGTACCACCAACGCCACCCAACTCCAGTACCACCACCCCTCTCCAGGACCACCATCCCCTCCAGTACCACCACCGCCACCCACCTCCAGTACCACCACCAGCCCCCCTCCAGTACCACCATCCCCCTCCAGTACCACCACCGCCACCCCCCTCCAGTACCACCACCGCCACCCACCTCCAGTACCACCACCCCTCTCCAGGACCACCACTGCACTGGTGACACAGGTTCCACTGGGGACACAGGTTGCACAGAAATGTTTTACTTTGTTGTACAGTGGAAAAAAATATAGTATCAAAATCATGCTTTTCGGGGGGGGGGGGGGGGGCCCTTCCTAATTTCTTGCACCGGGGCCCTGAGGTTTCTAGTTACGCCTCTGAGTATGGCACAACTGCAAACCTACCAAGACATGGCCGTCCACCTAAACTGACCGGGCCGGGCAAGGAGAGCATTCATCAGAGAAGCAGACAAGAGGTCCATGGTAACTCTGGAGGAGCTGCAGAGATCCACAGCTCAGGGGGGAGAATCTGTCCACAGGACAACTATTAGTCGTCTCTCCACAAATCTGCCCTTTATGGAAGAGTGACAAGAAGAAAGACATTGGTGAAGGAAAGTCATAAGAAGTCTCATTTGTAGTTTGTGAGAAGCCATGTGGGGGACACAACAAACATGTGGAAGAAGGTGCTCTGGTCAGATGAGACCAAAATTTTACTTTTTGGCCTAAAAGTAAAACGCTATGTGTGGGGAAAACTAACACTGCTCATCCCCCTGAACACACCATCCCCACCGTGAAACATGGTGGTGGCATCATCATGTTGTGGGGATGCTTTTTCTTCAGCAGGGACAGGGAAGCTGGTCAGAGCCTAGAGGCGATTCAGTTCGCATTGTGCGCTATACAAGTATTTCATTTCAGAGTTGATGGGAAGATGGATGGAGACAAATACAGGACAATCTTAGAAGAAAACCTGTTAGAGTCTGCAAAAGACTTGAGACCGGGGCGGAGGTTCACCTTCCAGCAAGACAACGACCCGAAACATCCAGCCAGAGCTACAATGGAATGGTTTAGATCAAAGCATATATGTGTTATGCCGTGTACACACGAGCGTAATTTCCGACAGAAAAAGTCAGACGGGAGCTTTTCATCATATATTCCGATCGTGTGTGTGGGGCCCCATCGGACTTTTTACGTCGAAAATTCTGACGGACCTAGAAAGAGAACATGGTCTAAATATTTCCGACAGTACCAATTCCTATCAGGAAAACCACTCGTCTGTACGCTGTTCCGACGGACCAAAAACGAGGCAGGCTCTGAAGCAAGTACGAGACAGAAGCTATTGGCTACTGGCTATTGAACTTCCTTTTTCTAGTCCCGTCGTACGTGTTGTACGACACCGCGTTCAGGATGGTCGGACTTTGGTGTGACCGTGTGTATGCAAGACAGCTTGAGCGGAATTCCCTCAGAGAAACCTTCAGGCCGCGTACACACGGGCGGACTGTTCGTCCAACTTTGTCCGCTGAACAGTGTTTGGGCGGACAGTCTGCTCGTGTGTGGGCTTTCAGCGGACAGTTTCAGCGGACAGTTGGACGGACAAGGTTTTTCGGAAATTCCGTAAAACTGTCCGCTGAAACCTTGTTTCAGCGAACAGTCCGCTCGTGTGTAGGCTTGTTCGTCAAACAAAGTTGCGCGCATGCTCAGAAAGGATTTTCACGCCGAAAGCTATAATGCAGTGTATAGGACGTCGTATTTTTCGTCCCGTCGTACGTGCCGTTCACGTCATCGCGCACGGTTTCAGCAAACTGTTCGTCCGTCGTGTGTGGCCATGTCCGTCCATGCTAAGTTTGAGCGGACTGTTTGCCCAAACTGTTGGACGGACAAAGTTGGGCGAACAGTCCGCGCGTGTGTACGCGGTCTCAGAGTTTATAAATTACCTGAGACTCATGTTCCATGGCATGTTATTGCCGTCATCCCTTCATATTATGCATTAATTCAGTACCTCAAAAAAGTGGGATTTTAAAGGCAATATCGACAAAAAGAGAAAAAAATTATTTGTATATAAAAAAAAGAAAAATATTTATTGATATAAAAAATATACATATATTTTTTGTATCAATCAATATTTTTCTTTTTTTATATACAAATGTATTTTTTCTTTGTTTGTTGATATTGCCTTTAAAATCCCACTTTTTTGAAGTACTGAATTAATGCAACCTTCAGAGTTTATGTAGACGGAAAAAACGTTTGTGTGTACACAGCATTAGCCCTTTAACACACGGTGGGAGATTCCGACAACCAAATCGGCCGGATTTTGTCTGTCGGATTTTGTCCGTCGGATTTTGTCCGAAACTGTTGCATACACACGGTCGGACCAAGTTGTCGGAAAATCCGATCGTTCAGAACGCGATGACGTTATTTCGTTACGACGGGACTACGTTCAGGCTAGTAGCCAATAGCTTTGGTCTAGGAATTTGATCTGAGCATGCGTGGCACTTTGTCCGATCGGAATTCTCTACACATGATCGGAGTATGTCCGATCGGAGCAGTTTGTCGGAAAATATTTCCAGCAAGTTGGAAAATTGGGTCCGACGGATATTCCGACGGAAACAGCCCGATGCATACCACACACAGTCGGAATATCCGACAAAATGGTCCGATAGGACACATTCCGTCGGATTCTCCGACCGTGTGTACAAGGGCTGAGAATGGCCCAGTCACAATCCAGACCCAAATCCAATTGAGAATCTGTGGCAAGACATGAAAATTGCTGCTCACAGACGCTCTCCATCCAATCTGACAGAGAGATGAGATATTTTGCAAAGAAGAAGAATGGGCAGAAATGTCCCTCTCTAGATGTGCAAAGCTGGTAAAAGCCCCATACACACTATCAGATTGTCTGCTGATTTTTTTCCATCAGATTTACCAAAACCATATAATATGAGGTCAAACCTTAGGGGTTTCAATGTGTATGCAATCAGGCAGGCCCGTCTACTACATGGTTTTGGTAAACCTGAAGGAAAAAAATCAGCAGACAATCTGATAGTGTGTATGGGGCTAAAGACATCCCCAAAAAGACTTGCAGCTGTAATTGCAGTAAGAGGTGGTTTTACAAAGTATTGACTCCGGGGGGCGCCATACAAATGCCCCCCCACACTTTTCACATATGTATTCATAAAAAATGTTCAAAACCATTTATCATTTTCCTTCCACTTCACAATTATGGGCCACTTTGTGTTGGTCTATCACAGGGATGTGCAATTAGTGGACCTCCAGCTGTTGCAAAAAACTACAAGACCCATGATGCATAGCAAGACTCTGAGAGCCACAAGCATGACACCCAGAGGCAGAGGCATGATGGGACTTGTAGTTTTGCAACAGCTTGAGGTCCGCTAATTGCATATCCCTGGATGAAACCTCAATATAATACATTCACGTTTTTGGTTATAACGTGACGGAATGTGGGAAATTTCAAGGGGTGTTAATTCTTTCTCAAGGCGCTGTATCTCATTGTATGTCGGGGTGTCATATATATTAGTACCAGCATGAAACATTAGTGCATTCTGCTATGTAGAGGGCTTCATATGTTGAGCAGCAGGGTCATTAGTACCTATAAGGCTCTATAGGTTGATTGACTGCCCCTTAGCAAACCTTCTTTTTCTGATCTGGTACATGTACAGTACATCCAGGACTATGCTTAAGAATGTGGCAGTTATGTCCTATCTATATATTTCATACATAATTGAGTGTCTCTAGGCCGTGTTTGCTTGCAATTCTAAGTAGTGATTAGTTGGGGGTAAATGGTCTATTGATGGGGTGGGGAAGCCTGAAGGAGACGTTCTCTGAAAGGCATCATCAGATATCTTATTAAGGAAGGAATGGGACAGAACGCCCCAGAGAGGTGTCACACTTAGATGTAAATGGCTCCTTTGTATTGCTTGTCTATTGAGTGAACGGCTGGTTGCGGATTGATCGGTTGGGTTTCATTAATACAGAATGACAGGTTGTATTACTGGCGGTGCGTGGAGCAGATCTTGGATAATGCTTGTAGAAGAGATATCACTCCACCCATTTAACAGCAGCCATCTCCATGCGTAGCCAGTGGCTAATTAAGAATAAAACCAAGTCATAAAAGGTTTCACTTTTAACGAGCTGCGGGCTAAAATAGGCCAGCAGTGGGGTTCCTGGAGCTGTACATGTACTTTTACGACATCCCCGCACCAAGGCATGGGCCGGGGCCCTACACAAAGGAGAATCACCGCTGCCATTTCAACTGGTCGTATACAGCTAAAGAAGACCTCTCAGCTTGTCGATGGGGTGGATTTACTAAAACTGGAGAGTGCAAAATCTGGCGCGGCTGCGCACGGTAGCCAATTGGCTTCTTACTTCAGTTTGGTCAGTTAACCTGTTGCCGACCATGCCGCCGTCGTTACACGGCGGTAGGTCGGCGCGGTGGCGCAAACCGCCGTAGGTGTACGTAGGGCGTTTTAAGAGCTGTGGGAGGTGCACGCGGCGTGAGGCCCGGGGAGCAGGGCCATCTTTAATACTGATTGGACCCTGGGCAAAACTTTTCTTGGGGCCCCCCCATGCAATTTTGCTCTCCACCTGCTCTGAGACATACAATAAATAACAGCTAGACTCAAAATCAGTTTACTGAATCAGATCAGGCAGCTATTGCAATTGTTTGCTTAGGTTACAGTGTATCATTACCGCTCACTTGGGGTATATATACGAAAGGCAAATCCACTTTGCACTGCAAGTGCACTTGGAAGTGCAGTCGCTCTAAATCTTAAGCCTCATACACACGGTCGGACTTTGTACAAACTTTTCCGTGGACGTTTGTACAAAGGGCGTGGTCCACAAGTTTGTATTGCATACACACGGTCGGACTTTTTGACAACAAACACGAACGTAATGACGTCACAACGTACTGACGCCGCTTCAAAAGAGGACGTTCAATGACTCCAGCGCCACCTTTGGTGAACTTCTGTATTGTAGTCTGATCTTTTGCATTGGTTCTGAGCATGCGTGTTTGTACCTTGTACAAAAGTCCGATGCTTTTGCGTACACACGGTCGGACTTTGCTCCATCGGACTTTTGTTGCCAGAAAGTTTGTCCGTTCGCACAGCCAACAAAAGTCAGATGAAAACAGAAAAAGTTTGTCCGATGGAGCGTACACACAGTCGGATGTTGCTCCAAAACAGCTAATTTGCATGTTTGTTGTCAAAAAGTCAGACCGTGTGTACGGGCCTTAAGGAGTAGATCTGAAATGAATGGAAGCTCTGCTGATTTTATCATCCAATCATTTGCAAGCTAAAATATTGTTTTTTATTTTCCTTGCATGTCCCCCTCAGATCTACAGCGACTTTACTTCCAAGTGCACTTCATTAAGTGGAATTTCTTTTAGTAAATAACCCCCACTGACTGGTTGCTAGAGGTTACAGCACAGAGAGATTACTGTGGATATGACCTCAGGGGGCATGATATACATATCAAGTCCGCAGGCCGCCGCCATTTACATATGAATGCCACCACTATTTATATATGAATGCCAGTAATTTACATGTAAACACAGGGTCTGCAGGTGAGTCATCTGTGCATAACAATAGGGCAGAGCTGGGCAGCATCAGTAGACACAGCAAAGGACCAAAACCTCAAAGGAAGAGAGAATTTAAACCAGGATAGTTGGCAAGTATGAGGAAGCTGTTTTGGGCCCCACAACAATGACAGGGCCCAGGGCAGCTGCCCCTTTTGCCCTGCCTTAAAAACGGTCCTACACAACTGTCTAGGTTTCCTTCCCCTCGGTTTCCTTACTGGTGGCTCTGTTTCCCACGCACTATGATTGTCTGTATGTAACTATATGTATCATACATCCTGTGAAGTTACCTCTGCATTGTTTGTCGCACACTACTAAATAAAAAAAAATAAAAATAAAAAAAAAATAAACGGTCCTGGTCGGGAGCCTATGCGGGCGGCCGGCGGCCGCGATGTCTGCCCGGGCCACCCACAGTCGCTCCCACAGAGAGCCAGAACAGGGATCTGTCAATGTGAACAGACAGACACCAGTGGCAAAAAAAGCGCCCTGAGGCGATTCAGTTTGCATAGGTAAGCGCTATAAAAGTCACTAATTCGTCCAAAAAGGTGTCAAAAGTGTCCGATCTGTCTGCCACAATGTTGCAGCCCCGCTAAAAATCGCTGATCACCGCCATTGCTAGTAAAAAATAATAATAATAATAATAATAAAAATGCCATAAATATATCCCCTATTTAGTAGACGCTATAACTTTTGCGCAAACCAATCAATAAACGCTTATGGCGATTTTTTTTTTTTTTTTTTACCAAAAATATATAAAATACATATTGGCCTAAACTAATTGTTAGATAGCAACACGGTCTAATATGATATTTCTGGAGTTTCTCTGTTAATGTTTATGGGTAACAGTATTTTGGTATTATCCAGAGTTTGAATTGGATCTGTCATAAATCTGTCAATGTAAACAGACAGATCCCAGGGGAGGAGAGAGAGAGAGAGAGATCTGTTGTTCCTAGTGATCAGGAACAGCGATCTATCTCCTCCTCCAGTCAGTCCCCTCCCCCTACAGTAAGGTCCGGTTCACACTGAGGCAGCACGACTTTCAGTGCGACTGCTGCGGGCGACCTGGACGCGACCGCTGCGGCGACTTGCAAAAAGGACTTCTGTATGGAAGTCGCCTCAAGTCGCCCCCAAAGTGGTACAGGAACCTTTTTCTAAGTCGGAGCGACTCCGATTAGAACAGTTCCATTGTACAGAACGGGAACGCTACTTGTCAGGCGGCTAAGTCTCCTGACAAGTCGTCCCAGTGTGAACCGACCCTTAGAAACACCTCCCAGGGAACACATTTAACCCATTGATCGTCCCCATAGTATTAACTCCTTCCCTGCCAGTGACATTTACACAGTAATCAGTGCATTTTTACAGCACAGATCGCTGTATAAATGTCAATGGTCCCAAAAAGAGGGCAGCACAGTGGTGTAGTGGTTGGCACTTTCACCTGGCGGCAATGGGGTCAGTGGTTCGGGTCCTGACCGCTGTGCCGTCTCCCTGGAGTTTGCATGTTCTCCCTGTGCCGACGTGGGTTTCCTCCGGGTGCTCCAGTTTTCTCCCAAGCTCCAGGGACATGCTGTGGTGTGTTGATTCGATCCTGTCGAAAAAAAAAAATTGGCCAAATATGTGTATGTGTTTGTAAGCGCGCCGGGACCCCACGGGGTAAAGGACCGCGCTATAACCCAGATGGACACCAGTGGCAAAAAGCGCCCTGAGGCGATCCAGTTTGCATAGGTAGCGCTATAAAAGTCACTCATTCGTTCAAAAAGGTGTCAAAAGTGTCCGATCTGTCCGCCACAATGTCGCAGCCCCGCTAAAAATCGCTGATCACCGCCATTGCTAGTAAAAAAAATAATAACAATAATAAAAAATGCCATAACTATATCCCCTATTTAGTAGATGCTATAACTTTTGCGTAAACCAATCAATATACGCTTATTGCGATTTATTTATTTTTTTTACCAAAAATATATAGAATACATATTGGCCTAAACTAATTGTTAGATAGCAACACGGTCTAATATCATATTTCTGGAGTTTCTCTGTTAATGTTTATGGGTAACAGTATTTTGGTATTATCCAGAGTTTCCTATTCCCAAAGATCACCCAGGATGATCCTTGCAATTTTTTAATTTTTTTAACCAAAAATATGTAGAATACATATTAGCCTAAACTAATGAAGAATTCTTTTTATATATATATATATATATATATATATATATATATATATATATATATTTATTATATCAAAAAGTAAAAAATTTCTTTTTTTTTCAAAATTTCTTTTTTTTTTCAAAATTTCTTTTTTTTTCAAAATTTCTTTTTTTTTTTTTTTTAAATAAAACCCACAGAGGGGATAAAATACCACCAAAAAAAATCTCTATTTGTGGGGAAAAAAGGACATAAATTTTGTTTGTGTACAACGTCACGCGACTGCGCAATTGTCAGTTAAAGCGAAGCAGCGCCGTATCGCTAAAAAAAAAAAATGGCCTGGTCAGGAAGTGGGTAAATCCTTCCGGGGCTGAAGTGGTTAAGTTTTGACGAATAAAACCTGGAAGCTAATTGGTTTCTATCCAGAGCTGCACCAGAGTTTCCCTCTCTGGTTTTAGTAAACCAACCGCAGTGAGAATGCCATTGGACTGGAGCTGGCCATGGTGCTGGAAAACACCTCTTACTTCATACACCAGGCAAACGAGCAAACCGACTACTACAACTAATGCCCCATACACACGGTCGGACATTCCGCCCACAAAATCCGTCAGATTTTTTCCGATGGTTTTTGCCCGAAACTTGTGTTGCATACACGCGGTCGCACAAAGTTGTCGGAAAATCCGATCGTTCGGAACGAGGTGATGTTCGTAACGTACGACGGGACTTCTTAGAGGCCAGTAGCCAATAGCTTTCGTCTCCAAATTTTTTCTGAGCATGCGTGGCACATAGTTACAAAGTTACATAGTTAGTACAGTTGAATAAAGACACCAGTCCATCCAGTTCAACCTGAGTGAGTGTCTACAATTGTCCCTATCCCTGTACATTACACACTCACATCAGTCCCTACCCCCAAGGAGCCCACAATCCAAGGTCCCCATTCATATACCGGGGACAATTTTGGACAGAAGCCATTTAACCTACCTGCATGTCTTTGGAGCGCACATTATGCGTCAGAATTCTCTACACACGATCGTAAAAAGTCAGATCGGATTTTGTTGTCGGAAAAAATTTAAGATCCAGCCCTCAAACTTTTTCCGTCAGAAATTCCGACAGAAAAAGTCCGATAGAGCCCACACAGGACCGGATTTTCCGACAACATAATCCGATCTGACTTTTTCCGTCTGAATTTCCGACCGTGTGTACGGGGGCGTAACACATCTGCAGGCTGGGTCTGCTAAAAACTTCCAACAGACTCAATGTAGAATTACCAAAATTATGGGCTGCAGAGGAGGAAAACTTATTTTTCAAGTTCAAATATTTTATTGGGTACTGAACACGGCAGCGCATACAAACAGGAAGAATCACAAAATTGTGTAAAAAACAAAAAACAAAATGCGCAACCACAATATGGATCTGGATTTGGGTTCCTCGTTGAGGGATCAGCATTAAGAATCCAATATGAAACCGAAAGGCGGTGACATTGACCATAGTATAAACACAGGAGAAACAAAGAATGTAAAATAAAAACAAAGAATGTCAGCATTTGAGTTGTCCACCCCAGCCATAGACTGAGGAATAGTAAGGAACAAAACAATGCTGGGGAAGTATACAGTAAACGGCACGGGATTCAAAAGAGAGGAAAAAGAGAGAAGAAGGGAACGGGAGAGAAAGGAAAAAGAGAGAAGAAGGGAACGGGAGAGAAAGGAAAAAGACAGAAGAAGGGAACGGGAGAGAAGAGAGGAAAAAGAGAGAAGAAGGGAACGGGAGAGAAGAGAAGAAAAAGAGAGAAGAAGGGAACGAGAGAGAAGAGAGGAAAAAGGGAATGAGAGAGAAGAGAGGAAAAAGAGAGAAGAAGGGAACGGGAGAGAAGAGAGGAAAAAGAGAGAAGAAGGGAAAGGGAGAGAAGAGAGGAAAAAGAGAGAAGAAGGGAACGAGAGAGGAAAAAGATAGAAGAAGGGAACGGGAGAGAAGAGAGGAAAAAGAGAGAAGAAGGGAAAGGGAGAGAAGAGAGGAAAAAGAGAGAAGAAGGGAACGAGAGAGAAGAGAGGAAAAAGAGAGAAAAAGGGAATGAGAGAGAAGAGAGGAAAAAGAGAGAAGAAGGGAACGGGAGAGAAGAGAGGAAAAAGAGAGAAGAAGGGAAAGGGAGAGAAGAGAGGAAAAAGAGAGAAAAAGGGAACGGGAGAGAAGAGAGGAAAAAGAGAGAAGAAGGGAACGAGAGAGAAGAGAGGAAAAAGAGAGAAAAAGGGAATGAGAGAGAAGAGAGGAAAAAGAGAGAAGAAGGGAACGGGAGAGAAGAGAGGAAAAAGAGAGAAGAAGGGAAAGGGAGAGAAGAGAGGAAAAAGAGAGAAAAAGGGAACGGGAGAGAAGAGAGGAAAAAGAGAGAAGAAGGGAACGAGAGAGGAAAAAGATAGAAGAAGGGAACGGGAGAGAAGAGAGGAAAAAGAGAGAAGAAGGGAACGAGAGAGAAGAGAGGAAAAAGAGAGAAGAAGGGAACGAGAGAGAAGAGAGGAAAAAGAGAGAAAAAGGGAATGAGAGAGAAGAGAGGAAAAAGAGAGAAGAAGGGAACGGGAGAGAAGAGAGGAAAAAGAGAGAAGAAGGGAAAGGGAGAGAAGAGAGGAAAAAGAGAGAAAAAGGGAACGGGAGAGAAGAGAGGAAAAAGAGAGAAGAAGGGAACGAGAGAGAAGAGAGGAAAAAGAGAGAAGAAGGGAACGAGAGAGAAGAGAGGAAAAAGAGAGAAGAAGGGAACGAGAGAGGAAAAAGATAGAAGAAGGGAACGGGAGAGAAGAGAGGAAAAAGAGAGAAGAAGGGAAAGGGAGAGAAGAGAGGAAAAAGAGAGAAGAAGGGAACGAGAGAGAAGAGAGGAAAAAGAGAGAAAAAGGGAATGAGAGAGAAGAGAGGAAAAAGAGAGAAGAAGGGAACGAGAGAGAAGAGAGGAAAAAGAGAGAAAAAGGGAATGAGAGAGAAGAGAGGAAAAAGAGAGAAGAAGGGAACGGGAGAGAAGAGAGGAAAAAGAGAGAAGAAGGGAAAGGGAGAGAAGAGAGGAAAAAGAGAGAAAAAGGGAACGGGAGAGAAGAGAGGAAAAAGAGAGAAGAAGGGAACGAGAGAGAAGAGAGGAAAAAGAGAGAAAAAGGGAATGAGAGAGAAGAGAGGAAAAAGAGAGAAGAAGGGAACGGGAGAGAAGAGAGGAAAAAGAGAGAAGAAGGGAAAGGGAGAGAAGAGAGGAAAAAGAGAGAAAAAGGGAACGGGAGAGAAGAGAGGAAAAAGAGAGAAGAAGGGAACGAGAGAGGAAAAAGATAGAAGAAGGGAACGGGAGAGAAGAGAGGAAAAAGAGAGAAGAAGGGAACGAGAGAGAAGAGAGGAAAAAGAGAGAAGAAGGGAACGAGAGAGAAGAGAGGAAAAAGAGAGAAGAAGGGAACGAGAGAGAAGAGAGGAAAAAGAGAGAAAAAGGGAATGAGAGAGAAGAGAGGAAAAAGAGAGAAGAAGGGAACGGGAGAGAAGAGAGGAAAAAGAGAGAAGTAGGGAAAGGGAGAGAAGAGAGGAAAAAGAGAGAAAAAGGGAACGGGAGAGAAGAGAGGAAAAAGAGAGAAGAAGGGAACGAGAGAGAAGAGAGGAAAAAGAGAGAAGAAGGGAACGAGAGAGAAGAGAGGAAAAAGAGAGAAGAAGGGAACGGGAGAGAAGAGAGGAAAAAGAGAGAAGAAGGGAACGAGAGAGAAGAGAGGAAAAAGAGAGAAGAAGGGAACGGGAGAGAAGAGAGGAAAAAGAGAGAAGAAGGGAAAGGGAGAGAAGAGAGGAAAAAGAGAGAAAAAGGGAACGGGAGAGAAGAGAGGAAAAAGAGAGAAGAAGGGAACGGGAGAGAAGAGAGGAAAAAGAGAGAAGAAGGGAACGAGAGAGAATAGAGGAAAAAGAGAGAAGAAGGGAACGAGAGAGGAAAAAGATAGAAGAAGGGAACGGGAGAGAAGAGAGGAAAAAGAGAGAAGAAGGGAAAGGGAGAGAAGAGAGGAAAAAGACAGAAGAAGGAAACGGGAGAGAAGAGAGGAAAAAGAGAGAAAAAGGGAACGGGAGAGAAGAGAGGAAAAAGAGAGAAGAAGGGAAAGGGAGAGAAGAGAGGAAAAAGAGAGAAAAAGGGAATGGGAGAGAAGAGAGGAAAAAGAGAGAAGAAGGGAACGGGAGAGAAGAGAGGAAAAAGAAAGAAGAAGGGAACGAGAGAGAAGAGAGGAAAAAGAGAGAAGAAGGGAACGGGAGAGAAGAGAGGAAAAAGAGAGAAGAAGGGAAAGGGAGAGAAGAGAGGAAAAAGAGAGAAAAAGGGAACGGGAGAGAAGAGAGGAAAAAGAGAGAAGAATGGAACGGGAGAGAAGAGAGGAAAAAGAGAGAAGAAGGGAACGAGAGAGAAGAGAGGAAAAAGAGAGAAGAAGGGAACGGGAGAGAAGAGAGGAAAAAGAGAGAAGAAGGGAACAAGAGAGAAGAGAGGAAAAAGAGAGAAGAAGGGAACGGGAGAGAAGAGAGGAAAAAGAGAGAAGAAGGGAACGGGAGAGAAGAGAGGAAAAAGAGAGAAGAAGGGAATGGGAGAGAAGAGAGGAAAAAGAGAGAAGAAGGGAACGAGAGAGGAAAAAGAGAGAAGAAGGGAACGAGAGAGAAGAGAGGAAAAAGAGAGAAGAAGGGAACGGGGGAGAGAAGAGAGGAAAAAGAGAGAAAAAGGGAACGGGAGAGAAGAGAGGAAAAAGAGAGAAGAAGGGAATGGGAGAGAAGAGAGGACAAAGAGAGAAGGGAACGGGAGAGAAGAGAGGAAAAAGAGAGAAGAAGGGAATGAGAGAGAAGAGAGGAAAAAGAGAGAAGAGGGGAACGGGAGAGAAGAGAGGAAAAAGAGAGAAGAAGGGAACGGGAGAGAAGAGAGGAAAAAGAGAGAAGAAGGGAACGGGAGAGAAGAGAGGAAAAAGAGAGAAGAAGGGAACGAGAGAGGAAAAAGAGAGAAGAAGGGAACGGGAGAGAAGAGAGGAAAAAGAGAGAAGAAGGGAACGAGAGAGAAGAGAGGAAAAAGAGAGAAGAAGGGAACGAGAGAGAAGACAGGAAAAAGAGAGAAGAAGGGAAAGGGAGAGAAGAGAGGAAAAAGAGAGAAAAAGGGAACGGGAGAGAAGAGAGGAAAAAGAGAGAAGAAGGGAACGGGAGAGAAGAGAGGAAAAAGAGAGAAGAAGGAAACGGGAGAGAAGAGAGGAAAAAGAGTGATGGTTCTGGGGGTACTATATATAAATGGATATATATGTTGCAGCTTACTAATTGCTGGATGTGATGGCTGTATTAGTTTTCTTTTTAGGAATTTTTCCTTTTTTTTTCCCGCCTGGTGATCTGGCCAGTAAGTATGTTACTTTTCAACTTCCTTTTACAGACTTATGCCCCGTACACACGACCGGACTTTCAGAAGGAATCCGTTGGACAATTCGATCGTGTGTGGGCTCCATCGGACCTTTGCTGTCCAAAAATCTGACGGACTTTAGAAATAGAACATGTTTCAAATGTTTCCGCCGGACCCAGTTCCTATGGAGAAATCCGCTCGTCTGTGGACTGGTCCGACGGACGAAAACCGCCGCTAGGGCAGCTATTGGCTACTGGCTATGAACTTCCTCATTCTAGTCCGGTCATACGTCATCACGGTCAAATCCATCAGACTTTGGTTTGATTGTGCGTGGCCAAGTCCGTTAATTCGGAACTCTGCCGAAAGTCCGTCGGGAAGACCGTCGGACCTAGTCTGCGGGAAAGTCCGGTCGTGTGTACGCGGCATAAGCTGTCCAGCAAAAACAGCAGTTAGCAGATTGGGACAAACCGTTTACCACTGACCAGCTTACAATGATCAGATTTTATTCGGTTCTGTAAAACTTTTATCCCTAAAGGAAAACAAATGTTACTGTAACTGCTTAAAAGTTGTTATCTGGAGTTCAGCTTTAATTGGTTAGTCAAGTCCATCTAAATCTGCTAGTCCAGCTAACACTTCCCTCCCCCCCTAGACTGACCATGCTAAATGTCCAAAGGTGTCTCTGTTGTTCCTCCATTTTGAGTGGAGACACCCTAAGACAGGAAATGTGTTACTGGCAGGATCACCAGGCAAAAAAAAAAAACAAATACAGCCACCACTTCTAATGATCTAATGAAAATGAAGTTGCAATACATTACATTTTAGTTTTTTTAGTTCAACACCTTCCTGCCCGGCCAATAGCAAAATGATGGGTGGGCGGTGACTGTACGTGACTGCATGTCATATGATGTCCTTCACATCGCGCTGCTCGTCCACGATCGGTGGTGAGCTGTGTTCCTTTGACAGAGCGCATCACCGATCAGGGTAAAGAGGCAATAACACAGGCTCTGTACCATGTGATCAGCTGTGTCCAATCACAGCTGATCACATGTAAACAAATATCAAATATCAGTTATCGGCATTTCCTTTCCTCAGCGCTGTCAGTGTCTGAGGAAAGGAAAGCCGATGACCAGCTATTCTGTAACAGGGGACATCTACACTGATCATCAGTGCCCTGATTATCAGTGCAGCCTATAAGTGCCCATCAGTGCAGTCTCATCGTTGCCCATCAATGCAGCCAATCAGTGCCCACCAGTGCAGCCTCATCAATGCCCATGAATGCAGCCAATCAGTGCCCATCAATGCAGACAATTAGTGCCCATCAATGCAGCCACTCAGTGCCCATCAGTGCAGTCTCATTGGTGCCCATCAGTGCAGCCTCATCAATGCCCATGAATGCAGCCAATCAGTGCCCATCAGTGCAGCCTCATCAGTGCCCATCAATGCAGCCAATTAGTGCCCATCAATGCAGCCAATCAGTGCCCATCAGTGCAGTCTCATTGGTGTCCATTAAGGCAGCCAATCAGTACAGCCTCATCAGGGCCCATGAGTGCAGCCAATCAGTGCCCATCAGTGCAGTCTCATCAGTGCCCATCAATGCAGCCTCATCAGTGCCCATCCATGCAGCCAATCAGTACCCATAAGTGCAGCTTCATCAGTGCCCATGAATGCTATCAGTGCCCATCAGTGCAGCCTCATCAGTGCCCATCAATGCAGCCTCATCAGTACCCATCAATGCAGCCAATCAGTGCCCATCAATGCAGCCAATCAGTGCAGTCTCATCGGTGCCCATTAATGCAGCCAATCAGTGCCCATCAGTGCAGCCTCTGCAGTGCCCATGAATGCAGCCTCATCAGTGCCCATCAGTGTAGCCTCATCAGTGCCCATCAATGCAACCAATCAGTGCCCATCAGTGCAGTCTCATCGGTGCCCATTAATGCAGCCAATCAGTGCCCATCAGTGCAGCCTCTGCAGCGCCCATGAAAGCAGCCTTATCAGTGCCCATCAATGCAGCCAATGAGTGCCCATCAGTGCAGCCTCATCAGTGCCCATCAATGCAGCCAATCAGTGCCCATCAATGCAACCAATCAGTGCCCATCAGTGCAGTCTCATCGGTGCCCATGAAAGCAGCCTTATCAGTGCCCATCAATGCAGTCAATGAGTGCCCATCAGTGCAGCCTCATCAGTGCCCATCAATGCAGCCAATCAGTGCCCATCAGTGCAACCTCATCAATGCACATCAGTGAAAAAAGAAAAATTACATATTTGCAAAATCGTATAACAGAAACAAAGAAAAAGGTTTATTTTTCCTTTGTTTCGCAAAAAATAAAAAAAACCCCAGTGGTGATTAAATACCAGTAAAAGAAATCACTATCTGTCTCAGAAAAAAATGATAACAATTTAATTTGGGTACAGCGTTGCATGACCGCGCAATTGTTATTCAACGTGCGACAGCGCTGAAAGCTGAAAAAGATTCCAACATCTCTTTGTGAATTAAAGATGACCTCAGAAAATCCGAAGCTTGCTCCCCTGTGTGGCCCCTATTGGGTCGTGTATGGCTAGCCTTAGTACTGCACCAAATCAAACTATCCATCCCTCCCATTGCATTCCTTTATCAATGTCCAGTAATTAAAATGTCACCGTTTAATTATCTCTCTGCGCTGATCCTCTTGGAACAATCTTTTCCTAATAAAGGATCTAATCGAAATGCTATTTCTATCCAGAAAGTGTTACAAGGAGAGGCTGTGCGTGCAGATCAATAGGGAGGAGGGATTGATCTGCCTGTAAACAGGGATTTATTGGGGTCATGCTTTTATATGGTGCTGATACAACTGTTAAATGGAGAACATTCATTTTCAATAGGAGCGTTTATTAAACTTGCGCTGAATTAGTCTGGGCTGATTTATAGGGCAATCTCCCCGGGAGGAGAAGGTTCTCATTTTATAGGACACGGATCTGTAGCTTTTAACCGAAAAATGACTCTCTAGTCTGCTTCAAAAGGAAACGGCTGATATTTTTTTCTGGGGGCCCTAAATGTTTGGAAAATAGACGCTGGAAATTCAATCTTTTCTTCCACACACTGCGGTTTTATCCGTCCCCTACAGAAATAAAGCCACTTACACATACTTTATGTCTGTGCCTGAGAACAAGGTGGAGATCACACCAGAGCTGGTAAATCAGAGGGCTCCAAAGACACTTTATAGGAGGGCGGCCTGGAAAATGGTCACACGGGGACATCCAGGCACATGGAGATCCATGGACATAGTCTCACGGGGACATTCAGGCACATGGAGATGCATGGACATAGTCACACAGGGACATTGAGGGACATGGAGGTCCATGGACATAGTCTCACGGGGACATTCAGGCACATGGAGATGCATGGACATAGTCACACAGGGACATTGAGGGACATGGAGGTCCAAGGACATAGTCACACAGGGACATTGAGGGACATGGAGGTCCAAGGACATAGTCACACAGGGACATCCAGGGGCATAGAAATCCATGGGCATAGTCACACAGGGACATCCAGGAACGTGGAGATCCAAGGACATAGTCTCACGGGGACATTCAGGCACATGGAGATCCATGGACATAGTCACACAGGGACATCCAGGAACGTGGAGATCCAAGGACATAGTCACACATGGACATCCAGGAGCATGGTAATCCAAGGACATAGTCACACAGGGACATTGAGGGACATGGAGGTCTAAGGACATAGTCACACAGGGACATCCAGGGGCATAGAAATCCATGGGCATAGTCACACAGGGACATCCAGGGGCATAGAAATCCATGGGCATAGTCACACAGCGACATTCAGGGGCATGGAGATCCAAAGACATAGTCCCACAGAGACATCCAGGGACATGGAGATCCAAGGACATAGTCATACATGGACGTTGAGGGACCTGGGAATCCAAGAGCATAGTCACACAGGGACATCCAGGGAAATGGAGATCCAGGGACATAGTCATTCGGGGACATCCAAGGGCATGGAAATCCAAGGACATAGTCACACAAGGACTTTGAGCGACATGGAGATCCAAGGAAATAGTCACACAGGGACATTAAGGGACATGGAGATCCAGGGACATTGAGGGACATGGAGATCCAGGGGCATGGAAATCGAAGGACATACTCACATAGGGACATTGAGGGACATGGAAATCCAGGGACATGGTCTTTTAGGAACATTCAGGGGCTTGGAAATCCTCAGACATAGTCACACAGGGACATTGAGGGACATGGAGACATAAGGACATAGTCATACAGGGGCATTGAGGGACATGGAGATCCAAGGACATAGTCACACAGGGACATTGAGGGACATGGAGATCAAGGGACATAGTCATTCAGGGACATTCAGGGGCATGGAAATCCAAGGACATGGTCACGCAACAGATAACAACAGACATGGAGATCCAGGGACCTAATGGCACACAGACATCCAGATACATGAAGGTCCAGGAAGATCAATACACATGGAGATCCAGGAACTTCATCTCACACCACGCTCGGACAACGCTACTTTAGATTTTTATGCCAGCCACAACATCAAACGGTAAATCGCACCCCCTTTGATGGTAGTTTAGGCTGGTGCCTTGTAAATCTACAACTACTGAGAAATGACTGCATAACATATTCTTGTATTAAAGCAGTGAGAGGAGGTGCCATTGCATTTTGTCAGGCCATTTTGGGTCTGGCTACTTTCATCATATTATTGATGTCATTTGAAAATGGACAGGTGTGATTCTAACACTTGAGGATTGGACAGAACACAAACCCCACTATTCTCCTGAGGAGGCCCCTTCAGGGTGAAATGCGTTGGAAATTATTCTATGAAATGTCTGTGTTTCTATCAACACTCTTTGAACCATATTGAGATAACTACAGGTTTGGTGCCATATTATAAGTGTTAGGAATGAATATTGTTCAAAATATCATCATTTATTGAGGGGTTGATGTTCTCTACAAAAACAGGCACAAATGTGTGTTTTGCTTTTAATATAGGAAAGGGGTTAGCATATCCCCACATATAGGAAAGGGGTTGGTATATCCCCACATATAGGAAAGGGGTTGGTATATCCCCACATATAGGAAAGGGGTTGGTATATCCTTATATATAGGAAAGGGGTTGGTATATCCTTATATATAGGAAAGGGGTTGGTATATCCTTATATATAGGAAAGGGGTTGGTATATGCTTATATATAGGAAAGGGGTTGGTATATCCTTATATATAGGAAAGGGGTTGGTATATCCTTATATATAGGAAAGGGGTTGGTATATCCTTATATATAGGAAAGGGGTTGGTATATCCTTATATATAGGAAAGGGGTTGGTATATCCTTATATATAGGAAAGGGGTTGGTATATCCCCACATATAGGAAAGGGGTTGGTATATCCTTATATATAGGAAAGGGGTTGGTATATCCTCCTCAAATAAGTTTTAAAATATCTATGGAATGAAATTGTTTATTTCTTTTAAGTTGGTTGTGATGTTTTACTGAGAGACCACCTACCTTTAAAGTCCACCATTTTGAGTATCACGGGTTGCCCTGAGAACAAGGTATTTTTGTACTATTTTGGATGTGGTGGATTATCCCAGTTCTGTACTCACAAAGACATCCACAGACATGGAGATCCAGGGACCTAGTGACACAAGGAGATCGAGATACATGAAGATCCGGGACCACCAAGAGACAGAGAGATCCAGGGACATTATAGCCTTACAGGAATATCTAATGACATAAAGATCCAGAGCCCTTATGACATGTGAACATCCAGACAAAGGAAGGTCCAGGGACTTCAACAGACATGAAAAACATAGACATATGCCGCGAACACACGATCGGAATTGTGGGAGGAAAAAGCTCTGATGGTTTTCTCTACGGAATTCTGATGGGCATTTGCTCAAGCTGTCTTGCGTACACACGGTCACACCAAATTCCGACCGCCAAGAACGCGGTGACGTACAACACGTATGACGGGACTAGAAAAGGGAAGTTTAATACCCAGTAGCCAATAGCTTCCGTCTCGTAGTTGAATCTGAGCATGCGTGAGTTTTTGCGCGTCGGAATTGCATACGCACTAACGCATTTTCGGATAGCAACTTTTCCGCCCGAAAAATTGAGAACATGCTCTCAATCTTTTTGCCAGCAAAAGTCCGATGGAGCGTACACACAATCGCACTTTCTGACCAAAAGCTCTCACTCGTCTTTTGCTGGCTGAATTTCCGATTGTGTGTAAGTGACATTAGTCACACAGGGAGATCCGAAGACATGGGGATGCTGGTATATAGTCACACTGGGACATCCACAGACACGGAGAACCAGGGACGTATTCACACGGGGACATCCACAGACATGGAAATCAGGGGACATACTCATGTGAGGACATTCACAGACATGGAAATAAAGAGACATACTAATGTGGGAGACATCCACAGACATGGAAATAAAGAGACATACTAATGTGGGAGACATCCACAGACATGGAAATAAAGGGACATACTGATGTGGGAGACATCCACAGACATGGAAATCAGGGGACATGCTGATGTGGGGACATCCACAGACATGGAAATCAGGGGACATACTGATGTGGGAGACATCCACAGACATGGAAATCAAGGGACATACTGATGTGGGGACATCCACAGACATGGAAATCAGGGGACATACTGATGTGGGAGACATCCACAGACATGGAAATCAGGGGACATGCTGATGTGGGGACATCCACAGACATGGAAATCAGGGGACATACTGATGTGGGAGACATCCACAGACATGGAAATCAGGGGACATGCTGATGTGGGGACATCCACAGACATGGAAATCAGGGGACATACTGATGTGGGAGACATCCACAGACATGGAAATCAGGGGACATACTGATGTGGGAGACATCCACAGACATGGAAATCAGGGGACATGCTGATGTGGGGACATCCACAGACATGGAAATCAGGGGACATACTGATGTGGGGACATCCACAGACATGGAAATCAGGAGACATACTGATGTGGGGACATCCACAGACATGGAAATCAGGGGACATACTGATGTGGGAGACATCCACAGACATGGAAATCAGGGGACATGCTGATGTGGGGACATCCACAGACATGGAAATCAGGGGACATACTGATGTGGGAGACATCCACAGACATGGAAATCAGGGGACATACTGATGTGGGAGACATTCACAGACATGGAAATAAAGAGACATACTGATGTGGGAGACATCCACAGACATGGAAATCAGGGGACATACTGATGTGGGAGACATTCACAGACATGGAAATAAAGGGACATACTGATGTGGGAGACATCCACAGACATGGAAATCAGGGGACATACTGATGTGGGGACATCCACAGACATGGAAATCAGGGGACATACTGATGTGGGAGACATCCACAGACATGGAAATCAGGGGACATGCTGATGTGGGGACATCCACAGACATGGAAATCAGGGGACATACTGATGTGGGAGACATCCACAGACATGGAAATCAGGGGACATACTGATGTGGGAGACATTCACAGACATGGAAATAAAGAGACATACTGATGTGGGAGACATCCACAGACATGGAAATCAGGGGACATACTGATGTGGGAGACATTCACAGACATGGAAATAAAGGGACATACTGATGTGGGAGACATCCACAGACATGGAAATCAGGGGACATACTGATGTGGGAGACATCCACAGACATGGAAATCAGGGGACATGCTGATGTGGGGACATCCACAGACATGGAAATCAGGGGACATACTGATGTGGGGACATCCACAGACATGGAAATCAGGAGACATACTGATGTGGGAGACATCCACAGACATGGAAATCAGGGGACATACTGATGTGGGAGACATTCACAGACATGGAAATAAAGAGACATACTGATGTGGGAGACATCCACAGACATGGAAATCAGGGGACATACTGATGTGGGAGACATCCACAGACATGGAAATAAAGGGACATACTGATGTGGGAGACATCCACAGACATGGAAATCAGGGGACATGCTGATGTGGGGACATCCACAGACATGGAAATCAGGGGACATACTGATGTGAGGACATCCACAGACATGGAAATCAGGGGACATACTGATGTGGGGACATCCACAGACATGGAAATCAGGGGACATACTGATGTGGGGACAGCCACAGACATGGAAATCAGGGGACATACTGATGTGGGGACATCCACAGACATGGAAATCAGGAGACATACTGATGTGGGAGACATCCACAGACATGGAAATCAGGGGACATACTGATGTGGGAGACATTCACAGACATGGAAATAAAGAGACATACTGATGTGGGAGACATCCACAGACATGGAAATCAGGGGACATACTGATGTGAGGACATTCACAGACATGGAAATAAAGGGACATACTGATGTGGGAGACATCCACAGACATGGAAATCAGGGGACATGCTGATGTGGGGACATCCACAGACATGGAAATCAGGGGACATACTGATGTGGGAGACATCCACAGACATGGAAATCAGGGGACATACTGATGTGGGAGACATCCACAGACATGGAAATCAGGGGACATGCTGATGTGGGGACATCCACAGACATGGAAATCAGGGGACATACTGATGTGGGGACATCCACAGACATGGAAATCAGGAGACATACTGATGTGGGGACATCCACAGACATGGAAATCAGGGGACATACTGATGTGGGGACATCCACAGACATGGAAATCAGGGGACATGCTGATGTGAGGACATCCACAGACATGGAAATCAGGGGACATACTGATGTGGGGACATCCACAGACATGGAAATCAGGGGACATACTGATGTGGGGACATCCACAGACATGGAAATCAGGGGACATGCTGATGTGAGGACATCCACAGACATGGAAATCAGGGGACATACTGATGTGGGGACATCCACAGACATGGAAATCAGGGGACATACTGATGTGGGAGACATCCACAGACATGGAAATCAGGGGACATGCTGATGTGAGGACATCCACAGACATGGAAATCAGGGGACATACTGATGTGGGGACATCCACAGACATGGAAATCAGGGGACATACTGATGTGGGGACATCCACAGACATGGAGATCCAGGGACATGCTGATGTGGGGACATCCACAGACATGGAAATCAGGGGACATACTGATGTGGGGACATCCACAGACATGGAAATCAGGGGACATACTGATGTGGGAGACATCCACAGACATGGAAATCAGGGGACATGCTGATGTGAGGACATCCACAGACATGGAAATCAGGGGACATACTGATGTGGGGACATCCACAGACATGGAAATCAGGGGACATACTGATGTGGGGACATCCACAGACATGGAGATCCAGGGACATGCTGATGTGGGGACATCCACAGACATGGAAATCAGGGGACATACTGATGTGGGGACATCCACAGACATGGAAATCAGGGGACATACTGATGTGGGGACATCCACAGACATGGAAATCAGGGGACATACTGATGTGGGGACATCCACAGACATGGAGATCCAGGGACATGCTGATATGGGATCATCCACAGACATGGAGATCCAGGGACATGCTGATATGGGGTCATCCACAGACACGGAGATCCAGGGACATGCTGATATGGGGTCATCCACAGACATGGAGATCCAGGGACATGCTGATATGGGGTCATCCACAGACATGGAGATCCAGGGACATGCTGATATGGGGTCATCCACAGACATGGAGATCCAGGGACATGCTGATATGGGGTCATCCACAGACATGGAGATCCAGGGACATATTCACACAGAGATATCCACGGACATGGAGATCCAGGTGCAAAGTCTCCCAGGGAGTGTCACAGATTCGGGGACATAATCATACAGAGACTTCATCAAACATAAAGATCCAGGAACATATTTTTAGAGATATCGACAGATATGGAGATCCAGGGACACATTCAACAGGTTTGCAGATGTTACCCTTCGGGAACGCACCCTAATCGCTCACATTTTTATGGCAACGAGGCAAACCATAGCACAATCATGGAACACACCACTTCTTCGTTTTGAAGAGGTTAAAAACCGGGTTCATGGAACACTTATCAATTAATGGGTGATGACGATCCTTGGGGAGGCCTATGACAAATTCCAACAGATTTGGCAACCCTGGCTGGACCAGTGAAATGACTTCCCGTTTCCTAGAACTGTGATGGTGCCATGATGCACAGCTTAGAACCCCTGGGGTACCCGATTCCCCCCCCCCCCCATTCCTTCTCTCTCTTTTTCTCTCTTTTCTTTCTCCCTTCTCTTCTAGTTATACATCTCTGCCTTCCTCCTTCCTCTTTGTTGGGTTTTTGTATGCTCTGGACGGGCAATGTAGGCCGTGGCCGTTTTTTTTCTTTCCCCAGTCCAATCCCCCTCTCCTCTTGAGTAACCCCCCCCCCTTGCCTTTCCTCACCCCATTACACCCTCCTTTTTGCCCCCCACCTTTTTTTTTTTGCCAGGGCTCTGGCAAACCTTTTATTTGGGTTACAAAGTCATTGGGATAACAGTGAATTGGAAAGCATGTTATTGATTCGATTGCCTTGTCTCTTTTGCGGTTCTTGTGAATGTACGATCTCTACATTAAAGGCAACTAATTTCATAATTTCACATTAATATAAATAACTCTTATAACTGGGTACTCTGTAAGTGTTGCTTTTCCTATGTTATACTATATTGTAAGGCCATTGTCTTTCATGCCCTACATTTAAGGAGGAATATTTGTGCACTGTGCATTGATACCTTTTGTTCCTACTATATGCATGTGACATATAAATATCTGTAAACACATATACTAATTATCATGTACCTCCCAATTCTAATAGGACCTCCTGAGGAAGCTATTGGCGAAACGCGTAGTGATCCATTGGTACTAGCATTGTGATCCTGCCAGCTGGCCTTCAAGTATAAGATTTCTGTTATGACAGCATATTCATTATTCCAGAGGCCACCTGTACAGGTTTCCTTGTCCAGCCATATTTGTGGAGAAGAGACACTTGAGAGGAGATTTTTTTTTTTAAAGCCTATGGTGTATGAACACACTCCAACAACTCCACTGGTGCAAAAAAAAAAAGTGCACACAGTTTCATAGTTAGTAAGGTTGAATAAAGACACCAGTCCATCCTGAGTGAGTGTCTACAATTGTCCCTATCCCTGTACATTGCACACTTACATCAGTCCCTACCCTCAAGGAGCCCACAATGCAAGGTCCCCCTTCATATACTAGGGCCAATTTTTGGACAGAAGTCAATTAACCTACCCACATGTTTTTGGCTTGTGGGAGGAAACTGGAGTACCTGGAGGAAACCCACGCAGGCACAGGGAGAACATGCAAACTCTAGGAAGGTAGTGTCGTGGCTGGGATTTGAACCAGCGACCCTTCTTACTGCTAGGTGAGAGTGCTAACCACTACACCACTACATATGGTCCTCCAAGATTGAAGGACCTTGCTCTGATACCGAAGGGCGTTGGGCTCCATACGGGGATTGGGATACTTTCACATGGTCCATCTGGCTAAAGCCAGATGGACCCCCTTCTCTGGGGAGTCTGCCGAAACAGACCAACCCAAATACTAGGTGGGGCTCCCCCCAAGCCAGAAGGCCATGTCCACCCCCTCCCAAGACTTTCAGGGAAAGCCCAAGGACCTGCACCCTACTCATCAAACGTGAAACAAAGTATACATACCCAACAACCAAAAATAAATAAATACATAAAGTGACGCACAAGACAAACAACATAAAGGGGAACATAAATGGGGGAAAAAGGAAGTGGAGAAGGTTCAATTGCGCAATTGTGTGGTACAATGGCCGACCTTCTGGCCAGGAATAAAAATGTTCCTGTGAAAAAAAGTGTGTAGTGCCTTGACCTAGTGACACAAAATGACCTTCACTCACAGTGAGATTATGACAGCCCTGGACTGCCACTCAAGGGGCACATACATCACAGGCTTTCTTTGGGACCTGACCTTCCGCCAGACCCAGTGCCTCTCCATCCTCACCAGGGGTACCCTTTCGGCTTTCACTGGGGAACCTACCGACGGCCTCCAAGTTCATTAGGACGCTCCGGACTTGGCTCGCCCCAATTCTAACCTAGATACAATTCCAGATAAGATTCTAGTGCGGGAAAAGAACCTAGAGGTCGTCACGTGGTGCCCTGATCGCTGAGCTGGTGACGTCAGCACCGCCAGTAGTCATTGTAGCAATAAGTTCTTTGGCCATCCAGCCTGGCTTTCAATGCCTGAGTTCCAGCCTTGGTGTTCCTCACGTCCGAGTTCCGGTTTGGCGGTTACATGTACATCCCCTGGAGTTGTGTTTTGGAGGTCTTTGGTTTCCTTGGAGATCTGTCGATTTTCCGATCTTGGCATCCACGCTTGACTGACTCAAGCCGACCTCAATACATTGTCTAATTGGGCGACTATGTGGCAGATGAGGTTTAATGTTGATAAATGTAAAGTTATGCACTTGGGGCCTAAGAATATGCATGCATCATACATGCTAGGGGGAGTACAACTGGGGGAATCCATAGTAGAGAAGGATCTGGGGGTTTTGGTAGACCATAAGCTCAATAACAACATGCAATGCCAAGCTGCTGTTTCCAAAGCGAGCAAAGTCCTTTCTTGTATTAAGAGAGGTATGGACTCCAGAGAGAGAGATATAATTTTGCCCCTGTTCAAATCATTAGTAAGACCTCACCTGGAATATGCCATTCAGTTTTGGGCACCAGTTCTCAAAAAGGATATCAAGGAACTGGAAAAAGTACAGAGAAGGGCAACCAAACTGATAAGAGGCATGGAAGAACTCAGCTATGAGGAGAGATTAGAGGAACTGAATTTATTCACTCTTGAGAAGAGGAGATTAAGGGGGGATATGATCAACATGTTCAAATACATTAGGGGTCCATATAGTGAACTTGGTGTTGAGTTGTTCTCTGTACGGTCAACCCAGAGGACACGGGGGCACTCTTTACGTCTAGAGGAAAAGAGATTTCATCTTCAAGTACGGAAAGGTTTCTTCACAGTTAGAGCTGTGAAAATGTGGAATAGACTCCCGCCAGAGGTGGTTCTGGCCAGTTCAGTAGATTGCTTTAAGAAAGGCCTGGATACTTTCCTGATGGTACATAATATAACTAGGTACTAACATAGGTAAAGTTGATCCAGGGAAAATCCGATCGCCTCTTGGGGGTCAGGAAGGAATTTTTTTCCCCTGCTGTAGCAAATTGGAGCATGCTCTGCTGGTTTTTTTTTCGCCTTCCTCTGGATCAATTGTGGGCATAAAATTGGGTATCTGGATTGTACGATTATTTTTTATTTTATTTATTTGTTTTTAAGGTTGAACTGGATGGACTTGTGTCTTTTTTCAACCTGACTAACTATGTAACTATGTAACTGACTCGTTGTTGCTGACATTGGAGTCCACCTTCTCCGGTAAGAGTGGATATACTTCTTTCTTTGACTGAAGATGTACCATCCTTGATGCTCTATATGCCGGACAGTGCCAGTGTATCCCATCCCTGAGTAACCACCATCCGGTGGTGGACTTACACCGGTCCTCTCCGGGACCTTTCCACTTATTGGACTTTTTTACTCACATTTTTTATTATTTGTGTGATTGATTTCCCATCACCCAGTTATTATATGTACATAATGTGTCATACATGTTTACCGTTTAGCGATACATATTTCAATTATGTAACTATGACTGTAATGTTTCTATTTCTTCTTTTATTGCTAAAAAATTTTAATAAAATTTTCGTAAGGTGTTCTAATCCCCTCCCCACTCTATCCAAAACTAAAAAAAAACTTTTGCCTTTAGTTATACTTTAAGCCAATACTGCAGCACACGCACATACAGTACAATGTTTCATATCCTAGTTGGTGTGTTCTAGATAAAGAGAACATGACACTTTATAAATAAATGATAATGAAGGGAATGCCGGCATTGTGCTATTGGATGACACCGAATACAATGGAATGTGCAGACAAAGGCGTGCTCTTCTAGGTGACCCTACTCATGGATTTTAAAGCAGAACTCCAGCCAGCCCAATACACAGTTCAGATGTATCAGTGATCTAAACGTTTTGTAATCCCCAATTATCAGGTTATGTCATTTATACCTACTTACCTCACTATATAGCCTGAAGCGTGATACTGCTAGTAAGAGCTTCCAGCATAACAGCTTCTTGTGTCAGTTCAACACTCAGCCTTCCAACAATATATATATATATATATATATATATATATATATATATATATATATACAGTATCTCACAAAAGTAAATACACCCCTCACATTTTTGTACATATTTTATTCTCCCTTTTCATGTGACAACACTGAAGAAATGACACTTGTCTACAATGTAAAGTAGTGAGTGTACAGCTTGTATAACAGTGTAAATTTCCTGTCCCCTCAAAATAACTCAACACACAGCCATTAATGCCTAAACTGCTGGCAACAAAAGTCAGTACACCCCTAAGTGAAAATGTCCAAATTGGGCCCAAAGTGTCAATATTTTGTGTGGCCACCATTATTTTCCAGCACTGCCTTAACCCTCTTGGGCATGGAGGTCATCAGAGCTTCACAGGTGGCCACTGGAGTCCTCTTCCCCTCCTCCATGATGACATCACAGAGCTGGTGGATGTTGGAGACCTTGTGCTCCTCCACCTTCCGTTTGAGGATGCCCCACAAATAGTCAATAGGGTTTAGGTCTGGAGACATGCTTGGCCAGTCCATCACCTTTACCCTCAGCTTCTTTAGCAAGGCAGTGGTCATCTTGGAGGTGTGTTTGGGGTCATTATCATGTTGGAATACTGCCCTGCAGCCCAGTCTCTGAAGGGAGGGGATCATTGCTCTGCTTCAGTATGTCACAGTACATGTTGGCATTCATGGTCCCCTCAATGATCTGTAGCCCCCCAGTGCCGGCAGCACTCATGCAGCCCCAGACCATGACACCCCCACCACCATGCTTGACTGTAGACAAGACACACTTGTCTTTGTCCTCCTCACCTGGTTGCCCCCACACACGCTTGTCACCATCTGACACCAAATACGTTTATCTTGGTCTCATCAGACCACAGGACATGGTTCCAGTAATCCAAGTCCTTAGTCTGCTTGTCTTCGGCAAACTGTTTGCAGGCTTTCTTGGGCATCATCTTTAGAAGAGGCTTCCTTCTGGGATGACAGCCATGCAGACCAATTTGATGCAGTGTGCGGCGTATGGTCTGAGCACTGACAGGCTGACTCTCTACCCCTTCAACCTCTGCAGCAATGCTGGCAGCACTCATACGTCTATTTCCCAAAGACAACCTCTGGATATAATGCTGAGCATGTGACCTCAACTTCTTTGGTGGAACATGGCGAGGCCTGTTCTGAGTGGAACCTGTCCTGTTATACCGCTGTATGGTCTTGGCCACTGTGCTGCAGCTCAGTTTCAGGATCTTGGCAATCTTCTTATAGCCTGGACCATCTTTATGTAGAGCAACAATTCTTTTTTCAGATCCTCAGAGAGTTCTTTGCCATGAGGTGCCATGTTGAACTTCCAGTGACCAGTATGAGAGAGTGAGAGCGATAACACCAAATTTAACACACCTGCTCCCCATTCACACCTGAGACCTTGTAACACTAACAAGTCACATGACACCGGGGAGGAAAAATGGCTAATTGGGCCCAATCCCTCCCCCTTCAATCCCCCCAGCAATTCCCCACATCTAACAAATCCTCCCAAATCCCCCTGTCTAACACAAATCCTTCTTCCCACACAAATCCTCTACCCCCTTCCTGCACGAATCCTCCCCCCCCCCCAAACCCTCCAACACAAATCCCCCATTCTAACACAAATCCCCCTCCCAGTACAAATCCTCTCCCTCCAATCCCCTAGCACAAATACCCCCCCCCCCCACCCCCCCCTCCCAGATCCCCCTCCCACCACAAATTCTCTTCCTCCCTACTCTCTGTGTCTAATGCACTCCTGCATCCTGCTCTCTGTGAGATGTGCACTCCTGACTCCTGCTCTCTGTGTCTCATGCACTCTGGACCCCTGCACTCTGTATGATGTGTACTCCTGACTCCTGCACTCTGTGTCTCATGCATTCCTGCATCCTGCGCTCTGTATGATGTGTACTCCTGACTCCCTGACTCCTGCACTCTGTGTTTCATGCACTCTGGACCCCTGCGGTCTGTGAGATGTGCACTCCTGACTCCTGCTCTCTGTGTCTCATGCACTTTGGACCCCTGCGGTCTGTGAGATGTGCACTCCTGGCCCCTGATCTCTGTGTCTCATGCACTCCGGACCCCTGCGATCTGTGAGATGTGCACTCCTGACTCCTGCTCTCTGGGTCTCATGCACTCCGGACCCCGACAGTCTGTGAGATGTGCACTCCTGACCTGACCCCTGCTCTCTGTGTCTCATGCACTCCAAACCCCTGCGATCTGTGAGATGTGCACTCCTGACTCCCTGACTCCTGCACTCTGTGTTTCATGCACTCTGGACCCCTGCGGTCTGTGAGATGTGCACTCCTGACTCCTGCTCTCTGTGTCTCATGCACTTTGGACCCCTGCGGTCTGTGAGATGTGCACTCCTGGCCCCTGATATCTGTGTCTCATGCACTCCGGACCCCTGCGATCTGTGAGATGTGCACTCCTGACTCCTGCTCTCTGGGTCTCATGCACTCCGGACCCCGACAGTCTGTGAGATGTGCAGTCCTGACCTGACCCCTGCTCTCTGTGTCTCATGCACTCTGGACCCCTGCGATCTGTGAGATGTGCACTCCTGACCCCTGCTCTCTGTGTCTCATGCACTCCTGGCCCCTGCTGTCTGTGAGATGTGCACTCCTGGCCCCTGCTCTCTGTGTCTCATGCACTCTGGACCCCTGTGAGCAGAGGCGGCTCTCTAATTAGGCAAATTAGGCGATCGCCTAAGGCCCCTCAGTCACAGGGGCCTCGTGGCCCCCTAATTTGCCTGTGATCAATCACTGATGCTGTCAAGTGCGGGGAGTGGGACAGTAGAGTCCTCTAGGTGGTGGTAGCGGTTGGATGACAGCACCCAGCTCCAATGCATGCGGGCTGCATGTCCATGTGGGAACCACAGCTGCTCACTCGACCTCTCTGCACCTGCCTCCTTTTTTCCCATTATGGGCGTGATTGGGGCCTCATGTGTACGTTTAGCCTAAGGCCTCACAAAACCTAGAGCCGCCTCTGCCTGTGAGATGTGCACTCCTGACTTCTGCTCTCTGTGTCTCATGCAATCCGGACCCCGACAGTCTGTGAGATGTGCACTCCTGACTCCTGCTCTCTGTGTCTCATGCACTTCTGATCCCTGCAGTCTGTGAGATGTGCACTCCTGGCCCCTGCTCTCTGTGTCTCATGCACTCCGGACCCCTGTGAGATGTACTCTCCTGACTCCTGCTCCATGGGTCTCATGCACTCCTCCACACCCTGGCAGTCTGTGAGATGTGCACTCCTGACTCCTGTTCTCTGTGTCTCATGCACTCCTGGCCCCGGGAGTCTGTGAGATGTGCACTCCTGGCCCCTGCTCTCTGTGTCTCATGCACTCTGGACCCCTGTGAGATGTGCACTCTTGACTCCTGCACTCTGGGTCTCATGCACTCCGGACCCCGGCAGTCTGTGAGTGTATGTTCACTCCTGATCAGGGGTGGACTGACAACTCATGAGGCCCCCGGGAAATAGGAGATTATGGGGCCCCCAGGCAATCAGACATTATGGGGCCACACAGTATACACAAACACACACAGTATACAATCACACAGTATACACAGACATGTTTCTATTGGCTGAGAAGGTACTGGAGAGGTGGGGCAGCTATAATCTCAGGATTTTTAGAGCAAAAGGATGTTGGTAAGGGACATTTCAGTGACAGATGTAAAAAAAAAACACAGATTTTTACATACTTTCCCTGGTTTTACTGAGGCTGGTAACCCTGATGGGAACCCCTAGTGGCACGGGGCCCTCGGGCAGTGCCCGAGTGGCCCAATGGTCAGTCCACCCCTGGTCCTGACCTCTGCATTCTATGTCTCATGCACTCCTACACCCTGCGCTCTGTGAGACGTGCATACCTGATTCATGCACTGTGTCTGCTATGCACAGATCTGCGTTGTACGGTATATGCTATATTATTTTTTTATTTGCTATATTTATTCCACAAAAGTGGAGTTACTCTTTAAAAATAACTTTACTGTTCTAAGGGCACAGTTGAGGTTTTTTTGATTGCTTTAATCCCTTCTCACCACAACCTGGACCATAGTTGAACAGCCCCAATTCCTCTAGTAAATCAGCTGCAATATGCCTATGATATTTATAGGGCCATGTGAAGCTGAGTGTTTTATAGCTTTACCTCCCCATCAACTCATATAAAATCATGGCCAGTACCATCCTGAGCATGCTGCATACCAGATTTTCTAAGCCCCTTTTTGAGCTGAGGGACCTTTATCTGACTTCAGGTTACATCATACAAAACAGGAGCCTTTCTAATAAAGAAGGGGGTACCTCTGGGCGCATAGGTTAAAGTGTTGAGGGGATGGTAGGATACCATGATGATCACTTTGGTCTAAAAACAGTAATGTCATATTTTATGATGACAAAATAAATAATAGATGAATTAAAAAGTAGTTAAAATATACAATGACAGGGACACTCAGTAGAAGACTGGGGCACTCACCAGAAGACTTGTAAAATGCAATAGAACACCTGGAGTACTCACCAAAAGACATGGAGCATTCAGTAGAAGACCATGGGCATTCAGTAAAAGACTTGGGTACACAGTAAAATACCCAGGACACTCAGTAGAAGACTTGGGACACTCAGTAGAAAACTTGGGACATTCAATAAAAGACTTAGGTCATTCAATGGAAGACCTATGGCACTCACTTTCTTCTCTTTCTCTTATTACAGATCTACATGATTTGACCATAAATTACCCCTGAAGAAGAGGTCAACTTTTTATATATACCTCGAAACGTTGGGTTATCTTTATTGTACAGACTATTCACGATAGAGCTGGTCATAAACTGTTTCATGTATATGTTAAATCCATCCATACATCCATTTTTTTATGTGTAATGTTATAGTTTACTTGTTCTTAGTGTTTTTTGATAATAAATACAATTCTAAATACATTTCTTTTTACTTACTGATGAGTGCTGGCAACCCAATTTAAATTCCCATAGAGGTTATACACTCATGTTTGAGTGTTTTTTGTTCCTATGGCACTCAGTAGAAGACCTGGTGCACTCACTAGAAATCTTAGGGCACTCAGTAGAAGACCGGGGGCATTCAGTAGGAGACTTGGGAAGACAGTAAAAGACCCAGGACAATCAGTAGAAGACTTGGGGCACTCAGGGGAAAACCCGAGGCATTCAGTAGAAAATGTAGGGCACTCAGTGGAAGACCCAGGACACTCAGTAGAAGACCTGGGTGTCAGAAACCATGAACCAGACCGAGACAGAAATACAATTAAATCACTCTTGTTTATTAATAAAAAATAAAAAGGTAAATAGAGTAAGCGTAGTCAAAGCATAACCAGAGTCCAGTTATCAGATCGAGTAGTCAGCCAGTCCAGAGTTCAATAACCAGATCGGGTAATCAGCCAGGCCAGAAGTCAGGGATCCAAGTGGAGCAACAGCAAGCAGGGTAAGGAGCCAGAAGGGATGTCAGCAAGCCAGTCTTTAAACAGAACCGCAGGAGATGGTTTCTTGTGATGTGACCAAGGCGAAGGCAGAGATAAAGTGAGCTGGACAGCTATAAGCAGGCAGGTCAGACGAGTAGGATAAGGAACAGCTGGGTGACTGTGGAGAGAGATGAGAGCTGGCAGTTAGCCAACAGCTGAGCAGCCAGCCCAGAGAAGGAAGGGCTAAGTCAGCCCTGACACTGGGGCACTCAATAGAAATCTTGGACCACTCAGTAGAAGACCTGGGGCACTTACTAGAAATTTTGGGGCACTCAGTAGAAGACCTAGGGCATTCAGTAGAAAATGTAGGGCACTCAGTAAAAAGAATAATATAATATAATATAATACAGTAAAAAGACACTCAGTAGAAGACTTGGGGCATTGGGTAGAAAATGTAAGGCACTCAGTTGAAGACCCAGGGCACTTAGTAGACGACCTGGGGCATTCCGTAGAAGACTTGGGGCACTCAGTAGAAGACCTGGGGCACTCAACAGAAATCTTGAGCCACTCAGTAGAAGACCTGGGGTACTGACTAGAAATTTCGGGGCACTCAGTAGAAGACCTGGGGCACTCACTAGAAAATTCAGGGCACTCAGTAGAAGACCTGGGGCATTCAGTAGAAGACTTGGGCACACAGTAAAAAGAATAATATAATATAATATAATACAGTAAAAAGACACTCTAGAGAAGACTTGGGGCATTGGGTAGAAAATGTAAGGCACTCAGTTGAAGACCCAGGGCACTTAGTAGAAGACCTGGGGCATTCAGTAAAAGACTTGGGGCACTCAGTAGAAGACCTGGGGCACTCAATAGAAATCTTGAGCCACTCAGTAGAAGACCTGGGGTACTCACTAGAAATCTCAGGGCACTCAGTAGAAGACCTGGGGCATTCAGTAGAAAATGTAGGGCACTCAGTGGAAGACCCAGGGCACTCAGTAGAAGACCTGGGACACTCAAGATAAATCTTGGACCACTCAGTAGAAGACCTGGGGCACTCACTAGAAAATTCAGGGCACTCAGTAGAAGACCTGGGGCATTCAGTAGAAGACTTGGGCACACAGTAAAAAGAATAATATAATATAATACAGTAAAAGGACACTCAGTAGAAGACTTGGGGCATTGGGTAGAAAATGTAAGGCACTCAGTTAAAGACCCAGGGCACTTAGTAGAAAACCTGGGGCATTCAGCAGAAGACTTGGGACACTCAGTAGAAGACCTGGGGCACTCAATAGAAATCTTGAGCCACTCAGTAGAAGACCTGGGGTACTCACTAGAAATTTCGGGGCACTCAGTAGCAGACCTGGTGTATTCAGTATTAGCCCTTGTACACACGGTCTGAGAATCTGTCGGAATGTGTCCTATCGGACCGTGTCGTCGGATAATCCGACTGTGTGTGGTATGCATTGGACTGATTCCGTCGGAATATCCGTCTGACCCAATTTTCCAACATGTTGGAAATATTTCCCGACCAACTGGTTCGATCGGACATACTCCGATCATGTGTAGCAAATTTTGATCGGACCAAGTGCCACGCATGCTCAGATCAAATTCCTACACCAAAGCTATTGGCTACTAGCCTGAATGTAGTCCTATCGTAACGAAATTACGTCATCACGTTCTGAAAGATTGGATTTTTCGACAACTTAGTCCGACCGTGTGTATGCAACAGTTTCGGACACAATCCGTCAGACTAAATCTGACGGACAAAATCCGACGGATTTGGTTGGCAAAATCTCCGACCGTGTGTACAGGGGCTAAGACTTGGGCACACAGTTGAAGACCCAGGGCACTCATTAGAGGACCTGGGGCATCCAGTAGAAGAACTGAGGCGCTCAGTAGAAGACTTGGGGCGCACAGTAGAAAACCTTGTCCACTCAGTAGAAAACCCAGGGCAATCAGTAGAAGACCTGGGTCACTCAGTAGAACACTTGGGGCTCACAGCGCA
Organism: Lithobates pipiens; assembly: GCF_037356315.1. Classification (NCBI taxonomy): domain Eukaryota; kingdom Metazoa; phylum Chordata; class Amphibia; order Anura; family Ranidae; genus Lithobates; species Lithobates pipiens. The sequence continues at coordinate 6,370,533 of NW_027507903.1, read as the reverse complement.
GATGTCAGGGTCTAGCAATGCTCCTACTGTGAAGAGTGTTCTCTCCTTTGAATATAAAACTTTAATGACAGCCTCACTTTAGAGAGGACTAAACACCTGAACAATTTCCCCTGATGCTGAATGAACTGAACATCAATGGACAAGGGTAGAAATGCCTTTTTGTTTTTTTAAGGGCCCATCTTTACAAAGTGTCTTGATAGAAACGTGCTTTTTGCCCATGGAAATCATTTAGGATTTTTATATAACCTTTTCCATCTGCACTACAGAAATGACAGTTGGAAGTCAATGGGTTCTTATGAGTTTCAGTACATTCTCTGGTTACCACTCCTTTCATAACTGGGCCCCTTCATCTTGTACAATGGTTAAAGATCATTTGGAGACATTGTTATAATGGCGGCCATATATGGAACGGTTTTTTAAATGATTGTCTTGTCTGGGGGAAATGCGCCACACGCTTAGGCCGCGTACACACGGGCGGACTGTTCGCCCAACTTTGTCCGCTGAACAGTGTTTGGGCGGACAGTCCGCTCGTGTGTGGGCTTTCAGCGGACAGTTTCAGCGGACAGTTTGACGAACAAGGTTTTTCGGAAATTACGTAAAACTGTCCGCTGAAACCTTGTTTGAGCGAACAGTCCGCCCGTGTGTAGGCTTGTTCGTCAAACTAAGTTCCGCGCATGCTCAGAAAGGATTTACACGCCGAAAGTTATAATGCAGTGTATAGGACGTCGTATTTTTCGTCCCGTCGTACGTGCCGTTCACGTCATCGCGCACGGTTTCAGCAAACTGTTCGTTCGTCGTGTGTGGCCATGTCCGTCCATGCTAATTTTGAGCGGACTGTTTGCCGAAACTGTTTGACGGACAAAGTTGGGCGAACAGTCCGCCCGTGTGTACGCGGCCTTACCGATCGTATCCTTCCATCTACTTTCCTAGGGTTGGATTTTCTATCCATACTGATCATTATTGATGGAGTTGGTTGGTTTTGCTTTTTTTGATAATTCAAAGAGTCAATCAAATTGTCAGATTCTGCGAAGAACTGTTTGATCATATCTTTTTGCGTATGGCCACCATAAAGGCAGATAGACATGTTTCGTTGGTAACCTGTGAGAAGCCAGAGGTTGTTTTCAGGTTGGATGAAAACAGTTGTTTGCTATGGAAATCTCAGTGATATTTAAAGGGGTCCAGTGTCTTTCTCTGAAGCCAATGTGGATGAGCCAGTGACAGTGCTGTTCCAGGACTAGTCAGTGTGTGCAGGGTCCTTCTATTGGATTAATAAGCTCAGTAAATCAGACTGCGCTATTAAAAGTGACACTTTAGGCAGAAGTGAGTAAGCCCATGTGCTTGACCTCTGAGCCCCGACAGATAAATAATTCTCTCTCCTGAATTATTAAATGGCGATTTTTGTCGCTAATCTCCCACTCTGTGACAAAAGGGAGGTCAATGGCATTTCCCAGAGCTCCCAGTATGTCCCAGCATCTCCCAGCATGTCCCCAGGAAAGAGACTGGCAGAGATGGATGGTCTTCACTATAGGAACAATATAGCTGGTGCCCTTGCCTGATTAACCCCTTGTGCTCATCTCTCTGAATGTCTCCCAAATCTGTCTTTAAAAAGTGCTGGGAGGACATGGCTGAGCCTTGCCTCCATGTGTGCACTTCTACTTTATTACCACCAGCAAGAGACGCCTGAAAATGAATATTAAGAAGCAAATATTCTATGACATAATTACATTTAATAGCATTTCATATCATATGATCAGATTAGTTCCAAAACCTCAAGCATCTGCTGAAGTTCAAGGCTTGGATGCTATAGTAGTAGAAACTTCTGTACCCATCATTTACACAGACAAGGCTGCTATAAAGTATATACTAAAAACTAAAACATCACTCTGAAAAAACATAAACGTTATTAAAATATAATTGCCCATGTACTTCATCACATAGTTTTATATAATATTTTGCATTCTTTTATGTTTCACCACATTGTGTTATATACTATTTAATATCATATTATATAACTTTACATTCTGTTATATAGCATTTTATAATCTATTGTGTTTCACCACATTGTGTTATATACTATTTTATATTATATTCCTTCACCTTCTCTCATTTTATACTCTATTGTGTTTCACCACATCGTGTTATATATTATTTCATTACGTTTCAGTGGGGGTTGATTTACTAAAAGTGGAGAGTGCAAAATCTGGTGCAGTTCTGCATAGAAACCAATCAGCTTCTAAGTTTCTTTTGTTTTTTTTTGGTCAAAGCTTAATTGAACAAACTGAAGTTAGAAGCTGATTGGCTGCCATGCAGAGCTGCACCAGATTTTGCAATATCCAGTTTTAGTAAATCAACCTCTATGTGTTATATATTAACTTGTATTCTATTATGTTATATGTTATTTTTTGGGCATTGGCGTTGATTTTCTAATGGGATAGTGGCTGTTCATTTTTGTAAATTGAATGTTAATATGTAAGCTGAACCTGTGTTCAATCTGAACACCCAATTGAGGGCAAATAAAAAAAAGGGGGGGGGGGGATTTTTGCTAGCATATGATTGGCTGGTTGGAAGTGCATAAAGAGTCACCTTATTTACTAAGCTCAATGAACAACTACTTTCACTCTGCTACTCTTTTAAATTAACCCCATTGTATTATTATATAATTATATAATATTACATTCCAACAGATACACAAATATTATTTTTTATTATTTGTATTGTTATTGTTGTTATTATTACTATTATTTGCATACAGTATATATAATATATTATGTTATATTCCAACAGTTGCGTTATACTGTATACCCCATTGCGATCTATTTATTGTTATATTTATCATTATATTATATATATTGATATATTTATTGATATATTACATATTATTATTTTTATTATTTTTATTGTTTTTGTTGTTATTATTACCATTATTTGCATACAGTATATATAATATAATATATTATAATATATTATGTTATATTCCAACAGTTGAGTTATACTGTATACCCCATTGCAATATATCTATTGTTATATTTATCATTATATTATATTTATTGATATATTGATTGATATATTACATATTATTATTTTTATTATTTTTATTGTTTTTGTTGTTATTATTACCATTATTTGCATACAGTATATATAATATAATATATTATAATATATTATGTTATATTCCAACAGTTGAGTTATACTGTATACCCCATTGCAATATATCTATTGTTATATTTATCATTATATTATATTTATTGATATATTTATTGATATATTACATATTATTATTTTTATTATTTTTATTGTTGTTGTTATTATTACCATTATTTGCATACAGTATATATAATATAATATTTTATAATATATTATGTTATATTCCAACAGTTGAGTTATACTGTATACCCCATTGCAATATATCTATTGTTATATTTATCATTATATTATATTTATTGATATATTGATTGATATATTACATATTATTATTTTTATTATTGTTGTTATTATTACCATTATTTGCATACAGTATATATAATATAATATATTATAATATATTATGTTATATTCCAACAGTTGAGCTATACTGTATACCCCATTGCAATATATCTATTGTTATATTTATCATTATATTATATTTATTGATTGATATATTACATATTATTATTTTTTTATCATTTTTATTATTCTTATTGTTATTATTACCATTATTTTCCTACTGTATATATAATATTATATATTATAATATATTATGTTATATTACAATAGTTCTGTTTTATACTATATTTAATCACATCATTATATTGTCACATTCGTGGACAGCCATTCACAAGAACTGCATGACAACTTCTCTTTAATTTATGCAAGGTGGTCACATTAATATGGCTTCTGCAAAAACAGGAATTTACTAGACATTTTCATTTGTCCAGCAAACCTGCCATATGAAAATCCCTCTAAATTTGACTGGGGCATGGTAATGTTTTGCCTTTTCTATAATCACCCTCCTGGATGTAAGCTCAGCATCCTCTGTACACAGAGTTGTCCTTTACCTGTACAGGTATCACACAGATCTATGTACCAACCACACTTGTACATTCTGGATGTAAATGTCCACCATATTCTTATTTTTTGGGGGTAAATAGTTATCCAGACACACACACGATATCCATACATGAGTGTTCATGTCATGCCATATATACCTGCGATACATACATACATACATAAATAAATTACATAATTCAAATAAAATAAATAAATAATTCATTATAAATGTAATAAATCGATTAAATAAATGAAACACAAATACATGGAATAAATACCATTACTAAATAATATAAACAAAATAAAATAAATAAATGATCAATAAAATAAATACATGAAATAAATAAATACATACATAAATGTCGTTGCTAAGCTATAAATAAATAAAATAAATAAATAGAAGGATGAAATAAAAAAATTCAATAAAATAAAATGCACAAATAATAAATAAATACATGTCATAGCTCAGCACACACACAGGGCTAGCTTTTTTCTTTTTCTCTGCAGTCTACCTGCCCCCTTGTGCTGTGTATACACGTCTGTTGTCATTAATACACAATCACAATCTGTTGTATTTTTTGCCATGATTTGGATGTGTTTGATTCCTATCCTCCATAGTACTGAGCCCATTGCTCCATCCTCTCCCTGTACACAGCACTCACATTTTACTGCCTTGTGCTGCCTTTACTAATCATTGAATGTTAATTAGAAATTCATTACAATTAGGGCCCTGCCTTAACACAACGCAATGTTGTAATTACATCTGCTTTTTAATTCAGACTTCGTGTTTACACAGTAAGCAAAATACGTCTTTACCTTTTGATTATCCCCACTACTCTTTATACTGTACTAATTATGTAAATTAAAGCTAATTATCAAACGAAAACACACTCCGCTTAATTCAACGCTTAGAAGACGGTGAGAGGAGCAGCTTGACAAGACACATGTACATCATTTACAGGGAGAGGGATGAGGGCTGCTTGTATATACAGCCTGCCCACCAGCAGCATGGTCCTGAGGACTGGCCCGCGGGCCAGCTGAGGGCTGCCTGGGTCAGGGTGTGCAGAGATCTGTATACAACATAGGATCTGTATGTGTGATGGGATAGACACTGTGCATAGGGACCTGCCAGATTATAGACCCAAGAAATAACTTACTGTATATAGGAATTATAGCTGGCTAGACAGACCTTTGATTTCTCAACTTTTAACGAGAGAAAGAGGGAGAAGAAAGAGGGAGAGAGAGAGAGAGAGAGAGAGAGAGAGAGAGAAATATATACAGAGAGAGAGAAATAATATATATATATATATAGAGAGAGAGAGAGAAATATATACATAGAGAGAGAGAGAGATAATATATACAGAGGGAGAGAGAGAGAGAGAGAGAGAGAGAGGGGGGGGGGAAGAGAGAGAGAGAAATAATATATACATCGAGAGAGAAATTATATATAAGAGAAAGAGAGAGAGAGAGAGAGAGAGAGATAGAAATATATATATATATAGAGAGAGAGATAATATATACAGAGAGAGAGAGAGAGAGAGGGGGGGGGGAAGAGAGAGAGAGAAATAATATATACATCGAGAGAGAAATTATATATAAGAGAAAGAGAGAGAGAGAGAGAGAGAGAAAGAGAGAAATATATATATATATATATATATATATATATATATATATATATATATATATATATATATATATATATATATATATATATATATATATAGATATATATATATATATATATTGACAGACATTAAGACATTATTGATTACCCACTAGAACAATATATATATACTTTCTGTATACAAAGATAGAGATGGAGATACAAAGATAGAGTATGTGAGTATGCAGCTCATGTTTATATTAATATTTATGAGAAATATTCAAGAATATTCACTATGATAACACCCCACCGTCAGAGATTACGGGTGGGTTATCCCAGCCATGCCGGGAACATTGGGGGATTATTTGTGGAAATCTGGCCAATCCAGGGTCGGCTAAATTCGGAGAAGGAGATTTTGGGGACTTTTAGCAGAGGGTAGCAGGGGGGCTCCAGGCTATAAGATCACCATTTTCTGAATGTCGGTTAAATAATTCTGTAAATATATTTATTACTGTTTATTGGCAGCGGATCGATTGGAGAAGCTGCGATTTACATCGGATGGGAGAAGATCGGAGATGGCATTCGGGGAGCAGCAATCAGAGCCAGGAAAACAAATGTACATCATTGTGTGTGATATCCTCTGAGATCATCACATTCTGGGGAATGAGAAGGATAACTAACCCAATACTACAACTCTGCATAGTGCAAACCCACATTACTGACAGCTCCTTCCTGGGAATGATTGACAGCAACATGGACTGGATGTGATGTCACTGCAATTATCAGACAGTGTGCAGGAAACACACAGAATTCAATGAGGATAGATAGATAGATAGATAGATAGATAGATAGATAGATAGATAGATAGATAGATAGATAGATAGATAGATAGATAGATAGATAGATAGGGGAGAAAGAAAGAAAGAAAGAAAGAAAGAAAGAAACGATTGATTAAAGCAGTTTAAAATTATTAAGTAGATTTAGAAAAAAATATAACTATAGAGAAAGATGGGGAAAGATAGGTAGCTAGCTAGATAGATGATAGAGACAAAATGAGAAAATAAAGAAAGACGGAAGGAAAGAAAAAAGGAAGGGGGAGAGAGAATGAAGGAAGCAGGGAGGGAAGAAAGAAGGAAGGAAGATAAGGAAGGAATGAAGGAAAAGGACGGAAAGAAAGAAAGAAAGAAGAAGGGAGGGAGGCAAGAAGGAAGGAAGGAAGGAGGGAAGAAGGAAGGAAAGAAAGAAAGAAAGAAGGAGGGAGGGAGGGAAGAAGGAAGGAAGGAGGGAGGGAGGCAGGGAGGGAAGAAGGAAGGAAGGAGGGAGGGAGGGAAAGGGGAAGGAAGGAAGGAAAGAAGGAGGAAGGGAGTGAAGAAGAAAGAAAGAAAGAAAGAAAGAAAGAAAGAAAGAAAGAAAGAAAGAAAGAAAAAGAAAGAAAGAAAATTCTGTGTTAGGAAGAGAAGCTAAAATTGGTTGAAATTTCACTGCAATTATCCAATCTGCAAATTCCTGTTTAATCATGTCACTTCTGAAACGAACTCAGACTGCCTGTAACTTTACTATATATATATTATATATGATTTTCTGGTAACCCAGAACAGCCTGTACACAGAATCCACCCATCTCATTACATGAACCGGTGCCATTACTGAACTCTTCATTTGTGTCTGCTTCTTCCAGATATTCCTCTACTGACTGACCTGCCAGGGAATTCATTTCACTATCAGAGAAGTATATCCGACCCGAGACAGAAAAACTTCACATATTTATGCCAAAACCACAACAACAAAAATCATTATTGTAAAATATATATATTTATATATATATTTCTATAAATATGTGGAGGATTTTCCAGGTTGGATATCTCTATATTTAAATAGAAGAGAGTTAAACTGATAATGAGTTGGAAGTAGAATTGAATTGTAATTGTTGTGAGTTGAATTGTTGTTGAGTGAGTGATTAATAATAATACTACAACTTATACAATGATACAATTATACGATAATTTAGTATCCACATCCATTAACCTTAGTTTTTTTTTATATAGTAACCATAGTTTATATATATATATATATATATATATATATATATATATATATATATATATATATATATATATATATATATGTGTGTGTGTGTGTGTGTGTGTGTGTACACACACTATATACACCATATTTAATTAAATATATATATTTATATATAGTAAAGGATTCTGTATATGGATATTTTCTATGTATCTATTCATGTCTTCTAAAATTGGTTAAACTACATGGACTTGTGTCTTTTTTTTCAATCAGAATGTGTGATAAAAACCATTAAAACTGTGTAACATATACAAGTCCGTATTGGAAAAAAAAGTTTTGCCTTCAGTTCTACTTTATTGTCTCATGTTGGCTAACTATGTAGAGGGGATTATAAATGGATAATAAATACAATAATGATAATAATGAATACAATAATCATTCAAAATAATACAATAATCAAACAATGATACAAGTCATACAAAAATGATACAATAAACACACAATGATACAATCAACATACAAAAATGATACAATAATCATTAAAACATGATACAATAATCATACAATACCCATTAAAAAAATGATACAATAACCATAGGACGCAATAATTATACAACAGCTTAGTACCCACATCCACCCTCAGTCTTATATATATATATATATATATATATATATATATATATATATATATATATATATATATACACACACACACACACACACACACACACACACACAGTGTATGTGTAGTGTAACAGGTATGTGCCTCATCTCACCCCCTCAGTCTTTTGTATATGTATATGCACACTCTATATAATTGGAATGTTCCCCCTCCCCCCCCCCCCCCCCCAGTCTTCTGTATATGTATATATACACTGTATATCTGGTGTAACAGGTATGTACCTCCTCCCACCCCCAGGCAGGGCACAGACAGGTGAGTTTGGTTCTCCTCTCCAGGAGAAAGTGGAGAGAGAGGAGACTGAAGTCTAATTACAGACATGGGAGGTGTGAGGATCCTAGCTGGGGCACCCATCCTCCTGTCAGCACCCTGACACAAGGCCTCACAAAGGACCTGAATAATTCACAGCAGAGGCATAATTACAGAATAAGATTGTAATTATGGGATGGAGGACGCCGGGCTGCTGCCCTGTAACCTGAGTGGCAGCTCTGGATCAGGTTGCCGTTATAGGGATCCTGTGGCAGTGTGTACAGGACATGGCCCTGGCATTGACCCCCCCTCCCCTCCCCTCTTCCCTGGAAACTTAGAGGGGGGGCTATCAATCATCGCAGACCCCCATCCCCCAGCTGTGTCAACCTATTGCCTGCACTCTGATCACTCAACAAATATACACACTTGCTGTCTCCTATTTAGGTTGTAGCAATAAATACATTTTAAACCATAAATATATCATTAGAGTGTCTGGCTGGGTGATTGTCACTCATTTGCAGGCCTGGATCGTGGATGATTTGTTTCAGGTGAATGAGGTGAATGGGGTGAATGAGGCTCAGTACAACCCATATCCATTGCAGCTGGATTATTCAAATAAGCAGATATCACCAAGATGTATGACACATCAGAACCCTCCAATTTGTCGGGTAATTCTATCTGTGTGTTCATGGAGGAGTCCCTACAAGAAGATTGGGGGGGGGGACATCTTCGCTTGTCTGTATATCTGCAGCTAAATATTCCCGACAATTGTCAGAAGAAATGATATCCGACCAGACTGTCATCAATATGAGTTCCAATAACTGGAGGGGGGGGGGGGCAGGGGGGGGGGCAGCCGCCTTCTGTCATCCCTGTATTGGGGAGAGGGGAGCACAGCCGGGGAGCCCCAGGCTATCCTCTGACCGATATTAACTTCTGTTTGATTAGTGTAATTGTTCAAATTTACTCCGGACAGTATGATTAATTACAGTTTAATTAACGTGTCCATTAAGAGCTGTTAATGCCACAATGTTTTATAAAAACGCCCGAGGTGATTGCATTGTGAAAACCTCAAGCTGGACCTGAATTGACTGGGGGGGGGGGGCTCTGGATGTTTGGAGGGGATAGTATCTAAAAGACAGAGGGGTACATAGATCTGCAGGATGTTTGTATTTTTTTTTGGGAGGGGGGTGGGATAGATGGATAGATAGATAGATAGATAGATAGATAGATAGATAGATAGATAGATAGATAGATAGATAGATAGATAGATAGATAGATAGATAGATAGATAGATAGATAGATAGATAGATAGATAGATGAAAATACTCGATGGATATACTGTACAAACAAAAGAACAGTTTTAGCTTGAAGAAAGAAAGAAAGAAAGAAAGAAAGAAAGAAAGAAAGAAAGAAAGAAAGAAAGAAAGAAAGAAGGGAGGAAGGAAAGAAATGGAAGGAAAAGAAAGGAAGTAAGGGAGGAATGGAGGAAGAAAGGGAGGAAAGAAAGGAAGGAAGGAAGGGAAGAAAGAAAGAAAGAAAGAAAGAAAGAAAGACAGACAGACAGAGAGGAAAGGAAGGAAGGAAAGAAAGGAAGAAAGGAAGGAAGAAAGGAAAGAAGGAGGGAGGGAAGGAAGGAAGAAAGGGAGTAAAGAAAGAAAGAAGGAAATAAAGGAAGGAAAGAAGGGACGAAAGAAAGAAAGAAAGATGTATACACGATAGAACAGAAACAACATTTAGAAAAAGAAAAAGGACGAATACATGACAAGTATGATTAAAATACTGGATAGAAAAGACAGACATAAATCTCGGTACTTTATGTACACTGATAATATGTGGAGTTAGTAGTAAGTAATACTGAGCTCTGTGCTGGGGGGAGTATTGGGGACTGTGGGGATGGGGGGGGGGGGGTCCTCATTACTGTATGAATGGTTAATGATAAAGGCAAACATGGGGTTATTGTGGCACCTCTCAGGCAATTGCACAAATCCATCAGCAATGACTTTAGGGCGATAGGAGGAAATTATGCATGAATAAAGGGGAGATACTCCAGCCCTGTTTGATTTATATAGAAAAAAAAATCTCTCTATCCATAGATTGATATTGAGGTGTGTAATATTATGTTATAGGGTAATATAGTTTATATAATATATAACATTGGGTGGACTGTTTTCTCATGGCTCCTTTATTTTAAAGAGAATTCACCCAGCTTCCAGCAGTAATGTCCCGGTTGAGCTGGTGAGGCAGACTGGGGATGAGGATGGTGATGAAGGCTGGGGATGGTGGCAAGACAGACTGGGGATGGAGACGACGAGGATGGGAGGGAATGGTGAGGCAGACTGGGGATGAGGATGGTGAGTCAGGGTGAGGGGATGGAGATGATGAGGGAGGCTGAGGATGGAGATGATGAGGCAGGATGGGGATGGAGATGATAGGGCAGGCGGATGAGTATGAGGCAGGCTGGGGATGGAGATGGCAGGGCAGACTGAGGATCGAAATGGCAGGGCAGGCTGGGGATGGGGATGGCAGGGCAAGCTGGGGATGGAGATGATGAATCAGGATGAGCATGGAGATGGCAGGGCAGGATGGGGATGGAGATGATAGGGCAGGGGGATGGAGATGATAGGGCAGGGGGATGGAGATGATGAGGCAGGCTGAGGATGGAGATAGTGAGGCATGCTGAGGATGGAGATGATAAGGCAGGCTGGGGGTGGAGATGGTGAGTCAGGCTGAGGATGGAGATGATGAGGCAGGATGGAGATTTCAAATGGCAGGGCAAGGCTGGGGATGGGGATGATATTAAGGCAGGCTGGGGATGGAGATGGTGAGGCAGGATGGGTAGGGCAGGCGGGTGAGGATGAGGCAGGCTGGGGATGAAGATGGCAGGGCAGGCTGGGGCTGTAGCTGATGAGGCAGTGTGAGGATGGAGATAATATGGCAGGCTGGGGATGGAGAGGACGAGTCAGAGTGAGCATGGAGATGGCAGGGCAGGCTGGGGATGGAAATGGCAGGGCAGGTTGGGGATGGAGATGATAGGGCAGGCTGGGGATGGAGATAAAAGGGAAGGCTGGGTATAGAGATTATGAGGCAGGGTGAGTATTGAGATGATGAGGCAGGTTGAGGATGGAGATAATAGGGCAGGCTGGGGATGGAGATGATGAGTCAGAATGAGGATGGAGATGGCAGGACAGGCTGTGGATGGAGATGACGAGTCAGAGTGAAGATGGAGATGGCAGGGCAAGCTGGGGATGAAAATGGCAGGGCAGACTGGGGATGAAAATTATGAGTCAGAGTGAGTATTGAGATGGCAGGACAGGCTGCGGATGAAGATGGCGGGGCAGGCTGGCGATGAAGATTATGAGTCAGAGTGAGGATGGAGATGGCAGGGCAGGCTGGGGATGAAGATTGCATGGCAGGCTGGGGGTGAAGATTGCAGGGCAGGCTGGGGATGAAGATGGCAGGGCAGGTTGGGGATGGAGATGATGAGTCAGTGTGAGGATGGAGACGGCAGGGCAGGCTGGGAATGAAGATTGCAGGGCAGGCTGGGGATGGAGATGATGAGTCGGAGTGAGGATGGAGATGACAGGGCAGGCTGGGGATGAAGATTGCAGGGCAGGCTGGGGATGAAGATGGCAGAGCAAGCTGGGGATGGAGATGATGAGTCAGAGTGAGGATGGAGATGGCAGGGTAGACTGGGATGAAGATTGCAGGGCAGGCTGGGGATGGAGATGAGTCAGAGTGAGGATGGAGATGACAGGGCAGGCTGGGGATGGAGATGGCAGGGCAGGCCAGGAATGTGCTCTGCTATTTGTATCACTTTGTCGCTCTTTAATCGCTTGTCTTCCTACCTGCCACTCTTAAATATGAAACTCATTTCCCTGATTGTTAAAGTATCTGAGAGATCCTGGGAAATGGATCGAATCCTCTCATGTTTATCCAGCAATTAATTAGTAATAATTATCATCTTCATGATTACACTTTTGTCGCACTGTCGGATTTAAAGGGCCCAGCACAGTAGAGTGCACATAGAAGGGTGCAGCCCCCCTTGTGATGGGAGGGGGAGGGAATGGGGAGGGGAAGCTGATAAACCCCTAACAGGTGAATAATCCCCCCACTTACCTCTCGGATTTGCTGCACTTCTCACTCTCTGGGAGACACAAGCCCACCCTGTGCTGGCTGGACAAGTGGCTGCATGCAAGGGGTTAATGTAAAGATGTCATTGCTAAGTGGAGTCGCCTCCCTATTATTGTAGCTGTCAGTGGATGATTGGGAGTGCTCAGATCTCATCCCAGCACTGTGTGAGCGGACCTGCACCTCATCTGCTGGACTCCCGGGCTCCATGTCCTGCCCGACCCTGAGCCCACAAGAGCGCCATCCATAGGCAGCACCTACCTGGAGACACTGGAGGACGTAGGAGGACCCATCCACACCTCACAAGGGTAAGACACTGGGCGATGGACTTCTATGCCTACAGATTCCATTATTTCCATTATATAAAATGTACATACTATACATTCACATCAGATTATAATCTACATTTTAGACATGCAAACTCCATGCAGATACTGTCCTGGTCAGGACTAGTATTGGAGACCCCAGTGCTGATCTTAGATACACAACCAAAAAAAAGCAAGGCAACTCCAGATATAGTAACATAGGTAGCCAAGCACTGTGCAAAGGAAACAACACATCCTTTTTTTTTATTAACGGTATTTATGTAGCGCTGACAATAAAGGCAGCGCTTTTCATACTGTGCATTCCCATCAGCCTGTCCTCCAGGAGCTTACAATCTAATGCCCCCCAAATACAAACTCATGGTCAACTTACACAGGAGCCAGTTAACCCAGAATCTGTTGGGATGAAATCCAGACAATTACAGGGAGCACATCATACAAACTCCATGCAGATAGTGTTCAAACCGGAGACCCCAGTGCTGATCTTAGATAGACAACCAAAGCAAGACAAGGCAGTTCTGGTCTTTGTGATATATGTGGGTATGTAAGATTGATATACAACCCTTTATATATATATATATATATATATATATATATATATATATATATATATATATATATATATATATATATCTGTGTGTGTGTAGTGCATCGTGACCATTAGATTGTAAGCTATTTGAGGGCAGGAACTGATGTGAATGCACGGTATGTAAAAAAAATAAAAAAGTAAACTAAAAAATCTATCTATCTATCTATATAGATATACAGTATATCTATATCTATCTATCTATCTATATATCTATCTATCTATATATATATATATATATATCGATATATATATATATATATATATATATATATATATATATATATATATATATATATATAATCTCTCTCTCTCTATATATATTTTTTTCTTCCTTTCTTCTTTTTTTGTTATAAACTGCACATTCACATCAGTTCCTGTCATCAAAGAGATTACAATCTAATTGCCATGTGTAGACTATATCGCTCATTAACAATCATGCAAGGTTTGATTTGAAACAAATGAAATTACATATTTAGTTTTGTCCCCACTCCCCATGTTACATCGTTTCCAAAAATCTAAAGGAGCTTGTACAGTGTATGTCTAGCCTGAGGACCCATGCATACATACCAGGGCCAATTAACCTATGGAGCTGCAGCTGCAAACTTCATGCAGATAAGTGTCCTGAGGCTGGCAATACATTATACAATTTTCTTGTGCAATTTTCCTTTAGATTTACCAAAAGCATATAATATGAGGTCAAGGCTAAACACTTTTCAATTGGTATGCAATCAGTCAGGCCCTTGCACTACATAGTTGAAGGTAAATCTAAAGGAAATTGAACAAGAGAATTGTATAATGTATGGCCAATCCTAACTGGGGACCCCAGCACAAGGTAGATGTGCTAGATATCAAGCCAATGTCATCTGCCTTGTGTTCATGGTTGCAGTATTGACTTCAGGACATTTCAGAACGCTTACGCTTTAAATCTAACTGGAATTGAACCAGAAAATTGTATAGTGGGTGACCAAGCTTACCAGAAAATGTTATAGAGGGTGACCAAGCTTACCAGAAAATTGTATAGTGGATGACCAAGCTTACCAAAAAATTGTACAGTGGATGACCAAGCTTACCAGAAAATTGTACAGTGGATGACCAAGCTTACCAGAAAATTGTACAGTGGATGACCAAGCTTACCAGAAAATTGTACAGTGGATGACCAAGCTTAACTGGGGACCCCAGCAGTACTGCAAGGCAGAAGTGCTAAATATCAAGCCACTGTCCTGCCCTGCAGTTCATTGGTTGTAGTACTGACTTTAGAACGCGTCACTCATTTTAGAACGCTTTAAAACGTTTAGACCATTTCCAATGGCGTTGAGTAAAAACGGTGACCCCGGAAAACTTCTCCAGGTGACAATCCAGACGCCCTCCACCATTGTTTTCAGCAGGCAGGAGCCAGTAGCCGTGCGTGCCCATTCTATGTAATTACAATGCAATCTCCTTCATTAGGTGATCTCTTTAGGGTAAGCCGCTTTTATTCCTTTATTCCCTCTTTAGTCTCTCCCTCTCCTGCTCTTGTTGGAATTGGGCAATTGCTATAGTTAAATAAACTAATCTTCTCCGGGATTATCCCCTGTGAAGACTTTGAAAGGACGAAGATCTGGATTTG
This sequence comes from Lithobates pipiens, assembly GCF_037356315.1. Taxonomy (NCBI): domain Eukaryota; kingdom Metazoa; phylum Chordata; class Amphibia; order Anura; family Ranidae; genus Lithobates; species Lithobates pipiens. Next base: position 6,355,309 of record NW_027507903.1, on the reverse strand, counting down.
GAAATGCATAAAAAAAAAAAAAAAGAGAACTCCAAAAAGGATTAAACAGGGAGAGACTTTTTTTTTTAGAACAAAGAAATTAGAAACAAATCGGGCGTTTAATCATCCATTTACTATCTGCATGTAGTAGTGGTCGGAAATACAGGTTTCATTTGAAGTAGGAATAGAGAGCAGACGTTGGAGGTGAAATAGCAGATCTGTATTATATGTATGGCTGAACATGACAGATAAGAGCAATTATGGTTTGTTTGGGCTTGGACGGTGCGAACAAACAGCCTGCGGCTAACAATGTAAGTGCCCTATGTGCAGGGCAATGCTCAGATGCTGCTTGAATAGAACAATTATTCAGATTTTTTCCTCCATTGTCCATGGGGCAGGGAGATCCTGGATGGGGGTTAGTCCACTTCTGGTTGGGGTTAGTCCATAGGACAAGAAACTGGCCACTTAAACCACCTGAGCTTTTTTAAATCAAACAAGAGATGGAGGGGCTGTCTGGTCAACAGAAGGTAACAAGACATGGCTTGTATAGGGAGGAAATAGCTATTTATCATGGAGCAAGCAATAGAAGAGATGATGTTAGTCCAGTCCTGGTTGAGGTTAGTCCACTCCTGGCTGGGGTTAGTCCACAGGAGATTCAATTGACCATTTGGACCACCTGAGCTTTTTAAATCAAACAAGAGATGAGAGCTGTCTGGTCAACTGAAGCTAGCAAGGTAGGGCTTGTATAGGAAAGAAAGAGCTATTTGTCATGGTGTAAGTAATAGAGAAGAGATGTTAGTCCACTCCTGATTGGGGTTAGTCCACTCCTGGCTGGGGTTAGTCCATAGGACAGGAAACTGGCCACTTGGACCACTAAGCTTTTTAAATGAAACAAGAGATGGGGGATGTCTGGTCAACAGAAGGTAACAAGATAGGGCATGTAGGGAGGAAAGGGCAATTTATCGTGGAATACATAATACAGAAGAGCCTATAGTCCATTCCTGGTTGGGGTTAGATCACAGGACAGTAAACTGGCCACTTGGACCACCTGAGCTTTTTAAATCAAACAAGAGATGGGATGGGGCTGTCTGGTCAACAGAAGGTAACAAGATAGGGCTTGTAGGGAGGAAACTGTTATTTATCATGGGGTAAGTAATGCAAAAGAGATGATGTTAGTTCACTCCTGGTTGGGGTTAGTTCTCTCCTGGTTGGGATTAGGTCACTCCTGGTTGGGGTTAGTTCTCTCCTGGTTGGGATTAGGTCACTCCTGGTTGGGGTTAGTTCCCTCCTGGTTGGGGTTAGTTCCCTCCTGGTTGGGATTAGGTCACTCTTGGTTGGGGTTAGTCCATATGACAGTAAACTGGCCACTTGGATCACTGGAGCTTTTTAAATCAAACAAGAGATGGGCGCTGTCTGGTCAACACAAGATAACAAACTAGGGCTTGTAGGGAGGAAAGAGCTGTTAGTCTCGGGGTTAGTCCTTAGGGCAGTACACTTGCCACTGACTTGGACCACATGAGCTTTTTAAATAAAATAAGAGATTGGGGCTGTGTGGTCAACAGTAGGTAACGAGATGGGTCTTGTAGTGAGGAAAGAGCTTTTTATTATGGAGTAAGTAATACAGAGGGGATGATGTGTGAGGCACAGGGAAGGACCCAACTTTTTTAGCTGGAAGAATGGTGCATTTTAGAGGCTGGAAATACCCTACACCAGCCTCTCTCAACCATTCTACCCCAGAGGAACCCCTAAAATTATTTTCAGATCTTGGGGAACCTTACCAAAACCAATTCACCTGGAGGCAAAGGGAAACATTTATTATATATTGTTAGTCAGTAGGAAGGATACATTCCTGTGGTTGTCCGAATGTCACCCTGACCCTTACCAATAGCCAAGGAGATCATTGGTATCATGCTCCTGGTTTTGCCAAGTGGTGTTGGTCCTGGGACTATGCGGGCACCAGCAAATCGGAGGTCAATCAGCCACAGCTCAAGGACCCCCTAGAAACCTCTGGATAACCTCGGTTCGGAATGGCTGCCCTATATAATCTCCTTTGGAATGACCAAAATTCTAAATCCTGAAACAAAAAAAAAAATATGAGGACAAACCTAAACAATTCAATTAAATTTGTATCCAATCAAGAAAGCTCTTGCCCTACATACTTGATGGTAGATCGTACAACCGGATTGTATAGTGCATGGCCAGCATCAAATAGAAGAAAGTCAAGCTCAGACATTGGCCAAACACTATACAATCTCCTTTAGAATGTTCAAAATTCGCAATTACAAAATGAATAAAATATGAGGAAAAACCTAAACAAGCCATTCAATTGGTATCAACTCAAGAAGGCTCTTGCACTACATAGCCCACGCCAGACCTAAAGGATGTTGTGCAATTAAATTGCATAGTGTATGGTCAGCTTCGGGAGTCCAATAGAAGAAGGTCAAGATCAGGCTTTGGTCGAAAAGCACAGTTCAGGGTGAATCAGAAAACAAAGGGGACACAGGGTGCTATTGTCAGCTTAGGATCAGGTATTCCTGAACTTCTCTGCCTGTCTGGTTAATCTAATTAGACACCAATACCCTCCAATGTACAAGAAGTATTTGGTCTTCCTCAGCCTTCTCTTTCTAGACTGATCTAATTATAGGATGTATCTTATCATTTCCTCAGTAGACTTCATAATTATAATCTAAAACACTATCAGAAGAGAAAATTGTTACTTTTAATTTTCTAAGATTAACAATCGGTTTAAAAAAAAATAAAAAATCAGACCAAATTAAATCCAAATGCCATAAAATAAGCATAACCCTAAATTTGTATTATATAATATTTAGATTTATTTGTGTAACTATTGTAAAGCTATACTTTTAGAATTGAGAAGATATCAAATATTTACTTAAACGAAATAAAGCATAGATACATTGTCACAATATAGCTTTATTTTATTTTATTCTATTTTATTTTTTAAGCAGATTACTGTACAGATAAAATAAATAAAAACAAACAAAAAAACAAAGATACATTGTCTACATAGCTTTATTTTATTTATTTATTTTTCTTTGTGTTTTATTATTATTATTTTTTTTTACCAGATTATTTATATTATAACATAATTAAAACAAATATATATTATCTGCATATAGCTTTAATTGTATTTTTGTTTTTTGTGTTTTTTATAATAAGCAGATTACTGTACAGATAAAAGAAAATTGTTTTTAGTTTCTATTTACAATGTTTATTTCCTCCTTTTTTATGATCAGATTGCGGATTCGGTGCCCGGATGTTTTACACACATTTTATTGTTCGCTTTTGATTCACTGTGTTTGTATATTTGTGGCAGTCTCTGGTGCACCATAAGTACTCGGTTCATTTTTTAAACATTTCTTTACTACTTTGACTCATAATTTATTTATCTCCAACCCTGGATGTTCTGGGCATTGGAGAGAGCCGCACAACTGCACTGGGGGGCATTTAATGGGCTTCTAAATCCAGAAAATTGGTATTGGGGCAGCAGCCATATGATCTCCAGAATAAAAATAGAGAAAAATAAAACATAACCACTGACATATAGACCTAACACAGGGCAGATCTAAGTATGCAGGGTGCACATAGAACAGAATATATGGTAGGGGCTGTTTTTTTGGAGCAGGGGGGAACCGTTTGGGAATAAATAACTCAGAAAGTGCGACAATAGAACAGAATTGATTGTAGGGAGGAAATCAAAAAGATAAAAAGCATTTTCAATCATAAAAAAAAAAGGGTTATAGGAAATTGGAGGGTTGGAAACTTGGGGACACAGAATCAGGTCACGACTTAAAAAATAGGCTGCTGCGGGCTGTCAAACAAATCAACGGGTAAATATATAAATATATATATATATATATATTAAAAAAGTAAAAAAATATAAATAAATAAAAAGGCAATAAAACACTATGATAAATATGCGCAATCTTTTTTTTTTTTTTTTTGGCCAGTTGTTTGACTTTGGCCAAGGCGTTTAATTATTTTGGTAAAAAAATAAAATAAAAATAAAAAGGCAATAAAACACTATGATAAATACGCGCATTTTTTTTTTTTTTTTTAACAAAATAATTAAATGCCTTGGCCAAAGTCAAGCCACTGGCCATTAAAATTAGATAATTTCCTGAAACTGAGACAAATATATTTAATAACTGTATCTATAGTCCTTTCTATAAATTATATTTAGTATTCTTCGAAAAATGATTAGTACATGACCTTAAAATAAAACGCAACACTCCAGGATGATTTTTTTTTGTTTGTTTGTTTTCCCTTTGACAAAGTATATACAGTAGACACAAATCCAGAAATTAGCAGATTAAATTAATTCGTATTTGAATTTGAGAAACATTTGTACTAGCTGCAGTCACACATATATATATATATATATATATATATATATATATATATATATATATATATATATATATATATATATATATATATATATATATATATATATATATATATATATATATATATTTTTTTTTTTTATTCTTTTTCTTTCCGTGGCTATTGTATGTTTTATAGATATATGATTCGGGTGAAAGATTCCAGTGTCAATGTCTCTCTCTCAGATAATATTCGGATATTTTGATTATTGTACAGTGTGTCTTCTATGTGATTAGGGAAGTTTTCCAGTGTCAATGTATCCTATTGCAGAAATATCAGTTCAGTAAGCTGAGTATGATCACTGTAGAATTATATATATGTATGTATATATATATATATATATATATATATATATATATATATATATATATATATATATATATATATATATATATATATATATTATATATATATATATAGGTCTATCCTGGTCATTGTACAGTATTGGGGGAAGGATATCAATGTCTGTGTATTTAGTGCAGTGTATGGTCTCAGTGGGTTGTCTATTCCAGAGTTATATTCCAGGAACCGTATAGATAATATCCTGATTATTGTACAGTGTGTATTCCATGAGACTGGTGGAGTTCCCCAGTGTCTGGGTATTAGGTCAGTGGGATCTCAGTGTGTCCCTATGTGATCTCTTCAGAGGGGAAATGTTTGTCCCATGCAATTGAAATAAATAAAGATAAATAGCATGGTTGCATTCTATGAGATTGGGGCGAAGAGCCCAGTGTTGTGTGTGTGTGTAGTGTGATCTCTCTTAAATATTTATCCCTCTTGTAATAAATAAATAGAAACCATTCTGATCATTGTACAGTATTGGGGTGAGGAAGCACAGTGTCTGTGTAGTGTGATCTCTCTTCCATATAATTGTTTATTGTATGAATACAACTACTCTAATCATTGTGTATTGGGTGGAGGAGCCCCATGCCTGTGTATTAGTGCAATGTGATTTCAGTGTGTGTTCTCTCTTCCAAAGGAAACATAATTGTGCCAATTGCAGTAAATAAGTATCCTGATTGTTGTACAGTGTGATCTCCTCCAGAGGATAAATAATTACCTATTCACAAACGAATAAAACAACCCTGATCGTTGTACAGTGTGTGTTCTATGTGATTGGTGTAGAGTTTCCCCAATGTGAGATATTTCCCCAATTACAGTAAATATAATAGTCTTGATTATTGTACAGAGTGAAGGAGTCCAGTGTCTGCATCTCGGTGCAGATCTGCAGAGAATAAATAATTCCCCCTTTTACAGTAATGGATATAACAATCCTGATCATTGTGTGATCGGTGTAGAGTTTTCCGATGTTATCTCTTATTAATATTTCCCCTAATTAGAACAATGCTGATCGTTGCACAGTGTGTGTTCTCTGTGATTGGGGTAAAAGTGTGTACTGTGTATTCAATTGCAATGTGCTCACTTATGGGAGGAGAAATATTCCCCCATTTGCAGTAAAAAAAATATCTATCTATCTATCTATCTATCTATCTATCTATCTATCTATCTATCTATCTATCTATCTATCTATATATATATATATATATATATACAGATATCTATCTATCTATCTATCTATCTATCTATCTATCTATCTATCTATCTATCTATCTATCTATCTATCTATCTATCTATCTGTCTATGTATATATGTATATATATAGATAGATAGATAGATAGATAGATAGATAGATAGATAGATAGATAGATAGATAGATATGGATCTCTATAGATAGATAGATAGATATGGATCTCTATAGATAGATAGATAGATATGGATCTCTATAGATAGATAGATAGATATGGATCTATATATATAAAATGGGGTCGAGTTTTCAGTTCACACATTACATACACCTCGTCCAATCAGGCAGGCCCTTGCACTGTATACTTCTTGGTAGATCTAGATCCTGGTAGATCTAAGGAAATTGTACAGTGGTAATTTTTCCAGTGTGGTCTCTTCCAGGGGAGAAATATTTGCCTCATTTGGAGTAAATAATAAATATCCCGATTTTTGATTGGTTAGTGCAAAGTCTTCCAACGTCTGTGTGTCCCATTGCAAGGTGATCTCTTCAAAATATTCCCATATTTATATAAATATGATAATCCTAATCATTGCACTCTATAAAGATCACTTTATGTGATTTCTTCTAAAGGGGCAATATTTACCCCCTGGGCAATAAATATCAATATTCTGCTCATTGTTATGCCCTGTACACACGGTCGGATTTTCCGATGGGAAAATGTGCGATTGGATCACGTGGTCGGAAAATCTGACTGTGTGTGGGCTCCATCGGACTTTTTCAGTTGGATTTTCCAACGCACAAAGTTTGAGGGCAGGATCTAAAATTTTCTAACAACAAAATCCGATAGCATAAACTCCGATCCTGTGTAGACAATTCTGATGGGCAAAATGCCACCCATGCTCAGAATAAACTAAGAGAGGAAAGCTATTGGCTAGCTGGCCCATTTATAGTCCCAACCTACATGTTTGACACACCTCACAAGTTTCGGCCAAAATCCATCAGAAAAAAATCAGACAGATTTTGTGGTCGGAATGTCCGAAGGTGCGTACAGGGCATAATAGTTACTGCACATGGGGCAATTATAAATATACAATAATACCCCCCCCCCTAAATATAAATACTCTGATCATTATTATATTTACTGCACATGGGGCAATTATAAATATAACTATCCCTAACATTGTTCTTTATGTGATGGGGGGGGGGGGGGGCTGAAAGTTTTTCAGTGGGATCTCCTCTATATAGAGAGGAAGTATTTGCCCTGCGCAGTGAATATAAATACTCTGATCATTATTATTTACTGCTCATGGGGCAATTATTAATACAACTATTGTGTTTTATGTGAATGGGGGGGGGGGGGGGGGGTAACGTTTTCCAGTGTGGTCTCTTTTAGAAGAAGAATAATTGCCCCTCATCCCTGAAGAAGACAGTAAACCTACACTTTCGAAACGTGTTGGATGCTTCATCTCACATTCAGTATTTGGTCAAGGATTTTGGTAGCCACATCTTTGTACTGTCATCAGATATGTGTATAAGCTATATATTCTTTGCTTTTTTATTTTTTTGCACTTTTATCTTAATGTACAATAAAATATATAGTTTTTTTTATACATTTTTTGTCTCCGAAGTTGTTCTGTCTGATGTGCCTATGAAGTCCCTTCCCATTAAAAGGTATTCTCTTGTTCTATTTATATTGGGATGATGGCACCTTCGCAGCTCTCTACCATATATTTCCCAATAATTGCCCCATGGGCAGTATGATGCAAAACCAGACCCTTGTGCTCTTTGTGATCATGCAGTTTTGCATTGTGATCTCCTAGAGGAGAAATATTTGCTCCATGTACAATAAATATATAATAATATTATAAAATAAAATATAAAATAATATTCCTGATCATTGTGTTCTATATGATTGAGGTACAGTTTACAAGTGTGATCTCTTACAGGGGCAATCATTGCCCACGTGTAGTAAATATAACAACAATCCGGATCATTGTCTTCTATGGGATGAGGGTAGAGTTTTGAATTGTGATCTCATCTGGAAATAATTGCCCCATGTTCAGTAAATATAACACTCCTGATCATTGTGTTCTATATGATTGGGGCACAGTTTTGCACTGTGATCAAGGGGCAATATTTGCCTCCATGTGCAGAAAATATAATAACAATATTGATTGTCTTCTATGTGATCAATAAAGTTTTGCAGGGTGATCTCCTCCACAGGGGAAATTGCCCCTATGAGCAATAAATACAACACTCCTGACCAATGTGTAAAGTTTTGTATTGTCCTTGCATTAAAATCTCTTCTAGAGGGGAAATATTTGCCCCATGTGCAGTAAGTAGAACAATCCTGCCCCTTGTGCTCCATGTGATTGGTTAAGAGGAGTTTTGCAGTGTGATTCCTTGGGCTTGTCATACATTATACAGTTTTCCCTGTAGATCCCAAAACCATATAATATGAGGTCACACTTAAACCCTTAATTTGTATGCAATCAGGCAGGCCCTTGCACTACATAGTTGAAGGTAAATCTAAAGGAAAGTGAATATGAATATTGCATAATGTATGTCCAGCTTTAGAAGGGAAATAATTGCCCCATGTACAGTAAATATAATAATACAAAGATAATACTATAACTTGATCCAGTGCTTGAGCTGATGTACCTCCATCCTGTATAGTCATATGCTCAAATAATTCAAATTACAATGGGACTTTAAATAAGGGACAACGCAGGCAACAGTATAATTAAAAGTTAAATGATATTGCAATAAAACAATGTATTCAAAACATGCCTAAATGAAATAGGCTGACTGTTCTGCTATAGTTAGAGCTCCAAAATTCACACACAGATATGCATTCTTCACAATTCTCGATGGCAAAATCAAGTCTATCCCAATTCTCGACGCGTTTCATGAACTTAGGTGGCTTCCTCAGGAGTAGATGCTATTAATATGCTGTCTGCAGATAAAAAAAAATAACATTTCAAAATATAGATATGAAAAAATATACCCCTATAATATAAAATAGCCCTGATTAAGCTTTGCATTGTCCATGTATCTCATTGCACTGTGAGCTCCTCTAGAGGGGAAATATTTGACCAATGTGCATTAAATATAACAAATCCATGTATCTCATTTCACTGTGATCTCTTCTAGAGGGGAAATATTTGCACCATGTGCATAAAATATGATAATAGCTATCCTGATTATTGTCTGCATATGTTATCAATAAAGTTTTGCATTGTGATCTCTGGAAATATTTAATAAATATAACAAGTCCATATATCTCATTCCATTTTGATCTCTTCTAGAGGGGAAATATTTGCCTCAAGTGCATTAAATATAACAAGTCCATGTACCTCATTGCATTGTGATCTCTCCTAGAGGAGGGATATTTGCCCCATTTGCATTAAATATAACAAGTCCATGTACCCCATTCCATTGTGATCACTCCTAGAGGGGGCATATTTGCCCCATGTGCATTAAATATAACAAGTCCATGTATCTCATTCCATTTTGATCTCTTCTAGAGGGGGAATATTTGCTCCATGTGCCTTAAATATAACAAATCTATGAATTTCACTGCACTGCGATCTCTCCTGGGGGGGGGATTTGCCCTATGTGCATTAAATATAACAAGTCCATGTACCTCATTCCATTGCACTCTCTTCCATATCTCATTCCATTTTGATCTCTTCTAGAGGGGGAATATTTGCCCCATGTGCCTTAAATATAACAAGTCTATGAATCTCACTGCACTGCGATCTCTTCTGGGGGGGGGGGGGAGAGTTTGCCCCATGTGCAGTAAATATAACAAGTCCATGTACCTCATTCCATTGCACTCTCTTCCCTTCCATTTCACTCTCTTCCATATCTCATTCCATTTTGATCTCTTCTAGAGGGGAAATATTTGCCCCATGTGCATTAAATATAACAAGTCCATGTACTTCTTTCCATTGCACTCTCTTCTAGAGTGGGAAATATTTGCAACATGTGCTGTAAATATAACAGTTTTGGCCCTTGTGCTCCATGTGATTGGCAAAGGATTTTCCAGTGTGATCTCTTAAGAAGGGAAATAATTGCCCCATGTGGAATAAATATAATAATCCTGATCTGTATGCTTGGGGTAAAGTTTTGCATCATCAATGTATCTCACTGCATTGTGATCTGTTCTAGAGGGGGAATAGTTGCCCCATGTGCAATAAATATAACAAGTCCATGTATTTTGCATAGTGATTTCTTCTAGAGGGGGAATAGTTGCCCCATGTGCAATAAATATAACAAGTCCAAGTATCTCGCATAGTGATCTCAGTGTCTTATTTTCTCTTCCAGAGAAGAAAAAATGGAGGGGATCAGCGCCCAGAGGGACCCCAGCTCTCCACCCACCAGCAAGCAGGACACTCAGACCTTCTCGGGGACCATGAAGCCCAACCAGGTGGGGGAGGCATGCCTTTACGGGGTGCCCATCGTGTCCCTGGTGATAGACGGCCAGGAGCGCCTTTGCCTGGCCCAGATCTCCAACACACTGCTGAAGAGCTACAGCTACAACGAGATCCACAACCGGAGGGTGGCCCTGGGCATCACCTGCGTGCAGTGCACCCCGGTGCAGCTGGAGATCCTGCGCCGCGCGGGGGCAATGCCCATCTCGTCCCGCCGCTGCGGAATGATCACTAAGCGGGAGGCGGAGCGTCTGTGCAAGTCGTTCCTGGGGGAGCACCGGCCGCCTAAGCTGCCCGAGAACTTCGCCTTCGATGTGGTCCACGAGTGCGCCTGGGGCTGCCGGGGGAGCTTCATCCCGGCCCGGTACAACAGCTCCCGGGCCAAGTGCATCAAGTGCGGCTACTGCGGCCTCTACTTCTCCCCCAACAAGTTCATCTTCCACTCCCACCGCACCTCCGACTCCAAGTACACCCAGCCCGACGCTGCCAACTTCAACAGCTGGAGGCGCCACCTCCGCCTAAGCGATGGCACCGCCTCCGACGATCTGGCCCATTCCTGGGAGGACGTCAAGGCCATGTTCAACGGGGGGACCCGCAAGAGAGCCTTCTCGTCCCCGTCCAGCAGCGGAGGAGGAGGAGGCTCCAGCCGACAACACCTGGAATTGGCCCCTCCGCCTCCACCCCCTGCCAAATCCCTGAGAGTCTCCGCGGGGGAGGAGGAACAGGCGGCCCGCAGCTTCCCTCTCATCCCTGTCCCCAGCAAAGGCTTCTCCGGGGTGTTGCACAAGATGACCCCGCCTCTCTTCCCGCCCCCGCCGTACGGCTTCCCCGCCTTCAGCCTGTGCGCCAAAAAGGATGACGGTCTGCCCGACAAGGCCCTGCCCGGGGTCTTCTGGCCGGCCGCTCCGGCCTCCAAGGACTCGGTCTACCCGCACTTCCCGGTCTTCTGGCCGGCGGCTGGGGCACTGCCAGTACCGCCCTATCCGGGACTTACCCAGCAGCCACCTGCCGGCGCCAAGAGCTCCGCGGAGGCAGAGGAGTCGGAAGGGGGCGGGGAGGCGGTGGACGAGCCCTCCCGGGAGGAGGAGAGATCAGGGGATGAAGCCCGGTCCGGAGAGCCGCTCACCCCAAGGAAGCTCCGCTACATCTCAGCGTTCAGGCCGGTGGTGAAAGCGGCGGAGAGTCTGGCCAAACTGTATGGGGCGGCCCGGCCCACCGGATACTCCTCCCCCGACCTGCTGAGCGACACCTCCAGCTATCGCTCCGCCTCTCCGGGGCCAGACACCGCGGAGGAGGTAGATGTGGAGTCCGGACGCTTCCCTGAGGACGAGAGAGCCAGCCAACCCACACCCCGGTCCACCACTTCATCCCCGGCCAGAGACACCGAGGACAGGAGGGAGCCGAGCCCCAGGGGGAGTCCGAACAGCACAACAACCTATGAGGTGAGACAACTGCCATTATATGACACTGAGACAACTGCCATTATATGACACTGCCACTGAGACAACTGTCATTATGTGACACTGCCACAGCCTGAGACAACTGCCATTATATGACACTGCCTGACAACTGCCATTATATGACACTGCCACTGAGACAACTGTCATTATGTGACACTGCCACAGCCTGAGACAACTGCCATTATATGACACTGCCTGACAACTGCCATTATATGACACTGCCACTGAGACAACTGTCATTATGTGACACTGCCACAGCCTGAGACAACTGCCATTATATGACACTGCCACTGAGACAACTGTCACTATTGACACTGCCACAGCCTGAGAAAACTGATACTATCTGAGACAACTGCCATTATATGACACTGCCACTGAGACAACCGTCACTATGTGACACTGCCACAGCCTGAGACAACTGATACTATCTGAGACAACTGCCATTATATGACACTGCCTGACAACTGCCATTATGACACTGCCACTAAGACATCTGTCATTATATGACACTGCCACTGAGACAACTGTCACTATGTGATACTTCCACTGAGAAAACTGCCATTATATGACACTGCCACAGCCTGAGACAACTGCCACTATCTGAGACATCTGCCACTATATGACACTAGCACAGCCTGAGACAACTGCCACTTTCTGAGACACCTGCCACTATATGACACTACCACACCCTGAGACAACTGCTACTGAGACACCTACCACTATATGACACTGCTACTACTGGAGACAACTGCCACTATCTGAGAAAGCTGCCACTATAGGACACTGCTACTACCTGGGCTGGGACAACTGCCACTTTCTGAAACAACTGCCATTATATGACACTGCCACTATCTGAGACAACTGCCACTATAAGACTGCCACTATCTGAGACAGCTGCTACTATCTGAGACAACTGCCAACATATGACACTGCTACTACTTGAGACAACTGCTACTTTCTGAGACAACTGCCATTATATGACAGTGCCACTATCTGAGACAACTGCCACTATATGACACATCCACTATCTGAGATAACTGTTGCTATGTTATATTACCACTGCCTGAGACAACTGCTACTATCTGAAACAACTGCCCTTATATGACACTGCCACTATCTGAGACAACTGCCACTATGTGACACTGCCAGCACCTTAGACAACTGCCATTATATAGCGCTGGCACTATCTGAGACAAGTGCTATTAAATGGCACTGCCACTATCTGAGACAACTGCAACTATGTGACACTGCCACTACCTTAGACAACTGCCACTATATGACACTGCCACTACCTGAGACAACTGCTATTATTATACGACACTGCCTTGGCCTGAGACAACTGCCATTAGATGACACTGCAGCTGAGACACTGACTCTATATGATATTGCCATTATATGACACTGCCACTACCTGAGAAAACTGTCACTATATGACATTGCCACTACTTCTCACTGCACAACCTGAAACACTGCCACTACCTGAGACAACTGTCACTATATGGCACTGCCACTACCTGAGACAACTCTCACTCTATGGCACTGCCACTACCTGAGACAACTGTCACTATATGGCACTGCCGCTACCTGAGACAACTGTCACTCTATGGCACTGCCACTACCTGAGACAACTGTCATTTAATGGCACTGCCACTACCTGAGACAACTGTCACTCTATGGCACTGCCACTACCTGAGACAACCGTCACTCTATGGCACTGCCACTACCCGAGACAACTGTCACTTAATGGCACTGCCACTACCTGAGACAACTCTCACTCTATGGCACTGCCACTACCTGAGACGAATTGTCTCTGCCAGCAGGTGAGATACTGGATCCAACCTTCACTGCACCATCAGACACTGGGTCCAACTGTGTGTATATCAGACACTGGATTCAATTATTACTGTACCACCCGAGAGACACTGGATCCAACTGTCACTGCACCAGGGGACATACAGAATCTAACTGTCAGTGCACTAACTAAGACACTGGATCCAACTGTCACTTTTACCAGTTGAGCCACTCTATCCAGTTCTGGTTGCACAAGGCGATACACTGGATCCAGCTGTCACTGCACCACGTGTGACGCTGGATCTCAATGAAACTCCACCATCTGAAATGCTGCAACTAACTGTTCCTGCATCTTGTGAGACCCTGAAACCAACTGTCATTGCTGCAAATGGAACACTAGGATTGATTTACTAAACAAGTTAAAGATGTTCACTTAGCGGTGACATGCAATGAAATTTTTGCTAGACCGTGATTGGTGAACTTTCCCTTCGCTAAATGAGCGGTCTCCACCCTCTAGGTCTAGATCATCAACCCAGTTGGATCCAAGTGTCAGTACGTTATATGAAGATACTAAACATCAACTGTCACAACCCCATTCACCTAGATAGAGTAGACTGGGCTATGTATGGGGGGACACTGGGATCCAGATCATACTACAACATACATCTAGACAGAGAAGACTGGAACTTTCTCTGGGCTTTAGTTCTGTATGATGAGACACAGGAAGCTGGCATTGTGCACTACACCTCTATGGGGGGCATTCAGATACAGACCATGGGGTATATGTGACTCTGGTAACCAGCTGTCATTGAACAATACACTGAGATACAGAAGAGAGAAGATCAACTGTCACTGGAACCCGCACTCCTACAATGGGGCTTTCAGATATAGACGACAGGAGCCGTCTCTGGTCATTATTCCCCTTTACTGTATCATTACATAGAAAATAGCTGCCATTCTACTACGTACACTGATACACATATATACAGATGCACCCATATACACATATATACAGATGTACCCATATACATATACATATATATACAGATGTACCCATATACATATACACATATATACAGATGTACCCATACACATATATACAGATGTACCCATACACATATACACATATATACAGACATACCCATATACACATATATACCAACGTATGCATATACACATATATACCGATGTATACATATACACATATATAGAGACGTACACATATAAATATACACATATATACAGATGTACCCATATACACATATATACAGACATATACATATACACATTTATCCATATATACAGATGTACACATATACACATATATACAGACGTATACATATACACATATATACAGACGTATACATATATACACAGAGGGGCATACAGACAACTAATAAAAAAACTGTAAAAAAAAAGAAAATGAGAACAAATTTGAGTTGTTGTAAGTAGCAACCAATGAGGTTTCATTTTATGGAAAGAATAAACCACAATTCTGATTGGCTGCTCAGTTTTTACTCACCTTTCCTTTTCTCCATTTTACTAAACTAGCAAAGATGTTTGGTCTGGTCCATACTGTCCATTACTATCAGTGCGGGGGCAAGGTCATCCAGAGCCATAGGCGTGCAGGGGGGGGGGGGGGTGCCAGGTGCCTGCACACTTTAATCACTGTGTGCAGTGCTGACTCCCCCTACTGCCCAGACATCCCCCCATGTTGCTCCCCCCCCCCCCCCAGTGCTGCTGGCTTCCCTCCTATTCCCTCAGATGCTGCCGTTTCAGATGGAGAGTGGAGGAAAGGGCCAGTCAATATGTGATTTATTGGCCCTTTACTTTTCTAAATGAACACAGTGAACACACTCGCTGTGTTCATTCATAACTGAAGCATAGTAAACTGTGTCTACTATGCTTCCGTTTATTTATTTTATATATATATATATATATTTTTTTACATAAATAAAGGCACCTGTATGTAACTGTAAATTGAAACCAGTGAAGCTGGGGGGTTTAACTTCAAATAAATTATAATCACTTCATATATATAAATGATGAAACGGTAAAGCAAGGCGCTATCACACTAAAAAATATTTTTCTTTAGTGCTGACAAAATTGTCTGTAATAATAATAATAATAATAATTATAATAAAAACAATATATATTTTTTATTTTTTTCAGTTTATTTTTTAATATAAATAAAGGCACTTGATTATAGCTATACATTTAAACCAGTGAAGCTGCCCCTTTTAAAGTAAAATAAGTAATAATCACTTCCTATATATTATAAAACAGTATGAAGAAATTGTCTGTAATAATAATAATAATCATCATCATAAAAAAATCATCATAAAAAAAGCAAATATATATATATATATATATAGTTATAGTTATAGTTATATTGTTATTATTATTATTACAGACAATTTCTGCACCAAAAAAAAATTATATATATATATATATATATATATATTTTTGTTTTTTTTTGGTGCAGAAATTGTCTGTAATAATAATAATAACAATATAACTATATATATATATATATATATATATATATATAGATAGATAATTTTGATAAAAATATCAATATATATATATTATATTTTTTATAAATATTTTAAGTGCTGCAGAAATTGTCTGTAATAATAATAACAATATATATATATATATATATATATATATATATATATATATATATCGTTATTATTAATATTACAGACAATAGACAATTTCTCAATTTCTGCAGCACTTAAAATATATTATATATATATATATATATATATAATTTTGATATTTCCACTGGTACACATACTTATACGACACAAGACATCAAATATATATTTGAAAAGCTTCAAATGTGAAGACTGATGTCCCACTTCTTCTGAAATTCATGTGACCGACAAAGCAATTATAAAAATGTCCTGTAATGGGTACGATCAGTTACTTCATCAGTGATTTATATAACTGTATTAGATAATTAAAACAGATTCTAAGACTTTTTTTTTATATTTATTAACTCTAAATTAACTGTGTAAAAAAAATATATATATATAAATATACAAAAAAAATATATATGTATATATTAATATACAAAAAAAAAAAAAAAAA
This sequence comes from Lithobates pipiens, assembly GCF_037356315.1. NCBI lineage: Eukaryota > Metazoa > Chordata > Amphibia > Anura > Ranidae > Lithobates > Lithobates pipiens. The sequence continues at coordinate 6,338,612 of NW_027507903.1, read as the reverse complement.
AAATATATATATATATATATATATATATATATATATATATATATGTGTGTGTATGTATATATTTTTTTCTACAGTTAGGTTAGAGTTAATTAATATAAAAAAAAAGTCTTAGAATCTGTTGTAATTATCTAATACAGTTATATAAATCAATGGTGAAGTAACTGATCGTACCCGTTACAGAACATTTTTATAATTGCTTTGTCAGTCACATTCATTTCAGAAGAAGTGGGACATCAGTCTTCACATTTGAAGCCTTTCAGATATATATTTGGTGTCTTGCGTGGTATAAGAGTATCAGTGGCAGGCTTTATCACTGCTCGTTCCACGCTAATGACATGCCACATTCATATTTCGCAGATGAGACCCACCAAAACTATCTTAATAACCGTGTTTTAGAGCATTGATTTCATGTCCAAATTAATAAGCGCACACATAAAATCTCATTCTCTCTCTGTGTGAATAGCTATCACGCTCGCTCGCAATTACTTTATCAGATCTGTCAATCAACATTTTCTCTGAACATACGAGGTCAAGAAGCAGCTGTCTTGCCCAAACGGTCCCTTAGGACATTTTAGCTGGCTGTTTATATATTCCGGTAGCAATAGATGTTGCATCTCGAACTCTGCCTGTTTTTATCATACCTGTCCTATGAGATAAAGGGGCTGTACGCGGCGACATTCATATTTCTAAATCTTATTTCTGCTAGCGCGCACCTGTCATCATTATTTTTAACCTACCACTAGGGTGCAGCGCATTCTCCGAAAACAATGTTATGGTTATTTATGGCTTTAAATTGCTGAGTGTTGCTTGAATACCCGTGTGTCAACATTTCAGCAGCCCAAGTGGATTATTGCTGATATTTAGATGTTTTTTTAGATGGGACAGAAGGTGCTGATTAATGAAAACTGGAGCAAACCTACAGCATGGCTATTGACCATATTAATTGAGATTTTACCCTACCATTGCTAACCGGCACTGCAAAAAAAAAAAAAAAAAACATGGATTCTAAGCGCCACAGGCAATGCCTCTGCTTTACCTTCATAAATCAGCACCATAGTACAGAAAAGTGATTGTCAGGATAAAAGGCTACTCACGTGAGCAAGGCTTCCATAACCCTTGCTTTTGTACTATAATAACAATTTTAAAACACAAAAACTCTAATTTACATACAAATTTTGTATTCATCACAGTGCGTGGCTTTCGAATTGATACATTTTATTTTCAAACATTTCGTTTTTAAGCATGTAATTTTACTAATTTATTAATAATTACTGCTTTTATCCGATAATGTTTTTTTTTTTTTTTTTTTTGTGCTGTTGCTATCAAAAAAAAAATTGCTACGTTGTGAAGAGCACATAATTATAGGCCATAACATTTACCTTAGCGATACACGGGCTGAACCCCAGGAGTTTAATCTTTCTTTGTGTTTCCCCGATTTCCCCCCATAGATTGGGAACACCTGTAAGGCTCCATCTAAGCACATTACCATAGAGTTAATTATCCTGATTAGAGAAAGTCCTTTCATGCTCAGAGGCTGCAGCGTGCTAGGGGCAGCCCTTTGAAGAGACTGCGTATATTGGCCCTTTTTCTAATGTGGGCAATTTTATCTGAAGCACGGATAATTATATATCATAAAATGCTTGTCCTCTTTAAGATCTTATTATTTACAGATCTTAAAGAAAGGCATCTGGCTGATCATTTATCGAATGTATGTGCCTCAACAAGCTTGAAGAGTCCAGTACGAGCCTTTCATGAGCAAAACACCGGGTCTTTAAACTGAGTTTGGGGTGTGGGGGGGGGGCATTTATTTTAAATATTGTTTTAAAATTCATATATTTATTTTTATAATTTTGAACTATAATTTTATTATATATTTGTATTTTTTATTACATTTTTTATAATGTTGTATTATATATTTTTTTATAATATATCTATATTATGTATTTTTATAATATATTTATATTATTATTTAGCTTTATAAAGTTGTATTATATTTTTTGTAATATATTTATATTATATTATTTATATTATATTTTTTATAATTTAATCATTTTTATTTATACCATTTATTCAGGGAAGACACCCATTCTTTTTAGCCAGAATCGGACTATCCAAGCAAGGTGGATAGGACAGAGTAAAAGTGTAGCACCATGTGTGCATTTTGTAGCAATTTATTTTCCATGTTTATTTTAACTGTGTTCCATGGATATTATATATTGAACAAAATTTTATCATTATAATATTATATTGCCTTTTTTTTTGGAATAGTATATTAATGTCACTACAATTCAGCATGGGGTTCATCTCTACAGCAGTGCCTATCCTTCATTTCCTGAATCTGCTTTACATAAGGATCTATTTATTAAAATTCCCACAGCTTTCTTTCATTTTTCTATATGGATCCAAATGGGGAAAAAACTGAGAATCCTTAAAGAAAGTTCTGCAGATTTTTTTTTAAAGACCCCTATTTGTTAGACCTAGGCCTAGCGATCTTGAGTTATATTGTATATATTACATGATATTATTGAGTTACATTACTTGTATATTATATGATATTATATTAAATTATAAAAAATGTCTCTTCTTGTATAGTTCTTCTTTCTTTCTTCTTCTTCCTTCTTCTTCATTTTTTATCCTTCTTCTTTCCGTCTTCTTCTTTCTTCGTTCTACCTTTTTCTTCTCCTTTCTTCTTCCTTCGTCTTCCTTCTTCTTTCTTCTTCTTCTTATTATTTCTTCTTCCTTCTTCTTCCATCTTCTTCTTTCTTCTTCTTCTTCCTTCTTCTTCCATCTTTCTTCTTCTTCTTTATTCTTCCTTCATCTTTCTTCTTCTTCTTTTTTCTTCCTTCTTCTTTCTTCTTCTCCTTTGTCTTCTTCTTCTTTCTTTTTCCTTCTTCTTTCTTCTTCCTTCTACCTTCTTCCTTGTTCTTCCGTCTTCTTCTTCCTTCTTTCTTTCTTCCTGCTTCCTTCTTCTTCTCCTTTCTTCTTCTTTCTTCTTCTTCCTTCTTCTTTCCAAGCAGAAGCAACGTGCTGTTATAGAGTTCTTGACAAAGGAAAGATGCAGGCTGTCCGACATCCCCAGGAGGCTACAGAATATTTACAGAGATGACACCATGGACAAGAGCAATGTCTTTTCATTGGTGACTCTTCTCAATGGTGTCATCTCTGTAAACATTCTGTAGCCTTCTGTGGATGTCAGAAAGCCTGCACCCCTCCATCAAGAACTCAACGACTGCAGATTGCTTCTGCTTGGAATCCATTATTTACCTCTAATGAAAAAGAAAAAAGAGCTACTAAAGAGGAAGAGTTACTCTACCAACATGTGAAATTTGAACAACCTATGTAAGTTATTAAAAAAGTCATGCCCGCTGACGCATTACTTTCATCAGAGCCCTCGTATTATTGGTTGATGGTTGAACTGGATGGACTTTGGCCAGATTAACTATGTAACTATTATCAAAAACTTTTCCCAAACTCAGTGGAGGCTGGAACTCAATATTTTGGAGGGGTGCGGCAAAAAAACCTGCCCCCTCACTCGCATAAACCGCCACCTCCCCCCCCCCCCCCAGTGCACAGGATGACCTCGGAACACACACTGCTCCACGCTCATCCTCCCATCTGCAATCAGGGCAATCTCTCCACACGTCCACTTTAGCTCTTCTCTCCCGAGCAGCTCTACAGAGCCAGTAAGGCGGCAATCAGTCTTGGGAGGCCCGAGGCCTTGGGAGGCTGATGCTGCTCCTCGCTCCAACCTGCCATTGCTTCTCCTTACGGCCGAACAGGAAGTGGGTCCTGAGACCTGATTGACCGGGAGTCCTAAGACTCCTTGGCCAATCGGGTCTCAGGCCCAACATCCTGATTGTCTGGGAGGAGAAGCAGGTAGACATTAGCGAATATTAATTCGCTAATGTCACACAACTGGGTGGGCTAGCACCGTGCCCTGGGCCCACTCTTTTTTAAGCCAATTAGATCCTCAGACTTTAATCATGTGCTTCACAAAAAAAAAAAATCCCATTAAAATCCCCGCGTCCGGCGCCCTGCATGTAGATTAGGGGCCGGGCGCATGGATTAGGGGAGTGGCGCCCCTGCGCCCCTGATGGAGCAGCCGCCAATGCCAAAACTTGAATGTTTTTTTAAAGTGAAGTCCACAGGTCTGTCCAATCCTTTGATATTATTATTATTATTATACAGGATTTATATAGCGCCAACAGTTTGCGCTTTACAACACAATGGCGGATAGTACAGTTACAATACAAATCAATACAGGAGGGATCAGAGGGTCCTCTCATTAGAACTTACAATCTAGAAAGGAGGGTCAAGTGCAACATAAGGTAATAACTGTGGGGGGATGAACTGATGGAGAAAATAAAAGTACAGTTGTTAGGTGTGGGTGGGGTAGGCTTTTCTGAAGAGGAGGGTTTTCAGGGATCGTCTAAAAGCTAATAGAGTAGGAGATAATTGGACAGGTTGGGGTAAGGAGTTCCATAGAATGGGAGAGGCTCTGGAAAAGTCCTGGAGGCGAATTTTGGAGGAGGTGACGAGGAAGCTAGAGAGCGGGAGGTCTTGGGAGGAATGAAGGGAACGAGTAGGTCGGTATTTTGAGACTAGGCTAGTGATATAGCCGGGGGCGAAATTGTGGATGGCTTTGTAAGTTGTTGTTAGTATTTTGAATTTCATTTGTTGGGTTGAGCGGGAGCCAGTGGAGGGATTGACAGAGAGGAGTAGCAGACACTGAGCGATTGGTAAGGTGGATGAGTCTGGCAGCGGCATTCGTGATGGATTGAAAGGGGGGGGGTGGGTAGACTATGTAGAGGTAAACCAATGATTAGGGAGTTGCAGTAGTCGTGGCAAGAGAATGACCGGGGAGTGAATTAAGAGCTTTGTTGTGTCATTGGTTAGAAAGGGGCGTATTTTGGAGATGTTAAGGAGGTTGAGGTGGCAAGTTTTGGACAGTGATAGGACGTGGGGGCTTAAAGGAGAGTTCCGAGTCCAGGACTACACCTAGAACCTTGGCATGCGGGGACAGGCTGATATTTAGATAGAGAGATCAGGGGAGGGCTCACATGGGGGGAGGAAAACGTATAAGTTCGGTTTTGGATAGATTGAGTTTGCGGAAGTGGTGTGACATCCAGACTGATAGATCTGTTAGTAAATTATGATGTGAAGTCATGATGTGTTATGATGCGATCTTGGAGAATACTTTTCTATTTTGCATTTCCAATTCTTAGCGATCGTTAACAGAAAACCATGTGTAATTACTGTACATCGGTCAATCCCATTTCTACAGTTTTTTTTTTTTATTTTTTTTAGCAATTATCAATAATGTATTACCAACAAGACACACCTACATTTTTTGATGTTGTGTCCCGCAGGTTTATGCAAAGCAGATGGCAGAGATGCCTCCGACCATGAAGGGTAGCACGCCACATCAAGGCCTCGCCACGTCTTATCTGTGCAGCATGGACCCCAACGGTAAGAAATCACAGGTTGCTGAGCGACGTTCAAGTTCGTGCAGGAGTGCGCGAGCCTGGTCGCTGCTAACACCTTCAGGAAATGTTATGTTTTTGTACATGCAGGGTGCTAGGAGCTGTGCCATGGACAACCATAATCTGGGCCCAACCACCCATGAGAACCACGCATCTTTCTATGTTGCACCCTTGTCAGTATATCTCTGTACCGGGCTAATATTAGTCAGTGGATACAGTAGTTGATAAGGCAAAAGAACCTTTTATGCTATATTCAGGTTCACAGTTTGCAAGCATGAAGCCCACCAGACTTGTTTGATGGCCAATAGCACATGGGATGGTAAAAATAAGCAAATTTCATTGTTGAAAGGTAACACCCAGCATAAAGGATGGAACTCTAATCCAGGACCGATGGATTTCATACTTTTCAGGGGCACAATGAGGTGACTCTACAAGATGTAAACCCCCCTCACTGACCCAAACCCGGTATCTCCTCGATTCTACAGCCAGTGCCGGGACAAGGTCATCTAAAGCCCAGGATGAACATGCCACATTGCAATTTCCTCCCCAAAAGATGTATGAGCATTATGTGTCAGCAAAAATCCCCTCTCCCCCCAAAAAAAATATGCTTCCTTCCAGCACAACCCCCCCCCCCAAGGAAAAAGAATTCCCCCTTCCTAGCACAAATTTTCTACCCCTCAAATTTCCCCTCCGAGCACAAATTATTTACCCCCCCCCACTCCAAATCCCTCCTCCCAGCACAACTTCCCTCCCCAATCCTCCATCTTAGTACAAATATCCCCCCCCACCCAAATTTCTTCTTTTAGCACAAATGCCCCCCCCAAACTTTCCTACTAGCACAAATCCCCCTTCAAAAAAAAATTGCCCCTACTAGCACAAATCCCCGCCATAATATTACCTTTTTTTTTTTTTACACAAATCCTCTTCCCCCATCCCTCCTCTCAATACAACCCCCCCCCCCCCATCACCACTCCGAGCACTCCTCCCAAAATGTCCCCTCCTAGAACAATTCTTACCACCTGTGGCCCCCCAAATTCCCCTTCCAACACAAATCCCCTCCCCCCAATTTCCTTGTGGTGCCCCCCCCCACCTCATATCATACCACCCCCCCTTGTCCCGGCCCTGTCTACACCCACACTTCATTGATCCCTTATAATTGCCTTTGTTTCTCTTACATTCTCGGTTACCTTAGAGCGGATCTTCACCCAGAAGTTGAGGTCACGTTTGCCTCCTCCCCTCTACTACCAGCTGGACATAACTGTTTTTTTTTTTTTCAATGGTGATTTGTGCTGATTTTTCTCATTTCTCGCCTAGGCAATAGTTACATATTTTTTCCTGTGCTGCCCTGTGCATGCACAGATGTGCTACCGAACGTCAGGTCCCAAAGGAGCCCTGCAGGACATGCTGCACACGTATGAGTTTCCCCGACCATCTGCACCTGTATGGGATTTCTCATGCATGCGCAAAGATGGTTATCAGGGAGCACCCAAAACTGCACCGTCTTTGCGCATGTGCAGGAAATCAGCTGTGCATGCACATATGTGCCAGAGGGCTCTGATAGGAACCCGAAGGCTGGACAGAGCCCCTTGGCACATCTTTAATGGCCATAATGGGGAGCCGGGCCCGGTACAGAGAGGAACTGAAGGTCTTCTTTAAGAGCTAGGACATTTACTAAAGGCAAATTGGCTGTTTATTTTGCAATGGAAGTTGTAATTGACAAAGGGGATTTTCCTCACAGCTTAGTGAATGTGGGAAAAATTCACTTTGCAAAGACTACCAAATCGCATGCGAGGAAAACAGCATTTTTGCTTGCAAATGATTGGATGATGGAGGTCAGCAGATCTTTGCACGATTCACTATGCTGTGGGGTAAAAGTCCCTTGAAAAGTGAACAGTCTACTTGCCTTTAGGAAATCAACCCCACGAGGAAATACAGGCTGATTTCACACTGAAAGCGCCGGCTGTTAGCGGTAAATCGCTGCTCGTTTTAACAACGCTTTACTGCTGTTTAAGCTAGTGAAAGAAGGGGTTTAAAACTCCCATGTTGCGGCGCTTCCAAGGCGCTTTTCAGGCACTTCGAGAAGCGCCATCCATTCATTGCAATGGGCAGGGGCGTTTTGGGAGCAATGTATACAGCGCTCCCAAACTGCCCCAAAGATGCTGCTTGCAGGACCTTTTCTATCATCCTGCAAGCGCACCGCCTGGATGTGAAAGCACCCATTACAGAGAATGGTAGGCAATTTTCAAGCACTTTACAGGTGCTATTTCTAGCGCTAAAACCCCTAAAAACTGCCTCAGTGTGAAAGGGGTCTTACAGTCATTTCACACCAAGCCACGGGGGGCGTCGGCGGTAAAGTGGCGCCATCGCAGTGCTCCCCCATTGATTTCAATGGGGAGCAGCGATGGAGGAGTTAACTCACTCCAAAGAAGCTGCTGGCAGGACTTTTTCTGATGCACTGCCAGTGCACCGCTCCAGTGTGAAAGCCCTCGGCTTTTTTCAGGCGCTATACAGGCGCTGTTTTTAGCGCTGTAGCGCCTGAAAAACGTTGGCAGTGTGAAAGGGGTCTTACTAAAACTGGTGCGCAGTTTTTTTAGATCCAGCTCTCAAACTTTTTCCGTAGGAAATTCCGACAGAAAAAGTCCGCTAGAGCCCACACACGATCGGATTTTCCAACAACATACGGTAATCCAATCTGACTTTTTCCGTCGGAATTTCCGACCGTGTGTATGGGGCATAAAGCAGATCTACAACATGCAAAAAGCACTAAAAATGCATTGGTGGGAATCAAGTCTTACTCTGTAAAGGCAAATGGACTGTTCACTTTGTAAGGACATTTTACCCCACAGATTAGTGAATCATGCAAAGATCTGCTGACTTCCACCATTCAATCGTGTTCAAGAAAAATGCTGTTTTTATGTTTTCTTTGAATGTGATTGGGTATTCTTTTCAAAGTGAAATTTTACCGCATTCACTAAGCTCTGAGGAAAATCCCCTTTGTCAATTGCAACGTCCCTTGCAAAATGAACGGTCTATGTGCCTTTAGTAAATCAACCCCTGTGTGTCTGCCATGGATAGATTAGAGAAAAAGGCTTTAGTAGCCTATTGATGGTCAACTGAGTTTCTTACATATCATGACTGTGGACGCATGCAGACTGCTACATTCTTGCAGTGGATTTCCATTGCCTTATTTGTATTCATTATAATGGGAATGTTGGAGAATGGAAGGACATTGGTTTTCTTTGTTGGAGAATGGAAGGACATTGGTTTTCTTCTATGTTAGAGAATGGAAGCACATTGGTTTTCTGTATTGGAGAATGGAAGGGCATTGGTTTTCTGTGTTGGAGAATAGAATCACATTGGTTTTCTGTGCTGGAGAATGGAAGGACAATGGTTTTCTGTGCTAGAGAATTGAAGGACATTGGTTTTCTGTGCTGGAGAATGGAAGGACATTGGTTTTCTGTGCTGGAGAATGGAAGGACATTGGTTTTCTGTGTTGGAGAATAGAAGCACATTGGTTTTCTGTATTGGAGAATGGAAGGGCATTGGTTTTCTGTGTTGGAGAATAGAAGCACATTGGTTTTCTGTGCTGGAGAATGGAAGCACAATGGTTTTCTGTGCTAGAGAATGGAAGGACATTGGTTTTCTGTGCTGGAGAATGGAAGGACAATGGTTTTCTGTGCTAGAGAATGGAAGGACATTGGTTTTCTGTGCTGGAGAATGGAAGGACATTGGTTTTCTGTGCTGGAGAATGGAAGGACATTGGTTTTCTGTGTTGGAGAATAGAAGCACATTGGTTTTCTGTATTGGAGAATGGAAGGGCATTGGTTTTCTGTGTTGGAGAATAGAAGCACATTGGTTTTCTGTATTGGAGAATGGAACGGCATTGGTTTTCTGTGTTGGAGAATGGAAGGACATTGGTTTTGTGTGTTGGAGAATGGAAGGACATTGTTTTTTTGTGTTGGAGAATGGAAGGGCATTGGTTTTCTGTATTGGAGAATGGAAGGACATTGGTTTTCTGTGTTAGAGACTCAAAGGACATTGGTTTTCTGTGTTGGAGAATGGAGGGACATTGTTTTTTTGTGTTGGAGAATTGAAGGGCATTGGTTTTCTGTATTGGAGAATCGAAGGACATTGGTTTTCTGTGTTGGAGAATCGAAGGACATTGGTTTTCTGTGTTGGAGAATCGAAGGACATTGGTTTTCTGTGTTGGAGAATCGAAGGACATTGGTTTTCTGTGTTGTTACCTACAACAATCTGTTCTTGGACCCCTTATCTTCTCTATCTACACCTCCTCCCTCTTGGTCACTTGATAACTGCCCACGACTTCCAATACCACTTATATGCAGATGACACCCAAATCTGTCTACTCCTCACCTCACTCCTTCTGTCTCTTCTCGCATTACTTTTTTTTTTTTTCCAACGCATTACTAACTTACTAAATGACATATCAGCATGGACGTCGCACCACTTCCTGAAATCTCTCTAAAACTGAGCTATTAATATGCCCCCCTCCGTGACTTTTCCATCAAAATAAACAATGCAACCATCAGTCGTCCCCCCTCACTCCAGGGTACTAGGTGTAATCCTAGACTCTGACTTGTCATTTCATCCCAAGTCCAATCGTTGTCAAAAGTTTTTAGAATTCACCACTGTAACATCTCTAAAATTTGCCCCTTTTTAACAAATGAAACCACCAAGCTCCTCATTCACTCCCTTGTTATCTCTCACCTTGACTATTGCAACTCCCTTCTCATTGGCCTGCCTCTCCATAGGTTCCTCCCCTCTTCAGTCTATCATGAATGCTGCTGCCAGACTTATCCACCTTACCAACCGCTCAGTGTCTGCCAACCCTCTCCGCCAATCCCTACACTGGCTCCCAACCACCCAGAAAATTAAATTCAAAATACTAACCACAACATACAAAGCCATTCACAACTCTGCCCCGAGCTACATCACCGATCCTGTCTCCAAATATCACACAAATCATCCCCTCCGCTCTTCTCAAGACCTCCTACTCTCAAGCTCTCTCATCTCCTCCTCCCATGCTTTTCTTCAGGATTTCTCCAGAGCCTCTCCCATCCTCTAGAACTCACTACCTCCACCGGTCCGGCTATCCCCTACTCTTGCTACCTTCAGGCAATCCCTGAAAACTCATCTCTTCAGGGAAGCCAATCATGTCTCCAACTAATCTTCTACCACTTCCATCAGCTCATTCCCCACAGTCACAACCTTTTGTACCACCTGCCCCACCCTATTAGATTGTAAGCTCTTCTGAGCAGGGCCCTGTTAATTCTTTTGTATTTTATTGTATTATAACTGTATTGTCTCCCTTTTATATTGTAAAGCGCTGCGTACACTGTTGGCGCTATATAAATCCTGTATAATAATAATAATAATGGAAGCACATTGGTTTTCTGTGATGGAGAATGGAAGCACTTTGTTTTTTTATGTTGGAGAATGGAACCACATTATTTTTTTACGTTGGAGAATAGAAGCACTTTGGTTTTCTATGTTGAAGAATGGAACCACATTTTTTTTATGTTAGAGAATGGAAGCACATTGGTTTTCTGCATTGGAGAATGGAAGCACATTGGTTTTCTATGTTGGAGAATGGAAGCATATTGGCTTTCTGTGATGGAGAATGGAAGCACATAATTTTTTCTTATGTTGGAGAATGGAACCATATTGATTTTTTATGTTGGAGAATAGATGCACTTTGATTTTCTATGTTGATGAATGGAGCCACATTGTTTTTTTATTTTAGAGAATGGAAGCACACTGGTTTTCTGTATTGGGAAATAGAAGCACTTTGGTTTTCTATGTTGAAGAATGGAACCACATTGGCTTTCTATGTTGGAGAATGGAAGCACATTGTTTTTTCTTATGTTAGAGAATGGAACCACATTGATTTTTTATGTTGGAGAATAGATGCACTTTGATTTTCTATGTTGAAGAATGGAGCCACATTATTTTTTTATTTTAGAGAATGGAAGCACAGTGGTTTTCTGTATTGGGGAATGGAAGGACATTGGTTTTCTGTGTATGAGAATGGAAGGACGTTGGTTTTCTGTGTTGGAGAATGGAAGGATGTTGGTTTTCTGTATTGGAGAATGGAAGGAGATTGGTTTTCTGTATTGGAGAATGGAAGCACATTGGTTTTCTGTGTTGGAGAATGAAAGGACGTTGGTTTTCTGTATTGGAGAATGGAAGAACATTGGTTTTCTATGTTGGAGAATGGAAGTACACTGGTTTTCTATGTTGGAGAATGGAAGGACACTGGTTTTCTATGTTGGAGAATGGAAGGACACTGGTTTTCTATGTTGGAGAATGGAAGGACACTGGTTTTCTATGTTGGAGAATGGAAGGACACTGGTTTTCTGTGTTGGAGAATGGAACCACATTTGTTTTCTATATTGGCATTCTTCATGAAAAACTGATTAAAATAATCAGAAGATGGAATAATAAATGGGTTGCTCTACACGTTACGTGTGGGAATGTGCCCATTCTTGGTCACACGTGTAGGTCCAAGCTGGAACAATGTAACTATGCACAAATATCCATACCTGAAATTGTTTTTTAAAGATACATTTTTTGTATGATGGATTAGTTCCATGTGATCCTAGAGACGCACCATGCAGTGGAGCAGTGAGGGGTTCTATGTACGTTCAAGGTGCACAGCTTAGAGTTAAAAAGGTATTTTATTGCTTTTTCAGATCACGATTCAGAGGACAGCCATTCAACGGCTGAAGATCTGGAGAGCAGGAAGTCATTCCAAGACCAAAGGAGCCATTTATCTCACGCCAGCCCCTTACACCCTGACCGAGGTACGTCCCCGACCCCATCCACTATATCTCTCTAATGCTCCGTCTTCACACTCTGCCAGAGCTCCGCTCCCACTTGTCTCATAAATGGGCAGTTTGTGTTCTACCTCCCGATCCTATAAAGCGTGCGCATTACCCCATCTTCCCGGTTAATGTCCGCATTAATAATACATCTTTGGCACTTCTTATTCACAATCGATAGAAGGAGATTTAAATCAGCAGTAAAAAGCCTTGTCCCCTCCAGCTTCAACCGATAAATATTTAAAGAACCAATTCACTTGTTTAAAGATTGCCCTTCTCCGGAATACGGCGTACTTTCTGCAGATTTCCTTCTCTTTCTACAAGGAGGAAAAAAAAAAAAGTCAATTGCATGAAATTAGCATTTTGCTAGTTTTCCAAAATAATGAGTGTTTAACCCCTTCAATACCGGGCACTTTTACCCCCTTCCTGCACAGGCCAATTTTCAGCCCTGTCACATGTTGAATGACAATTTGCGCGGTCATACAACACTGTACCCAAATGACATTTTTATCATTTTTTTCACACAAATAGAGCTTTCTTTTGGTGGTATTTTGAGGATTTTATTTCTTGCTAAAAAAAAACGAAAAAAGGACAAAAAAACAAGTTTTTCTTAGTTTCTGTCAGTAGATTTTGTAAATTTGTAGGAGCAGGAGCTCAATGGAGCTAAACAATGCTCCATCGTTGGTTTTAGTGTAGGGAATAGTGTCCCATGGTTGATATCAGTGGGAGGAATAGAACCCCATCCTTGGTGTCGGTAGGGGGAATAGTGCCCGATGAATAGTGTTAGTTGTGGACGGAATAGTGCAGGGGTCTTCAAACTACGGCCCTCCAGTTGTTCAGGAACTACAATTCCCATCATGCCTTGTCATGTCTGCGAATGTCAGAGTTTTACAATGCCTCATGGGGACCTGTAGTTCCGCAACAGCTGGAGAGCCGTAGGTTGAAGATTCCTGGAATAGTGCCCCAAGGGCCGGATAGAGGCGAGCAAAAGGGCCACGTTTGGCCCCAGGGCCGCGGTTTGGAGACCTCTGCCCCAGGATAATGGAGCCATAATACACAGTATACGTCGCCTATGAACTATCCTACAGGTAAGGATATGCAAAGGTCAGGACCTAGAGTCGCAATGAATATTACCGCAGAAGCTGTAATTCCATAGAGGACTCCATCTCACTGGCTCAGGGCTGCAGCAACAGACAGAACACACGATATCCACCCACATATACAGTGCTTCTGCCCGGCGCCGCCCACACTGCCAAATGACGTGTGCCTTTACTGGGCCTGGCCTTGCAGGGCGCATAGGCACCACTCATGCGCAAAATCCAAAGCAAACAGGCAGAACTGCACTGAAAGGGGTGAACACCCCCACTAGCAAATTGACTGCCCAACGGACAGCAAGGGGAGGGCTGCATGACACACGCCTGATGGGGACTCTGTTGTAAGGGGGGATTCTGATGGGGTCTCTCTTGTAAGTGGGGAATCTAATGGGGACTCTGTTGTAAGGGGGGTCTCTAAAGGGGTCTCTCTTGTAAATGGGGAATCTAATGGGGACTCCGTTGTAAGGGGGGACTCTCAGGGGCGTAACTATAGAGGGTGCAGCAGTCGCGACCGCAACTGGGCCCTGTGCTGCAGGGGGCCCATGCAGCCTCCTCTACATATGGCCGGCAGCAGCATAGGCAGCTAGGGGTACCAGTGTACCATGCACACGGGTGGCTGGAGGTGGAGGGTGACTAGCAGAGCTCCATGCTCGACTATCGCACTGGCTGCTCTTTAGTTGTGCATTCCCCGCATGACCCGTGTCCTCGGCCGGCTCCTCAGAGTACCCCTCTCCTGCTCCATGCATTGCCGCTCAGTCCGATGTCTGTTCTCCCCAGCCAGATTAAAAAAAAAATAATAAAAAAAACTACTGATACCAGTGGTGGAACTACAGGGCTCACAAAGGTCATACCTGTGACCACGCCCTGGAGTTCCACCGCCGGACTCGGAGGGAAGGGGCCTGGCTGGGGTTCAGGGGGGCTCTTCATGGTTTCATGCATCGGGGCCCTGAAGGTTCTAGTTACGCCACTGGGGACTCTGATGGGGACCTTGATGTAATGGGGCATTCTGATGGGCTCAAATTTATAGGAGATTTCTTTGCTTTGTTTTACTGAAGATCTTTCTGAAGATTCATATAATGCTGATTACAAAAAAGTAAAACGTACAGTGCTTCCGGAAAGTATTCACAGTGCTTCACTTTTTCCAGTTGTTATGTTACAACCTTATTCCAAACTAGATTAAATTCATTATTTTAGTCAAAATTCTACAAACAATCCCCCATAATGACAACCTGAAAGAAGTTTGTTTGAAATCTTTGCAAATTTATTTTTAAAAAAATCCCACGTAAAGAAGTATCACAGACGTTGCCATGAAAATTGATCTCAGGTGTCTCCTGTTTCCACTGATCATCCTTGAGATGTTTCTACAACTTGATTGGAGGTCACCTGTGGTAAATTCAGTTGATTGGACATGATTTGGAAAGGCGCACACCTGTCTATAGAAGGTCCCACAGGTAACAGTGCATGTCAGAGCACAAACCAAGCCATGAAGTCCAAGGAATTGTCTATAGACCTCCGAGACAGGATTGTATGGAGACACAGATCGGGGGAAGGGTACAGAACCCGATGATCACTCTGACAGAGCTCTAGCGTTTCTCTGTGGAGAGAGGAGAACCTTCCAGGAGAACAACCATCTGCAGCACTCCACCAATCAGGCCTGTATGGTAGAGTGGGCAGATGGAAGCCACTCCCAGATAAAATGCACGACAGCCCACCTGGAGTTTTCCAAAAAATACCTGAAGGACTCTCAGACCATGAGAAACAAAATTATCTGGTCTGATGAAACAAAGATTGAACTCTTTGGCCTGAATGGCAAACGTCATGTCTGGAGGAAACCAGGCACCGCTCCTCACCTCGCCAATACCAACCCTACAGTGAAGCATGGTGGTGGCAGCATCATGCTGTGGGGATGTTTTTCAGTGGCAGGAACTGGGAGACTAGTCAGGATCGCGGGAAAGATGAGTGCAGCAATGTACAGAGACATCCTTGATGAAGATCTGATCCAGAGTGCTCTGTACCTCAGACTGGGGTGAAGGTTCATCTTTCAACAGGACAACGACCCTAAGCTCACAGCCAAGATAACAAAGGAGTGGCTACGGGACAACTCTGTGAATGTCCTTGAGTGGCCCAGCCAGAGCCCAGACTTGAACCCGATTGAACATCTCTGGAGAGATCTGAAGATGGCTGTGCACCGACACTCCCCATCCAACCTGATGGAGCTTGAGAGGTCCTGCAAAGAAGAATGGGAGAAACTGCCCAAAAATAGGTGTGCCGAGCTTGTAGCATCATACTCACCAAGACTTGAGGCTGTAATTGGTGCCAAAGGAGCTTCACCAAATTATTGAGAAAAGGCTGTGATACTTGTGTACATGGGAGGAGTCTGTGATACTTATGTACATGGGAGGAGTCTGTGATACTTATGTACATGGGAGGAGTCTGTGATACTTATGTACATGGGAGGAGTCTGTGATACTTATGCACATGGGAGGAGCCTGTGATACTCATGTTCGTGGGAGGAGCCTGTGATACTCATGTACATGGGAGGAGCCTGTGATACTTATGTACATGGGAGGAGCCTCTGATCCCTATGTACATGGGAGGAGCCTGTGATACTTATGTACATGGGAGGAGCCTGTGATACTTATGTACATGGGAGGAGCCTGTGATACTTATGTACATGGGAGGAGCCTGTGATACTTATGTACATGGGAGGAGCCTGTGATACTTATGTACATGGGAGGAGCCTGTGATACTTACGTACATGGGAGGAGTCTGTGATACTTATGTACATGGGAGGAGCCTGTGATACTTTTGTACATGGGAGGAGTATGTGATACTTATGCACATGGGAGGAGCCTGTGATACTTATGTACATGGGAGGAACCTGTGATACTTATGTACATGGGAGGAACCTGTGATACTTATGTACATGGTATTTTACTCAGTTTTTTTATTTTAAATAAATTTGCAAATATTTCAAACAAACGTCATTCACGTTGTCATTATGGGGGTTTGTTTGTAGAATTTTGAGGAAAATAATGAATGTAATCTATTTTGGAGTAAGACTGTAACATAACAAAATGTGGAAAAAGTGAAGTACTGTGAATACTTTCCGGATTCACTGTATTCATTCAGTTAAATTGTATTCATTCATATATAATACTGATTTTTTCAGCCCCTGGATATTTGTAAACGATACAGTGTGGCCCCCGTACTGAAATGTTTGGAGACCCCTGATCTAAAAAGACAGCTTTACCCAAATATAATATTTAATGGAGAACTCCAATTTCATTAAAGCTGCTGCCATTCTCTCTTGTGGGAGGACAGTCCAGGATAGCGGGCCAGGCTGCCCGAGTTAACAGCTGGTGACTGGTTGTTTGGAAGCAGGGTGGTCCTAGCAACCAATCATCAGCTTGCAGCTCCCATCCTCTATCCAGACCCACTGTGCCTCCAGCCCTCGGGACTGTCTATGCAGGGCTGGTGCAAGGATCTTTGACACCCTAGGCGAAACCTAATTTTGCCGCCCCCCCCCCCCCCCCCCCCGCTGCGCCCGACTCCACTTTACCCTGCCCTTGCTACACATGTGACCTATCTGACCCCTACACTGACCTCCTGACACATACACTAATCCACCTGACTCCTACTTCCTGCACTACTCACATCACACTGACCCCTACACTGACCTACCTGATAATTACACCGAACCCACCTGGCACCTACACTAACCCACCTGGCACCTACACTAACCCACCTGGCACCTACACTGACCATCACACTGACACCTACATTGACACTGACACCTACACTGACCATCACACTGACACTGACACATACACTCACACTGGCCATCACACTGGCCATCACACTGACACTGACACATACACTGACACATACACTGGCCATCACACTGGCCATCACACTGACCCATACACTGACACTGGCCATCACACTGACCATCACACTGACACTGGCCATCACACTGGCCATCACACTGACACATACACTGACACTGACCATCACACTGACACTGACAATCACACTGACACATACACTGACACTGGCCATCACACTGACACATACACTGACACTGGCCATCACACTGACACATACACTGACACTGGCCATCACACTGACACATACGCTGACACTGGCCATCACACTGACACATACACTGACACTGGCCATCACACTGACACATACGCTGACACTGGCCATCACACTGACACATACACTGACACTGGCCATCACACTGACACATACGCTGACACTGGCCATCACACTGACACATACGCTGACACTGGCCATCACACTGACACATACACTGACACTGGCCATCACACTGACACATACGCTGACACATACGCTGACCATCACACTGACACGTACACATACGCTGACCATCACACTGACACATACGCTGACCATCACACTGACACATACGCTGACCATCACACTGACACATACGCTGACCATCACACTGACCATCACACTGACCATCACACTGACCATCACACTGACCATCACACTGACCATCACACTGACAATCACACTGACACATACACTGACACTGGCCATCACACTGACACATACACTGACACTGGCCATCACACTGACACATACACTGACACTGGCCATCACACTGACACATACGCTGACACTGGCCATCACACTGACACATACACTGACACTGGCCATCACACTGACACATACGCTGACACTGGCCATCACACTGACACATACGCTGACACTGGCCATCACACTGACACATACACTGACACTGGCCATCACACTGACACTGACAATCACACTGACACATACGCTGACACATACGCTGACCATCACACTGACACGTACACATACGCTGACCATCACACTGACACATACGCTGACCATCACACTGACACATACGCTGACCATCACACTGACACATACGCTGACCATCACACTGACCATCACACTGACCATCACACTGACCATCACACTGACCATCACGCTGACACATACGCTGACCATCACGCTGACCATCACGCTGACCCATACGCTCACCATCACACTGACACATACGCTCACCATCACACTGACACATACGCTCACCATCACGCTGACACATACGCTCACCATCACGCTGACACATACGCTCACCATCACGCTGACACATACGCTCACCATCACACTGACACATACGCTCACCATCACACTGACACATACGCTCACCATCACGCTGACACATACGCTCACCATCACGCTGACACATACGCTCACCATCACGCTGACACATACGCTGACACATACGCTGACCATCACGCTGACACATACGCTGACCATCACGCTGACACATACGCTGACACATACGCTGACCATCACGCTGACACATACGCTGACCATCACGCTGACCATCACACTGACCATCACACTGACACATACGCTGACCATCACGCTGACACATACGCTGACACATACGCTGACCATCACGCTGACACATACGCTGACACATACGCTGACCATCACGCTGACACATACGCTGACCATCACGCTGACACATACGCTGACACATACGCTGACACATACGCTGACCATCACGCTGACACATACGCTGACCATCACGCTGACCATCACACTGACCATCACACTGACACATACGCTGACCATCACGCTGACACATACGCTGACCATCACGCTGACCATCACGCTGACCATCACACTGACCATCACACTGACCATCACGCTGACCCATACGCTGACCCATACGCTGACCATCACACTGACCCATACGCTGACCATCACACTGACCCATACGCTGACCCATACGCTGACCATCACACTGACCCATACGCTGACCATCACACTGACACATACGCTGACCATCACACTGACCATCACACTGACCCATACGCTGACACTGACCATCACGCTGACACATACGCTGACCATCACGCTGACACGTACGCTGACCATCACGCTGACGCATACGCTCACCATCACACTGACACATACACTGACACATACGCTGACCATCACGCTGACCATCACACTGACACATACACTGACACATACGCTGACACATACGCTGACACATACGCTGACCATCACGCTGACCATCACACTGACCATCACACTGACACATACACTGACACATATGCTGACACATACGCTGACACATACGCTGACACATACGCTGACACATACGTGACCATCACGCTGACCATCACACTGACCATCACACTGACCATCACACTGACACATACGCTGACACATACGCTGACACATACGCTGACACATACGCTGACACATACGCTGACACATACACTGACACATACACTGACACATACACTGACCTACCTGACTCCTAGTTCCTGCATTACTCACACACAAACCCCCTCCATACAGCTCAATGTAGATCAGGGAAGAACCACCCTCCTCCTTACCTCTGCTCTTTGATGCTTCAGCGACCATAATCCGGGCCTCTCCTCAGCACTGGGTGTGCAGAAGTGTTCAGGAGTCCACGCCAGCGCCGTCCACCCGCTCCGCCTCCACGATGTCCCGCCAGGGCCAGGCCAGCACCGTCCACCCGCTCCGCCTCCACGATGTCCCGCCAGGGCCAGGCCAGCGCCGTCCACCCGCTCCACGATGTCCCTCCAGGCCAGCGCCATCCATCCACTCCATGATGTCCCCGCCGGGCGGGAGGTCAGCTGACAGACCTCTCAATGCTCCCATCTCCGCCGAGCCCCGCCCCTCCGCTGCACTCATAGAGACACACAGCGCCGCTCCACAGGGACAGGATGGAGCAAAGGAGTCCCTGAGCGGCGCTGTGAGATGAAAACATGTGAGCACAGCGGGGCGCTCAAGGGGAAACATGGGGGATTGGTGGCGCCGGCGGAAACACAGGAGAGGAGAGCTGAGCTCAAGTGGACAGAGGCCGTGATTGCGCCCTAGGTAGTAGTGCGCCCTAGGCGGCTGCCTACTTCGCCTAGTGGTAGCGCCGGCCCTGTGTCTATGTAAGGTAGGACAGGAGGAGGGGTGATGAGGGGGCGATGTCGGGGGGGAAGCTGAGAACAGAAATGGGGGAAGGGAGGGGGGCACTGAGGACAGTAATGGGTCACTGTGAGGGGGGATGAAGACAGTAATGGGGCACTGGGGGGGGGTGGGGACAAGGAAGGGAACAGCTAAGGACAGTAATAGGGCACAGTGGGGGAGGGAGCTGAGGACAGAAATGGGGAGATGGGGGGGGGGTGAAGAGAGTAATAGAGTGCTGTCGGGGAAGAGGGTGACCAGAGGACAGTAATAGGGCACAGTGGGGGAGGGAGCTGAGGACAGAAATGGGGAGATGGGGGGTGAGGAGAGTAATGGAGTGCTGTCGGGGACGAGGGTGACCTGAGGACAGTAATAGGGCACTGTTGGGACCAGGGGGGAGCTGGGGACAATAATGGGGCACTGTGAGGGGGGCTGAGGATGATAATGTAGCACTGGTGGGGGGAAACTTGAAGACAGTAATGGGGTGCTGTGGGGGTCTGAGGACAGTAATGGGGTCACTGAGGACATTAATGGGGGGGCCTATGGACGGTAATAGGTGCCCAGAGGACAGTAATTGGGTCATTGAGGACAATAATAGGAGGGATTGAGAACATTGGGGGGGGGGCTGAGGACAGTAATGGGGGCCTGAGGACATTAATTGAGTCACTGAGGACAATAATGGGGGGAGAGCCTCATCAATGCGCTAGCCTGCTTAGTGCCCTACTGGGGGGGGGGGGTGACACTGAGCTTTACCACCCCGGGTGACACCAACCCTAGTGTGGCCACTAGCAATGTCTCAGATCCTTCCCATCACAGCCCCTCCCCCCTTACAACACAATCCCCTTTTTATATCAGTGTCCTGTCCCCCCCTCAAGTACTTCTGCCCTCTGCTTCCTTCCGATCAACCCCCCCATCCCCCACACACACACACACGTTCAACACTTCCCCCACAGAAGTGTGCTCTCTTCACATAACCCCCCCCCCCTCACATCAGCACCCCCCCCCTCCCCTCCCCCCACACACAGCAATGCCCCTCTTTACCTCACTTGCCTATAGGATTCTATATTTTGGGCATAAATACACTTTAAATTCAATTTGTATCTTTTCTTTAAAGAAGTATTACAATACATGCTCTTTATACTCGCAGGGGAAGAAGACAGTCCGATCGATGTCACCGGGACACAGTTTGTAGAAAAAGACATTGAGAACATGGCAAAAGGTGGGTATATTGACGACGTTTTTTAATTTTTTTTTATAGTTTTTATTATTTATTTAATATTTTATATATATATATATATATATATATATATATATATATATATATATATATGTATTTTAGAAAATTAAAGAATTAATGTGCAGGTTAATACAAATGCTCTTTTTTTTTTCATCTGTAGCAATATTTGGCACCAATCAATACTGATCCCATTATTTCTGTGTAGTCAGCACGTTTTACATACCAACCATCTTTGGTTCCAGTTTGGGTAACATTTTCTGTGGGCAGTAGTGCCGCAATAAAATGGCAATGTGCCATTCTCTCCAGTGACATCAGCGCCTCCTCCCCCTGCTCGCACAGGCTGATTGACTGCTTTATACCTCTCTGTATTATGTCTACTACGTTGTACAAGGTGTAACCGCGCAATGAGTGACCCCAAAAAAAAAAACCTCCCTTAAAATCTTAACTATTTGCAACTAAATAGATAAATGCTATAATCCCAATATTAAGGTGCTTTTAAATATCTAAAATGCATCAATTAAAGTGCATCATTAAATATGTGAATAAATAAATTAAAAAAAATATATAAATCAATGGTAATATATGTGCAAAACACAGTGACAAAAAAACAAAAAAAACAAAAACAAAAATGCGACGATTAATATATCAAAGTCATAAAGTCCAAACAAAATAAAATGAAATGAATGTCTATTTTTTTTTTTAACTTTTAAATTAATGTCTATTTAGTTGCAAAAAATGTAAGATTTTAAGGGAGATTTATTAGGTCACTCACAGTACGGTTGCACCTTGTACACCTTTGAGACCTTTTATCTTTTTAGTAGCTGATAGTTGATGTTCTTCTATTTGGAGTGGATTTTTCCCTTTGTAATCTATGTCTACTAAGTGATTGCACAGCAGATCTTTGTTATTGACTATTTCACATGTTACCATCGTGAGTGTCTGTAGTGATCTCTTATAGCTTAGGTGCTAAATTTTAACACTGCCTTTAACACGCACTAACGCACCTATAGTGTTCCAGATGGGGTGCACGTTTTTTTGCTTATCCTGACCACCCTTAACACTTTACAACTGCATCTTAAACAACCCATCAATGGGGAGCAGTAAAAACACGGCTAAGCCGCCTGCATGTTTTAAACATAAAGCAGGGCAGAAGGATTGTGTTTATTTTTAAAATGTATTTGGGCTCGCACTATGGTCCATATAACATGTGCACACTGGTGCGCGTTCTGTAGGGTCAATGCGATGTGTGGTAGCAACGCATGTCAGGCTTTACCATTTTCTTTTAACTTTAATGAATATCAGTAAAACAACATTGCATTCAAGGGTACATGTCCATGCACAGTATGGTGATACGCTGATGCTTATTATTGCTCATTATTGTAAGGGGACTGCATTTGTTTTGCATTTTTATTTTATTTTATTTTATGTGTGTTATATTTATATTATATTTTATTTATTTATTTTTATATTATTTGTGTTTGTATTACAATTATTTTTATTTATTTATTTTTATTTTATTTATATTATATTTCATTTTTATTCATTCATTTATTTATTGTATTACTCCATTTTTGCATGCCAATGCACCTGTATAATATGAACATTTTTCTGAACATATTTATTGTAAGGTGTGCTGCATTATTTTTGCATTTTTATATTATTTTATGTGTATTTTATATTTTTTATTATATTTATATATATTTTCTTTATTTTTATATTATTTATATTTTTATCTAAATTATTTTCTTTATTTTTATTTATATTATATGTAATTTTTTTTAAATTCAATTTTATTTTATGTAAATTATATTTATATTATATTCTATATATTTTTTTATATTATTTATATATATTTTATTTATTTTTATATTATTTATTTTTTTATCTAAATTATTTTATTCATTTTTTATTTATATTACATGTAATTTATGTTTAAATTCAATTTATTTGATGTAAATTATATTTATATTATATTCTATATATTTTTTTATATTATTTATATATATTTTATTTATTTTTATATTATTTATATTTTTATCTAAATAATTTTATTTATTTTTTATTTATATTACATATCATTTTTGTTTAAATTAAATTTTATTTTATGTAAATTATATTTATATTCTATTCTATATTTTTTATAATATATATATATATATATATATATATATATATATACATATATATATATATATATATATATATACATATACACATATATACACACACATATATATATATATATATATATATATATATATATATATATATATATATATATATATATACACATATATATTTATATATATATATATATATATATATATATATATATATACACACACACACACACACACACACATATATATATATATATATATATATATATATATAAATTATTATATTCATTTATTTATTTATATTTTATTTTATTTATATTAGATTTAATTTTTATTGTTTTATTTATTGTATTATTTCATTTTATACGCAGTGCACGCCAACGCGCCAGTATAATGCGAACAGGGACAATTGTGGGGATCATGTTGTTCACGCTCCCTTTCCTCTCTCCTCCTTCCATTCACGAATGTCTTATATTTTCCTCACACAGCACAAGGCGTTCTGGGACTAGACAAGTGGAGATTGCGTTGTTCACTCTTCCTTTTCTCTCCCCTCTTCCATTATTGTATTGTCTTGTATTCTTTTCACAGGACACAAGACATTCATTCTGTGAATGGACATCGGGAGATTGTGTTGTTCACTCTCTCTTTCTTCTTCCCTGTTCCGTTTGCAAATGTCTTATATTTTGTTCACAGAATGCAAGGGCATTGTGAATGGATGGCGGCAGAAGGGGTGGATAAATGACAGGATTCATTCACAAAATACCATGTATCCTGTGAAACAGAATGCAAGATGCTTGTGACTGGAAGAGGAGAGAGGAAAGGGAGAGTGAACGACACTATCTCTGCATTGTATCAATTTGTTATTGTATCATCACATGTGGTGATAATGTGGATACATAGAAATAAAAATGTGCCACATCCTGAATATTATTTAGGAAGAAACAAAAAAATAGGGGGACTTTGGACTTTTTAGGCGCAATTTGACAAGGTATACAATAAATGGTGAACATTAACATTTTATTGTATACCTTGTCAAATTGCCTAAAAAGTCCAAAGCGCGGTATGCTGTGTCTTGGCACCGACTACTACAGTGATTGTCAGCTTCCCCGACGGCTCTTCAGGTACAGTGCCTTGAAAAAGTATTCACACCCCGTAAGATTCCCCACATTTTGTCATGTTACAACCAAAAACTTAAATGTATTTTATTGGGATTTTATGTGATAGACCAGTGATGGCGAACCTTTTTGAGCCCGAGTGCCCAAACCGCAATGCAAAACCAACTTATTTCTTTCAAAGTGCCAACACAGAATTAAACCTGCCAGCGGCTCTGTACAGAGGATGGGACTGATCATCCCTCTGAATAAATCCTAAGGGACCAAAAACCTACAATTCTAGCAGATTCGCTCAGAATGCAGGGATCAGCAATGCGTTGTGCTCATAATGCACTCACCTACCTGACCATTACCCTCACCTCCCTGACACATGCACTCACCTCCCTGACACATGCACTCACCTCCCTGACACATGCACTCACCTCCCTGACACATGCACTCACCTACCTGACCCATTGCACTCACCTGCCTGACCATTACACTCACCTACCCGGCACATACATTCACCTCCCTGACACATGCACTCACCTCCCTGACACATGCACTCACCTCCCTGACACATGCACTCACCTACCTGACCCATTGCACTCATCTACCTGACCATTACACTCACCTCCCTGACACATGCACTCACCTCCCTGACACATGCACTCACCTCCCTGACACATGCACTCACCTACCTGACCCATTGCACTCACCTGCCTGACCATTACACTCACCTACCCGGCACATACATTCACCTACCTGACACATGCACTCACCTACCTGACACATGCACTCACCTACCTGACACATGCACTCACCTACCTGACACATGCACTCACCTCCCTGACACATGCACTCACCTCCCTGACACATGCACTCACCTACCTGACCCATTGCACTCACCTGCCTGACCATTACACTCACCTACCCGGCACATACATTCACCTACCTGACACATGCACTCACCTACTTGACACATACACTCACCTACCTGACACATGCACTCACCTACCTGACACATGCACTCACCGAATTAACACCTTTATTTTGCAAAATTGAGTAAAATCTGTAACTGTACGGAGCGCAATGTCAGCATTGTAGTGAGTTGGTTTGTATTAGTTTTTTGTAGATTGTTACATACCATTAAACAAGCAATAAACTTTAACAGTGAAAGGCTTACTTTAGAAATGTTTAGATGCAGGGAAATAATGGATCCACTCCACATTGATCTTACCTGTCTCCAGTCTCTCTGGCAGCTCATTTCCACCTACAAGTCTCCTCTGATCCCAGCTGCATGTTCTCCCAGTCACGTCCAGCGCATCACCGCTGATTTGTTTGATGGTGGGTGAGGTGTGGATGAGACAGCCTCTATGATTGGATTAGCGTGCACACGTCACCCCTGGGCACTTATTCTTTGTCACGCCCACTTGCCTACAGAACTGTGGGAGATGTAGTTTGCGGTGCGGACGATTATGCTTTCACTGTGTGCTTTTCTCATTTAATGGCTCTCCTTTCATGGCGTGCCCACAGAGAGGGCTCGGTGTGCCGGCAGCGGCACGCGTGCCATGGGTTCGCCATCACTGTGATAGACCAACACAAAGTGACACATAATTGTGAAGTGGAAGGAAAATGATAAATGGTTTTCTAAAGGTTTTACAAATAAATATGTGAAGAGTGCGGATCGGCTCAAGCAACTAGTGCAAATGCTCAGTATCGGCACCAATACTAGTATCGGTGCAACCCTAGCCACCACCATGTTTCACAGTTGGGATGGTGTGTTCAGGGTGATGTGCAGTGTTAGTTTTCCCCACACACATAGCGTTTTGCTTTTAGTCCAAAAAGTTCCGTTTTGGTCTCATCTGACCAGAGCACCTTCTTCCACATGTTTGCTGTGTCCCCCACATGGCTTCCCCCAAAACCGCAAACAGGACTTCTTATGACTTTCTTCCACCAATGTCTTTCTTCTTGTCACTCTTCCATAAAGGGCAGATTTGTGGAGAGCATGACTAAGCCCTTGTACACACGGTCAGACATTCCGACAACAAAATCTGTCGGATTTTTTCCAACGGATTTTGTCCAAAAATGGTGTTGCATACACACGGTCAGACAAAGTTGTCGGAGAATCCAATTGTACGTAACGTGATGACGTAATTTCGTTACGACGGGACTACGTTCAGGCTAGTAGCCAACAGCTTTGGTCTAGGAATTTTATCTCAGCATGCGTGGGACTTTGTCCGATCGGAATTCTCTACAAACGATCGCACAAAGTCCGATCGGATCATGTTGTCGTAAAAAATTTATATCCAGCTCTCAAACTTTGTTGGTCGGACATTCGGACGGAAAAAGTCAGATGAAGCCCACACACGGTCGGATTATCCGACAACATGGTCCGATCGGACATTTTCCATCGGAATGTCCGACCGTGTGTACAAGGGCTTATAGTTGTCCTGTGGACAGATTCTCCCCCCTGAGCTGTGGATCTCTGCAGCTCCTCCAGAGTTACCATGGACCTCTTGGCTCTTCTCTGATGAATGCTCTCCTTGCCCGGCCCGGTCAGTTTAGGTGGACGGCCATGTCTTGGTAGGTTTGCAGTTGTACCATACTCTTTCCATTTTCAGATGATGGATTGAACAGAGCTCCGTGAGATGTTCAAAGCTTGGGAGATTTTTTTTATAACCCTGCTTTATACTTCTCCACAACTTTATCCCTGACCTGTCTGGTGTGTTCCTTGTCCTTCATGATGCTGTTTGTTCACTAAAGTTCTCCAACAAACCTCTGAGGGGCTTCACAGAACAGCTGTATTTATACTGAGATGAAATTACACACAGGTGGACTCTATTTACTAATTAGGTCACTTCTGAAGGCGATTGGTTCCACTAGATTATAGTTAGGGGTATCAGAGTAAAGGGGGCTGAATACAAATGCCCCCCCCCCCCCACACACTTTTCACATATTTATTTGTGAACAATTTTGAAAAACATTTATCATTTTCCTTCCACTTCACAATTATTTGACACTTTGTGTTGGTCTATCACATAAAATCCCAATAAAATACATTTACGTTTTTTTTTGGTTGTAACATGACAAAATGTGGGGAATTTTAAGGGGTATGAATACTTTTTCAAAGCACTGTAGATGGTGTCAAGCTGGACCAATATAACTATACAATACACATCATAGCTGGTGGTCAGAATTAACCCTTTTCTGGCTGAAGTGGGAAAATAGGAAATCTATAGGCTGTATCCAGTTACCCAGCACTTTAGAAGCCGTGTGATTGGTATATGATGGGGGACTCACTGGTGCCCATTATGTAAGTTTTCGAGATACATTAGTGGAGATCTTGTTCTTTTTTTTCATATTGTCGGTCACATGTATCACGCTCTAGCCAGATAACAGAAGGTGAATGGTGATGAACGAGACATTAAAGATAAGCCTGTAGAGAGATAATGTCGGGATGTCCATTGCAGACCCCTCCTGAAAATACTAACTGCCTGGCTACCATGCTGATCCAATACTGCCTGGAGCAAGTATGCAAAACAGGGTTTGTGCCTCCGCTCTGACCTTCTAATACACATTCTTCTTCTTCTGGGTCAGTGACAAAGTATTGAAGATGAAGTCTCACGAGACTTTTTCCATTTTTATTTTTGGCGGCCGAGTAGCCTGTAGCACTAGGACCAAATGGAATTTTGTCCTGACGTTTCTAAGCAGGGTGGGTGGACAGTTTTCCCCTGCTGTCCGACAACGCTGCTAGCAAGGAGGCAGAATTATGAGATCATAGTTACATAGTTAGTCTGGTTGAAAAAAGACACAAGTCCACCTCGTTCAACCAATATGATCAATTTCGTGGCCCAATGAGGGTTCAAGGAATTTCTTTTACAGGCTGTGGCTGCATCCCAATTTATGGGCATTCCTGTGTGTGTGGGGGGGGGGGGGGGGGGGGGGGATACAGCCAGCTTTGGGCCCCCACCCCCTTTCTTAAAGAACACTATTCTGTTTTGTAAATTTTGCTGACTGCAGCTCCACCCCATATGTAAGCCCAAATTATGAGCATTCCTGTAGGAGGAGCTACAGCCAGCTCTGGGCCCCCACGTCATCTCTTAAAGAAAACTCTCATTCAATTGTGTAATCTTTTATTTAATCTCAAGAGGGAGCAAGTGCATATAGCACTTTTTCCTGTTTGATTAAGTGGATCCATTTAGGACTAAAAGTCTTTACTGACCGTAGCTCCACCCCATACATAAGCCCAAATTATGAGCATTCCTGTAGGGCAGTGGTTCTTAACCTCAGTTCTCAAGTACCCCCAACAGCCCATGTTTTCAGGTTTTCCTTTATTTTGCACACCTGCTTTAAATCAAAATCAATGACATATGGTATTGATAAGAACTATTTTATCTAAGGAAAGTTTCCAAAACATGGCCCGTTGGAGGTACTTGAGGACTGAGGTTGAGAACCGCTACCCTACAGGAATGCTCATAATTTGGGCTTGTGTATGGGGTGGAGCTACAGTCAGCAAAGACGTTTAATCCTAAATGGTGCCACTTAATGCACTTGGTCCAGTGTTTCTCAAATCCAGTCCTCAGGCCCCCCCAACAGGTCATGTTTTCAGGATTTCCCTCAGATGAAACGGCTGTGGTAATTGCTAAGGCAGTGAAACTGATCAAATCATCTGTGAAAAATAATGGAAAACCTGAAAACATGACCTGTTGGGGGGGGCCTGAGGACTGGATTTGAGAAACACTGACTTGGTCCCTCTCAGGATTAAATAAAAGATTACAAAATTGAATGAAAGTCTTCTTTAAGAGAGGAGATGGGGGCCCAGAGCTGGCTGTAGGGACTTGCCAGCACTGAGCCCCCCCCCACTCCTCCCTTAAAGAACGCTCTCATTAAATTTTGTAAACTTTTATTTCATCTCGAGAGGGACCAAATGTATATAGCATTTGTTCCTGTTCGATTAAGTAGCCCCATTGAGGATTAAACGTTTTTTTCTGACTGTAGCTTCACTCCATACGTAAGCCCAAATTATCAGCATTCCTGTAGGGGGAGCTACTACCAGCACTGAACCCC
Organism: Lithobates pipiens; assembly: GCF_037356315.1. Lineage (NCBI taxonomy): Eukaryota > Metazoa > Chordata > Amphibia > Anura > Ranidae > Lithobates > Lithobates pipiens. The sequence goes on along the minus strand of NW_027507903.1, from coordinate 6,308,667 downwards.
CACCTCCTCTCATGAAAAACACTCTCATTAAATTTTGGAAACTTTTATTTATTCTCAAGAGGGACCAAGTGCATATAGCACTTAGTCCGGTTTGAGTCAGTGGCCCAATTTAGGACTAGATTACAGGGATCTCCAAACTAAGGCCCTCCAGCGGTTGCGGAACTACACATCCCATGAGGCATTGTAAAAGTCTGACATTCACAGACATGACCAGGGCAATGATGGGAATTGTAGTTCCTGAACAACGGGAGGGCCATAGTTTGGAGACCCCTGGACTAGAATAGTCGGTCATTACTGAAGGGCTATTGATCTATCGACTGGGGGCTGTGTATGTGTACAAGCACCAGCAGATAGATCACACAGAGCCGCAGAGTTTAGGGATCTTTTGCTATTGATGGGGCAACACTGATCATTTATTCCTAATATTAAAAGAACAGTCAGATTAGAGAGAGGTGATGGGGGCTCAGTGCTAGAATGCCCATAATTTGGGCTTAAGAACGGGGTGTATCTACAGCCAAAGGAGTGGCTTTTAATCCCCAATGGGGCCACTGATCCGGACGTGACCAAGTACTATATGTACTTGATCCCCTTCAGGATTAAATAAAAGTTTAAAAAATGTAATGAAAGTTCTTCTGTAATGCCCTGTACACGCGGTCGGAAATTCAGATGAAAAAGGTCCGTTTGGATTATATTGTGGGAAAATCCGATCGTGTGTGAGCTCTAGCGCACTTTTTCCGTCGGAAATTCCGATGGGAAAAATTTGAACGCAGGATCTCAAATCTTCCGACAAAAAAATCAGATCGGACTTTTTCCGATCGTTTGTAGAGAATTCCGATCGGACAAAGTGTCATGCATGCTCAGATCAAATTACGAGACCAAAGCTATTGGCTAGTAGCCTCAACGTAGTCCTGTCGTAACGAACAAACGTCATCACGTTCCAAACGATCGGATTTTCCGACAACTTTGTCCGACCGTGTGTATGCAACACCAGTTTAGGACAAAATCCGTCGGAAAAAAACAGACGGATTTTGTTGTCGGAATGTCCGACCGTGTGTATAAGGCATAAGAGAAGGATCACTGGCTCAGCGCCGGCTGTACCTCTCCCACACAGGAACGCCCATAACTTGGGTTTAAGAATAGGGTAGAGCTACAGCTTACAAGATGGGTTTTAAATTCCCAATGGGGCAACAGATCCACAGATCTAAATGGGACCAAGTACAATATGCACTCGGTCCCCTTCAAGATTAAATAAAAGTTAAATCAATTTAATGAGAGTTCTCCTTTAAGAGAGGGGGAGGTGACTCAGTGCTGGGTGTACCTCACCCCCCCACAGGAACGCCCATAATTTGGGTTTAAGAATGGGGAAGAGCTACAGCAAGCAAAAGAGGGGCTTTTAATCCACAGATTTGAACGGGACCAAGTACAATATACACATGGTCCTCTTCAGGATTTGATAAAAATTTTAAAATGTAACAAGTTCTTCTTTAAAGCCAGAGACAAACAGACAGCTAGCATTGTGGGAGCTGGTCCTCAGTGGCTGGCCCATTTTTCAGTATAGGTTCCCTTTAATGACATTTGTGAGCTATGAAAGTTGTGTGCCTGGAAATGATCTTTGCAAGCTCTACATTCACCACTAGCTTTCTATTTCGAGGTCACATGTTTATTCGTGTAAAAAATCAGCATTTCTATTTCTGCGCAGTACATTTGTTCAGTAGGATAATGGTTCCTCACAATCATCTCAGAAAACATACAGACAGATAATAGAACAGCTGGAAGGGAATCTTGTCAACCTTTGTTTCATTTTTTTTACAACACTTATTATCACTTTATTATCATTTTTTTATATTCATCTCCATTCATCAGGAGATCTGCACAGTAGAGAGAATTTTTGATTTCCGTGTCCTGGAATAACACATTGATGAACTACAAACTGTATCAGTCATTGGCATTCCTATGATCATCCGCTCCATCTAGTGGCGATGATGCGATACTTTCCTGATTAGGGTGTTTTTAGGAAAAGGCCCTTATTATGGCCACCAGATGGGAAGCTGGTGATTATAGAAAGTGAACGCATTACACAAATTACAGCAATTATTTGTGACAGCTGTGCAAATGCCTTAAGAATTTGTTCACCTCATGGTATATATGATCTTTATAGCTTACTTACTCGATCTGTGCTTTGGACTGCGGGGGAGGCTTTGTAGTACTTTTATATTTCTTTGTATATGGGTCACTATGTATATCTCATATCTGAGGGCCCAATGGGGAAGCTGACAATCCCTGTAGTAGTTGGCGTTAGAAAAAGGCCAAGGAAAAAACCAAGCTCACCTACCGACCAACCTGATACCAGGGTGCCTTGGCGGGGCTCTGTAGCTTACGCATGTATTTGCAAATGTGTGCAGACTAAACCCCTGTTTTTAACGCATTCTGGTAGACAGGATAATTGGGTTGTCCACAGGCTGGGCGGTAAGTGAGCTTGGAACTTTCCTTGGCCTTTTTCTATCATATGTTGTCCTCCAATGCTCCTTCCTGTAAGGGCCAGTTATAGGTGGGGGGTGTAGTTGGTTCTACGCGATAGCCATGACCACAGGGTGGCGCTCACTTGGCACAGTCATCATTCATAGACTGCCTTGTACTTTTTTTTTCAGTTAATACAAGGCATTCTCTAATTGGATAAAGAAAAAAAAGGTAGCGGTGTTGTCACGATCTCAACCTTGTCCAATCAGACAACTTTTATTCATTGAAAAAAATACAAGGTGTTATAGGAATGGGGTGAGTGTCCCCCCTGTGATCAGTGTGCGATGGGGCCAACGCTGTATCCTGGCCTAGGCCGAAAAGGACTAGGGCAGCATGGAAAGATTCCTCGGCGGCTTGCACTACACTGTTATGCCCTGTACGCATGGTCGGACTTTCAGACGGAAAATGTGCGATCGGATCGAGTTGTCGGAAAATCTGATCATGTGTGGGCTCCATCGAGCTTTTTCCCGTCAGAATTTCCAACACACAAAGTTTGAGAGCAGGATCTAAAATTTTCCGACAACAAAATCCGATCGTTTAAATTCCGATTGTGTGTAGACAATTCCGACGGACAAAGTGCCACGCGTGCTGAGAATAATTTACAAGACGAAGGCTATTGGCTACTGGCCCGTTTATAGTTCAGTCGTAACGCGTTCTACGTCACCGCGTTCAGAACGATCGGATTTTCTGACAACTTTGTGCGACCGTGTGTATGCAAGACAAGTTTGGGCCAAAATCCGTCTGAAAAAATCGGACTGATTTTGTCGTCGGAATGTCCGACCGTGTGTACAGGGCATAAGTGTAGTGCCAGTCTTATGGGGCGGACTGGGCTCAGAGGAAAATTAGTCTAGGGCTCCCATAAAGCGGCCGCACTGCTTCCGGTATGCGGGCAGCCAACATTCCGCAACTGTGGGGGTGGGGGAGGGGGGCGCTGCTTTTAATTTGGACTGTCCTCTCATCCTGTACCACAAACCTTCCTCACTGTGCTCTATGCTTTCTGTTGTACCCATTGGCATGATTATATCTTCTTAGTCCTCTCCATAAAATTATCAAAAATTTGTGCTTAACCACTTACAGACCGGACCATTTTGCTGGTCAAAGGCCAGACCACTTTTTGCGATTCGGCACTGCGTCGCTTTAACTGACAATTGCGCGGTCATGCGACGTGGCTCCCAAACAAAATTGACGTCCTTTTTTTCCCCACAAATAGAGCTTTCTTTTGGTGGTATTTGATCACCCCTGCGGTTTTTATTTTTTGCGCTATAACCAAAAATAGAGCGACAATTTTGAAAAAAACGCATTATTTTTTACTTTTTGTTATAATAAATATCCCCCAAAAATATATATAAAAAAATTTTTTTTCCCTCAGTTTAGGCCGATACGTATTCTTCTACATATTTTTGGTAAAAAAAATCGCAATAAGCGATTATTGATTGGTTTGCGCAAAAGTTATAGCGCTTACAAAATAGGGATAGTTTTATAGCATTTTTATTAATAATTATTTATTATTTTTTTTTTACTAGTAATGGCGGCGATCAGCGATTTTTATTGTGACTGCGACATTGTGGGGGACCCATCGGACATTTTTGACACATTTTTGGGACCATTGTCATTTATACAGCAATCACTGCTATATAAATGCAGTGGTTCCTGTGTAAATGACACTGGCAGTGAAAGGGTTAACCAGTGGGTGGCAGTGTAGGGGTTAAGTGTTCCTAGGGGTGTGTTACTAACTGTGGGGGGGGGTTGGGCTTTCATTTAGTGAACACTGATCTCTGCTCCAATCACATGGAGCAGAGATCAGCGTCACTAGTTGCTAGGCAGAATGGAAAAATGCTGTTTACACAGCATTTCCTCCATTCGGCCGCTCCGTGAGACGATCGCGGGGATGCCCGCGGCGATCGAGTCCGCGGGTCCCACGACCGGACTCACGGGGGTCCCGACCAGCGCGGGAGTGCGCCGCGCTCCCGATGGCAGGGCGGCATTAAAGATTGGACGTACATGTACGCCAATATGCCTGCCCATGCCATTCTGTCGACGTACATCGTCGTGCGCTGGTCGGGAAGTGGTTAAAGTAGAACTATAGGCAACACTTTTTTTTTCCTTTAATTTGGGATAGAATAAGGGAGGGTTATAGCCCCTGTCAGTTTATTTTTTTTACCATCCTTGTCCCATTGCAGAGATTTCCCTTCACTTCCTGCCCCATAGGCAAATCGGGCGTCAGAGGAAATCTATGCAAATTAAGGGAATACATTGCCCCCCCCCCCCCAGGCCCTCAGAACTAGTGTCCCCACGCAAAAATTTCAGGGCGGGTCTTAAACTGCAAGGGGTGAGGCCTTGACAGGAAGAGGTGGGTCATATTTAAATTAGGGGGTGCATGAGTTTAGTCAGGCCTAGGGCAGCTCAAAACCTAAATACACCACTGGGTGGGGCACCCGCTTGGCACAGGACCTGGACCCAGCTGCCCCTCAGGTATAAGATATACAGACTGACATTGTGCCATACTGGACCAATAGAACTATACAATACACGTCATACCTGGGGGTCAGATTTAACATTCCAGGCATAATACGACTAGACTTTGTGGGACCATGAAGAAGGGTCTGGAAGGCCAGATTAGCACATCACTCAGATATGGCCATAAGCTTTTATGGAAACATCTAGATCACATGTGTTTATTTGACCTTATGTTGTACATGAGTCTTATGATAGAGTAGGTTTTGTCTTATGATGGCCATGCATAGGACAGTTTTCAGCTATTTCAATCATTTTCAATCAGATTTACTTCTAAAAAAAAAAACAAAAAAAAACAACCAGATAAAAGCAGTCTACCACCAATCACATCCATCAACTCAATGAAGCCATCACAATTGTAGGTTATAGGTCACCTTGTGCACTGGTTACTAGAGCTCTGACATAATAGGAGCTGAAAAAAAAAGCCAAAAAGGTTTTGTGAGTCCAAGATGCTTTATTTCCAAAAACTCTGTAGAATAAGCAGAATCCAACGCAGTTCGGGGGCCACCTAATATCCCATCAGTCGAGCTGAAAGGAAATGCTTCAATACCTAGTCAAAGGAATCAAGTTCATCATTAGGGTTGCCACCTGTCCGGGATTCACCCGGACAGTTCGGGTTTGGAATCATGCGTTTGGGTTTCAGACCACCTGCAACCCGGACACATTACTCAGACCAGACTGTGGCTTTCCAGTAGAGGTTGCTGGCTGCAGTTGTCTAAGCCGAGAGTGTCTGTAAGGCCGCGTACACACGCGGGGACTGTTCGCCCAACTTTGTCCGCTGAACAGTGTTTCGGCGGACAGTCCGCCCGTGTGTGGGCTTTCAGCGGACAGTTTCAGCGAACAGTCTGCTGAACAAAGTTTTTCGGAAATTCCGAAAAACTGTCCGGTGAAACTTGGTTTCAGCGAACAGTCCCCTCGTGTGTAGGCTTGTTCGTCAAACTAAGTTCCGCGCATGCTCAGAAAGGATTTACACGCCGAAGTTTGCATTGCAGTGTATAGGACGTCGTATTTTCTGTCCCGTCGTACGTGCCGTTCACGTCATCGCGCACGGTTTCAGCAAACTGTTCGTTTGTCGTGTGTGGGCAAGTCCGTCCATGCTAATTTTGAGCGGACTGTTCGCTGAAACTGTTTGACGGACAAAGTTGAGCGAACAGTCCCCGCGTGTGTACGCGGCCTTACACTCTCTTTCACACTGCCCAAAGCCAACATTAACAAACCATACCCCCCCCCCCCACACACACACACAGACAGAGGAGAGAGGGCTTGATCTGCTCCTCTTCCTCCCACCCCTACCCCTCTCTGTCTGCCCACACTTCAATCCCTGGCGCTGTGCCTCAGAAAAGGAAAATGGGGGTCAGAAATTTGAAGTCCAGCCGCCTCAGCTACATCTAGATGAGAGGTGCTGGCTGCCAAGGGGTGAGTGAGCTCACCATCCATCCCTGTCTGTGACTGAAATCTCCCCCCTTTTCTCACCTGCCTCTGAGTGAGTACACTAAGGTAAATCAGGGTTCTCAGAGCACCCCTTACATCGGCGTTCCCCTTTACACCAGAGGCCACAGTGTTCCCCCTTACATCAGAGACTCCTCTCCTTACATCAGAGTTGTCAGTGTTCCCCCTTAGATCAGGGTTCCCAGAGTCCCACTTATGTCAGAGTCCCCAGTGTTCTCCCTTATATCAGAGTCTGCAGAGCCCCCCCCCCCCCCCCCCACCTTATAGTGAAAGGGAACTCTGCGAGTTCAGATGTAAAGAAAGACTCTTGTGGTTAACTTCATTTGATTAGAAATGTTATTTAATTGCAAAATATATGTATAGTTTATACTATAAAAAAAGATTGCTGTACGCCGCTAAAGTGTTCGGGTTTGACGTGAAGAAAAGGTGGCAACCCTATTCATTATACATGTGACAAAAGAAGATATCAATATACGAGGGTATATATATTAATAATATTTTTTATTATACTATATAAAAAATAATATGAATAAAACAAAGGTGTTCTTAAACACATACCATGTGATATTTCAGAAAATACATCTCTAAAACCAAAATATTAGTATATATTATATATACTGTATACTATACACTATACACTGGTTTTTAGAGTCATTGCTTTTGGCGAGGCACTGTTTTTTGAGAAGCTTTGGTTCTGGAGTGGCAATGGTTTTGGAGTGACACTCGTTTTTGAGAGGCTCTGGTTCTGAAGCAGCACTGGTTTTTGGTAGGCATTCGCTTTGGAGTGACACTGGTTCTAGAAAAGTACTGAATTTTGAAGTGGCACTGGCTTTTGAGAGGCTCCGATTCTGGAGTGGCACTGGTTTTAGAGTGACACTAGTTTTTGAGAGGCTCTGGTTCTGAAGGGGCACTGGTTTTGGAGGGTCGCTGGTTTTGGAATGACACTGGTTCTGGAAAAGCACTGGTTTTGGAGTGGCACTGTCTTTTGAGAGGCTCTGGTTCTGGAAAGCCACTGGTTTTGGATAGACATGGGTTTTGAAGTGACACTGATTCTGGAAAAGCATTGGTTTTGGATAGGCATTGGTTTTGGAGCGGCACTGGGTTTGGGTAGGCACTGCTTTTTGAGAGGCTCTAGTTTTGGAGACACTGGTTTTGAAGTGATCCTGGTTCTGGAAAAGCACTGGTTTTGGAGTGACACTGGTTTTTGACAGCCTCTGGTTCTGGAAATGCACTGATTTTGGATAGACATGGGTTTTGAAGTGACACTGATTCTGGAAAAGCAGTGGTTTTGGAGTGGCACTGGTTTTTGAGAGGGTCTGGTTCTGGAAAGGCACTGGTTTTGGATAGACATTGGTTTTGGATAGGCTCTGTTTCTGGAGTGGCACTGGTTCTGGATAGACATTGCTTTTGCAGAGGCACTGGTTTTGGAGAAGCTCTGGTTCTGGAGTGGCAATGATTTTGGAGTGCCACTGGTTTTTGAGAGGCTTTGGTTTTGAAGGGGCACTGGTTTTGGATTGGCACTGTCTTTTAATAGGCTCTGGAAGGGCACTTGATTTGGATAGACATGGGTTTTGAAGTGACACTGATTCTGGAAAGGCAGTGGTTTTGGAGCGGCACTGGTTTTTGAGGGGTTCTGGAAAGGCAATGGTTTTGGAATGGAATTGGTTTTGGATAGGCATTGGTTTTGGATAGGCTCTGTTTCTGGAGTGGCACTGGTTCTGGATAGACATTGCTTTTGCAGAGGCACTGGTTTTGGAGAAGCTCTGGTTTTGGAGTGCCACTGGTTTTTGAGAGGCTTTGGTTTTGAAGGGGCACTGGTTTTGGATTGGCACTGTATTTTAATAGGCTCTGGAAGGGCACTTGATTTGGATAGACACGGGTTTTGAAGGGACACTGATTCTGGAAAAGCAGTGGTTTTGGAGTGGCACTGGTTTTTGAGGGGCTGTGGTTCTGGAAAGGCACTGGTTTTGGAATGGCATTGGTTTGGGATAGGCATTGGTTTTGGATAGGCATTGATTTTGGATTGGCAGTGTTTTTTTGGAGGCTCTAGTTTTGGAGAGGCATTGGTTTTTCAGAGGCACACAGAGAAGGTACAGCAGGCATCTTATACTGTGCTGTTAAGCAGGACTAAGGGTTCCTTCGCACTATGCCGTGTCCTGCCCTGTTCTGCCCAACACAGATCTCCACTAGGGCACATCAAAAACAATTGTTCTCTATGTGTCATGTTCACACCACAACACAGCTCACTGCACTGATTGTCAATGTTCCACAGCTCAGCTGTGGTGCATAAACTTTATTGACCCTTTCCAGCCCAACCCTGGCATCCCTTAAAGGCAACCCAGCCCTGGCATCCAGTTAAGTCTGTCCGGTCATGTGACCATTGTGATTGGCTGTCACAGTGATCACATGACAGGGAGCCGGACCTGCTCGTTATTACTGGAGGCCGGTAGTTGTCTTTGATAGAGTGCTCGCGGCACAGAAACCCCAGCCGTCCATTGACGCATATGCATGGTATGTGGGTGTTACAGTTCACACAGTTTTTTTTTTTTTTTTGCCACTACGCATATGTGTTACGTTGGCGGCAAGAGGTGAAAGTGCAATTTTGTGACCCTCTAAAAAATTGTAGACACTAAAAATGAGCTAAAACATTAAAAATGGCTCCCATGTTTGCTTTAAAAACATTATAATTATTTAAAGAGCTATGCTCACGATCCAGGGAAGGGACATAACCTACAGCAACCAATCAGATTTTATCCATCATGACAATGATGAATATTTCCTGGTGGTTGTTGAGGGTTATGACCCCCCCCCCCCCCTTTGGCACTGTAAATTGCCATACGAAGCAGGCCCCGCCTACCCTGTACCGCAGAGCTGACACTTCAGGTTGATGATTTCAGGGAGTGCATGTGTTATATGGAAAAAAAAAAAAACTTCCTCACTGACGGATTCTTTTCCACAGATGAGCTGCAGAAGCTTTTAATGGAGCAGATGGATTTAAGGAAAAAGCTAGAACGGGAATTTCAAAGTCTAAAAGGTATTTAGCTCACTGCAAAAACCATTGCTGGATCTTAAAGTGAAACTCTAGCCGATTTTTTATTTTTATTTTTTTAACAAAAAAATTTGGAAAGAGTGGGGGAAGGGTTGAAAAATCCTCAGTTTCGTTGTCTGTGCTCCCACTGCATTGTCACAGCAGCAGGAAGTGAGGGTAAGTCTCTCACTGGGGACAATGGCCTTACTTCCTGTCGCGCCACTGGCTACAGGAAGTGACGAAGGAATCTCCCCAACAGCGACACAGGAAACAATAAAAGCCCCACTCTATCCAAAACTGAGAAAAAAAAAATACAGCTGGGGTTGCACTTTAATAGCCGCATTCATCACACCTATGCACACTCATAACCTTTGCATTTCTTTGTTTTTCTTGCTTCCCCATTCTACACTGTCATGTGCATGTGTCATTCATTGTATGTGTGTGCGTGTTTGTGTGTGTGTGTGTGTGTGTGCGCGCGTGTTTGTATGTGTGTGTGTTTGTATGTGTGTGTGTTTGTATGTGTGTGTGTGTGTGTGTGCGCGTGTTTGTATGTGTGTGTGCGCGTGTGTGTGTTTGTATGTATGTGTGTGTTTGTATGTGCGTGTGTGTGCGTGTTTGTATGTGTGTGTGTGTGTGTGTGTGTGCGTGTTTGTGTGTGTGTTTGTATGTGTGTGTGTGTGTGTGCGCGTGTTTGTATGTGTGTGCGCGGGTGTGTGTGCGCGCGCGTGTTTGTATGTGTGTGTGCGCACGTGTGTGTTTGTATGTATGTGTGTGTGTGTTTGTATGTGTGTGTGTGTGTGTGTTTGTGGATCTCTAGTTAGCCACCTGCCAGGGAGCCTACCCGATAATTATCATTATACATTGATTATAGTCATTGTCAGCTCCATCTAGTGGCCATAATGTAGCACTTTCCTGATCAAGGTACTTCATGAAATGACTATATTATGGCCACTAGATGGAGCTAGCGATCACACATTAGGGTGAATATTGGTGACAGCTGTGCGAATACTTGAGACATTTGCATGGCAGATTTTTTTTTTCTTTTTGTATTGCATAGTTGTATTGGTCAATCTTGGCACAATGAAGTATGTATATCTCATACCTGAGGAGCCAGTGGAAAGACTGCAACCACTGTAGTAGTTTATGCTACGGCAGTCAGGGGGGTCCTGTGCCAAGTAGTCGCCCTTCGCATGTCATGACCTCCACTTCATCCAATCAGAGAGTGGCTTCTGTGATTTGTGTGCAGTGGGCCAGCTGCTCAGCACAGGACCCAGAAGAGCACAGCTATGACTGTAGTAGCGCCGACTACTACAGTGATTGTCGGCTTCCAGCAGGGGCCCCTCAGGTGTGAGATATCCATCCTTACGTTGTGCCAAGCTGGACCAGTATACCTATACAATGCACATCATACCTGGAGGTCAGCTTTGAATTAGGTATTATGGAATATCCCTTTCTCCAAGAGCTTGCCTTGAGTCAATAAAGTTTTATATACAATATTTTATTACATGTCAAATAGTCACAATGCCATTTTGTAGAAGAGCCACTATTGCCATGCACAATAATATATATATATATATATATTTATATACCTACCTGCGCTCAATGCTGCTTCCCCACTCCTTTCTTCCAGGGAGCGGGGTTTTTAGGTATGGGGGTGCATGTGACCCCCCCCCGGTGCCAGGACAAGGTCATATAGTGCCTAGGGCAAAGGTGCCAAACAGTGCCCCCCCCCCCCCCCCCAAATGTATGGTCATTATGTGTCAGCAAAAATCCTCTCCCTCCTCCCAAAAAGAATTTGAACACTTTTCATATCCCTTGAAATTTTCAACATTTTGTCATGTTACAACCAAAAACGTCCTCCTGTGTGTAACCTAATCTCAGTATAAATAAAGCTGTTCTGTGAAGCCCTCAGAGGTGTGTTAGAGAACCTTAGTGAACAAACAGCATCATGAAGGCCAAGGAACCCACCAGACAGGTCAGGGATAAAGTTGTGGAGAAGTATAAAGCAGGGTTGGGTTATAAAAAAAATCTCCCAAGCTTTGATCATCTCACGGAGCTCTGTTCATTCCATCATCTAAAAATTTAAAGAGTATGGCACAACTGCAAACCTACCAAGACATGGCCGCCCACCTAAACTGACCGGGCCGGGCAAGGAGAGCATTCATCAGAGAAGCAGCCAAGAGGTCCATGGTAACTCTGGAGGAGCTGCAGAGATCCACAGCTCAGGGGGGAGAATCTGTCCACAGGACAACTATTAGTCGTCTCTCCACAAATCTGCCCTTTATGGAAGAGTGACAAGAAGAAAGACATCGGAGAAAGAAAGTCATAAGAAGTCCTGTTTGCAGTTTGTGAGAAGCCATGTGGAGGACACAACAAACATGTGGAAGAAGGTGATCTGTGGGGGAAAACTAACACTGCACATCACCCTGAACACACCATCCCCACCGTGAAACATGGTGGTGGCAGCATCATGTTGTGGGGATGATTTTCTTCAGCAGGGACAGGGAAGCTGGTCAGAGTTGATGGGAAGATGGATGGAGACAAATACAGGACAATCTTAGAAGAAAACCTGTTAGAGTCTGCAAAAGACTTGAGACCGGGGCGGAGGTTCACCTTTCATCAGGACAACAACCCGAAACATCCAGCCAGAGCTACAATGGAATGGTTTAGATCAAAGCACATTCATGTGTTAGAATGACCCAGTCACAGTCCAGACCTAAATCCCATTGAGAATCTGTGACAAGACTTGAGAATCGCTGTTCACAGACGCTCTCCATCCAATCTGACAGAGCTTGAGCTATTTTGTAATGAAGAATGAGCAGAAATGTCCCTCTCTAGATGTGCAAAGCTGGTAGAGACATCCCCAAAAATACTTGCAGCTGTAATTGCAAAGAAAGGTGGTTCTACAAAGTATTGACTCCGGGGGGCGCCATACAAATGTACCCTCCCCCACACTTTTCACAGATTTATTTATAAATAATTTGGAAAGACATTTATCATTTAACATTTATATATTTTCCTTCCACCTCACAATTATGTGCAACTTTGTGTTGGCCTGTCACATAAAATCCCAATAAAATACATTTATGTTTTTTGTTGTAACATGACAACATGTGGGAAATTTCAAGGGGTGTGAATACTTATTCAGGGCACTGCATCCCCTAAGCATACATTTTCTTTGCAAGCCAAAATCCCCCCCAAAATAATTCCCCCTCTTCCAGTACATATCCCCCCCCATCTCAAATCCTCTCCCTTCCCAACTCCCCCCTCCTAGCACAATTCCTCTACCCCTCAAATTTCCCCTCTGAGCATAAATCCTCTCCCCTCTCCCAACACAAAGCCCTACCCCCAATCTCCTCTTCTAGTACTAATCCTCCACCCCAAATTTCCCCTCCTAGCACAAATCACTTCAAACACCCCTAAGAGAACAAATCCCCCCCCCACCTTCCAAATCCTTCTTCCTAACGGAAATCCACTTTCCTATTACAAATCCCCCCCCTCCAAATCACCCATTCTAGCACAACCCCCCAAAATCCCCAGCCACCCCTCCTGCCTGCCTTTTGTCCTGGCCCCTCCCCCACCAGACAGTGCTCTGCTTTGAGCAGCCAGTCGTCAGACCCCAACACTGTCACATGGGTGGGGCAATGATATCATCCAATCTAGTAAGCTGAGTTTACAGAGGGGCGGGCCTCTGTAGCAGGCAGTGAGTGGATTGGTGGGTACGCCTTGCCAGGGGTAAGGGGGATTGGAGTTACATTGCCGTAAATACTCAGGTGACTGTCTCGTTGTTGTTGACGCAAACCCAATGGTTCTGTGATATCGGACACTATTTTGCCGGGGAGCTAAATTTGGTCTCAGTTGTCATCACTGATTCGAAGGGCTGTGGTTTAGGTTTGTAGTCTTTTAATGACAGGCACTTCTCATAACATTATACCTACCAACACTGGTAGGTACTCTCACACGTATGACACAGGTGCCTTAAAGTGGTTGTAGACACTTACATATACCCAGTGAAGCGGCTGCCCTCGGTGATAAACTGACATAAAACAAATCCTCCTACATACAGTGAGTTGTATCTGTTTATCTGCAGCCCTCTCTTCCCAATATCCAATTCAAAGTACGGAATTGGTACAACCTTTCTGAGTTCCAGAAGGCAGGGGGCAGGGATCTGGTGTCATACACTGCATAGCATAGATTAGGGAGCTAAGTGTAATCTGAGACCTGAGTGGAGGGAATAGGCACACCTCCCATTACACCCACACAAGCACAGAAAGAGGCACAGCTGAGGCTGTTAGGCCACTTTCACACTGAGGCTTTTTACAGGCGATTTAGCACTAAAAATAGTGCCTGCAAAGTGCCTGTAAAGAGCTTCTCCTGTAATCCCATGTGAAAAGTCCTGCAAGCAGCATCTTTAGGGCAGTGCAGGAGCAGGTGTATACACCACACCTAAACTGCCCCTGCCCATTGAAATCAACTGCCCCTGCCCATTGAAATCAGTGCTGCCCATTGAAATCAATGGGCAGCACTGCCTAAGCGTTTCGGCAACGTCACTTTGCGGGAGCTTTTAACCCCTTTTTAAGCCTTCGGGGGGGGGGGGGGGGGGTTTAAAAGCATACCGCTAGCAGCGGCAAAGCGGCGCTTAAACAGCGGTAATATACAGCTAAAACTAGCAGCGCTTTACCACTACTGCCCCCCTACCGCCATCAGCATCAGTGTGAAAGTGCCCCTAAATCACTTGCTGTGTGCTGCAAGGGGAGCCATGTTGTCTCCCGGGATTGCATGGTGTCCCATAAACGGTCAAAAGTGACTCGTGCAGATAGCAAGGCAATGAGTGAGCAGACAGAAATCACACTCGGTGCTTTGGGTTGAGGCAAGTACACATTATAGAAGGATATGCTTTGTTCATTTTTCATTTCAGAGGTTTACAACCACTTTAATGCAAGCCCAAACGTTCTGTGTTATCAGACGTCACTTATGCGGAGGGCTGTGGTTTAGGTTTGTAGCCTTTACCCCTTTTCAGGCATTTTAGTGCCTGTAAAGCACCTGAAAACTGCCTCCCATTCATTTCAGTGTGATATTTCACACTGGGGCGGTGCGCTTGTTGGACCCGCTCCCAAAAACACCCTGCCCATTGAAATGGATAGCCAGCGCTTCCAAAGCGCCTGAAAAGTGCTTCGGAAGAGCCGCAACACGGGCGCTATTAATTAACCTCTTCTTCGGGCCACTAGCGGGGGGTTAAAAGCGCCCCACTGGTGGCCAAAAAGTGCCGCTTAAACAGCTGTAAAGCCCCGCTGAAATGAGCGGCACAATACCGCTAACGCTCGGGCGGCCCTGGTGGGAAAACTGGATAAATGATAGGCACTCCTCATGACATCATATCTTCCAGCATTGAATCGTCTTCACACAAGCGATAGGACACAGGTGCTTTAAGGTTGTTAATGGTTGTTTGTACATTACATCAGGACTTCCGTTATATTTCTTATTTATTTCAATAAGATCCATGGCACCATAATATTATTGATAAGCAGTGGCGTCGCTAGGGGGGTGGCTTTTTGGGGCTACAGCCCCAAATCTGGGGTCCATAGCCCTGAGTCTTTGCAGGGGGCCCCAAGGGGAGGGGAGGCTCTCTGGGGACCCATATGTAAGTGGGGGCTCTCTGGGGACCCTGGTGCAGGGTGGAGGCTCTCTGGGGACCCTGATTTAAGGGGGAGGCTCTCTGGGGACCCCGATGTAAGTGGGGGGCTCTCTGGGGACCCTGATGCAGGGTGGGAGGCTCTCTGGGGACCCTGATGCAAAGTGGAGGCTCTCTGGGGACCCTGATTTAAGGGGGAGGCTCTCTAGGACCCTGATGTAAGTGGGGGCTCTCTGGGGACCCTGATGCAGGGTGGAGGCTCTCTGGGGACCCTGATTGAAGGGGGAGGCTCTCTGGGACCCTGATGTAAATGGGGGCTCTCTGGGGACCCTGATGCAGGGTGGAGGCTGTGTGGGGACCCTGATTGAAGGGGTAGGCTCTCTGGGGACCCTGATTTAAGGAGGAGGCTCTCTGTGGACCCTGATGTAAGGGGGGGGGGGGACTCTCTGGGGATGTATACACACACACACACATACACATATATTATATACATGTGTACGCCCACCCAAGTGTATGACTTTCTTTGTTACGCTGCTATGGGCTCTAGCCTCTTTTGTAGACCTAGCAACGTCCTTGTTGATAAGTATACACATCTAATAGTTATAATGTATATATAGCCCTGCTGGTGACACGGATGACCGTATCCTTGTCTCCAGCATTCCTGGATCCTCTGGTAGACCGCTTTGGTTACCTAATACTCTGACTGAGACAGTCAGCCATTGGCCGAATATTTGTATGCGGATCTGGACTGATCCCACATAGATTATTCAATTATGGAATGCAGAAATTTCTTATGGATGAATTGTATGATAAACCCTGCTTGTGTATGTTCGGCCAACAAAAAAAAAGATTGTTGTTTAGTTTAGTTTTTTTAATATTTTAGCTTGTCACCGTTTTTAAGTGGTCTACTGGTAAGGATGAGATCAGGTTTGGTCCAAATTTGGGCCCTCTTCACTTGAATGCATTGCGTTTTGGCGGCGGTATTGCCTGCCAAACCCTACCTGCAACTATGTCAGTGTGTACTAATATGGGTGATGGCCATGTTAACTTGTGACTGGGTGATCGGGGGGGGGGGGGGGGGGGGCAGTAATACCGTGGCTCAACTCCCGTTTTTTAACACTTTCCCAGCTGCCGGTGTAAACTAAGCTTTAAAAAAGGTCATGAGAATAAGTGTCCCTATTGGAAATTTTTTTTTTCTTGCTCTTGTGGCAGCTTAACGTTTTGGGTTTATCCAAATTTTCATTGCCTAAGACGTTGGTGATCAGGACAGCTAGATAGTGTAAATTTCCATAACATGGACACCGACAGCATTGAAAATTCAAATCCCTCATTATTTTATCCAAATCTAAAAAGTTAATAATATCTAATACTAAATACTAGGAAATGTCTAATATTTTCTTGTTCAATTGTCTTTATTGAAAGTTTAGCAATAGTAGACAATTGGAGTTGCAAAGGATTATACCAACGCCAGGGTGGGGTAGTGGGGTATCATGGTACAGGTACAAGGAGGGAGCAAACAGTATACCCAGATATAGTTTAATACCTAGTAGTGGCACCTACGGTATAGAGTAAGCTATTGCAACTTACATGTCTAGTCTTTTCACTTGTTGGGCATTTTTCAATGGCGGTTTGTTCCCCCAGCTCCTTGGGTCTGTTAAGGTATTCACAGTTGGACAGACCACTAGCCTTGAGCCGCGTACACACGGGCGGACTGTATGGCCAACTTAGTCCGCCGAAACACATTTCAGCGGACAGTCCGCTCGTGTGTGGGCTTCAGCGGACTTTTTCAGCGTGCAGTCTGGCGGACTAAGTATTTCGGAAATTCCGTAATATTGTCCGTCAGACTTTGGTTTCAGCGGACAATCCGCTCGTGAGTAGGCTAGTTGGACGGACTAAGTATGGCGCATGCTCAGAAAGGATTTACACGGCGAAAGGTTGCATTGCTGTGTATTGGACTTCCTATTTCTAGTCCCGTCGTACGTGCTGTACACGTCATCGCGCAAACTTTCGACGGACTGTTTTGCATCCGTGTGGGTTCAAGTCCGTTCATTCAAAAGTAGGACGGACTGTCCGTCGGATTGTCTGACGGACTAAGTTGGCCATACAGTCCGCCCGTGTGTACGCGGCTTTAGAATCCCATTGTGTTCCGTAGAGTTGCCAGAAAAAGTAGAGAGCATTTGTTCTACCTTCTTGCTAAAAGTGGAAAACTCCTTTAAGTTGGGTTGCACCATTCAGTCCAGGTTTAATATAATACACTGCAGGCATCCCATTCTCATACATATGCAGTACACCCATATAACTATTGCTAGGGCCAGGACTAATGGAGAGGGGGCAGGAGGGGCAGCTGTCCTTTCTTACATATTCTTTGTGTTGGGTCGGGGGGGGGGGTAGTTGGAGCAGCTGCCCTGGTCACTGAGTTTATGTGTTGGGTGGGGGTAGTAGGGGCAGCTTTCCTGGTCACAGAGTCTATGTGTTGGGAGGGGGTAGTAGGGGCAGCTGTCCTGGGCTCAAAGTCTTTATGCTGGGAGGAGAGGGCAGTAGGGGTAGCTGTCCTGGGTGCAGAGTCTTTGTGTTGCGGGGGGTTCAGTAGGGGCCGCTGTCCTGGATGCAGTGTCTTTGTGTTGGGGGAGGGGGCAGTAGGGGAAGCTATCCTTGGCCACAGAATCTTTATGTTGGGGGGCAGTAGGGGTAGCTGTCCTGGGTGTAGAGTCTTTGTGTTGGGGGGTTCAGTAGGGGCAGCTGTCCTAGGCACAGAGTTTTTGGATTGGGGGGAAGGGGACAGTAGATGCAGAGTCTTTGTGTTGAGAGGGTTCAGTAGGGGCCGCTGTCCTTGATGCAGTGTCTTTGTGTTGGGGGAGGGACAGTAGGGGGAAGCTATCCTTGGCACAGAGTCTTTGTCTTGAGGGGGGGGGGCACTTAGAGCAGCTGTCCTGGGCACAGAGTTTTTGTATTGGGAGGGAAGGGGACAGAAGGGGCAGCTGTCTTGGCCACAGAGTCTTTATGTGGGGGGAGGGGGGCAGTAGGGGTCGCTGTCCTGGATGGATAGAGTTTTTGTGTTGGAGGGATTCAGTAGGGGCAGCTGTCCTAGGCACAGAGTTTTTGGATTGGGGGAAGGGGACAGTAGGGGCAGAGTCTTTGTGTTGAGGAGAGGAGGGCAGGGAGGGCAGCTGTCCTGGGTGCAGAGTCTTTGTGTTGGGGGGGGGGTTACGGTAAAGCAGAAGCTGGCCAAGTACAATTAACAGAACTGAGAGCCTGCTTTCACCCCATCCTTCCTATATCAACATGCCCTGTTGCCTGGGGGGTGGGCTTCCTTATCTGACAGTAAGAGCCGAGCAGAGAAGAAGTGATGTGTGCGGAGGTGAGGTCCATTGTCTGCACCAGTGGCATACTTAGAGGGGTACAAGGGTGTGGTTTGCACCAGGCACCGGCCTTCTAGGGGTGTCAGCTGGCCACCCAACAATTTTTGTTGTTGTTGCACCTCGCAATGGTCAGACAGAAGCGGCGCTGTGGTGCCAGTATCATGGATCTCAACTGCATAAGACAATCGAGGGCTCCCACATTGGGGTTGGAGGGGTCACAGTTTGGCATCTTTGCTTTTGCCGCTGGTTGACTTCTCCCGCTGCAGTATCTTTAGAACACGCTTGAGTTTTGTAACACAAAGATGTCACCCGCCAAGAACACATTAGAAATACAAGGGAATACATGATCAGACATCCGTTGTACATTCATCCCCCTGGCTCCCACAGGCAGCACAGCCAGTACCATGTTGCTCTTGTTATAACAATAGTTCTTTAGGCGAAGGAAAGTAATTAATTTGGAGTTAAAATGCAGAAACTGTGAAGTCAAAGCCTTGCATTAGGCCTCCAGTGGCCTGTTCCCAATCACACATTGACGTCCCATGCTAATACCATAGGTGAGATTAACACGAGAGCCATGATTATTGTCTTCACAATGTCACTGTATGTGGCTTGGCCCTGAAGGAGCTTCTCTTGGCTGCTTGGGGGGGTAGTCAGGTCATGGCTGTACAGGCGAATGTCAGCTTGCACCCATTTCACTAATGTCTATTACCCGTAAAGATATTTGTGCCTGTTGATCTGATTTCCTGCCTCTCTTCCCAGACAATTTCCAAGACCAGATGAAGAGGGAGTTGGCCTACAGAGAGGAGATGGTCCAGCAGCTGCAGATTGTGAGAGGTAAGCCGTTCCACCGTCATCGGAGGCTGTTTACAATCAGCTCCTTCGTCTTAGGTTTAAATGTAAGGTAATTTAACAATTATTTTTTCTTATTTAATATCCTCTGATTAGCCTAAACATAGCAAACAAGCCTCACTTGGGCCTTGCAGGCACCATTACCAAACAGTGATTGAACTCCTCTGCACACTAATTTGCATGGGTTTCTAAATTAAAAATCGAGGCGTAAAATTACCTGCGTGTTAATGCCTGCGATTGTGTTTAATTCTGCTCGTATCCATCTGCCTCCCAGCACAAAATCACAGGCAGTGTCCTTACTGTAACTCACTTCTAACAAACTGCGCTGCATTGTCTCGCTGAGCAGTCTGCATTTAACTCAGTCTTTTCCGTGGTGGCTTCCTCCGTGCCTTCCTGGTTGTACTTAGAATTGGCGCCTTCTATTCTATTTAGTCTAAATGATATTAAGATGAGTTCATCAGAAATGGTTGTCCTTAGTGGCGTCCTCTGTTCCTTCATAGCTGGATTTAGAATCGGTGCCTTTTATTGTATATAGGCTGAATTATATCAAAACGAGTTCATCACAAGTGGTTGTCCATAGCGGCATCCTTTGTGCTTTTCTGGTTGAACTTAGAATTGGCGACTTTTATTGTATGTAGTCTGAATTGTATCAAGACGGGTCCATAACAATTGGTTGTCCATAGCAGTGTCCTCCATGCCTTCCTGGTTGTTCTTAGCCCTTGTACACACGGTCGGAGAATCTGTCGGAATGAGTCTTATCGGACCGTGTCGTCAGATAATCCGACTGTGTGTGGTATGCATCGGACTGATTCCGTCCGAATCTCCGTCCGACCCAATTTTCCAACATGTTGGAAATATTTCCCGACCAACTGGGCCGGACGGACCTACTAGCCTGAATGTAGTCACATCGTAACGAAATTACGTCATCACGTTCTGAAAGATCGGATTTTTCGCCAACTTGGCCCGACCGTGTGTATGCAACAGTTTCGGACACAATCTGTTGGACTAAATCCGACGGGCAAAATCCGACGGATTTGGTTGGCAAAATCTCTGACCGTGTGTACGTGGGCTTAGAATGGTCGGCTTCTATTATAGCCTGAATGATATCAAGGCTAGTCAATGACAACTGGTATCCTCTGCACCTTCATGGTTGGATTTAGATTTGGCGCCTTTTATTGTATATAGGCTGAATTATATCAAGATGAGTTCATCACAAATGGTTTTCCATAGCGGCCTCCTTTGTGCTTTTCTGGTTGAACTTAGAATTGGCGACTTTTATTGTATGTAGTCTGAATTGTATCAAGACGAGTCAATAACAATTGGTTGTCCATAGCAGTGTCCTCCATGCCTTCCTGGTTGTTCTTAGAATGGTCGGCTTCTATTATAGCCTGAATGATATCAAGGCTAGTTAATGACAACTGGTTGTCAATGGCGGCATCCTCTGCACCTTCATGGCTGGATTTAGATCTGGCACCTTTCTTGTATGTAGTCTAATTTATATCAAGACAGGTCAAAAACAAATTGTTGTGCATTGCGGCATCCTCCACGCCTTCATGGTTGGATTTAGAATTGGCACTTTTTATTGTATGAAGGCTGAATTATATCAAGATGAGTTAATCACAAATGGTTGTCCATAGGGACATCCTTCGTGCTTCCCTGTTTGTACTTAGAATTGGCACCTTCTATTCTATTTGGTCTAAATGATTTTAAGATGAGTTAATCACAAATGGCTGTCCTTAGTGGTGTCCTCTGCTCCTTCATGGCTGGATTTAGAATTGGTGCCTTTTATTGTATGTAGGCTGAGTTATATCAAGATGAGTTAATCACAAATGGTTGTCCTTAGTGGCGTCCTCTGCTCCTTCATGGCTGGATTTAGAATTGGTGCCTTTTATTGTATGTAGGCTGAATTATATCAAGATGAGTTAATCACAAATGGTTGTCCATAGCCTCGTCCTTCGTGCTTTCCTGGTTGTACTAAGAATTGGCGACTTTTACTTTATGTAGTCTGAATTGTATCAAGACGGGTCAATAACAATTGGTTGTCCATAGCAGTGTCCTCCATGCCTTCCTGGTTGTACATAGAATGGTTGACTTATTATTACAGTCTGAATGATATCAAGGCTAGTCAATGACAACTGGTTGTCAATGGCTGCATCCTCTGCACATTCATGGCTGGATTTAGATCTGGCACCTTGAATGTATTCTAATTTATATCAAGCCAATTAAAATACAAATTGTTGTCCATTGCGGCATTGTCTTTGCCTTCATAGTTGGATTTAGAATTGGTGCCTTTTATTGTATGTAGGCTGAATTATATCAAGATGAGTTAATCACAATTGGTTGTCCATAGGGACATTCTTTGTGCTTTCCTGTTTGTACATAGAATTGGCAACTTTTATTATATGTAGTCTGAATTATATTGAGGCTAGTCAATGACAACAGGTTGCCAATGGCAGCGTCTTCTGCACCTTCATCACTAGATTTAGAATTGGCACCTTTTATTATATGTAGTCTGAATTATATTAAGACAAGTGTCTATTGTGGCACTCTCCGTGCCTTCATGGTTGGATTTATAATTGGTGCTTTAGTTGTATGTGGACTGGATTGTATCAAGACAAGTCAATAGCAAATGGTTGTCCATAGAAGCGTCCTCTGTGCCTTCATGGCTGGATTTAGAGTTGGCGCCTTTTATTGTAAGTAGTCTGAATTGTATCTAGATGGGTCAATAACAGATGGTTGACCATAGCGGTGTCCTCCATGCCTTCCTGGTTGTACATAGAATTGTTGAATTTTAATATAGCCTGAATTATATCAAGGCTAGTCAATTACAACTGGTTGTCAATGGCTGCATCCTCTGCACCTTTATGTATGGCTTTATAATTGGTGCTTTTTATTATAGATAGTCTAAATGATATCAAGGCGAGTCAATATCAACTGGTCATTCATGGCAGCATCCTCCATGCCTTCATGGCTGGATTTAGAATTGGTGCTTTTTATTGTATGTAGTCTGAATTATATCAAGACAAGTCAATAACAGCTGGTTGTCCATAGCGGCAGCCTCCGTACCTTCATTAATGGATTTAGAATTGGCACATTTCATTCTATGTAGTCTGGATTGTATCAAGACGAGCCATTTACAAATGGTTGTCCATAGGAGCATCCTCCATGCCTTCATGGTTGGATTTAGAATTGGCGCCTTTTATTGTATGTAGACTGAATTATATCAAGAGGAGTCAATGACTAGCTGAGCCTTCAATGTAATAATCTGGTTGTAAATTGACTAATATTTGATAATCTTTGTATAAAATATTAGCCCATATCGCCCAATCAGCCTCGTGTTTCCTATTGAGTAAAGCTCCTAGATGACTCCTTGGACTTTAAGAAACCAATATGTGAACATTATTAATATTATTTGCCATTCACAGTATATAGTGCCAACAGTTTGTACAGTGCTCTACAAAATAAAATCAGTACAGTTACAACACAATTCAATACAATAGGGTTCAAAGGGCCCTGTTCGTGAGAGCTTACAATCTAAAAGGGCAGGACAAGTGATACAAAAGTAATAACTGTAAGGGGGATGAGTTGATGGAGAAAGGAAAAGTTCAGTTTGTTAGATGGAGGTGGCATAGGCTTCTCTGAAGAGATGGGTTTTTGCCTAAAGGTGAACAGAGGGAGTTCCAAAGGGTGGGAGAAGTTCTGGAGAAGTCCTGGAGATAAGCATGGAAGGAGGGGACGAGGGGGCCAGAAAGCATAGAGGTTGCTCAGGGAAATATAATAAAATCATATTTTTTGATGCATACTTTAGAGATATCTCAGTTTGCTAGCCTCCGACCTTGTGCAATATCAGTTGGCTGGCAGGAACTTCCAGGATTTATTTATTAAATCTTCTTAGGTTTAAGAATTCATGGGTTGTATATGTCATGCTACACAAATGTATATTCTGTTGTAATACCTCAGCAATTGTGTTGGCTTCTTGTAGTAGACTGGTTGACATCCTTTGTAGTGTTGCCTTTATTCAATAATGTATATTCTTCTGTAATGTACTGTATATCATTTCTCAATAAACTATTGTTTGGGGGGGGGGGGGGGGGGGGAATGAAGCCATTGTTTGGTTATGTTACCCAGTTAAGTAGTAAGTGGGTAAGAAGGATGACTGTGTTCTGGAGGAGATTGGTGGGATTGGAAGCACGTCTGGTGAGGAAAGGGTTGAGCCTGTCATTGAGCATGAGAAGCTAACGTCTCCTTTTTTTTCCCCAGACACCCTGTGTAATGAACTGGATCAGGAGAGGAAAGCACGCTATGCCATCCAGCAGAAATTAAAAGGTATTAACAAAGGAGACAGGAGAAAAGTGTGTCACAGAGCAATTTAAAGTGTATAAAAACTGTGCATACAGAACGAGTGGGACTCCATAGACACTGAGAACGTATGGGGAGCATTGGTGTTTTATAGAAAGTCATTGTACGGAGAAGGAAATTAGGAAATTCGAGGCACACAGAAAAGAGAGGGACAATGTTTGTTGAGCACACAGTGGAAGGTGAACGTGCAATTCAATTCAAACACTAAAGTAATTATGCAGGAAGAAGGTCAGTGAAATCTCCCAAAAATTTGCTGATTTTCCCATTCCAAATGACCCAGCCTCCTTCCTATTGCTCCATTTTTTCATCCCCATTAAACTAAGAGAAATCCATTCTTGACCACCAATGGAATGCTGCCAAATCCTGCATTCCCTTGAAATGGAGAAACACCCATATGTGGCTACATAAAGTAGAAGATATTAGGCAAATGCAGGACCTTGTTCTCTTCTCCCAAAACAGACATGGCACAGACCAAAATACATGGTTTTATAGGACTGATTCTGTGTCCTTCGAAGTTGGTAAAGCCCTTCTTCATGGAGACCCTTGATCTATAGCACCACACCCTAGTGCCCACATGATTGAGCCCACACCCCCACCACTCCATTCACTACCCGCTCCGTCTCCTCCACACCCTACCCCATCACCACCTCTCCCTTTTGTCTTCCCTCTGCTTACCTTTCTTCCCTACCCTCTCATACTGCCCTCTCTCCCATACCACCCTTTCTCCCCTGCCTCCCTCCAATCCTGCCTCTCCTTAAAATTGAGTTACCCCCCCCCCCCCCCACACACACACACACATTATTCTTATGGCTACATAGAGTAGAAGATATTAGGCAAATGGAGGACCTCATTCTCTCCTCCCAAAACAGACATGACACATACCAAGATACGTGGTTTTATTGGAGTGATTCTATGTTCTCGGAAGCTGGTAAAGCCTTTCTTCATGGAGGTTCCTAATTCATTGCACCTCACCCTAGTACCCACCTGATCCATTGTACCTCACGCTAGTGCCCATCTGATCCATTGCACCTCCCCCTAGTGCCCACCTGATCCATTGCACCTCCCCCTAGTGCCCACCTGATCCATTGCACCTCGCCCAAGTGGCCACCTGATTCATTGCTCCTCACCCCACTGCCCACCTGATCCATTGCACCTCGGTCTAGTGACCACCTGATCCATTGCTCCTCACCCCACTGCCCACCTGATCCATTGCACCTCGGTCTAGTGACCACCTGATCCATTGCACCTCAGCCTAGTGCCCACCTGATCCATTGCACCTCACCCTAGTGCCCACCCAATCCATTGCACCTCTCCCCAGTGCCCATCTGAACCATTGCACCTCTGCCTTGTGCCCACCTAATCCATTGCACCTCAGCCTAGTGCCCTCCTAATCCATTGCACCTCACCCTAGTCCCCACCTGATCCATTGCACCTCACCCTAGTGCCCACCTGATCCATTGAACCTCAGCCTAGTGCCCACCTAATCCATTGCACCTCACCCTAGTGCCCAACCGATCCATTGCACCTCACCCTAGTGCCCGCCTGATCCATTGCACCTCACCTCAGTGCCCACCTGATCCAATGCACCTCACCCTAGTGCCCATCTGATCCATTGAACCTCAGCCTAGTGCCCACCTGATCCATTGCACCTCACCCTAGTGCCCACCGATCCATTGCACATCACCTCAGTGCCCATCTGATCCATTGCACCTCACCCTAGTGCCCACCTGATCCATTGAACCTCAGCCTAGTGCCCTCCTAATCCATTGCACCTCACTCTAGTGCCCAACCAATCCATTGCACCTCACCCTAGTGCCCGCCTGATCCATTGCACCTCACCTCAGTGCCCACCTGATCCATTGCACCTCACCCTAGTGCCCATC
Source organism: Lithobates pipiens (assembly GCF_037356315.1). NCBI lineage: Eukaryota > Metazoa > Chordata > Amphibia > Anura > Ranidae > Lithobates > Lithobates pipiens. The sequence continues at coordinate 6,283,077 of NW_027507903.1, read as the reverse complement.
TGATCCATTGAACCTCAGCCTAGTGCCCACCTGATCCATTGCACCTCACCCTAGTGCCCACTGATCCATTGCACCTCACTCTAGTGCCCACCTGATCCATTGCACCTCACCCTAGTGCTCACCACTTGCTCCATCTCTTACACTACCTGCCCTGCCACCACCTCTCCCTTTCCTCTTACCTCTGCTTACCTTTCTCCCCTACCGCCGTCATACCACCCACCCCTCCATACCACTCTTCTTATCCCTGTCTCCCTCCAATAAATGTCTGGTCTCCTCCCCAAAATCCACTCTGATATCCCAGAATGACCCCCCTTCCAACTCACCACTTTCTATTTTCCCTTTTCACACCATCGTCCCCCCCCCCCCCCCGCCACCCCCCCAACTTTACCATTCCCCATCCTGATGATAAATGCTAAAATAGATTCAGAATTTTGTTTCCCTTTTCTCTACTCAATGGGCACAGAGTATTGCAATGCCATAACAGCTCCATGGAAGTAGCAGCGTGTTTCATATTGTATCCTCTGCCAATATACCCATTCTGAGTCTTATTAATTAAAGAATTTACAATGGAAAAAAAGTCATGGGGGGGGGGGGGGGGTACCAAAATACTGTAAGTTATTGGGGATTAGAGGAACAGCACATGTAATGGATCCACTGTATGAGGATCTATCAAAGGGCTATATAGCAAACGGTGGACGTAGGAATGGGGGTAATACAAAAATAAGGTACCCATTATATATAGGTAAACTGTAACCAGTACACATACGTATAATAAATAGGGATGAGTTTTGCATAGAGTAAGGGAGGGTTATACCCCTCTCATTTTTATGTTTTCCATATGTGTCCCATTGAGGAGCTTTCCCTTCACTTCTTGCCTCATAGCCAGAACTGGATATGAGAGGAAATCCCTTCAAAGTGAGAGAAGCCCTGCTTGTCACTAGAACTAGTTTCCCAATTGGAGGATTTCCCCTCTATTACTCTTCTGAGGACAACACAAAATTTCCTTTACTATCACTTTTGGTGATAATAGTAAACAGGACCAACTAGAGAGGGTAAATCTCCTTAACAGGGACCCAGACAGCAATAAACACCTGACAGGGGTTTTAATTTGTCTACATTCTATCCAAAACAAAACGAAAAGTTGGCCTTAGTTAACTTTAATGCCTGTAGTCCTGTTCAAGATGGAAATTGTGAACCAGCTATAACAGAACCTAAGTGCTTTTTAGTAGACATGTGCTGAAATATTTCATTTCGGAATTTCGTTTTCATCCGAAAAATAAATGTATTTAGTTACTCCCGAAATTCGTTTTTATTAATTTTGTTTCGTTAAAAAATGCATTCGTCCGAAAATCCAAAATAATTAAGGTCAAATCAGTCATTGAAGGCTTATGGAGTCTGTCGAATGTTCTAAGAAGATTCGACGGAGCAGCTAAACTGTACGACGGCCGCAATCGTACATTTCCGGTCGAATGTTCCGCCTACAAGCTATAGTAGAATTCTAATGTTGTATGACACTGGTAATAATTATATTTATTAAATATTATTACTAGTCAACCATCATTACAATTCTTCTATAGCCTATGGGTGGAGCATTTGACCATAAATGTCCGCTCATGGCGACTGCTTCGTCAAATCTTCATGTCATATCTTTTCTCTCTATGTCGAATCTTTTCTCTCTATGTCAAATCTTTTCTCTTTGTGTCGAATAATCTTGAACTAATAGAGCTAAGGTTTGGCACATTTGACTACAGGTTCGATGGACACAGATCGCTATAGTCAGTGTCATGTCGAATCTCCTATCTATATTGAACTGTTGCAACGAAAACGAAAATAAAGCATTTTTTTATGTCGGATCTTTTGTTTTTCGGATTATGCACATTCACAAACGATAACGAAAATACCCCAAATTTGTCCGAAAAATGCATTCGGACGAAAACGAATGCACATGTCTACTTTTTAGTGTACTCTTACTGAATATGTACAATTGGCAATGCTCTTTTGCTAGGAAAGGCTTGAGGTGGAAAGGTGAATTTCTCCAACAGGGACACAGACAGCTAATAAAAACCTGACATGGATTCTAATCCCCTCTATCCAAAACTTAAAAAAAAAAAAGTTTTGCCTTTAGTTATACTTTAACCTAAGGCTTGCATTTTCACATACATATTTTTGGGGAATTTGTTCTCACTACTTCTCCCTATAAATCAGGGCCGTGCGGTGAGGTCAGTGGCTGGGGAGGCACTGGATAGTATCAGAGCCAGATACACACAGGTTACATATGCCGCGATCGTTAGATTGGGAGCAATAATTCTAGCACTAGCCCTCCTCCATTTTTAAAGCTATGGAGATTTTTAAGTACTGAAATTTGGCGCCATTCCACGAGTGTGCGCAATTGTAAAGCTTGACATGTTAGGTATCTATTTACTCGGCTTACCATCATCTTTCATAATATAGAAAAAGAATCGGGTTATCTTTAGTGTTTTTTTTTTTTTTATATTCATGAAACAGTTTTTTTTTTCCAAAAAAAAGGCATTTGAAAAATTGCTGCGCAAATACTGTGTAACATAAAAAGTTGCAACGACCACCATTTTATTATAATGTTGTAATGCTCCCACTGACACTAACGATGGAGCACCATTCTTCCCATGGACACCAATGATGGGGCACCATTCTTCCCATTAACACCAATGATGGGGCACCATTCTTCCCATTGACACCAATGATGGGGCACCATTCTTCCCATTAACACCAATAATGGGGCACCATTATTCCCACTGACACCAATAATGGGGCCCCATTCTTCCCATTAACACCAATAATGGGGCACCATTCTTCCCACTGACACCAACGATGGGGCACCATTCTTCCCATTAACACCAATAATGGGGCACCATTATTCCCACTGACACCAATAATGGGGCACCATTCTTCCCACTGACACCAACGATGGAGCACCATTCTTCCCATTAACACCAATAATGGGGCACCATTCTTCCCATTAACACCGATGATAGGGCACCATTTCTCCCACTAACAACATTTATCAGACACTATTCCTCCTTCAACTGACCGCAGGCATTATGTCATTCTTTATTTATTTTTTCCACTGACCACCAAGCCTGAGACACTATTTAATGGCTACAGTCTGGCCCCACTAAAGTCTGAAGGACAACAATCTGACCCTTTGTTTAGAAAGTTTTTAAGACCCCTGCTCTAGGGTCAGAAGGTTGAGAAAGGCTGTAGATGTTCCTTATCATGAATGAAATGTATGTCAAGCAGTGCCTGAACTCTATCTGAACTCTAACGTTGTCCATGTGTTCTCTTCCAAGATGCCGACACCAAGAGCCTGCACAGAGAACTCTTCCTTCAGACCTCCAGTCCGGCCCCGCTGAGCTACATCTGGGCACCACGAAAGCTGATGTACCCTCCAGCCCCTTGAGATAGACAGGGAATCATCTCCGCACAAACCAAGCCATTTCTGGCCTCCGTGTGAAAGACAACCCGCGCGTGTGACCCGCAAACAGGCCAGGGGGGCAGCCTCCCTCCCTGAGACGATGGGCCAACTTGTAAATATTGTACAGTAAACAGCAGGACGTCTGTGCACTGAGGAATCTGAGCCAGGAATGATCCCCAGATCAACCATGTATTATAAGGAGTTGTGTATAAAGGACACATATATATAATATAAATATATATAAATATATATATAAATGACTCTTGCAAAAAAAAAAAAAAAGGAAAAAAAAAAAAAAAAAGTTCAATGTATTAATTGTTTTAACTCCTATTCCGTATGTTCCCGCTGAACATCAGTAGTAGCCGAGAGGGGTGCTCCTCCGGCACCGGAAAAGACGTGAGACACTAGGGGGTCATTGGTGGTAGGGTGACCACGTGCAATGGATATCTATGTACTGTGATTCTTATTAAAGCAGTATTTTTTTAAGTTATTGGGATTATTTTCTATATTTGTTTGGTTTTACCATCTTTTGTATTTTGGATGATGTAATAAGAGCACTTTAAAGGAGAAATCCGCCAACTTATGTACAAAACAGAAACTCCATTTGTTCTAAAGGTAAAAAAAAAAAACAAGCAAAAAAAAAAAAAAACTGTATAAGTGAATTTTGTTCCTAAATAAATGAAACTTGCTGCATAATGCGTTCTTTGTACTCGGGGTGGTAGAATGGAGAACTCACGGGTCTTCTCACAGATTTTTTCGATTGGGGTCTATATGGATTTCTTTCAGATTCAACACGACCCGGCCAGAGTTGTGTAATCGTGCTGGTAAATAAGAAGCAAAATAGAAATGTACACTAAAAGGAACAAAGTTTCCAGTTTTGGTGGTTACTTTCTCATTATATTTCTTTTCTGACTTTATATTTTGAGGTTTATTTTTGAGGAGCCCCCATATATCTTCTGCCAGCTGGGCACTTTTGCGCCGGTCTCCAAACTGTGGTCCAAAGGCTGGATACGGTTCTTTACTTGGATTTATCCTGCTCTTAAGGCACTATTCCTCCAACTGACACCAACGGTAAGGCACCATTAAATAGGTGAACAAAGTGAGCTGCGCTAAAAACAAAACATTTTTTTTTCTAAAAACGAATCACAAAAAAACATCAATAATCATGAGAAAAATAATTTTTGGTGACAAAAATAGATGCAAATAATTAGATTAATTAAATTAACCAATTAATTAAATGCAAATAATTAAATTATATAAGTGAATAATGTCTTTTCATCGTATAAGTGAAAAAAGTGTTTTTAAATCAGAACCAATAATGAAATTAGCATAAATTGTATACCCCTTATATATAAATCATATACATTAGAAAAGATAAACCTACACACCAATAAATTAATTGTAGTGAATAAGCAAAGAAAAAAAATTAACAAAAAATATGCATTGAATAAAAAAAAGGAGAAAAAAACAGAAAAAATTGTCCAAAGAATAGTGTTGGTTCTTCAAAGGTGATATTATGGAGTAGACACCCACAGATTCCTGTGTGAAAAACAATCCAAACAATCCTCCACCAGTGAGAAAAGGGGCCGCTTACCAGAGTTATAGATCTCAGTGTCAATGAGATCAACAGCGCAACAGCACAGAAGTTCTGGATGAACCGTCACAGGCACCACACAGCTTTTATCTCCAATACGAAGCCTCCAGACAGGGAACGAGGGTATCGTGGATCATATAAAAAATCAAAAGGCACTCGCATAGCGTAAAACCACTTACTTTAATGGAATAAAATATAAAATATTACACTCACATGTGCATAGAAGAAAACGATCGTATAAATAAAACGAGCCGGCCGGGACTCGTGTGCCGCCCGCACTTCCTAGTTGGGCGTAGAACGCGGAGACGTCAGAACGCCTATCTCCCTACGCGCGTTTCGTCACGAACGGACGTGTTCACGGGATGCGGGACGGCGTTCTGACGCACCGCCTATATACCAAATCATAAACAAACAGCCTCGGTCTGAGCTCCATGTTGTCTCTCAATCCACCATATTAAGTGAGGGAAAAAGGACAAGAATACCAATATCATCACCTAATCCGCCATTTTGCATGAGGGAAAAAGAATAAAAATTGCCCTACTACCACATAAAGCCAGACCTCTGCCCATAACCATCAGAGTTACCTGGGAATCATAAATTAAAAACAAAAAAATCATAAAAAATACAATAAATATGAAAAACTTTTTATAAAAAAACTTTTCATAAGGAAAAAGGGCTCGTCCTTCTACTGACACCAACAATGGGGCACTATTCCTCCCACTGATATAAATGTTGGAACACTATTCTTTTCACTGACACCAAAGAGGGTGAACTATTTTACCACTGATACCCCTGGGGCACTATCCTTCCACTGACAACAACAAGTGGGCAAAATTCCTCCCATTGACACCAACAATAGGACATCATTGCTCACACTAATACCAATTATTATTATTATACCGGAATTTATATAGTGCCAACAGTTTGCGCATCGCTTTACAACATGAGGGCAGACATTACAGTTACAATACAATTGCTAAACAAGAGGAATCGGAGGGCCCTGCTCGTCAGAGCTTAAAATCGAAGCCCTTGTACACACGGTCAGAGATTCCGACGGAATGTGTCCGATCGGACCGTTTTGTCGGATATTCCGACTGTGTGTGGTCTCCATCGGACTGTTTCCGTCGGAGTACCCGACGGACCAAGTTTTCCAACTTGCTGGTAAAATTTTCCAACAAAATGCTCCGATCGGACATACTCCGATCATGTGTAGAGAATTCCGATCGGACAAAGTGCCACGCATGCTCAGATCAAATTCCTACATCAAAGCTATTGGCTACTAGCCTGAATGTAGTCCCATCGTAACGAAATAACGTCATCACGTTCTGAATGATCGGATTTTCCGACAACTTTGTCCGACCGTGTGTATGCAACAGTTTCAGACAAAATCCGTCGGACAAAATCTGTCGGACAAAATCCGACGGATTTGGTTGTCGGAATGTCTGACCGGGTGTACAAGGGCTTAGAGGGAGGGTCAAGTGATACAAAAGGTAACAGAGGAAGTAAAACAGTGTATTAGTTAGAACAGTGATTCTCAGCCAGGGTTACATGGAACCCTAGGGTTCCTCCAAGGGTTGCTAGAGGTTCCTTCAGCATTGGGCAATTTCTAACTCTCAGATAAGTTCCCACTCACACCATTGATCTTTTTAGCTATCTGTAAGGAGGTAATTCTTCCCAATGACCACAAGTGTGAGGACCATTCTTCCCACTGACCATCACACTAATGTATCATGAGTTGTAGATTTCTCATTTTTACCAGAGGGTTCCCTGAGACCGGAGAACTATTTCAAGGGTTCCTCTGTGTTGAAAAGGTTGAGAAAGGTTGAGTTAGAAGCAGGATAGGCTTCTTTAAAGAGAAGGGTTTTCAGGGATTGTCTAAAGATGGATAAAGATTAGGAGATAATCAAACAGCTTGGGGTAGGGAGTTCCAAAGAATGGGAGGGGCTCAGGAGAAATCCAGGAGGCGCGCATGGGAGGAGGTGACAAGTAAGCTAGAGAGCAGGGGGGTCTTGGGAGGACCAAAGAGAGCGGCTTGGGTGATATTTTGAGACTAGGTTAGTGATGTAGCTGGAGGCTTTGTAAGTTGTTAGTACTTTTAATTTTATTAGTTGGGTGAGCAGAAGCCAGTGGAGAGATTGGCAGAGAGGGGTGGAGGGCACTGAACGGTTGGTAAGGTGGATGAGTTTGGCAGCAGCATTCATGATGGACTGAATGGGGGATAGTCTATGTAAAGGTAATCCAATGCAGTAGTAGAGGCCAGAGATAACCAGGGAGTGATTTAGAAGCTTAGTGGTGTCATTGGTTAAAACAGGGCTTATTCTGGACATGTTCCAGAGGTTGAGGGGGCATAATTTGGACAGGGATTGGATGTGGACCTGAAAGGAAAGTTCAGAGTCCAGGGTAACCCTTAGCACCCTGGCATGTGGGGACGGACTGATAGTTGTGCCCAGTGGCGTAACTAGAACCTTCAGGGCCCCGATGCAAGAAACCATGAAGGGCCCCCCTGAAACCCAGCCAGGGCCCTTCCCTCCGAGTCTGGCGGTGGAACTCCAGGGCGTGGTCACAGGTATGACCTTTGTGAGCCCTGTAGTTCCACCACTGGCTGGGGAGAACAGACTTCGGACTGAGCAGCAATGCATGGAGCAGGAGAGGGGTACTCTGAGGAGCCGGCCGAGGACACAGGTCATGCGGGGAATGCACAACTAAAGAGCAGCCAGTGCGATAGTCGAGCATGGAGCTCTGCTAGTCACCCTCCACCTCCAGCCATCCGTGTGCATGGTGCACTGGTACCCCTAGCTGCCTATGCTGCTGCCAGCCATATGTAGAAGGGGCTGCATGGGCCCCCTGCAGCACAGGGCCCAGTTGCGGTCGCGACTGCTGCACCCCCTATAGTTACGCCCCTGGTTGTGCCATTGATCTTGACAGTGAAGTCGGGGGAAGGGGCAGGTGGGGGAGGAAATATTATAAGCTCGGTTTTGGATAGATCGAGTTTGAGGAAGTGGTTTGACATCCAGGCTGATATGTCTGTTAGTAGATCAGTGATGTGTGAGGAGACTGATGGGGTGAGCTGAGGGGCAGAGAGATAGATTTGGGTGTCATCGGCATAGAAATGGTAGTGGAAGCCATGGAAGGCTATCAGCTGACCCACGGAGGAGGTGTAGATGGAAAATAGGAGAGGTCCAAGCACAGAACCTTGGGGGCCTCAACATTAAGAGGAGTAGGAGAGGAGGAAGTAGCGCTGTAAGTGATACTGAAAGTGCAGTAAGATGGGTAAGATTCAAACCAATGGAGAGCATAGCCACAGAGTTTTTGAGAAGGAGAGGGTGGTCAACTTTATCAATGGCAGCGGAGAGGTCCACAAGTAAAAGTGCGGAATAATGGCTGTTGTTTTTAGCTCTTAGTAAGTCGTTTGTGAGTTTTAGGGGAGCAGTTTCTATGGAGTGTTGGGGGCGAAATCCAGACTGAAGGGGATGAAGAAGGTTATTCTCAGTGAGGTGGCAGCTCAGTTGGTTGTAGACTAAATGTTTTTTAGGAGTTTGAAGGCAAAAGGCAGTAACGAGATGGGTCTTAGGTTGTTAAGATTGGTGGGGTCTAGCGAGGCCTTTTAAGGTTTGGGAGTGACTAGAGCATGTTTTAGCGGGTTGGGGAAGATGCCAGTAGAGAGGGAGAAATTGAAGATATGAGTGAGAGCGCGGCTATGTTTTTTGAGGCTTCTGGTAATGTCTGTTTGCCAGGGCTTTAGTGTTCGGGGCCTGACTCTGTGTGTATTGAGGGGGGCCAAGTGGGATTAGCGGAGCTTTGTGATAAAAAGGTCATGGACAGAAGAGAGTTTGTTACAGACACAGCAGGCATTCAAAGGGGCACAGGAGAAGGGGAGGCTGGTTCTAGGAAGAAGAGGAATAGAAACCAGATTGTGTAAGTGTTGTCAGAGGATAGGGGGTGCCGGGTATGTTGGCCAAAGGTACTGTAAATGATGGCGGTTTGGTATTTGGGGAAATATCTCCAGAAGTTAGGAGAAGCAGAAAGGTGAGAGAGGTGATATGGGAGTGTGACTTATGTTGGGGGGGGGGGGGGGGGGGGACACGTCCCAGTGTCCTTGAAGGGTTTTATTGGTATATAGGTTCAGAACTAGCAGGAGATGATGAGTGCAGTAATAAGGTGAAGACAGGAGTGAGGGTGATATATACAGCTCAAACTGTGGGGCAGAGAAGAGGGGTGACGGACAGAGAGTTTTAGGATAGAGGAAACAACGGTGAGAAGGAGGAGTGGGGAGTACATGTTGCAGGGTTGTGAGATTAACAAGCAGACTGTGTAAGAGATGAAAAAGCTGGATGGGGAAACCTGTAGTCTGTTTAGCATTTTGCAGTTGTCTGCTGTGGATTTTCGCTTTGTGCATTTGCTGAAATGCAGAGCAGAAGTGCAGTACTTCCAAGATGATAGTTGCCGATGCTATCTCTGCCTGATGGGGCACTATTCCTTCCACTGACACCAACCATGGGACGTAATTCTTCCCAATGATACCAATGATGGGGCACCATTCCTCCCCCTGACACCAATGATGGGACACTATTCCTCTGACTAAAACCAACAATGAGGCACTATTCTTCCCACTGATACCAATGATGGGGCACTATTCCTCCCACTGATACCAATGATGGGGCACTATTCCTTCCACAGACACCAACAATTGGGCATTATTCCTCCCACTGACACAAACTATATGGCACTGCTCCTTCCCCTGACACCATTGATGGAGCACCAGAGGAGATAAGTAAAACCTTGGACAGAGGGGTGGCGGTGGACGTGGTATACTTGGATTTTGCAAAAGTGTTTGACACAGTTCCCCACACATGGCTCATGTGTAAGGTAAAGTCTACAGGCTTGGAAAGATCAATTGATAAATGGATAGAACACTGGTTTAGAAAAAATAAATTCAGAGAGAAACGGTTAATGATTCTTACTCTGAATGGCCTAAGGTTATCAGTGGTGTGCCCCAAGGTTCAGTGTTGGGACCCTTACTTTTTAATATATTTATAAATGATATTGGGTCTGGGAATAAAAGTAACATTTCCGTCTTTGCAGATGACACCAAACTATGCAGTGGAATAACGTCCTTACAGGATGTCTCCAATTTACAAGCCGACCTCAATGCTCTGTCTAATTGGGCGACTAAATGGCATATGAGGTTTAATGATAATAAATGTAAAGTTATGCACTTGGGGGCTAATAATATGCATGAATCATACATACTAGGGGGAGTACAACTGGGGGGATCCATAATGGAGAAAGATCTGGGGGTTTTGGTAGATCATAAGCTCAATAATAACATGCAATGCCAAGCTGCGGTTTCCAAAAGAGTCCTTTCTTGCATTAAGAGAGGTATGGACTCCAGAGAGAGAGAGATATCAACTGTACAAATCATTAGTAAGCATAGGCGTGCGAACAGGGTGTGCCGGGTGTGCCTAAGCACAACCTAATCAACCCATGTGCATTATCATTATCCAGGAGCAGCACCAGGTAGAAGGTTGGGGGTGCCAGTGGCCATTGTAAATGCCCCCATTATATTAAAATCTAGGTTCAACTTTAGGAACACGGTACACCCATAATTTGGGTGTATCGTAATATGCTCCCAATCAACTGGCTCCCACCACCAGAGCCCCCTTCCTGTGACAGCAGGTGGCGCTCATGTGTGTCTGAGCTTTGGGGTGCACATCCTAATGCAAAAGGCTGCGCACACCTATGTTAGTAAGATCTCATCTGGAATATGCGGTCAGTTTTGGGCAAAAAGGATATCGAGGAACTGGAGAAAGTGCAGAGAAGGGCAACCAAACTGATAAGAGGCATGGAGGAGCTCAGCTATGAGAAAAGATTAGAGGAACTGAATTTATTCAATCTTGAGAAGAGGAGATTAAGGGAGGATATAATCAACATGTACAAATACATAAGTGGTCCATGTAGTGAACTTGGTGTTGAGTTATTTACTTTAAGGTCATCACAGAGGACACGGGGGGCACTCTTTACGTCCAAATACGGAAAGGTTTCTTCACAGTAAGAGCTGTGAAAATGTGGACTAGACTCCCTCCAGAGGTGGTTCTGGCCAGCTCAGTAGATTGCTTTAACCACTTCCCACCCGGCCAATGCATATATACGGCCGGGTGGGAGCCGTTTACTCCTGATAGGACGTTCAGGAACGTCCTTCAGAAGTAGCGGGATCGCGCGCGCGCGTGCCCGCGCAGTGGCGCGATCCTGATGTGCTCGTGTCACCCGGACACGGCACATCTCAGATCGGCAGGAGGGCTCTGTGATTGGCCCTCCTGATCACATGACGGCCGTGTCCAATCACGGCCGTCATGTGATGTAAACAAACAGCCGGTTGCTAGGCAATCGGCTCTCCTCTCCTCACACGGAAGTCATCGCTGAGGAGAGGAGAGCAGATCGCTGCAGCCGGCTGATGATCAGTGAGTATGAGCTGTTTTTTACAGCTTTTTACTCACTGATCATCAGTCTAGTGTCAACACACAACACACCACACAGTACAAACACAGTCCCCACATATGTCCCCAAAACACACATGTCCCCAAAACATACATGTCCCCAAATAATAAAAACACATGTCCTCAATAATAAAAACATGTCCCCCACATATGTCCCACTAAAATCACATGTCCCAATGATTATCTGCACACATATGTACGTGATCACCTGCACACATATGTACATGATCATTTGCGTACATATGTCCGTGATCACACAAACCAATTATTATACACTTAACGGAATTTTTTTTACCAAAAACATGTAGCAGAATACATTTTGGCTTAAATTTATGACAAAATTTGATTTTATTGGATTTCTTTTCAAATAGAAAAAAGAAAATATTGTTTTTTTTCCAAATTTCCGCTTTTTTTGCGCTTATAACGCAAAAAATAAAAAACGGAGTCGTGAATAAATAACACCAAAATAAAGCTCTATTTGTGCGAACAAAATGATAACCATTTCATTTGGGTACAGTGTAGCATGACCGCGCAATTGTCATTGAAAGCGCTAGAGCGATGAAAGCTGAAAATTGGGCTGGGAAGGAAGGGGGTGAAAGTGCCCTGTATTGTAGTGGTTAAGAAAGGCCTGGATTATTTCCTAAATGTACATAATATAACTGGGTACTGACATTTATAGGTAAAATTGATCCAGGGAAAATCCAATTGCCTCTCGCGGGATCAGGAAGGAATTTATTCCCCTGCTGTACCAAATTTGAGAATACTTTGCTGGGGTTTTTATCGCCTTCCTCTGGATCAACTGTGGGTGAAGGATTGTGTATATGGGATTGTATTTTTATTTATTTTTTGGTTGAACTAGATGGACTTGTGTCTATTTTCAACCTGCCCACTGACACCAACAATGGGGCCAATATTGCTCCCACTGACATAAACGATGGGGCGCTATTCCTCCCATTGCAACCAATGATGGGGGCCTATTCCTCCCACCAATACCAGCGATGGGGACCTATTTCTCCCACTGACACCAATGATGAGGCACTATTCCTTCAGCTGCCTCCAAGGATGGGGACCTTTTTCTCCCACTGATACCAACAATGAGGCACTGCTCCTTCCACTGACACCAATGATGAGGCACTATTCCTCCCACTGTCACCAATGATGGAGACCTCTTCCTCCAACCGACACCAACAATGGGGCACTATTCCTTCCACAGACACCAACAAAAGGGCAATATTTATTCCACAGACACCAATGATGAGGCACTATTCCTTCAGCTGCCTCCAACAATGGGGACCTTTTTCTCCCACTGATACCAACAATGAGGCACTGCTCCTTCCACTGACACCAATGATGAGGCACTATTCCTCCCACTGTCACCAATGATGGAGACCTCTTCCTCCCACTGACACCAACAATGGGGCACCATTTCTTCCACAGACACCAAAAATTTGGGCACGATTCCTTCCACTGACACCAACCATAGCGCATTACTGCAGCCACTGACACCCAAGATGAGTCACTAAACCTCCCAACGATACTAAGGATGGGGCACTATCCCGGCCATGAGAGACCCAATAGGTTTGTTGTACCCAAGATCGATCAACTTGGGTACATTCAGCCTGCCCATACATGGTTCCAGTCTTGGCCAGTCCCTTGCCATAGATTTTCAGAGATGTGTATCTGCAAGATAAGTGGCAAATTCACATTATTGTCCCCTTATCTACTGAAAACTACTAGTTTTGTATGAACAGCGCATATATCTGTTTACTGCAGGTAATTATTTAGCACTGTCAATTAACGTAGCAATTTACATATTTTACATTCCCATCACTCCCTGTCCTTAAGAAGCTTACAATCTAATGTCCCTATCTTACACGTATACATACTCTACATATATTAGTGCCAGTTTAGAGAGGAGCCAATTAACCTCTCAGCTTGACTTTGGAGTGTGGGAGGAAACTGAAGGAAACTCATGCAAGTAGAGGGAGCACACGCCATCTCCATGCAGATAGGGTCCTAAAGCTGCAATGCAGGAGTGCTAATCACTGAGCCACTTTTCATTTCTAAACCCAGATTTATAACTTTATCACAAGAGCCTCTATGACACAACATTTGGCCTTGGTTTTCTTGTATCTTACTTTATGGTAAAGCAAGGTAACGAACAACCTTGTAGTGTTTTAAATTTTTACTAAACAAGAATGTTACTTATCATCTTCAGATCTGGAAGACTTTACCCTCCCCCCCCCCCCCCTTCATGACCAGGTCATTTTTTGCTATTCAGCACTATGCTACTTTAACCGCTTGCTGATCGCCTCACGCTGATATACGTCGGCAGAAGGGCTCGTACAGGCAGAATCACGTACCTGTATGTTGTCCTTTAAGAGGTGGCCAGAGAGTGCGCACCCGTGCAAGCTCCATGAGGCGGGTCGTGGGTCCTGCAGACTCAATCGGCGCGGGGATACCCGCGATCGCCTCACGGGGAGGAAGAACGGGGAGATGCTAATGTAAACAAGCATCTCACCGTTCTGCCTAGTGACAGTGTCACTGATCTCTGCTCCATGTGATCGGAGCAGAGATCAGTGACGTGTCACACATGTAGCCACGCCCCCCCCCCCCCACAGTTAAAAACACGCCCCAGGACACACTTAAAGTGGAAGTAAACTCCCCTATCTTTTTCAGTCAAGGAAGCTGCCATCTTTGCCTCTGTTTAATCCTCAACTGCTATGGTGCTGCACATGTGATTCGTTATGACATCAGCCATTGGATGGTTTGATAGTTTGGCTGAGAGCACAGCCAATGTGCAGTTAGCATTGCCTTTTTTTTTTTAACTGTTTAAATCGATGGGTTTACTTCCACTTTAACCCCCTACACTGCCACCTAGTGGTTAACCCCATCATTGACAGTTTCATTTACACAGTAATCAGCGCATTTGTATAGCACTGATCGCTGTATAAATGACAATGGTCCCAAAAATGTGTCAAAAATGTCCGATGTGTCCGCCATAATGTCGCAGTCACCATAAAAATCGCTGATCGCCGCCATTTAAAAAAAATATATATATTAATAAAAATGCCATAAAACTATCCCCTATTTTGTAAACGCTATAACTTTTGCGAAAACCAATCAATAATCGCTAATTGCAATTTTTTTTTACCAGAAATATGTAGAAGAATATGTATCAGCCTAAACTGAGGAAATTTTTTTTATATATATATATATCTATATATATATATTTTTGGGGGATATTTATTATAGCAAAATGTAAAAAATAATGCGTTTTTTACAAAATTGTCACTCTTTTTTTGTTTATAGCGTAAAAAATAAAAACCGCAGGGGTGATCAAATACCACCAAAAGGAAGCTCTATTTGTGGGGAAAAAAGGACGTCGGTTTTGTTTGGGAGCCACGTCGCACGACCGCGCAATTGTCAGTTAAAGCGACGCAGTGCCGAATCGCAAAAAGTGGTCTGGTCAGGAAGGGGGTAAATTCTTCTGGGGCTGAAGTGGTTAACTGGTAATTGTGCAGTCATGCATCACTGTACTCAAATTACATTTATATCTTTTTTTTTTTTACACAAATAGAGCTTTCTTTTGGTGGTATTTGATCACCTCTGCGGTTTTTGATTTTTTGCACTATAAATGTAAAAAGCCCGAAAATTTTAAAAAAAATTAAAAATAAAAACAATATTTTTTACTTTCTACTATAATACATATCCAATAAAAAAATGTTTTAAATCAAATTTCTTTATAAATTTAGGCCAATATGTATTCTGTAAAAAAAGTCCCAATAAGCGTATATTGATTACTGACATACAGGTGCGGTATACAGTCGTGGCCAAAAGTTTTGAGAATTAAACATATATTAATTTTCACAAAGTCTCCTACCTCAGTGTTTATGATGGCAATTTGCATCTACTCCAGAATGTTAGGAAGAGCGATCAGATGAATTGTAATTAATTGCAAAGTTCCTCTTTGCCATGAAAATGAACTTAATCCCATAAAAAAACATCTCCACTGAATTTGTGAAGAAGGCTTCAGGGCCCCCAAGAAAGTCCAGCAAGCGCCAGGACCGTCTCCTACAGATGATTGAGCTGCGGGATTGGGGGGGGGGGGGGGGCACCACCAGTGCAAAGCTTGCTCAGGAATGGCAGCAGGCAGGTGTGAGGGCATTTGTACGCACAGTGAGGAGAAGACTTTTGGAGGATGGTTTGGTGTCAAGAAGGGCAGCAAAGAAGCCACTTCTCTCCAGGAAAAACATCAGGGACTGACTGATATTCTGCAGAAGATCCAGGGATTGGACTGCTGAGGACTGGGGGAAAGTCATTTTCTCTGATGAATCCCCTTTACAATTGTTTGGGTCATCCGGAAAAAACCTTTTCCCGGAGAAGAAAAGGTGAGCGCTACCATCAGTCCTGTGTCATGCCAACAGTAAAGCATCCTGAGACCATTCATGTGTGGGATCTCTTCTCAGCCAAAGGAGTGGGCTCACTCACAATTTTTCCTAAACACGTTCGGATTTTCCAACGGGAATTGTGTGACGACAGGCTGTTGGAAAATCCGACTGTTTGTACGCTCCATCAGACAGTTGTTGGCCAACTTTCCGTGCCCAAATGTTGGATGGCAGGTTTATACATTTTCCGTGGACAAATGTCTGTTGTCAGATTCTCCGAGCGTGTGTACACAAGTCCGTCGGACAAAAGTCCAAAGTACAAACACGCATGCTCGAGAAGCAAGGGCGAGCCGGAAGCGGTCGGTCTTGTTCGTAATGGAGAATTCACATTCGTGACGCTGCAAATGATAAAATCTGGAAATGCAATTCTATCTGCCAATAAAACTTAACCAAAAAGTGCATCCAAAAATATAGAAAATATACCAAATCAATTATTCAATCATTATTCAACCAAAAAAAATAAAATAAAAGCCTTATGCATGTGTCCTGCTTCTTAATATAGGGGGTCAACAATGCCAAGAGTTGGTGAAAGCAGGGGTCCGTCATCCGGAGATAATTCAGAAAATCATCCGGCTTATTCTCCTGGAACTCCCGCAGCAAAGGCATATGACATAATTGGTCACGATTAATAAAGCAACCAATTTTTGGTCCAAAAAATCCTCCTTCTCCTGTTCCTGGACTGTACTTGGGTCAAAGCAATAACTTCAAAGCCAATAATATAATAACGGGTGCCAGCAGTCATAAATTTTCCTGGCACCCGCTGATCAGCTTTTTCTGTGTCTAATCACAGCACAGCTGAATCGCTGGCAGTGGGCGGGCCCCCTATCTGGAAGTGCTGAATCACGTACTAGGTAGGGATGAGCTTCGTGTTCGAGTCGAACATACGTTCGACTCGAACATCGGCTGTTCGCCCGTTCGGCAAATTCCGAACGTTATGGGCCGTTCGCACCAAATTCGCGTGGCGGTCACGGCCCACAATGCACTGAGATGGCGCAGTGCATTGCTGGCTCATGATTGGCCAAGCATGCACTGTGACCCCGCATGCTTGGCCAATCACAGCGCCGGCAGCGAGGAGAGCCATGATTGGCCACAGGCAGGATGCCTGTGGCCAATCATAGCTCAGGCTGTGTAGTACACGCCCCACACTATATAAGGCCACCAGCGCGGCGGCCTTGTGTAGTGTGTTGGCATCTGTAGCAGTTAATGGGTGTTCTGTGTACCTTCAACACAGTACACACCGATCGTTATCGGCTGATTTTTCGATCTTGCTCTTCTGTAGTGGTTGTTGTCTGCTTGCCCTGACCGCAGTATACACCGCTATATTCACCTATATATCTAGCGATATATCTATCTTTTATAATAGATCTGTCAGTCAGTGTTAGGAGATTGTGCATGCTGTCTGCGTGCTCTGAACGCAGTATACACCGCTATATCCACCTATATAGCTAACTATCTTGCTCGTTTTAAATAGAGCTTGCAGTCAGCGGTAGGAGATGCGTGCGTGCTGTCTGCGTGCTCTGAAAAAGACGGACGGCAAAACAAATTATACAGGGGTGATAACCCTTCCCTATGTTTTCCAAAAAGCTTAAAAATAGTTTTTTTGACTGGAGCTACACTTTAAAAATGTACCAGTTGAAAATTACAAACCGATTTTAACTTATTTTAACTTAACACAACAAACCTACACAGTCCCTGTCTTGTTTGCACCGCCTGTATACTGCTGTTCTGAGTATATAGGGCCTGGGGGGCCACACGTATTTCCTTTTTTTAATATGGGTACGGGGTTCCCCTTAATATGCGTACAAGACCCAAAGGGGCTGGTAATGGGCAGGGAGGGCTACCCATGCCATTTTTCTCAATGATTTTCAACCATATTGCAGGAACCAGATATAACATTAAAACCGCAAGCAGCTTTAAATGACGTTATTCCAGTTAAATGTCATTTTGTGCAGGGACTGTTCTAAACACGGGAAACACGTGGCACTTCACAGACATACTACAGACACCCCCCAGGCACCATATTTAAAGGAATATTTCACTTTTTTTTTTCATTTTAATCGTCATTAAAATCAGTGCTCCCGCCAAAACGGCCATTTTTTAAAGTTTTTTTTGCATTGACCCATGTCCCCTGGGGCTGGAGCCAGGTCCCCAAACCCTTTTTAGGACAGTATCTTGCATATTAGCCGTTAAAATTAACACTTTTAATTTCGAACGTTCGAGTCCCATAGACTTCAATGGGGTTCTAACGTTCGTACGAATTTGGGGTCCGTTCGAAAGTTCTGGTGCGAACCGAACCGGGGGGGGGGGGGGGGGCGGGGTGTTCGGCTCATCCCTAGTACTAGGTATGAGATCCGGAAAACAGGAGAGCCACTCTGCCATCGTACTCCTAAGTGAGGTGGTTGGCAAGTGGATATACAGACTACTTACACTTGTAGGAAAACAATACAAGAAAAAGAGTGTCACAACTATGCATACGCACGCTAGCTAGCCTTTCTTCGCAAATGAACATTGACAATAGTATGTGTATGCAGTAAGGGTACTCTCAAAACCACTTAGCTTCTGTTATAGCTGGTTTACAATTTCCTCCTTGAACAGGACTTCAAGCATGAAACATTGAAAGGAAAATGGTATGTTGATCTGGTTCTCTTGTAGAGTAGATTTAGTGTCATCTCCAGGTCAAGTACCTCTTCCAGTTTCTGCTGCTGGCTTAGAAAGTTTGTTAGTCATTTCCACACGGGAATAGCCCTTTCTACTTCCCTTCATCTTCTTACATCAGTTTCTTAAAGGGAAACATTTCCTAACTCCAAACCCTAGATGACACTGTAGTATAATATATCATCTGGATCAAATATGGCAAGCATTGTTTATCCAGATTGACATAGCTTGGGTCCAATGCTTGGCAAAAGTTCCTCTAAAACAACGGCAACAGCTAAAATTGTGTAAGCTGCCTGACCAATCATTTACATTGTCCAATATACCACAATAGTTTCAATTTCACTGTTGTACTAGAGACAGCAAAGCTAGTCTTCTGCAAACTTTGCTATCAGCCCATTAGAAAACTATTCTATAAGAGTAGGGGGAGTCTCCAGTAACAATCGCTTACAAACCCCCCTTAGGGTAAAAAATCCTGGCTGTGTCTCCACTCCACTCCACTTTAAAAATATATAACTAGATTTGAAAGATGAACACACATGCTATACTCCCTATCCAGTACAAATATACAAAAATATATGCTATTGCAGGGCTCAAAATTTCAAGTCCTGAGCCACTAGCCAGGCCTTAAAAGTTACTCGCCACCAGTTGCCCCACCCAACCCCCACCCTGTCCTGCCTCTAAGTCCGCCCCTAAACACGCCCTCATAAATTATTTCATGACATTACACTGTTAGATGTCTTATGCAGAATTAAGTTCCAAAAATAGATATTAACAACAACTTTAACAATATTAACATAAAGCATATCAGTACCCATCAGTGCAACGGATCAGCGCCCATCGGTGCAGATGATCAGTGCAGCCTATCAGTGCCCATCAGTGCAGCCTCATTAGTGCCCATCAGGGCAGCCTTATCAGTGCCCATCAGTGCAGCCTATCAGCGCCCATCAGTGCAGCATATCAGTGACCATTAGTGCAGCCTTATCAGTGCAGTCCATCGGTACAGCATATCAGTGCAGCCTATTATTGCCCATCAGTGCAGCCTATCAGTGCCCATCAGTGCAGCATACCATTTCCCACCAGCGCAGCATACCAGTGCCCATTGGTGCAGCTTATCAGTGGCCACCAGTGCAGCATACCAGTGCCCATTAGTGCAGCCTATCAATGCCCACCAGTGCAGCGTATCATGCAGCCTCTTATTGCCCAAAAGTGCAGCCCCATCAGTCATCCATTCCCAGCAATGCACCAGGGAGAAATCATGAGGATCAGGCGGCCGGATGACACAGAGCGGGATCTCCCGCTGAGACACGGCTTCTACATGAATAGCCGCGCTGTCAACCAAAGTCCCACCTCCTGGAATCTAATAGACAGCCGACTGGACCAATGCCGGTCCGGAGGCAGGAATTTGACATTGGTCAGATATTCATATACAAGCTGCGCCTCAGCAGTCGATCCGCACTCTGTGTCCTCCGGACGCACGATCCTTCTAACAGTTTCCTGGCTGATCACTTCAGGCTTTTTTACAGGACATCAGAGCGGCCAGAAGCGATCAGCCAGCAAACTGTCAGCCTGATCCGCCCCTGCTCCTCGCCCTACGCTAAATTACACACGCTAAATGACAGCAGGCGAGTGGAATTTTTGAGGGCTGCTATTGTATTACAAGAAAACGCAAAAGGACATACAACAATAAAAAACTAAAAACTAAAACTTGACCAACGAGCTGCCAGTTTGGGCTGAGCTTGGCATGTTCGAAGGATTGGCAAAAGCACAAGCTAAATTGATCGACCTTCCAGTGAGACTGGAGTTGCATCAATCAGGAACACCGTTGCTGGCTTACACTGGTCTGGTGACACTGGGACTGGTGTGGCGGTGAGCAGAAACACTGTTGCTGGATTACACTTGGCCACTGGGCACTGCCCTTGGAACACGTATCAATGCAAACATACATTTTTTTTTAAATCCTTTTGATGGGGAGTAGCAGTTTTTATAATAATGCCTAAAGCGAAACATTACAAATAAAAAAAAAAATCTTGAAATAACATGCCTGGAGGGGTGCCCTGACCCTGCTTGTGAAGTGACCTATCTGTAGGATGTATACAACATACTACAGCAAAACTGGCAATTTTAGCCCTTGTACACACGGTCGGACATTCTGACAACCAAATTCGACGGATTTTGTCCGAAACTGTTGCATACACACGGTCGGACAAAGTTGTCAGAAAATCCGATCGTACTTAACGTGATGACGTTATTTCGTTAGGATGGGACTACGTTCAGGCTAGTAGCCAATAGCTTTGGTGTAGGAATTTGATCTGAGCATGCGTGGCACTTTGTCCGATCGGAATTCTCTACAAACGATCGGACAAAGTCCGATCGGATCATGTTGTCAGAAAATTTTATAGCCCAGCTGGAAAACTTGGTCCGTCGAATACTCAGACGGAAACAGTCCGATGGAGCCCACACACAGTCGGATTATCCGACAACACGGTCCTATCAGACATTGTCCATCGGAATGTCCGACCGTGTGTACAAGGGCATAAAGAAATAAGGTGCTGTTTAAATTGTTGACAAATGACAATGTCAGCTGTGTTACAGGGATTCTCTTAATCTATCATAGGGTGGGCTATAGACATTTATAGGGGACCCCATAGACCAAATAATATGGCGTAGGGAGGGTTTCCCCAATCATGCTCCTATCTTATTATAAAGAACAAATATCCTTTAGGCTATTTTCTCTTCTGAATAAATGTTCTTATGGGCAGTAGTGAAATACTGCATTATGGCCACTAGATGGAGCTGAGGAAATGTACTGTACATATGTTTTGAAACAACTGATACAATGTAGCAATTCTAAAGAATGCTGGAGAGATTGGAACATAAATGTAAACATTGCTTACCTTATTTGCAAATTTTCTCCAGTGTTCTCTAGATTTATTACCTTGTATTTGATGCAGGGATGAATGTATTTTTTTAATGCTTTTTAGATCCATCTGTTGGCCATAATGTGGTATTTCACTACTGTCCATAATAAAAGAACACTGCTTCTGTTGGTAGAAGGATATAAGTATTTCATGTGCTCCTCAGCTCCCACTAGTGGCCATAATGTCATATTTTACTACTGTCCATTAAAAAAAAAGAACACTCCTGTTGATTCAAGAATATATGTACAGTGAGGGAAAAAAAAAAGTATTTGAACCCCTGCTGATTTTGTATGTTTGCCCACTGATCAGTCTCTAATTTTAATGGTCGGTTTATTTTACCAGTGAGAGACAGAATAACAACAAAAATATCCAGAAAAACGCATTTCAAAAAAGTTATAAATTGATTTGCATTTTAATGAGTGAAATAAATATTTGAATCAACAGGAATTAAGGTCTGGAGACTATTTATTTCACTCATTAAAATGCAAATCGATTTATAACTTTTTATAAATGTGTTTTTTTTTTGGATATTTTTGTTGTTATTCTGTCTCTCACGGTTAAAAAAAAATGACCAATAAATTATAGACTGATCATTTCTTTGTCAGTGAGCAAACGTACAAAATCAGCAGGGGATCAAATACTTTTTACTGTATTTCCAGTGATCCTCACCTCCCCCTAATGGCCAAAATGCAGCATTTTACTACCGCCCATAATAAAAGGATATTTAAGAAACTAGCTTAAAGTGGTTGTAAACTCTTATGCCGCGTACACACGACAGGACTTAAGTCCGGCAGACTTTCGACGGAGTTCTGACGGAGTTCTGACAGAGTTCTGACGGACTTTCCGAATGAACGGACTTGGCCACACACAATCACACCAAAGTCCGACGGATTCGAACGTGATGACGTATGACTGGACTAGAATAAGGAAGTTCATAGCCAGTAGCCAATAGCTGCCCTCGCGTCGGTTTTAGTCCGTCAGACTAGCACACACACACGAGCGGATTTCTGGGTCCGGCAGAGTTCTGGCGGAAAAATTTGAAACATGTTCCATTTCTAAAGTCTGTCAGACTTTTGCAAATCAAAAGTCTGCTGCAGCCCACACACGTTCGAATAGTCTGCCGGAATCATTCCGTCAGACTTTTGATGTTGAAAAGTCTGGTCGTTTGTACAGGGCATTACAACACACTTTGACCTACAGGTAAGCCTAGATTAAGGCTTACCTGTAGGTCCAAGAAATATCTCGTAAACCTACACCGTTTAGGAGATATTTGGCGAAAGACAGGCACCGCTGTCTGTGGCGCATGCGCCGTAGACAGCGGCGCACAGGCACACTGAGTGCGGCACCGTCAATCGCGAATATGCCGCGGGTGGCGGCTCCCGTGCTCATGCGCGGTAGTGACGTCATTGCGACTTCGCCGAATGACAGCGGCGGAGCGGCGAGACCCACCGAGAAGATGGATGCTCCGGACTACAGGGGACAGCGGTGACTTCGTCAGGTAAGTGACACATAATGGACTACTATGCGATGCGATGCATAGTAGTCCATTATGCTTTACCTTTGCAGGGAATGAAAGAGGAAGTAAACTCATCAGGGTTTACTTTCTCTTTAAAGAACATTCTGTTGGTACAAGGTTTTATGCATTTCTTGTGCTTCTTAGCACCAACTAGTGGCCATAATGCAGTATTTTACTACTGCCCCTAAATAACTACTTAAAGTGGTTGTAAACCTGTTACAACCACTTTTACCTACAGGTAAGCCTGGATTAAGGCTTACCTGCAGGTGCTCGAAATATCTCCCAAACCTCCACAGTTTAGGAGATATTTACATAAAAGGTGATTGGCGATGTCTATGGGACATGCGCTGTAGAGAACGGCGCAGGCGCACTTTAGGCTCCTTTAGAAACGGCGAAAACGCCATGTCTGGCGGCTCCCATGCGCATGTGTGGGAGTGACGTCATCGCGGCTCTGGCCAATCACAGCGCCGGAGCCATGATACCCAGAAGGAAGATGGACACTTCGTGCAAGAAGGGACAGCGGTGACATCGCAGGCTTCGGTTTCAGGTAAGTGACACTTAATGGGCTACTATTCGATGCATAGTAGTCCATTATGCTTTACCGTTGCAGGGAAACAAAGAGGAAGTAAAACCCGTCAGGGTTTACTTCCTCTTTAATGACCGCCCGCCGCAGGTCGGCTCTCCTGCGCGAACCGCCACCACTGTACGTCGGCTCGTGCAGGCGCTGTTGCAGGCCGGCGCGCACTGCCGGCGGAGTGCTCTCGTGCCCGCTGCATGCTGTGTGCCCGTGGATCAGGCGGACTTGATGCCGGCAGCCTGCGATCACGGTGAGGAGAGGCAGAATGGAGATCTGCCTTTATAGATAAGGCGGATCCCCATTCTGACAGGGGACATGTCAGAGATCTACTGTTCCCAGTGATCTCTGTCATGTCCCAGGCAGCCCATCACCCCCTACTGTTGGAACACACCCAGGGAACACAGTTGACCCCTTAATCGCCCTCTTGTGTTAACCCCTTCCCTGCCAGTGCAATTTTTACATAGATCAGTGCATTTTTTTTAACACTGATCAATGTAATAATGTCAGTGGTCCCCAAAAAGTGTTATTTGGGGTCAGATTTTTCTGCTGCAATATCGCACTCCCGCTAAAAATCGCAGATCGCCACCATTAGTAGTAAAAGCAATAAAAATAAATAAAAGTCCCTAAATCTATCCCATAGTTTTTAGACGCGATAACTTTTGCACAAACCAATCAATATACGCCTATTATGATTTTTTTTTTTTTTTTTTTAGCAAAAATATGTAGAAGAATATATATCAGCCTAAACTGATGAATACATTTTTTTGGGGGGGTATATTTATTATAGCAAAAAGTAAAAATAAATCTTTTTTTTTTTCCAAAATTTACGCTCTTTGTTTGTTTATAGCGCAAAAAAATAAAATAAAAAAAAACACCAAAAGAAAGCTCTATTTCTGGGAAAAAAAGGACGTCAACTTTTTTTGGGTGTCACATGACCACGCAATTGTCAGTTAACCGCTTCCCGAACGCCTCACACAGATATACTGCGGGAGAAGGGCACGTACAGGCAGATTAACGTACCTGTATGTGGCCCTTTAAGAGGCAGCTTGCAGGCGCACGACGGGAGCTCAGGGACCGTGATCGTGGGGTCCCGCAGACCCGATATTCACGGGTATACCCGCGATTGTCTCACGGTGAGGAAGAACGGGGAGATGCTAATGTAAACAAGCATCTCCCCATTCTGCCTAGTGACAGTGTCACTGATCACAGCTCCCTGTAATCGGTAGCGGTGATCAGTGTCGTGTCACCCACAGCCCCTCCCCCCCACAGTTAGAATCACTTCCTAGGACACACTTAACCCCTACAGCGCCACCTAGTGGTTATCCCCTTCACTGCCAGTGACATTTTTACAGTAATCAATGCAACTTTTTAGCATTGATCGCTGTATTAATGCCAGTGGTCCCAAAAATGTGTCAAAATTGTGCGATCCATCTGCCATAATGTCGAACGTGACGTTCGACATTATGGCGGACAGATCGCACAATTTTGACACATTTTTGGGACCACTGGCATTTTTATTGATAATTTTTTTTTTTTTTTTACTAGTAATGGCAGCAATCAGCGATTTCTATCGTGACGATAGAAATCGCTGATCGCTGCCATTACTAGTAAAAAAAAAAAAAAAAAAAATTATCAATAAAAATGCCATAAAACTATCCCCTATTTTGTAGAAGCTATAACTTTTGCACAAACCAATCAATAAACGCTTATTGCGATTTTTTTTTTAACAAAAATATGTAGAAGAATACGTATCGGCCTAAACTGAGGAAAAAAAATGTTTTTTTAGATATTTTCTGGGGATATTTATTATGCAAAAAGTAAAAAATAATGTGTTTTTTTCAAAATTGTCGCTCTATTTTTTTTGTCTATAGCACAAAAAATAAAAACTGCAGAGGTGATCAAATACCACCCAAAGAAAGCTCTATTTGTGGGAAAAAAAGGACGTCAATTTTGTTTGGGTGCCACGTCACACAACCGCAAATGCCATAAATCTATCCCCTATTTTGTAGACGCTATTACTTTTGTGCAAACCAACCAATATACGCTTATTGCGTTTTTTGCTTTTTTTTTTACCAAAAATATGTAGCAGAATACGTATTGGCCGAAACTGAGAAACACATTTTTTATATATATTTTATTATAGCAAAAAGTAAAAAATATTGCTTTTTTTTCAAAATTTTTGCTCTTTTTTTGTTTATAGCACGAAAAAAAAAAAAACGGCGGGGGATCAAAACCAAAAGAAAGCTCTATTTGTGGGAGAAAAAGGACGTCAATTTTGTTTGGGTACAGCCTTGCACGCCCGCGCAATTGTCAGTTAAAGCGACACAGTGCCGAATTGCAAAAAGTGCTCTGGTCAGGAAGGGGGTAAAATCTTCCGGGGCTGTAGTGGTTAAAGCGACGCAGTGTCATATCGCAAAAAATGGCCTGGTCACAAAGGGGGCAAATCATTCCGGTCCTTAAGTGGTTAAAGAACATACATTCAGAAGAGAATTTAGCCTCAGAACATTCGTTTTTTGCTCACAGAAGGAATATTCAAGCCAATTTACTGAACACATGTCTATAGTTTAGTTTATTTTTTTAATAAATAGACCTCTAAGACGGCTTTCACACTGCTGCGCTAATAGCGTCAGCGGCAAAACGCTGCTATTTTTAGCAGCGTTTTACCATCGTATTTGCGGCGCATTTCGCCCGCTAGCGAGGCGCTTTTATCCCCGCTAGCAGCCGAGAAAGGGTTAAAACCGCCCGCAATATGCCGCAATAGCTGCGTTTTGCCGGCGGTATAGCCGCGCTGCCCCATTGATTTCAATGGGCAGCAGCGGTGAAGGAGCGGTAAACACACCGCTCCTACACCGCTCCAAAGAAGCTGCTGGCAGGACTTTTCCCTGACGTTCCTGCCAGCGCAACGCTCCAGTGTGAAAGCCCTCGGGCTTTCACACTGGAGCCAACGGAGCAGCAGTTTGAGGGCAGATTGCAGGCGCTATTTCTAGCGCTATAGCAAAACGCCCTCGGTGTGAAAGGGGTCTAAATGTCAAGTGCCCAGTGACTGTCCAGATCTAATTTCTGTTCTGCTGCCCATTGGCTCAGTTTGCTTTAAACGCGTTATGCACGCCTTGCTGATATGCAAACCGCTATCTGGAGCAGTTAATTTTGAGATAAAATTGATTTGACAAGAAAACAGTAACCGAGAGTGATAATCGTGGTCCATGTGAACAGAATGTACATACAGGCAAAGCGTTTGATGTAAGTGAGAGTCTGGTCGATCGAGCGTTCCATAAGAACATAAAAGCGAGGGTTCCGATCCCTCCGCAAAACTCCAAGCTGTGCCTCAGAAAAGTTGCTAAACATTCCATTAGAATAAATGTGTCTAGCTTCAAGTAATTATATTGATGGAGCCAAATCTGGATTCCAGGCTAGAGAGATGCAGCATCTGTCAGTTGTCAACATATGTGAGATGAATTCCGCAGTATGCCGCTCGGCAATAGCAGATGGTTTGGCAAACAGAACCGCCATTGGCGTCGATGGAGCCCAGTTGTGTGATCCTATATTTTTTGGCTATTGCCCGTTACGGCAGATCAATAATTCTGCAGAAGCCAGCGGTGGAATAGATTCATATTATTGAAAGTAAATGGCGAGTTAATGCTCAAAGTTTATGTCTGTGCTCCCTTGTAGAACAGTAAGTAAGAAGTCATTCCAACTTTCTTTTTTTCATATCATATTTGAAGTTAAAATGACAACAAATTATATTCCAGTACGTATTCTTAACATTTTGGGGAGTTGACAGGATATACCCCCCCCATGGAGAAGATCTAGCCTGGTGAGGGATCTATCAAAAGAAGAGACTAAATGAATTTATGTGTTGGCAACTTTATCACCCAAGGGACTCAACGCTGAGTTAGATATACACTCACCACCCACTTTAGTGGTAACACCTGTTCAATTGTTTGGTAACACAAATTGCTAATCAGCCAATCACACGGCAGCAACTCAATGCATTTAAGCATCTAGACAAATTGCTGAAACCAAGCTTTAGAATGGGGAAAAAAGAGGATTTAAGGGACTTTAAATGTGACATGGTTGTTGGTGCCAGGCGGACTGGTCTGTGAATTTCGAAAAACTGCTGATCTACTGGGGTTTTCACACACAGCCACCTATTGGGTTTACAGACAATGGTCCGAAAAAAAGAAACTATCCAGTGAGCGGCAGTTGTCTGAACCAAAATGCCTTGTTGATGTCAGAGGTCAGAGGAGAATGGGCGGACTGGTTCCAGATTAGTGATGGCCGAACGGTTCGCCCGGCGGTCGTTTCGCGGCGAATTTCCGACTTTCGCCGTCCGCGGGTTCGAACGCCTTTTTCCGTCGTTCGCCCCGGCGGACTTACGTGTTTAATGTATACAAGAACTTTAACCTTTCGTGACACGTTTATCATGTGTTACAGGACAACCAATTGAGACATGACAGCTCATGGACACTTGGACATTCCCCCTAACCTATAAATACACCCGATCCGGTGGCCATTTTACATTCTTTCTTCTGTCACTGTAGGGAAAGGATCCTGTGTGGAGTAGGGACAGAGAAAACGCTAGCTATTTGGTACACAAAAGTTCTTTTCAGGACTGGTATAGGTGTTAGGTCAGCAGCCTGAGTTTCTTTTGTCAGTTTAGATAAAGGGACAGAGCGCTGTATGCTGCTATTTTAGGGACAGCTCAGCCAGATTAGTCTTTCTTCATCATCATCATCATCATCATCATTAGCTGTTACTATCAGGTCCACAAAAGAGCTGTTCCAGCTAATCGTTCCAGCCTACTCTTTTTTGCCAATTTGTATAGGGACAGGCAGGAAGCAGTGTGTCAGGCAGTGAGGATAATTTTAAAGACTTGCTGTTACTATTAGTTCCACAAAGGTTCTTTTCAGGACTGGTATCAGTGGTACGGTAATAGGCTTGTACACGTATAATATTCTTTCTTCCAAATATAGAAAGAATATTATACTTGACTGCTGCCCTTCTGCTGCAGTCTGCTAATCATTCACAACTCACTTGTTCCACAAAGCTCTTTATCAGGACTGGTAACTTGGTCTGTCTAGGGTGCTACGGTACATAGGCTTGGGTGCGGTACAGTCTGCTGTTCTGTAAGGACCGCTATCGGTCCACAATACATAGGGTTGCCGTGCACTACTGCTGACCGCTGCCCTATACTGCAGCAGTCCTTCAGCGGTATAGGGACTGACGCACAGTCTGCTAAACACTAATACACAACCTGCTTGGTCCACAAAAGTTCTTATAAGGACTGGTAACTTGGTATAGGGTGCTACGGTACATAGGCCTGAGTGCAGTACAGTCTGCTGTTCTGTAAGGACCGCTATCGGTCCACAATACATAGGGTTGCCGTGCACTACTGCTGACCGCTGCCCTATACTGCAGCAGTCCTTCATTGGTATAGGGACTGACGTACAGTCTGCTAATCACTAACACACAACCTGCTTGGTCCACAAAAGTTCTTATAAGGACTGGTAACTTGGTATAGGGTGCTACGGTACATAGGCCTGAGTGCAGTACAGTCTGCTGTTCTGTAAGGACCGCTATCGGTCCACAATACATAGGGTTGCCGTGCACTACTGCTGACCGCTGCCCTATACTGCAGCAGTCCTTCATTGGTATAGGGACTGACGTACAGTCTGCTAATCACTAACACACAACCTGCTTGGTCCACAAAAGTTCTTATAAGGACTGGTAACTTGGTATAGGGTGCTACGGTACATAGGCCTGAGTGCGTTACAGTCTGCTGTTCTGTAAGGACCGCTATCGGTCCACAATACATAGGGTTGCCGTGCACTACTGCTGACCGCTGCCCTATACTGCAGCAGTCCTTCAGCGGTATAGGGACTGACGCACAGTCTGCTAAACACTAACACACAACCTGCTTGGTCCACAAAAGTTTTTATAAGGACTGGTAACTTGGTATAGGGTGCTACGGT
The DNA here is from genome assembly GCF_037356315.1 of Lithobates pipiens. Classification (NCBI taxonomy): domain Eukaryota; kingdom Metazoa; phylum Chordata; class Amphibia; order Anura; family Ranidae; genus Lithobates; species Lithobates pipiens. Next base: position 6,253,452 of record NW_027507903.1, on the reverse strand, counting down.
ACATAGGCCTGAGTGCAGTACAGTCTGCTGTTCTGTAAGGACCGCTATCGGTCCACAATACATAGGGTTGCCGTGCACTACTGCTGACCGCTGCCCTATACTGCAGCAGTCCTTCATTGGTATAGGGACTGACGTACAGTCTGCTAATCACTAACACACAACCTGCTTGGTCCACAAAAGTTCTTATAAGGACTGGTAACTTGGTATAGGGTGCTACGGTACATAGGCCTGAGTGCGTTACAGTCTGCTGTTCTGTAAGGACCGCTATCGGTCCACAATACATAGGGTTGCCGTGCACTACTGCTGACCGCTGCCCTATACTGCAGCAGTCCTTCATTGGTATAGGGACTGACGTACAGTCTGCTAATCACTAACACACAACCTGCTTGTTCCACAAAAGTTCTTATAAGGACTGGTAACTTGGTATAGGGTGCTACGGTACATAGGCTTGAGTGCGGTACAGTCTGCTGTTCTGTAAGGACCGCTATCGGTCCACAATAGATAGGGTTGACGTGCACCACTGCTGACCGCTGCCCTATACTGCAGCAGTCCTTCAGCGGTATAGGGACTGACGTACAGTCTGCTAAACACTAATACACAACCTGCTTGGTCCACAAAAGTTCTTATAAGGACTGGTAACTTGGTATAGGGTGCTACGGTACATAGGCTTGAGTGCGGTACAGTCTGCTGTTCTGTAAGGACCGCTATCGGTCCACAATAGATAGGGTTGACGTGCACCACTGCTGACCGCTGCCCTATACTGCAGCAGTCCTTCAGCGGTATAGGGACTGACGTACAGTCTGCTAAACACTAATACACAACCTGCTTGGTCCACAAAAGTTCTTATAAGGACTGGTAACTTGGTATAGGGTGCTACGGTACATAGGCTTGAGTGCGGTACAGTCTGCTGTTCTGTAAGGACCGCTATCGGTCCACAATAGATAGGGTTGACGTGCACCACTGCTGACCGCTGCCCTATACTGCAGCAGTCCTTCAGCGGTATAGGGACTGACGTACAGTCTGCTAAACACTAATACACAACCTGCTTGGTCCACAAAAGTTCTTATAAGGACTGGTAACTTGGTATAGGGTGCTACGGTACATAGGCTTGAGTGCGGTACAGTCTGCTGTTCTGTAAGGACCGCTATCGGTCCACAATAGATAGGGTTGACGTGCACCACTGCTGACCGCTCACCTATACTGCAGCAGTCCTTCAGCGGTATAGGGACTGACGTACAGTCTGCTAATCACTAACACACAACCTGCTTGTTCCACAAAAGTTCTTATAAGGACTGGTAACTTGGTATAGGGTGCTACGGTACATAGGCTTGAGTGCGGTACAGTCTGCTGTTCTGTAAGGACCGCTATCGGTCCACAATAGATAGGGTTGACGTGCACCACTGCTGACCGCTGCCCTATACTGCAGCAGTCCTTCAGCGGTATAGGGACTGACGTACAGTCTGCTAAACACTAATACACAACCTGCTTGGTCCACAAAAGTTCTTATAAGGACTGGTAACTTGGTATAGGGTGCTACGGTACATAGGCTTGAGTGCGGTACAGTCTGCTGTTCTGTAAGGACCGCTATCGGTCCACAATAGATAGGGTTGACGTGCACCACTGCTGACCGCTGCCCTATACTGCAGCAGTCCTTCAGCGGTATAGGGACTGACGTACAGTCTGCTAAACACTAATACACAACCTGCTTGGTCCACAAAAGTTCTTATAAGGACTGGTAACTTGGTATAGGGTGCTACGGTACATAGGCTTGAGTGCGGTACAGTCTGCTGTTCTGTAAGGACCGCTATCGGTCCACAATAGATAGGGTTGACGTGCACCACTGCTGACCGCTCACCTATACTGCAGCAGTCCTTCAGCGGTATAGGGACTAAGAGTTTTGTCACAGGGTCATTTAAAAAATGACATGCAGAGGAAGAGGCAGGCCCTTCCGCAGGGGTGGTAGGGGTAGGGCAGGAGCAACAGGCTTGAGCCAAAGTGGGAAGTTGCAGAAGGTGCGTTCAATTACTTTAAAGGATGCACCAGACTTGGTTGAGTGGCTCGCTCAGCCTTACTCTTCTGCACCCTCCTCATCCTCTCGATCTGCACCCTCTTCTTCACTCTCTGCTATGTGCACCCCCAAAGACACTACCACCAACAACACGACCACCACCACCACCACCACATACCTTCCGCTTGAGTCACTGGAATTATTTTCCGATCCATATCAAGAGGACATTTCTGATGCGCAGCCACTCTTGGTATTGGATCAGGAAGAGGAGGTAGCAACAAGCGCTACTCAGCAGTCTGACGCCAGTACCCAGATCAGCCCAAGGAGGAGGTTGGTCCCCGGTGTTGCTGCCTACTCTACTTATAGCGGTGGGGAAGGTGACGTTGATGATGACGTGTCTAGTGATGTCACGTGGGTGCCCACAAGAGAGGAAGAGGAGGGGAGTTCAGAGGGAGATATGGACCAGCAGATAGGGAGGAGAAGCAGCAATGACTTACATTGCACAGCAGGGACAAAGCAGACTGCAAATGTATCAGGAGCGAGTCATCGACCATGTACGGTCACATCTGGCGCTCCCAGGACACCGGCACATGGCTCCGCAGTGTGGGCTTTTTTTAACGTGTCCGCTGCTGACAATAGCGTTGCCATCTGCAATCTTTGCAGTCAACGCGTTAGTCGCGGTAAGCCCAATACTCACCTAGGGACGACCGCCTTAAGAAGGCACATGAGCAGCCATCACCGAGCCCAGTGGGAGCAACGGAACACACAAAGCCACACTGCAGGCTCTCACCGTCCAGCCTCGTCTTCTACTTCTCCTTCTCCTCTCTCCTCACAATTGTCCTCCACTCCACCTTCCATCACGCCAAGCTCACATTTTTCTGCAAAAAGGCAGGCTTCCGTGGGCCTAATGTTTGAGCGTAAAAAAATGATGACGCCGGATAACCCTCTTGCCCAACGGTTGGCGGCTGGCTTGTCAGAACTCATAGCCCGCCAACTACTGCCATATAAACTGGTGGACTCGGAGGCCTTTCGCAAATTTGTGGCCATTGGAACACCACAATGGAAGGTCCCAGGAAGGAAGTATTTCTCAGAGAAGGGCATCCCAGAGCTATATGGCCATGTTCAGCGGCAAGTGAATGTATCTCTGGCACACAGTGTCGGTGCCAAGATACATCTGACCACAGACACGTGGTCTAGCAAACACGGGCAGGGAAGGTATATCAGTTTTACTGCCCACTGGGTGAACCTTCTGACGGCCGTCAAGCATGTAACCCGTGGCACCCGTGTAGATTTGGTTTTACCGCCACGGATTGCATGCAGGCCTGACTCTTCTTCTCCTCCTCCTACTCCATCCTCCTCCCTCTCCTCCTCAGCTGCCTCCTCCTTTTCCGCTGCTAGCGTCTCTTCCACTGCACCGCCCAAGCTCCCCAGAACCTATTCCACATGCCAGGTGAGACGTTGCCATGCCGTGCTGCGTCTGTTGTGCCTGGAAGCAAAGAGCCACACTGGCCCGGCACTCCTTTCAGCTTTGCGTTCACAGGCAGATGAGTGGCTAACACCGCTCAATTTGACAGTTGGTAAAGTGGTGTGTGACAACGGTGCCAATCTGCTTAGCGCATTGAAACAGGGCAAAATCACGCACGTGCCGTGCATGGCACACGTCTTAAACTTGGTCGTGCAGCGATTCCTTGTCAAATACCCTGGGGTCCAGGACATCTTGCGGCAGGCAAGGAAAATCTCGGCCCATTTCAGAAGATCTTACACGGCCATGGCTCGCCTTGCTGACATTCAGCGGCGACACCATCTGCCGGTCAGACGTCTTATTTGCGATTGCCCGACGCGATGGAACTCAACCTTCTATATGCTTGATAGGCTGCTCCAGCAGAAACGTGCAGTTAACGTCTACCTGTATGAACTCTGCGAAAGAAACGGTTCTGGGGAGCTGGGTTTTTTTTCACCGCGCCAGTGGCTGCTCATGCGCGACACATGCAGACTTCTGCGGCCATTTGAGGAGATCACCAAACTGGTCAGTCGCAGCCATGGCGCCATCAGTGACATGGTACCTTATGCCTTCTTTCTGGAGCGTGCATTGCGTCGTGTCATTGATCAGGCTGTGGAGGAGCAGGAGCGGGAAGATGAGGAAGTCGCAATGCTGGATGAATTCCCAGGGGGGGCTACTCTATCTGAGACAAGTCAACAACAGGAGTCTGATGAGGAGTCAGAGGAGGATGGTGCCGGGGCGGATGAGCAGGAGCAAGAAGAGCATGCTTTAAACCTTTCTGGGATCCCTGTTGTGCGAGGATGGGGAGAGGAGAATGAAGAGGACGACATTATCCTGGATGATGAGCAGGAGCCAGGCCACCACACCGCTTCCACTTTAGTGCAAATGGGGGCCTTCATGCTCCAGTGTTTTAATAGGGACCCCCGTATAAAAAGCATGAGGGTCAAGGACCAGTACTGGGTGGCAACGTACTTAGACCCCCGGTACAAACACAAAATGGCGGAAATGTTACCGCCGTCGCAGAGGGCTGTCAGAATGCAGCACTTCCAGGCCTTGCTTCGAGAAATGCTGCATTCTGCTTTTGCGTGCGCTGGCAGAGGAGCAATTCCCACTCCCAGAGAAGGATTTGCGGGTACCAATCCAACAGCGCCTGCAAGAAGAGGCCGGTTTGAAGATGTGTTGGTGACTTCGGATATGAGGTCATTCTTTCAGCCGACCCATCGACAGGTGTCATCCGGATCCAGCATCAGGGAACGCCTAGACCGTCAGGTGTCCGACTACATTGGGTTAACGGCCGATGTGGACGCTCTGAGGAGTGATGAACCCCTAGACTACTGGGTGGGCAGGCTTGACCTCTGGCCAGAGCTTGCCCAATTTGCAATCGAACTGTTGGCTTGCCCCTCATCCAGTGTCCTGTCCGAAAGGACGTTCAGCGCAGCAGGGGGGATTGTGACCGATAAGCGTACTCGCCTAGCTCACCACAGTGTTAACTACCTCACATTTCTAAAAATGAATGAGGCATGGATCTCGGAGGAATTCAACACATGTGATCAGTAGACCATGTATATGTCTATAAACAATTTTTGGAATCAAGCACACAGACCTTCTTAATTCATTTGGCTCACTTCCCTGACCCAAAAAAGCACACCGTACTATATGCCCCTACCCTCCTCTTTGAAGAGGTTGAGCGGTGTCATATTTCTACTGGGGCTGCTTATTATGAGGGGTTCCCACCATCCCTGTGCTGTGCTGACTTCCTCCTGGGTGTTCTTATTATGAGGGGCTCCCACCATCCCTGTGCTGTGCTGACTTCCTCCTGGGGGTTCTTATTATGAGGGGATCACACCATCCCTGTGCTGTGCTGACTTCCTCCTGGGGCTGCTTACGGTGCTGCTGTCAGCGCTGTATGTCACGGAGCTGCTGTCAGCGCTGTATGTCACGGAGCTGCTGTCAGCGCTGTATGTCACGGAGCTGCTGTCAGCGCTGTATGTCACGGAGCTGCTGTCAGCGCTGTATGTCACGGAGCTGCTGTCAGCGCTGTATGTCACGGAGCTGCTGTCAGCGCTGTATGTCACGGAGCTGCTGTCAGCGCTGTATGTCACGGAGCTGCTGTCAGCGCTGTATGTCACGGAGCTGCTGTCAGCGCTGTATGTCACGGAGCTGCTGTCAGCGCTGTATGTCACGGTGCTGCTGTCAGCGCTGTATGTCACGGAGCTGCTGTCAGCGCTGTATGTCACGGAGCTGCTGTCAGTGCTGTATGTCACGGAGCTGCTGTCAGCGCTGTATGTCACGGAGCTGCTGTCAGCGCTGTATGTCACGGAGCTGCTGTCAGCGCTGTATGTCACGGTGCTGCTGTCAGCGCTGTATGTCACGGAGCTGCTGTCAGCGCTGTATGTCACGGAGCTGCTGTCAGCGCTGTATGTCACGGAGCTGCTGTCAGCGCTGTATGTCACGGAGCTGCTGTCAGCGCTGTATGTCACGGAGCTGCTGTCAGCGCTGTATGTCACGGTGCTGATGTCAGTGCTCTGTATTACGGTGCTGCTGTCAGTGCTCTGTATCTCCTGCACCCTCTTGTTTGCCTACCCTGGTCCCTGACCTTCCCTCTCCTCCATTGCCTTCATTAGCTCCATAGTCCTGAATTGTCAGAACAATTTCCCAAATAAAAAAAAAATGCTTGTAGTTATCGATCCCAAATTCACCTCATACATGTATTATGCTATTGTCCAGGTGGTGGGACTACGTGCTACCCCCTAATAATTACCCCGTGGCCGCAAATTCGACCTAAAGGTTTGCGAAATTCGCCTCCCATTGAAGTCAATGGAGCCCGCGGCGAACGGTCGTTTTCGCGAACGTTTGTGTCCGTTCGCGTTTCGCGTTCGCGAAACGTCCCGTCGGAAGTTCGTCCATCACTATTCCAGATGATAAGAAGGCAACAGTAACTAAAATAACCACCTGTTACATCCAAGGTATGCAAAATCCCCCCCACCTTCTCCCGCTCACTCTCCTCCTTTTGCTGTCTCATCTTCCTTGCTTTCCCCGGAGTTGATTTATTGTTTGCACTATCCTTCATGTTCAACTCTCAATAGTACCTTGGGTGCTGTTATACGCCTTCCCTGCATGTGTGATTACTTGTCTGTTTGTCAGGGCTGGGCTCAGCCCTTCCTTCTCTTAGCTGGCCACTCAGCTGTTGGCTAATTGCCAGCTCCTATCTCCCCACAGTTACTCAGCTGTTGATGATATCCTGCTCATCAGTCCTGCCTACTTAAGCCTTCCAGTCCAAAGGAGCTCTGCCTTCGCCTTGGTCAACATCACAGAAACTATCTCCTGCGATCCTGTTCAAGACTTGCTTGGCTGACATCCCTTCTGGCTTCAGATCTTGCTTGCTCTTCCACTACATTGATCCCTGACTTCTGGCTTGGCTGACTATCCTTTCCGGTTACCGAACTTTGGCTATGTTTTGACTACGTTTGTTCTTTTTACTTTTATTATTAAACAAGTGTGATTTAAAGTGGAGGGCCACCCTGAAAACAAAAAAAATTTAAAAATTACAAAAAAATCTAAAAAAAAAAAAAAATGAAAAAAAAATTTTTTTTTTACTTACCAGAAATGCCTGTTGCTAGGCACATAATCCTAATCTTCCTCTTCCTCCTCCGCAGAGATCTTCTGTCTTCTCTCTTCGTCGCGGCGTCTTCTGGGTAATGGGTCGCGCTGTGTTCTGGGAACTGTGTGTTCCAGAACACAGCGCGTCCCATTCAGAAAGCGCTGCGGGACTCGCGCATGTGCAGTAGCTGCGGGACTCGCGCATGCGCAGTAGGAAACGGGCAGTGAAGCCACTGCCTGTTTCCCTTAGAGGGAATGGCGGCGCCGGGACCCGAGAGCCGAGGGACGGGTCGGCCTCGGGCGGCCGACATCACGGGCGCCCTGGACAGGTGAGTGTGTTTATTAAGTCAGCAGCTGCAGTGTTTGCAGCTGCTGACTTTTTTTTTTTTTTTTTAAACGGCCCTCCTCTTTAACTGTACTTCTGTCTCGGCCTGATTTCATGGTTTCGGAAACTGTTTTAACTGATGTCATATATATTATGCACTATCTTATGTCATTTTGTATACGGAATATTACCCTGTGAGATACCAATAAAGCACCTTTGTTTTGTAAAAAAATAAAATAAAAAAAAAGGTATGCAAAATACCATCTCTAAATGCACAGCACATGGAACCTTCAAGCAGATGGGCTACAGCAGCAGAAGACCACACTGGGTGCCACTCCCGTCAGCTAAGAACAGGAAGCTGAGGCTACAATTGACACAGGATCACCAAATCGGGGACAATAGAAGATTGGAAAAATTTTGTTTGGTCTGATGAGTCTGGATTTCAGCTGCGACATTCAGATGGTGGGGTCAGAATTTGGTGCATGGATCCATCCTGCCTTGTATCACCGGTTCAGACTGGTGGTGGTGGAGTAATGGTGTGGGGAAAATTTTCTTGGCATACTTTTGGCCCCAATTGAGCATGGTTTAAACCCCACAACCTACCTGAATATTGTTGCTGACCATGCCCATTCCTTTGACTACAGTGTCCCCATCTTCTGATGGCTCCTTCCAGCAGGATAATGCACCATGTCACAAAGCTCCAATCATCTCCCCACTGGACAACGAGGTCCCTGTCCTCCAATGGCCTCCACACTCACCATATCTCATCCAATAGAGGACATTTGGGATGTGTTGGAACGCGAGATTGGCATCATGGATGGGCAGCCGACAAACCTGCAGCAACTGTGTGATATTATCATGTCATCATGGAGCAAAATCTCAGAGGAATATTTCCAACACCTTGTTGTATCTATGCCACCAAGAATGAAGGCAAAAGGGGGTCCAACCTGCTACTAGTAAGGTCAGGTGTACCTAATATAGTTGGATACTTTATAACCCAAGGAGCTCAACATTGTATTAGATATCAATTGTTTTATTAGTAAGAATTAATCTATAAGGGTATTTATTTTAGTTATATTTGGTGCAAATTTCACTGAAGCCTCTACCATTTATAAAAGTTTGAAGATTTTAATTATAGTATTAATGAGAGTTTTTTTAGGATTTTTTTTATTCCATACGATTGGTACAAATACAGTGCCTTGCGAAAGTATTCGGCCCCCTTGAACTTTTCAACCTTTTGCCACATTTCAGGCTTCAAACATAAAGATATAAAAATTTTATTTTTTGTGAAGAATCACCAACAAGTGGGACACAATTGTGAAGTGGAACGAAATCTATTGGATTTTTGAAACTTTTTTAACTAATAAAAAAAATGAAAAGTGGGGCGTGCAAAATGATTCGGCCCCCTTGCGTTAATACTTTGTAGAGCCACCTTTTGCTGCGATTACAGCTGCAAGTCACTTGGGGTATGTCTCTATCAGTTTTGCACATCGAGAGACTGAAATTCTTGCCCATTCTTCCTTGCAAAACAGCTGGAGCTCAGTGAGGTTGGATGGAGAGCGTTTGTAAACAGCAGTTTTCAGCTCTTTCCACAGATTCTCGATTGGATTCAGGTCTGGACTTTGACTTGGCCATTCTAACACCTGAATACGTTTATTTGTGAACCATTCCTTTGTAGATTTTGCTGTATGTTTGGGATCATTGTCTTGTTGGAAGATAAATCTCTGTCCCAGTTTTAGGTCTTTTGCAGACTCCAACAGGTTTTCATCCAGAATGGTCCTGTATTTGGCTGCATCCATCTTCCCCTCAATTTTAACCATCTTCCCTGTCCCTGCTGAAGAAAAGCAGGCCCAAACCATGATGCTGCCACCACCATGTTTGACAGTGGGGATGGTGTGTTGAGGGTGATGAGCTGTGTTGCTTTTATGCCAAACATATCGTTTTGCATTGTGCGCAAAAATTTGGATTTTGGTTTCATCTGACCAGAGCACCTTCTTCCACATGTTTGGTGTGTCTCCCAGGTGGCTTGTGGCAAACTTTAGACAAGACTTTTTATGGATATCTTTGAGAAATGGCTTTCTTCTTGCCACTCTTCCATAAAGGGCAGATTTGTGCAGTGTACTACTGATTGTTGTCCTATGGACAGACTCTCCCACCTCAGCTGTAGTTCTCTGCAGTTCATCCAGAGTGATCATGGGCCTCTTGGCTGCATCTCTGATCAGTCTTCTCCTTGTCTGAGCTGAAAGTTTAGAGGGACGGCCAGGTCTTGGTAGATTTGCAGTGGTCTGATACTCCTTCCATTTCAAAATGATCGCTTGCACAGTACTCCTTGGGATGTTTAAAGCTTGGGAAATCTTTTTGTATCCAAATCCGGCTTTAAACTTCTCCACAACAGTATTACGGACCTGCCTGGTGTGTTCCTTGGTTTTCATGATGCTCTCTGCGCTTTCAACAGAACCCTGAGACTATCACAGAGCAGGTGCATTTATACAGAGATTTGATTACACACAGGTGGATTCTATTTATCACCATCGGTCATTTAGGACAACATTGGATCATTCAGAGATCCTCGCTGAACTTCTGGAGTGAGTTTGCTGCACTGAAAGTAAAGGTGCGGAATAATTTTGCACGCACCACTTTTCAGTTTTTTATTTGCTAAAAAAGTTTAAAATATCCAATAGATTTCGTTCCACTTCACAATTGTGTCCCACTTGTTGGTGATTCTTCACAAAAAATAAAAATTTTATATCTTTATGTTTGAAGCCTGAAATGTGGCAAAAGGTTGAAAAGTTCAAGGGGGCCGAATACTTTCGCAAGGCACTGTATATTAAATATATGAATTTGGGATTTTATGTAAATGTAAACACTATGATTATTGTGATCCATATGTATGATTTTTTTTTTTTGGTAAACTGGTTAATAAAACATGGTCGGTGCTTGACAAATGTATTGACTTCAATCCTAGAGGTAGGATTGGTAGGTACAATGCAGTGTTTGTACACTAGATGTCCTCACGGTGAACTTGAATTATTCTTGCACTGAAGGTTATCAAAGTATTGACCATGGATGTCTAGAAATGATGGCCCAGTTGAACATATAACCACACCCTCAGAGGAAGTCGTAATGATGAAATGCGTCAGAGTATGGCCATACGCGAATCGGAAATGAGGTCAGTATGCCGGCTGGAAGTGACGCGGACCGCTGGAACGGCGGCGCGGGTAGATTCGGTGAGAAGCTGCAGTCACTAGCCATGCTGTGTGATCGAATATTGATGTAAATAATAGGGCTGATGAGATTTCATTCAAACAAATTTTAGGTAAAGGTGATGTCCAATTGGAAGTGAATATCCCAGATTGGAAGATCTTATGATAAAAGTTGTGTAAAGCAAGTGAGATATGCCGATCAGTAAAACGAGAGGCAACTTTATTTGGCGAGTGCGGTGTACTAAGGAGAGTGGTGGTCACCATTTCGCACCAAGGTGGAGATTTTTTTGGTAAATGCTGGGATCGTTTTCTGGAAGCGCTTCATTTTGTGTATTCGGCCTTTTGTAGCATGAAGCTCAAAGCTCCAAAATGCTAAAGGACAAAAAAAATCAATTATTCTCTATGGAGATGGTTCACGTCTCCACTCCAAGTCACCAGAAGCCAAACGCCTGAAACTCAAAAAAGTTCTGGAGTTTTTTTTGTAGCTCAAAGTGGGCAGACATGGGCATTTTTGCCGTGTTTTTATTATCCTAGAAATGAATGGAAACGAGCGATTTGTGCGTTTTTGTGCACTCTCACGTGTTTGCTCAAATGCAAAAATGTAAAAAAAAAAAAAATAATTGTAATAATATATGAATAAATAAATGTAAAATAATTTTGTGGAGCAATTTGTAAAAATGGGGATTATTACGGTGCCTAGCAGTCAAACCAAAAATTTCTAAAAAACTAAATATATAAAGAAGAATTTTTTTTTATTACAACGTGATAATCATATTATACATACAAATTGCAATTCAAAACAATATAGTTAAAATACAATGTGGGATGCACACGTCTTGTAGATCAAATATGGCCGAAGATGGTGGCGGCCTTGAAGATACTAAATGGTCAAATCATCCCAACATGTTTCACCATTACAATGGCTTCTTCAGAGGAACTAAAGCTTGACCGATAAAAAAAAGACAAAATAATAAGCCATGAAAACTAACAACAAATAAAATATTAGTAAATTTAGATTTTGTATTGCATGGCTGTTATATATATAAAAAAAAAAATTTACAAGCTGATGAAATTGATTGATAAACAAGCTCATCCCGATTTGCTCTATCTCCCCATAAGAGTGTATATCAATATTGAATCGAATGTGTGCATACATACCCCAGATCTCGTCATGAGATGAACGCAACAGCCCCCCTAGGTGGAAGGCACCCCAACTTAACCAGTTCCCGACCAGCGCACGCCGATGTACGTCAGCAGAATGGCACGGGCAGGCATATTGGTGTACAGGTACATCCAATCTTTAATGCCGCCCTGCCATCGCGAGCATGCCGCTGGCGGACTCGATCGCCGCGGGCATACCCGCGATCGTCTCACGGGGCGGCTGAATGGAGAAATGCCGCTGTAAACAGCATTTCTCCATTCTGCCTAGCAACTAGTGACGCTGATCTCTGCTTTATGTGATTGGAGCAGAGATCAGTGTTCACTAAATGAAAGCCCAGCCCCCCCACAGTTAGTAACACACCCCTAGGAACACTTAACCCCTACACTGCCACCCACTGGTTAACCCCTTCACTGCCAGTGTCATTTACACAGGAATCACTGCATTTATATAGCAGTGATTGCTGTATAAATGACAATGGTCCCAAAAATGTGTCAAAAAGGTCTGATGTGCCCGCCATAATGTCGCAGTCACAATAAAAATCGCTGATCGCCGCCATTACTAGTAAAAAAAAAATTATTAATAAAAATGCCATAAATCAATCCCTGTTTTGTAAATGCTATAACTTTTGCACAAACCAATCAATAATCGCTTATTGCGATTTTTTTTATCAAAAATATGTAGAAGAATACGTATCGGCCTAAACTGAGGGAAAAAAAATGTTTTTTTATATATTTTTGGGGGATATTTATTATAACAAAAAGTAAAAAATAATTCTTTTTTCAAAATTGTCGCTCTATTTTTGTTTATAGCGCAAAAAATAAAAACCGCAGGGGTGATCAAATACCACCAAAAGAAAGCTCTATTTGTGGGAAAAAAAGGATGTAAATTTTGTTTGGGAGCCACGTCGCACGACCGCGCAATTGTCAGTTAAAGCGATGCAGCGCCGAATCGCAAAAAGTGGTCTGGTCTTTGACCAGCAAAATGGTCTGGTCTGTAAGTGGTTAAGGACCACCTTGTTGTGACTGCAGAGAGTAGAAAGGCAACTGGTGGCCCTTAAACTAAATAAAGAAAAAGGGACAGTGTCACATTCAAATTATACAAATAATTGGTTGAGCATCCCCATACAAGGAGTGATAAATGGGGCCAACATGGCCTCCATACATACCGAGATAATTGATGAAAAAGATATAAAGGACGGAGACGCCGGAGCAAATTTGGTTGGTAAGTTAAAAAGGGGTAAAATGTAAAATAAATACACAAATAACTAAAAATCATCATGAATAAATACAATAAATTAATGATATCATTCACATTCTCTGAAAAATGGCCAAGAAATCATAAATTCTGCCAGGGTATGTAAACTTTTGAGCACAACTTGTATGTGCTGGTGTTATGCTTTGCGTCTATCTATTGCGTTTTTTGCGGTAAAAAACAAGGAAGCTTAGACTTCTGTAGTGTATCAATGCTTTACTAAACAGGAAAGCTGCACATACAACTGTAGGATGCACAATACAACACAATTCATAGCTTACAAAATATGCCTACAAATATAAGCATCTACAATATGTTATGTACGCATTAAGTAAACTAAACGGTTACTCAACTTAAGGTTCAAGATGTAATGTCCTTCATGGTACCTTGCTCTGTCCAATTTAAAATGTCTCCAAAGTTATCCAGCTTCCGGCAGCCATGTGTTAGGCCGCGTACACACAGGCGGATTGTCTGGCCAACTAAGTTCGTCAGACAATCCGACAGACAGTCCGTCCTACTTTTGAATGAACGGACTTGACCACACACGACGAACAGACAGTCCGCTGAAAGCTTGCACGATGACGTGTACAGCACGTACGACGGGACTAGAAATTCGACGTCCAATACACTGCAATGCAACCTTCGGCCGTGTAAATCCTTTCTGAGCATGCGCCATACTTAGTCCGTCCAACTTGCCTACTCACGAGCGGACTGTCCGCTGAAACCAAGTTTGGACGGACTGTATTACGGAAATTCCGAAAGACTTAGTCCGCCAGACTGTCCGCTGAAAAAGTCCGCTGAAGCCCACACACGAGCGGATTGTTTGCTGAAACACGTTTCAGCGGACTAAGTTGGACAGACAGTCCGCCCGTGTGTACGCGGCCTTACTCCATCGTCCTTCCAAACACATCTCTTCTCTGAACACATGTTTCTTTCAAAAACTCCCTAAGCCCCTCCCATCAGCTTCCTGCCTACCAACTTCCTCTGCTCAGCTCCAAGACCTATCCAACTGGTTTAGTTACATATCAATGAAGGGGAACATCATTTGCTCTTAAATGATATATCTAACTCCATGTTATTGCAATAAAGTCACTATACAAATGGCCATAGCAACACCTACCACCTCTTGACTTTATAGAATAATATAGGAAACTTCAAAATCTCTTAAAGTCTTTTGTCCAGGAAGGGGCGCAATAACCCCCCCCCCCCCCCGTATTGTAAATGGGAGGAAAGAAAATTATTTCAACCCCGTATCTTCTGGGGAGCGGTCAAACGTTTGTTTTGTTGTAGCTGGAAGGCTGCAACATTACTTTTGAGCAGGGTTAACAATGTCTTTGGCAGTTTGTGTAAAGAAAGTCCTAGATGAAAGTCTCTTGTCCTCTTGGTCATAAGGAAATGCTCAGATGAAAGTCCACTCCAATTCAGCCACCATCAGGAAATCATCTGCATCTTCCTCATGCTCTCTTCTGGTCTGCCTCCTCCCATCTAGCATGGTCATCTGCTCTGTATGCTCCACCTTCCAATGCTCACTACCTTCAAAAAAAGGGGGGAACAAGGGGAACAAGGGGGACATTTGGACTTTACATGAAGTATGTGGTAGCAAGAGAGTACAAGGTGAACTAATAGGAATTTTATTAATCGTTGCAGTTGGATTTACAAGAGATAAATACAATGATAAACAAAGTAATGAACAATACATGATAATGGTAATAGTGATAATAATAGTATAACATGAATATCACAAAGTATCATAATAAAACTCCAAAGTTCACCGCAGCAGGATTGAATAAATAAATATACAAAAATATATAAAAAATGAATACAATAGGGATGGAAACGCATGACCTTACCAGGCCATAGCTTCGTTAAAAGTCCCAATTAATGTCCATTATGCATCACATGAATTCAGTGATGGAAGTATGTGGTAATGCTCTATCTGAAGTCTATCAGCTTAAGTATCAGTATTTCTCTGCTACTATTGACCTTGGCCAGCCCCTTCCATTTATATTTAATTATCTCATTTACCCTTTGTATCAATTTTCTTTTTGTTTACTACCATATTTATAGTTTTAAATCATGTGCAATATATATTCCATTTTGGACCTGCCAGTCTTGTCTGCTGCTCTGCTGGTGCCTTGTGTGGATGTGCTGCTATGCCGTCCGGCTTCCATCTCCACTTCCGGGAGCCGTGACGCACACTGCTAGTCTCCTCCCATCCTTCGCGTCATTGGACGCCTGATGGGTGGATGCGTCTCACTGTGCGTCGACGTCACGCAATTCACGCAGGATATTGCTGCTACGTCCTTGCAGTTGAGTTTTACACACTGCTGGCATTATGGGGGTAGTTTGGAGCAACCAGACCGGAGATACATACTATCCGGCTGACGGAAGCCCTTCTCCCCCCACCCCGCCATGTGGCGTGACGGTGGTGGGACGACTTGTGGTGGTACTCATGGGGGCGGCTCTCCAGGGGGTGTGGTTACTCGAGGCTTTTTATACACCAGATCACATGCAGTCTTTTAATTTAACCTCTCACTCCTTCACTGCATTCCTATCGCTAATAGGCACCACCGCACTTCCATTTACCGGCGTCATTGGTTTTTTTTACTTTCACCTAGTGTATGTTCACGGTGGTTCACTTATTATTCCACCCCTATATTCACAGCTATGTTTGGTCCCCTCACTTTTTTGCTCGGTGAGCCCTCACTTTTACATTTTCCTTTTCTTCTTAACATTCAGCTTCCCTAATTATCTTTCTTAATCCTTCACTCTCTCCACATCTTGCAAATCTCCTAATGGTTCTAATTTTTCACTCTCTCTATAGAAGTGCCTCATGGTGACTCCATGCCTGCTTGTGCTGCGGCCTTTTGTGGCTATCTCCATTGAGTTACCCACCGCGGCTCCTGGTTGGGGGTGTATATTGGACGGCTTGCGGCACCCACCTACTAGACCATCAGTGCACTCACCTAAATGAGTAAGCATGTATTAGGTGTGGGTGACTTGCTTACCCCACCCTTTTTCATGCGTTTTTATTATTATTTTTATTTTTCATTTACCTTACTTCTGAATATCATATTACTCTTTATTATAGATTGAACACGTGCTCTGCTCCTGATGAGTGGTACAAAGGCCACGAAACGTGCGTAGAGCTATCATATGCCGTGCTTCTTTTGAATAAATTCCGATTCTGACGTTACTATACATTACCCTAATTGGTGCACAAAGACCTTGGTTCTGCAGGCATTATGCTACATATGCTTTTATTCAATCCTGCTGCGGTGAACTTTGGAGTTTTATTATGATACTTTGTGATATTCATGTTATTATCATGTTGTACTATTATTATCACTATTACCATTATCATGTATTGTTCATTACTTTGTTTATCATTGTATTTATCTCTTGTAAATCCAACTGCAACGATTAATAAAATTCCTATTAGTTTACCTTGTACTCTCTTGCTACCACATACTTCATGTAAAGTCCCAATGTCCCCCTTGTTCCCCCCTTTTTTTGAATACAATAGGGATGGAAACGCATGACCTTACCAGGCCATGGTTTCATTTAAATTCCCGTGGGATGGAAACACATGACCTTACCAGGCCATAGCTTCGTTAAAAGTCCCAATTAATGTCCATAATGCTCACTACCTGAAAACAGTAAGAGACAAAGCAGATTATATGTTCCTTCCAACTGTGCCTAAAACATAGCTCACTGCTCACATTTCTCTATCTGCCCATTTCTAACTGCAAAACCATTGTAGGGTGCCCACTGTTGCCTTGAAACACGATCATGGAAAGGCATTGACTTCCAGTGTAACAAATAAACGTATATGTCTCTCCGTGCTGTCCTGGGAAGAATACAGGCCTGCTGTTGTCCAGTCTTCACAGCATGGCACATTTTTGCAAAATGCCCCATTTTATGGCAACAGAAACACTTAATGTGACTGAATCTACCATTCCCAACCACTTTCTTCCCCTTCTTAAGCAATGCTGGTGTAGGAATCCCATCTATTTCCTCTCTAGGGACCCCCACCTTAAGTAAATCAATCCACATGTATCTCCTGGAGATCATAGGCCTTGCCTTCCTTGTATCTGACTCAACTCGGCCATTTGAGCTCATCAAATCCTCAGATTCCAGCTTATGGGAAGTAACAGTGGCACATGTCCTACTTCTGCTTATAGGCTTGTTAGGGCATCATTAGAGTTGTTTATGAGGTCTGCAAACTGCTCATTCAAATCTTCAGCTTGGCCTACAGGGGTTTGAACACACTTCGAAGCCACTGCAGGTTTAACGTTGATTACCCTCCTTTGTAAATCTTTTGCCTTGCTTGCAGTTTCTTCCAAACTCTTGGATGCTACTGCAAGCTGCTCCTTCAGTAAATCTCTTTCTAATTCTGCCTTTCCCTCTTTTCAGATTCAATACGTAGAGCATGCAGGAAGTGCAAACCAAACACAGCAACTGCCTGCATCTCTCCCTTCCTGAACCCAAAACTTTTGAGACTAAAATCTGAGGAAAGATCAGAGAATCCATCCCAAGCTCTGTTTAAAGGAGAAGCATATCCAGCCAGATCCTATGCAACAGACACCCACTGACTATTTCTGGGCCAGATAGGAAAGGTGCATGCCTTCAAGTCCTTTTGGACACCAGAAACCTTTGCATCCTTAGGGCCGGTTCACACTGCAGGCGAGGCGAGGCGACACCGACTTGCCTCGCCGCGACCTGCCGCGACCTCAGCGGCAACTTGCAGATGACTTCTGTATAGAAGTCAATGCAAGTCGCCCCGAGGTCGCCCAGAAGTAGTACAGGAACCTTTTTTCTGAGTCGGAGCGACTTGAGTCGCTCCTCTCAGAACGGTTCCATTGTACAGAACGGGGGCGACTTGTCACACTGCGGCGAGGCGAGTCGTGTCGCCTCGCATCGCCCGCAGTGTGAACCGGCCCTTACTCTTTCTAAACAGTGTACACAGTATCTTCCCCTAGACCAAGCAAAAAAACACATGGCAGAAAAACAGGTCTGCTTCAGTTGAGATTTTAGCGCAAATCCTGGCACGAGCCCCCAATGTTTTGCTTTGCGTCTATCTATTGCAGTTCTTGCAGTAAAACCAAGGAAGTTTAAACTTCTGTAGTTTATCAATGCTTTACTAAACAGGAAAGCTGCACATACAACAGTAGGATGCACAATACAACACAATTCATAGCTTACAAAGTATGCCTACAAATATATGCATCTACAAAACTAGGGGTCAAAATGTAATGTCCTTCATGGTTCCTTACTCAGTCCAACTTAAAACTTAAGGGTCAAGATGTAATGTCCTTCATGGTTCCTTTCTCAGTCCAACGTAAAACTTAGGGGTCAAGATGTAATGTCCTTCATGGTTCCTTGCTCAGTCCAACTTAAAACTTAAGGGTCAAGGTGTAATGTCCTTCATGGTTCTTTACTCAGTCCATCTTAAAACTTAGGGGCCAAGATGTAATGTCCTTCATGGTTCCTTGCTCAGTCCAACTTAAAACTTAGGGGTCAAGATGTAATGTCCTTCATGGTTCCTTGCTCAGTCCAACTTAAAACTTAAGGGTCAAGATGTAATGTCCTTCATGGTTCCTTGCTCAGTCCAACTTAAAACTTAGGGGTCAAGATGTAATGTCCTTCCTGGTTCCTTGCTCAGTCCAACTCAAAACTTAAGGGTCAAGATGTAATGTCCTTCATGGTTCCTTGCTCAGTCCAACTTAAAACTTAGGGGTCAAGATGTAATGTCCTTCCTGGTTCCTTGCTCAGTCCAACTCAAAACTTAAGGGTCAAGGTGTAATGTCCTTCATGGTTCCCTGCTCAGTCCATCTTAAAACTTAGGGGCCAAGATGTAATGTCCTTCATGGTTCCTTGCTCAGTCCAACTTAAAACTTAGGGGTCAAGATGTAATGTCCTTCATGGTTCCTTGCTCAGTCCAACTTAAAACTTAGGGGTCAAAATGTAATGTTCTTCATGGTTCCTTACTCAGTCCAACTTAAAACTTAAGGGTCAAGATGTAATGTCCTTCATGGTTCCTTGCTCAGTCCAACTTAAAACTTAGGGGTCAAGATGTAATGTCCTTCCTGGTTCCTTGCTCAGTCCAACTCAAAACTTAAGGGTCAAGATGTAATGTCCTTCATGGTTCCTTGCTCAGTCCATCTTAAAACTTAGGGGCCAAGATGTAATGTCCTTCATGGTTCCTTGCTCAGTCCAACTTAAAACTTAGGGGTCAAAATGTAATGTCCTTCATGGTTCCTTACTCAGTCCAACTTAAAACTTAAGGGTCAAGATGTAATGTCCTTCATGGTTCCTTGCTCAGTCCAACTTAAAACTTAGGGGTCAAGATGTAATGTCCTTCATGGTTCCTTGCTCAGTCCAACTTAAAACTTAAGGGTCAAGATGTAATGTCCTTCATGGTTCCTTGCTCAGTCCAACTTAAAACTTAGGGGTCAAGATGTAATGTCCTTAATGGTTCCTTGCTCAGTCCAACTCAAAACTTAAGGGTCAAGATGTAATGTCCTTCATGGTTCCTTGCTCAGTCCAACTTAAAACTTAGGGGTCAAGATGTAATGTCCTTCCTGGTTCCTTGCTCAGTCCAACTCAAAACTTAAGGGTCAAGATGTAATGTCCTTCATGGTTCCTTGCTCAGTCCATCTTAAAACTTAGGGGCCAAGATGTAATGTCCTTCATGGTTCCTTGCTCAGTCCAACTTAAAACTTAGGGGTCAAGATGTAATGTCCTTCATGGCTCCTTGCTCTGTCCAACTTAAAATGTCTCCAAAGTTATCCAGCTTCCGGCAGCCATGTGTTACTCCATCGTCCTTCCAAACACACCTCTTTTCTGAACACGTTTCTTTCAAAAACTCCCCAAGCCCCTTCCACCAACTTCCTCTGCTCAGCTCCAAAACCTATCCAACTGGTTTATTTACATATCAATGAAGAGGAAGAGCCTCTGTAAACATTTGCTCTTAAATAATATATCTAACTCCATATTATTGCAATGAAGTCACTATACAAATGGCCATAGCAACACAGCTGGGGAGGATATTTGAGGGGAGAGGTCTTGTGCTAGAAGGCAGAAGGTGGGTTGTGGGCAGGGGTCAGATATGTCCTGGGGAGGGGGGTGTTTTGGGAGAGGAGAGAACCTGTGCTAGAAAGTAGGGTGGGGGTGGCCAGATATATGCTCGGGGTGCTTTGGGAGGTAAGTGGACTTGTGCTAGAAGGTGGGGGGGGGGGCAGATATGTGAGGGGGGCTCTTTAGGAGGTAAAAGGATTTGTGCTAGAAATGGAGAGTCCTCTCCCCTCCAAAAGCCCCCCCCCCCCAGCACATATTCTCTTACCACCGGCCCTGCCAAATCACTCCTCCAAGTGTACACCGCTGTTATCTGCCCCCCTCCACCTCCTGTCACTGTGCCCCCTTCCTCTGTAAGTCTCCATCCACAATAAACTCATCAGTTCAGCTCATGCAGAGTGGTGTCCCTCCTCCCCGGCTGCTCCTCCTCTCTGTGTACATACTTCTCCTACTCCTCTCTCAGGAGGCTTCAGTCCACTCTGCGGTGTGTTGTACAAAGAGGGGCAAATAGCAGAGTGTGGTACCCCAGACACTCTGCCAGAGATGCAGAGTAGGTTTTCCCGGGTGTCCACGCTAGCGTGCTCTGTCAGGTCAGTTAATGGTCAGACCAGTTACTGGAGCTTAGTGCCGGGATTCCAGCCGCCACTGGGCATCAGGATTCAACACGGGAAAATATCCTGCGCCAAAGTGTCAATAATAGAAATCACAAAAAATGATATCAACAAATGACAGCAGCACTCACTGTATCTACACACAATAATACAAAGAACAGCACCAAAACAAATGTGCTGTGCTGCCAAATAATAAATAATTACATAATATAAGTACCACCATGAACAATAAATAAATGCAAAGTACAAAAATTCATATAAAGTGAAGTGCAATAAATAAATCCATAAATAAGTGATTGGAAAGTTCATCAAATATAAATAAATCAATAAATAGGTGATTGAAAAAGTACATGAAAATTTGTAAATGATGAAAGAACAACCGAGTACAATACTGGATGAAACATTACACTTCGCTTTATATGAATTATTGTTCATGGTGGTAGTTATATTATGTATTTATGCATTTTATTTAATTTTATAGTGGGTTCACATTATTTATTATTTGGCAGCGCAACACACACAGAAAGACACAAAGACATTCTCCCACACACTCACACATAGACCCATACAGCCTCATACACACTCTCATATACACACACACTCCCATATAGACACATACGGATCAGTGGCGGTCTGTCCATTAGAGGTGCACGGGCCCCGCCCCCTCTCTTCAATCTACCCCCCTATATACAATGGATATATGCATGCATAGCATGCGTCAATCCACGGCCGACACAGCCACCCCCTATTCATGCGTCTGGCCCCTTTCAGGGCATCGGGTGCATGAATTACAGTGGCAGGGTTTTTTTTAAGCACCTAATTAGAGCCAGAGGCTCTAATAGGCTTCACAATAGGGTGGGCTCGGGGCACAGAGGATGCGATCCGATCCCACCCAGGTGGGTTACACCAGCGAATGAATATTCACTGTTGAAACACTGATCTTCAATCTGGCCAATCAGAAGTGGGTGGCCGAAAAGAGAAGACTCCCGATTGGCTGCAGAGGAGGAGGGAGGAAACGGAAGCCACCATTATGACCCAGACAATGGGAGGCCACAGGAGAACAGCAGGAGAATGGGAGGCCGCCAAGCAGGGGAAGCTGACGCTGAGCAGGAGAAGTCGGTGATATTGCGACCGACCGACCGACCCTGGGGCTGGCATACTGTCCCCCCTCCCCCAAAAAATTCCACCGGCCGCCATTGATACAGATCCATACAACCTCATACACACACACTCCCATATTCACACACTTCCTCTGCTTGTTGAATGGGCCATCCTCACCCCCAGTCCTCTCCTCTTCCAGGCAGTGGGGAGTTGCTGAAATACATTCCCTGCTCTCTGATTGACAACAGGTGGGCAGGCCGGAGTTAGGTTTTGCAGCCCGAATTGAATGGCCAGTCCCCAGCTCGAGTCCTTGACTCCAATCAGCAACAGGTGGGCGAGGCTTGAGGTTTCTTTATCTGCTATAATGTTTGCCAACCTGCATTTGTGAATCGTGACATCTTCTCTAGGGGCCGGATGTGGCATGCCCGGGCTCCCTGCAGGAGCCGAGATTGTGGGAGATGCAGGGAAGGTTCCCTGGTGATTGGCTACAGTGCGCATGTATTAAATGAGCCCAGTGCCAGAACCAGAACCAGAACTCATTCCGGCACTGTCTCTGGGACTCTAGCCGGATTCGCGAGAAGCCTGGATTCACTTGCAATCCCGGAACGGTCCCGGCGAATCCAGGACGGTTGGAGGGTATGCATAGTCTATCTCAGGAGCGAGCAAGAAAGGATGGCTACATGCCTACATGCAGTGGGACTATGGAGAATGAACATAGCCACCCTCTAATGCCCCGTACACACGATCGGAACATTCCGACAACAAAATCCATGTTTTTTTTCCGACGGATGTTGGCTCAAACTTGTCTTGCATACACACGGTCACACAAAGTTGGTCAGAAATTGCAAACGTCAAGAACGCGGCGACGTACAACACGTACGACGAGCCGGGAGAAATTAAGTTCAATAGCCAGTGCGGCTCTTCTGCTTGATTCCGAGCATGCGTGGAACTTTGTGCATCAGAAATGTGTACACACGCTCGGAGTTTCCAACAACAGATTTTATTGTCAGAAAATTTGAGAACCAGATCTCAAATATTGTGTATTGGAAATTCCGATGGAAAATGTCCAATGGAGCCCACACACGGTCGGAATTTCCGACAAAAAGCTCCCATCGAACATTTTCCGTCGGAAAATCCGACCGTGTGTACGGGGCAAAACAGGAAGTCAGATTACAGGGCAAATAAAAGGAATTTGGAGGAGGCTGAGAGCGATAGAAGAGACTTTTATGAGTTAAGAATACATTTTAGGCCCCTTTCACACGTGTGCAACTTTTTCTGTGACTTTGGACATCAGAGTCGCATGACAAGTCGTACCCCATGATTCCCAATGATAACCATTCTACTTTGGTCCGACTTTGATGCATGTTGAGGTCCATAGACCTCATGTTTACACAGGCATTCCCTGAAATCGCAGCAAAATTGCGCGACTTTTAAGTTGCGGCAGTGTAAAAAGAGGCCTTATAAGTCAGTGACTTGAAGATCACTTTCCAAAGACCATTAGATCAGCAACCAGTGGCAGCTCGTGCTCAATATTTGGGGGTACGGCAAACAGACCTGCCCCCCCCCACTCACTCGCACTGCTGCCACTGCCAGCACCCCCCCTCCCTCACTTGCATGTCGCTGACACCTTACTCCCTCGGGGGAACGTATCGGGAAGGCGGTGGCCTTCCCTTAGGAGATGCCTAGCAGGCTCTCTAGCAGTGTGGCTGCTTCGGTGCTCCGTGGCAAGGTGGAGACTGACTTGGGCTGTTGTTGGACCCAAGGCAGGAGCTGTGGAGCACTGGATACCCTGCAGCGACGTCACTGACCTGTCAGGCTGCTCCAGTGTGGGTGGCTGGGTTCGGCCTCGGTACTCATTCTGCTGGGCCAATACACGCTCCTCTCCTGGCCCGGGCTTCTGACTGGGAGGACTCGCTCGAACAGGTGTAACCTCTCCTCCCAGCCCGCTTCCTGACTGGCCGGGAGGAGAATCAGGAAGACATTAGCAAATATTAATTTGCTAATGTCACACAATTGGGTGGGCTCAGGGCGAAGTTCTCTGCGTCCTGAGCCAACCCTTTTTTTAAGCCAATTAGAGCCTCAGGCTCTAATCACATGCTTTAAAAAAATAAACCCCATTGGAATCCATGCGTCTGGTGCCCTACATGCAGATTAGGGGGGAGGCGGCGCCCCCTGCACCTTGTATGGACGGGCCGCCACTGTCAGCAACCTCTCTATTTCTCCCAGTACAAGTCCCCTGAAATAGAAGGCAAGGCAAAACATGCCCAACGAGACTCCATTACTCCCAAAATTTCCCTTGAAGGAGGGGGGGACACCCCAAAAGCTTGTCCTGAAAATGTAGATGTGAGCTGGACCCTCTGATTCCTCTTGTACCAAATTTGTTGTAACTGTAATGTCTGCCTTCATGTTGTAAAGCACCGAACAAACTGTCACCGTTATATAAATCCTGTATAATAATAATAATAATAATAATAATAATAATAATAATAATAATAATATATATATATATATATATATATATATATATATAAATATACTGTTAATGCAAGTAAAATAAAAAGGCATGGTATGTCACATGATGTCGGTCACCGATATAATTAGGGGCACTTTTCTTTGAATCCACATGGGGGCAGCAAAGTACCTTTCTGTGGGAATCACAGGATCATTATATATTAGTAATTACATAACCAAGAATTCATTTAGATTATCAGAGGACTAAAATCGGATTTAGAACCGCGCTGGAAAATGATGGATTAATAAAGGATTGATTGTGTTTGCTAAAAGATGTCTGGGACAACTCTTCCCTCATAAAGTGATATAAATAAAGAGATATATATATATATATACAGTATCTCACAAAAGTCAGTACACCCCTCACATTTCTGTAAATATTTTCTTCTATCTTTTCATGTGACAACACTGAAGAAATGACACTTGTCTACAATGTAAAGTAGTGAGTGTACAGCTTGTATAACAGTGTAAATTTGCTGTCCCCTCAAAATAACTCAACACACAGCCATTAATGTCTAAACCGCTGGCAACAAAAGTCAGTACACCCCTAAGTGAAAATGTCCAAATTGGGCCCAATTGGCCATTTTCCCTCCCCCGGTGTCATGTGACTCGTTAGTGTTACAAGGTCTCAGGTGTGAATGGGGAGCAGGTGTGTTAAATTTGGTGTTATCGCTCTCACTCTCTCATACTGGTCACTGGAAGTTTAACATGGCACCTCATGGCAAAGAACTCTCTGAGGATCTGAAAGAAAGAATTGTTGCTCTACATAAAGATGGCCTAGGCTATAAGGAGATTGCCAAGACCCTGAAACTGATCTGCAGCGCGGTGGCCAAGACAATACAGCGGTATAACAGGACAGGTTCCACTCAGAACAGGCCTCGCCATGGTCCACCAAAGAAGTTGAGGTCACGTGCTCAGCCTCATATCCAGAGGTTGACTTTGGGAAATAGACGTATGAGTGCTGCCAGCATTGCTGCAGAGGTTGAAGGGGTGGGGGGTCAGCCTGTCAGTGCTCAGACCATACGCCGCACACTGTATCAAATTGGTCTGCATGGCTGTCATCCCAGGAGGAAGCCTCTTCTATAGATGATGCACAAGAAAGACCACGAACAGTTTGCTGAAGACAAGCAGACTAAGGACATGGATTACTGGAACCATATCCTGTGGTCTGATGAGACCAAGATAAACGTATTTGGTGTCAGATGGTGACAAGCGTGTGTGGGGGCAACCAGGTGAGGAGGACGGAGACAAGTGTGTCTTGTCTACAGTCAAGCATGGTGGTGGGAGTGTCATGGTCTGGGGCTGCATGAGTGCTGCCGGCACTGGGGGGCTACAGATCATTGAGGGAACCATGAATGCCAACATGTACTGTGACATACTGAAGCAGAGCAATGATCCCCCTCCCTTCAGAGACTGGGCCGCAGGGCAGTATTCCAACATGATAACCACCCCAAACACCTCCAAGATGATCACTGCCTTGCTAAAGAAGCTGAGGGTAAAGGTGATGGACTGGCCAAGCATGTCTCCAGACCTAAACCCTATTGATCATCTGTGGGACATCCTCAAACAGAAGTTGGAGGAGCGAAAGGTCTCCAACATCCACCAGCTCCGTGATGTCATCATGGAGGAGGGGAAGAGGACTCTGGTGGCAACCTGTGAAGCTCTGGTGACCTCCATGCCCAAGAGGGTTAAGGCAGTGCTGGAAAATAATGGTGGCCACACAAAATATTGACACTTTGGGCCCAATTTGGACATTTTCACTTCACTTCAGTTTCGGACAAAATCCGTCAGATAAAATCCGTCGGATTTTGTTGTCGGAATGTCCGGCCGTGTGTACAAGGGCTTAGGGGGTGTACTGACTTTTGTTGCCAGAGGTTTAGACATTAATGGCTGTGTGTTGAGTTATTTTGAGGGGACAGAAAATTTACACTGTTATACAAGCTGTACACTCACTACTTTACATTGTAGACAAGTGTCATTTCTTCAGTGTTGTCACATGAAAAGATAGAAGAAAAGATTTACAAAAATGTGAGGGGTGTACTTACTTATGTGAGATAATGTATAGGATTAATGAAGATCTTTTACAGAGGAAGAAAATGTATTCATCAACTCATGATATATACATACATATTTGATTTTTTATGCAGACACTGGACCCAGGGCCGTCTTTAGTATAGATTGGAACCCGGGCAAAAATTTTCTTGGGGCCCCCAATGCAATTTCCCTCTCCACCTGCTCTGAGACATACAATAAATAGCAGCTTGACTTAAAATCAGTTTTCTGTATCAGATCAGGCAGCGATTGAGATTGGTCGCCAGCGGTTACAGCATTTCATTACTGACTAGTTGCTAGAGGTTACAGCACATCACCTCCTCACAGCATGATATACATAGGAATGACACCTTTATTTGCATACCAATGCCGCCGGCCGCAGCTATTTACTTAGTATTGGCACGGCTATTTACATACGAATGCCGGTTATTTACATTTAAACACAGGGTCTGCAGGTGAGTCATCTGTACACAATAATAGGGCAGATCTGGGCAGCATTAGTGCAATCACTTCACACTGAGGTATTGGGACACCGCACAGGAATAAAACTTCAAGGGACAAGGGAATTTAAACCTGGATACTTGGCAAGTATGAGGCAGCTGTTTTGGGCCACACAACAATGACAGGGCCCAGGGCAGCTGCCCCTTTTGCCCTGCCTTAAAGACAGCCCTGACTGGACCAAAAACAACACAATCAAAATCAAAATAAAACACCGCTAAATCCCACACAGTAAAAGAAAAATTACAGGAAGAATATTTTTACATTGTTACATTGTTCCAGCTTGGACCAATGTAACTTTTGCAGCTCCCTCCTAGTTAGGTGAGCTTGCCCTCTATCCTACAGCTTGGCAGCGATCCTCTCCTTCTAACCAGCAGCTTCCCGGCACTACTCTGCATCCACCAGCCAATTGCCTGCCGATCTCTCCATATTAGAGCCGCTTCACAATTGGCTGGAACCAGAGGAGGAACAAGAACCTTAGGGCGGGGCTCACACTATGGTGAATTGGATGAAGTTTGCCCGCATCAAATTGGCATAGCAGAAGAGACTCTCTATGGAGCTGGTTCTCACATCTCAGGAGAGGCTCCGGAGCGAATTGCATAAGTGTATCTTCTGGTCTGTTTCGGGCTCAAATTCAGCCCAAAATTTGGACTGAGGTCGGACCTGAAATGGTGCACGGGAACGCACCGGACCCCTGCTGTGAGCCGCTCCGCACATAGGGCTGCCACCTTTTCTTCAAGCCAAACCCGAACACTTTATCAGCCTGTGACACCACTGGGTACCCCAAGAAGTGTAGTAATGCGGTGGGCATAGCATGCCGCAGCGAGCAGTGGGTGTAGCCAAATTGCTCTTGCTGACATCATTGCCCTGCCCCCAGCGTTGTTGAACCTAACCCCAGACAGCTGCCTGTGGCTCCCCGACAGCAACAGATTTGTGTGTGACTGCCTTGGTTACTTGAGGAGCCACAACCCGGTCTGAATGTGTTTGGGTTTCAGTCTGCTTGAATCCTGGACACGGGATTCAAAACCCGGGCTGTCTGGGTGAATCCCGGACAGGGGGCAAACCCTATGCGTACGGCAGTGTGAACCCAGCCTTAGGGCCCCAGTGCAAGAAACCAGCATGAGAAAACACGGCCAACACCAGCAACTACCTCTTCTCTGTTCCAGACTGCCTCTAACTCACTCTCCACACAAATTATATAACCTAACCTACCCGTCAAAGGTATCTGCAGTCAGCACCCAACAGACCGCTGCCCTCCCCCTAAAATTAAATAAATAAATAAAAAAAACACCACCCACCACGGCTTTCCATTGAAACAAATGGAAAGTGCATCAAAACGCACCCGCTGTGCATTTTTAGTGCGTTTTATGAGTCGTGTGTCCATGTTTCACAGGTGCATGCTGGGAGTCAGGAATGCAAAAAATGCACCAAAAACACATTGGAAACACGTCGATATGTGATAAGCGTTTTTTGCAAAGTGCATTTCTAGGTGTATCAGTGTGAAAGGACATTCATCCATGCAGTAGCATAGGTCAGAGTCCTCGGGTACACCTAGGAGACCCAAGTCCAAGGTATTTCAGCAAGCCCTTGGGAACCATTCCCAGGTCCAGGCTTGAAGAGGTGACCATGCAGCCCAGCACGTGGCACTACTTGATACAGGAACACCCAAATATATGCATGTAGTACCCTCCTAGATAGGCGCTCTTCTGTATTCGGTGGAGCTGCTTGTGATTACTCTGGTCTGCTTTGAGCTTCACAGGCTGTTTCCCCCTGCCTTCTGGATGGTTCTGGAAAGTAGTGGGTTGGGAGAGTCAAATCTGCAGTATGAATAATTATATGGTCCCAGCTAATCCTTGGGAGGAGATGCCCAGTAGGTGGCTGTGGGGGGGGGGGGGCATAAATACCTTGATGCCTGGAGCAGTGGGTTTCATGAATATTTATGTGGTCCCAGCCAATCCCTGGGGGAAGATGGCAAGTAGGTGGCTGAGAGGGAGCATAAATAGCTTGATACCTGGAGCAGAGGGTTTTATGAATATTTATGTGGTCCTAGCCAATCCCTGAGGGAAGAGGCTCAGTAAGTGGCTGTGAGGGAGCATAAATAGCTTGATGCCTGGAGCAGAAGGCTTCATGAATATTTATGTGGTCCCAGCCAATCCCTGGGGGAAGATGCCCAGTAGGTGGCCAGGAGGGAGCATAAATAGCTTGACGCCTGGAACAGAGGGTTTCATGAATATTTAGATGGCCCCAGAAAATCCCTGAGAGAAGATGCCCAGTAGGCAGCTGGGAGAGAGCGTAAATACTGTAGCTTTATGCTTGGAGCAGAGAGTTTCATGAATATTTATGTGGTCCCAGCCAATCCCTGGGGGAAGATGCCCAGTAGGTGGCTGGGTGGGATCATAAATAGCTTTATGCCTGGAGCAGAGGGTTTTATGAATATTTATGTGGTCCCAGCCAATCCCTGGGGAAAGATGCCCAGTAAGTGGCTGGGAGGGAGCATAAATAGCTTGATGCTTGGAGCTGAGGGTTTAATGAATATTTATGTGGTCCCAGCCAATCCCTGGGGGAAGATGCCCAGTAGGTGGCTGGGAGGGATCATAAATAGCTTTATGCCTGGAGCAGAGGGTTTTATGAATATTTATGTGGTCCCAGACAATCCCTGGGGGAAGATGCCCAGTAGGTGGCTGGGAAGGAGCATAACTAGCTTGATGCATGGAGCAGAGGGTTTCTTGTCCTGTGAGAGAAGTTCCTAGCCGGGGGGGGGGGTTGCTGCCCTCTTTGGCAGCCCAGCTGGCATTCACCCCTTTGTGGGGATTGGCGCTGCTTCTAATTCTTGTACACAGCATTGAATAAATGAAAATAAAAACCTCTATACGATGGTGACTTTATAAGACGATGAGATGGTTTCACCTAATAATTACAGAGGGAGTCACAGCGGTCCATCGTCATAACTAAGTGCTATGAATATAGGTTACAAAAAAAACGATAATAGAAGCGAATGAACAATTCATTACTTTCTATTATCATGTGCACATCAGTAAACTCTCATTAAAAGGCACTTTACCAAATTTATTATGTTATTTAAAATGACACATTGTATTAAGTGCTTAATATCCCAGAAATTAGGGAGCTATCAGACGAGAGGGGAAGTAAAGCGCGTTGGATGGGACAGTCTGTCTGAGAAGATGAAGGGTTGTGATCGGTGGTGTCAAAGCACCCGCCGTGATGTGTTGGCATTAAGCGGTGATTGTGGAATTTGGGGAAACGTTTTTTTTTCCTTTTTTTTTGTAACTGATGAATACACGTGCAAATGTTGGAAAATCTCTGCAATTCTTTGGCATTCTTCTCTTCTCTACTAAGAAAAAAAAATGCTCTTTGCCTTTATTGTGCTCGAATATAAAGGTTTTGTTGGTGACCCCCAACAGGACAACATGTGTTTTTTTTAACTGCGTCCAGGTTTTTTTTTTTTTTTTGTTCAGTAGTATGCTGACCTCTAGT
Source organism: Lithobates pipiens (assembly GCF_037356315.1). Classification (NCBI taxonomy): domain Eukaryota; kingdom Metazoa; phylum Chordata; class Amphibia; order Anura; family Ranidae; genus Lithobates; species Lithobates pipiens. The sequence goes on along the minus strand of NW_027507903.1, from coordinate 6,223,057 downwards.
GGAAGTTTTGGACTACTACAGCTTGCTTATTATGTGATTTTGGTTTCTCCCTCTGTTCTCCCCTTTTGTTTGCTGCTAGCTAGACATGTGCAGTGCCGAACAATGTGTTCGTTTTCGTTTCATTCATTTATTTATTTACTTTTCATTTTTTGGATCATTCGTTATGATCACAATTCGTAACTTTGTAAATTTGTTTTTCGGGTCATTCGTTATGACCAAAATTCGTAAATTCTTTCATTTGTAAATCCGTAAATGAGTAAATTCGAAAATCCAAAAATAAGAAAGAAAATCCGAAAATTCAAAAGAATAACTAACTAACTAATAATAACTAACTATTAAACTATAGGTATTGGAATTTCCTTTCAAATTTGGCTGTTAGTGAATGTAAGGAATACGAATTCATCCGAAGTTACGAATTATCCGAAACAACGAATGCCGCATCTAAACAAATGTAACGGAATGAATTAATAATAATAAATAACAGTAATAATAGAAAAAAAAATATTATTATTGTTATTTATTATTATTAATTTGTTACTTTCCATTCGTTTAGATACGGCATTCGTTATTTCGGATAATTTGTAACCTCTGACAAATTCGTATTTGTTACGTTCACTGACAGCCAAATATGAAAGGAAGTTTTGAATTTGTGAATTTTTGAATTTACAAATTTGCACATTTTTTGAATTTTAGGAATTTGCAAATTTTCAAATTGTAGGAATTTTCTAATATTCAGAAAAACGGATTTTCATTAATTCGGAAATGTCTGAATTTGTTGAAATTCTTTAAAGAAACTAATTCGAAATGAAACTAATTGCACATGCCTAGTTCTAGCTTGTTTAGTCCTAGCTAGATCCCCCCCTGTTTCCTAGGCGTGATTCCCCCCCCCCATGGATGAGACGAACGATCGAAGGCCTTCTTACCTTAGGAGCCAGATGACAAGGATCTGGGGTAGGGATGCTGCTCCTCGCTGCTACGCCTCGCTCTGGGGCCGTTGCTTCTCCTCCCAGCCCAACAGTGAGTGGGTCCTGAGACCCCATTGGCTGGGGGTGGGGGTCCTAAGAGTTCCTGACAAATGGAGTCTCAGGACCTGCTTCCTGATTGGCCAGAAGGATAATCAGGGAAAGGATTAATTTGCTATTGTCACACAACTGGGTGGGCTCAGGACGCAGTACTCTGTGCCCCGAGCCCACCCCTTTATTTGAAGCCAATTAGAGCCTAGATTAGGGGCCGGGCACATGGATTAGGGGGGCGGCGCCCTGCATGAGCGGCCGCCACTGGTTGTACACCTCTCTCTCCTTTTCTGCTATAAACTAGCTCACAGTTTTTGGACACTCATCTTGGGACTTTTCATGGTTTATGATTTTTGTGCACTTGTATGCCTAATTGTTGTTTATCTACTATACACATAACTTGGTGTAGGTAGTGTACTCATTTATAAGCGCTGCACTTTTGTTTATTTATTTTATGCATACCATGTATTAGAGCTGCCCGATTCTGGGCAAAATGGGAATCACAATTTTTTTGCTTAGAATAAAAATTCTCTCACGATTCTCGCGACGTTAAATCTTTCACATTATACAAACAAAATTGGGCTAACTTTACTAGTTAGTTGTTTTTTTTTTTTTTTTTAATTAATTAAAGTAATTTTTTTCCAAAAAAAACTGCATTTTAACCACTTGCAGACCGGACCTATTTGCTGGTCAAAGACCAGACCACTTTTTGCGATTCGGCACTGCGTCGCTTTAACTGACAATTGCACAGTCGTGCGACGTGGCTCCCAAACAAAATTGACGTCCTTTTTTTCCCACAAATAGAGCTTTCTTTTGGTGGTATTTGATCACCCCTGCGGTTTTTATTTTTTGCGCTATAACCAAAAATAGAGCGACAATTTTGAAAAAAAACGCATAATTTTTTACTTTTTGTTATAATAAATATCCCCCAAAAATATATAAAAAAACACTTTTTTCCCTCAGTTTAGGCCGATACGTATTCTTCTACATATTTTTGGTAAAAAAATCGCAATAAGCGATTATTGATTGGTTTGCGCAAAAGTTATAGCGTTTACAAAATAGGGATAGTTTTATAGCATTTTTATTAATAATTTTTTACTATTTTTTTTTTACTAGTAATGGCGGCGATCAGCGATTTTTATTGTGACTGCGACATTGTGGGGGACCCATCAGACATTTTTGACACATTTTTGGGACCATTGTCATTTATACAGTAATCACTGCTATATAAATGCAGTGATTCCTGTGTAAATGACACTGGCAGTGAAAGGGTTAACCAGTGGGTGGCAGTGTAGGGGTTAAGTGTTCCTAGGGGTGTGTTACTAACTGTGGGGGGGTTGGGCTTTCATTTAGTGAACACTGATCTCTGCTCCAATCACATGGAGCAGAGATCAGCGTCACTAGTTGCTAGGCAGAATGGAGAAATGTTGTTTACACAGCATTTCCTCCATTCGGCCGCTCCGTGAGACGATCACGGGGATGCCCGCGGCGATCGAGTCCGCGGGTCCCGCGACCGGACTCACAGGGGTTCCGACCAGCGCGGGAGCGCGCCGCTGGCGGCGCGCTCCCGACGGCAGGGCGGCATTGAATATTGGACGTACCTGCACGCCAATATGCCTGCTCGTGCCATTCTGTCGACGTACATCGTCGTGCGCTGGTCGGGAAGTGGTTAAAGAGCGCTGCGCAAATACAGTGTGACATAAAATATTGCAAAAGCCACCATTTTATTCTCTAGAGTCTCTACTACAAAATATATAAATATATAATGTTTGGGGGTTCTAAGTCATTTTCTAGCAAAAAAAATAATAATAATTTTAACTTGAAACCAACAAATGTCAGAAAAAAGGTTTAGTGTTTAAGTGGTTAAACTTTCTTCATTTACACACCAAAGTCTATTCTATTGACAAATTGTTGCAATGTTTATACTTAAGTTTCACTGCCAGAATCTTCCGCCACTCCACATAAGTTTCACTGCCAAGAATGTTGTGATTCTTGGCAGACTGCCCATTTTTTTTTTTTCTTTCTTTCTTTTGATGGCTGTGGCTTCAGAAGAGCAGAGAGAATTCTTTGCATATTAAGAATCGTGAAACACTTTTGCCAAGATCTCAATGGGAAAAAATTGCGATAACAATTCTTGACGATTAAGCGTGCAGCTCTACCATGTATTAGTTATGATGCTAGCTGTTTCATAACATTTAAAGTGGTTGTAAACCCATGGGGGGGGGGGGGGGGGAGCAACCTGCAAGGCAAAGGCATAATGAGCTAGTATGCATAGCATAATATCTCATTATGAATAACTTACCTTGGAGCGAAGCCCCCAAAGTGGTCCTCGGTCTTCCTCTTCGCTGCTGCCATGGATGCCGGAGTGACTTCCGGGTCTCGCTGCTCTGGCGCTGTGATTCGCCGGAGCAGCGATGACGTCACTCCCGCGCATGCGCACGGGAGCCGACACTCGCGGCATATCGCCGTAGACAGCCGTGGCTGTCTTTGGGTAAATATCTCCTAAACCGTATAGGTTTAGGAGATATTTCTTGGACCTACAGGTAAGCCTTAATCTAGGCTTACCTGTAGGTCAAAGTGGTTTGTAAGGGTTAACAACCACTTTAAAGGTCTTCAACGCGGTCCCTTCCCCCCACTTTTACCAATATATCAGATATCACATATACTATATATACATACAGTATATAGAAGTGCTGCGCTAATCACAAATCTCAACTCAAATAAAGTGCCCTGCAAAGTGACACATAAATAGTGGAATAACACCAAAAACAAACAAGTGATAAATTATTCATTAATTTGCACAAAGTCCAGTGAAAAAATACAATGAAATAAAATCTTCAAATGTGCTCCACTTCCAAAATAATAATCCACCACCGTGCAAACGCAAAGGAGCTTACCAGAGAGCCATGACCCCCTATTGTACAGAAGTCATATTGAGCCGGATGTATCCAAATACAACAGATGTTATACGCCACTCCACATAAGGGCTTTCCCCCAACACACATATATACCATGCAGGAAAAAAGAACGAGCTGGATGCTCCAAATAGTGTATATCCGAGGATACAAGTTATTATAAAACAAGGTTAAAAGCTCAAATTCTAAGAAACCATACAGCGTTGTATAAACATTAACCTTCCCGTACCCGATCCTACTCATACCTAAGTGTGGTGATGTCACAATGTAGAGCTTCTCCCTACGAGTTCCTGTACCCGATCCTACTCATACCTAAGTGTGGTGATGTCACAATGTAGAGCTTCTCCCTACGAGTTCCTGTACCCGATCCTACTCATACCTAAGTGTGGTGACGTAACAACGTAGAGCTTCTCCCTACGAGTTTTGTTATAAATTATGTAATCGGGGGGCTGGACTATAACCCTGACGACATAACTTATGATGAAATGCGTAGGGAGGAGGTTACGTTGTGACGTCACCATGCTCAGGTTACGAGCGATGTAGGGTTTCCTATAATGCAAGTGTAGCACTAACCCCTGAAGGAGCTGCTGGTTTGATTGGGCTTACCGTTACCTTCTTCTCCTTGATTTGTGTCTAGGGGTTTCCAGTGGTAGATACCCAGTAACTCTAGAGACTGACGACAGATCCGCATGAAAGGATTTTATTGCAAAAACTTAGACAACGAACAGTCTCTTTAAAATAGGATCAGAGGGTTAGGAAGGAAGTTCAGGTACTCTTAGTGTCAAAGTCAATATTGAAGAACTTGCTTACTTTGACTAGATCCAGAGAATAGCCATTCACAGCTGGATGTTCACTCAAGTTGGACAATCCCTCTCTCACAAGGCCTAGCAGCCAACAAGGTGCTTTACTCAGGAACAAGTCTCTGCCACAGACGTTGTTGTAGAACTTCAGGAAACTAAAACTTGTAGAACACTCATGTGATACCTGGATCTTTCAGACAGCTTGGCGATACCCACGAGACAGAATTCACTTAGGTACTTCAGCCCCTCCAGGCTCTTGCTAAGAAGCCAACCCGTACGTGGCCTTCTTATGAAGAGTCCTCCCCTGGATAGCTACGAAGTTACTGGGCCTCTCCAACTACCGGAGACGGCACCGGACCACCTTGGAATCCTTCTTTATTTCCTTGCCTCGGGCTAGCCAGCCCGGAAACAACAAGTCTGGTGGATCCGCACCCCAGGCCATAGCCTTCCTGGGGGCTGGGCAGGAGGACCAGGACCATGGAGTCAGAACGTACTTCTGGACCGGAAACCCGAACCACGTGACATCCACATCTTAAGTACCCGCTCCCAGAAAGCACAGCAAGAGCGCCACTCCCACTGGGCAGGCTCCGAGAGAAAGTAAACTTAAAGCACCCAACTAGACTGTGGTTCCTTGCCTGCCAGAAGAGACAGCGCCCCCTGTGGCCAGGCTGAACATCCTATAGACCAGACAGACTGATGCTGAGGTCCAAATTTAGAACAATTGTACCCAAACCAACTACAGTTCAGGTGTAACATTAACTTTCAAAAACATAGCACGTGCTCTTCAGGAGTCGACGCTACACACCTTTTTAACCTTGTTCTGAAATTGTATCCTTGGATTTACACTATTTGGAACATCTGGCTCTTTCTTTTTTCCTGCATGGTATATTCATGAGAGTTCGGGGAGTGTAATGCTACACTTAAGTGCTTCCGTGTGAACAGGGCCTTAGTAATTCGCAGAGACAGGGTTTAGGAAAGTCATTGTCTTCTTACACTTCAAAAGATTGGAAATACAGCCTCTGTACTGCAATTGTCTGACGTAAAATTGTATTGGGTTCAACTTCTATGTCTAGTTGCTTGCCCTCTGCTTGCTTTTTTGGCACAGCTTCCAAGATTTATTTCCTCTTTTAAAACAGTCATCTCAAACAGTGGTGGTGGGTCCATTAAGGGCACGTGGGCACCGCCCCCTCTCTCCAGCCACCCACTCTGTGTGGTAAGGATAGATTCATGCATCGGTCAGTCTCTCAATTTCAAACCCTGGTTTGCCACCCCCCTTTGATTTCAATTGATAAGGATTGCAATAGACACGGAGAAGTTGCCCCATTTGTGTTGTCTGCATTGGCATGATCTAATCAAACACTAACCTCCTGTGACAGGCAAGTGCATAGTTTTGAGCAATTTGCTATTCCCCCGATCTACCGCAGGAGCATAACAATTTAAGCTGGACCCAAAGGACACCCACTAGGCTCTATGTTGCTCCCTAGGGTAAGGTGACCAGATTTTCTAAATGAAATCCGGGGGCATATTTTTTTTATTTTTTATTGGCAAATGGTAAATAAGGATGAGCTCAGGCGTGTTCGCATGCTCCATGTGCCGAGCCCGCCAGGAAGTTGGCGCAGCACTGCGCTAATCACAGGCAGTGAGATATTTCCCGATCTCTGCAGCCGCGCATCGGGACAATGTCTCACTGCCTGTGATTAGCGCAGCGCTGTGCCAACTTCCTGGTGGGCTCTGCACCTGCCATATGCGAACACGCCTGAGCTCATCCCTAATGGTAAACTATTTTATAAGCATATTTTCCTCAAGTGATATATGCAGTGTATGTGGTATGTGTTAATGGAATGATTGTATGATGTATACATTATTTCTCACATTTCATCCATGAGATAAAAAAAAGAAATACTTCATACCACCGTCTAGGGCACTGTGTACATTACAGGGCTCCATTCATACCACCCTCCAGAGCACTGTGTACATTACAGGCCTCCTCTCAGAGCACTGTGTACATTACAGGCCTCCTTTCAGAGCACTGTGTAGCCCCCCAGTCTTCACAAAGACCCCCGGCCAGTCTGCAAAATCCCTCCCCCGTCAGCACAACCCCCTCCCCCGCAGTCAGCACAATCCCCTCCCCCCCAGTCAGCACAATCCCCGCCCCAGTCTGCACAACCCCCCAGTCTGAAGAACTCCTCCCCCCCAGTCTGCACAACCCACCCCAGTCTGCATAACTCCCACCCCAGTCTGCACAATCCCCCCCCCCAGTCTGCACAACCCCCCCAGTCTGCACAATCCCCCCCAGTTGGCACAATCCCCCCCCCCCAGTCAGCACAACACCCCCCAGTCAGCACAACCCCCCTAGTCTGCACAGTCTCCATCAGTCTGCACAACCCCCCCCCCCCAGTCAGTCAGGACAATCCCCCCCAATCAGCACAATCCCCCGCAGTCTGCACAACCATCCCCCCAGTCAGCACAACCCCCCTCCCCAGTCTGCACAATCCCCCCCCCCCAAGTCTGCACAGGTAGGAAAACAGAATGAGAAGGGAAAGAAGCAAACAGGTCTGGTGAGAGGGGAGAGCTGTTCATGGTGAGGATGGCTCACTCACCATTTATGCCCCCCCCTCTCAGGCTGGTTTTCACAAGTAGGCTGAGCACAGTGCATGCATTGCATGCAGGAGGCTGGAGTGTGGGCGGGGTTGGGTGGACACCAATTTGAAGTGGATTGTCTGATTGGACAGGCAGCAGAGTGAGGGAGGAGCAAGGAAGTGCTGATGGGATGGGTAACAGGCGCTACAGCCTGACTCCCGGAGGTAAAATGCGGAAGCACCTGAAAATAAGCAGCCCAAAATAGTGCCATGGCTGCTGCCGCGCCAATCCGGGGGACATATTCAGTCCGGGGAGAGCGTCCCCAATCCGGGGACTGTCCCTGGAAAAAGGGGATGTCTGGTCAACCTACCCTGAGGTTGCCTTGTGGATGATTCAGGGCACCCCAAGGGTCAGAGCTCCAGAGTTATGCTAAAAAATAAAGGAACCCTTAAACAGGCACTTGGGAAAACCTGCTTAATCTTGCGATAAACATTTTGCTTACTAAAGGCATACCTTTAGAAAGCCCTGGATTATTTCCTAAATGTACGTAATATAACTGGGTACTAACATTTATGGGTAAAGTTGATCCAGGGAAAATCCAATTGCCTCTTGGGGGATCAGGAAGGAATTTGGCTCTGCTGGGGTTTTTCGCCTTCCTCTGGATCAACTGTGGGTATTGAATTGGGTATATGGGATTGTATGATATTTTTTAATTTTTTTTTTGTGGTTGAACGGGATGGACTTGTGTCTTTTTTCAACCTGACTAACTATGTAACTATGTAAGCCGTGGTCAAGACCTAGCTGAGGTCATACTGGGAATCAGCAGAGACAAGCCATGGTCAGGAACAAGTCACTGTCAAACCAGGAATAATTAGAGACAAGCCATAGTCAGTCACTAGCTGAAGTCAAAATGGGACTCATCTGAGAAAATCTATGATCAGAAACTAGCTAAGGTCAACTGGGAATCAGCAGCAGGGTGTCAGGGCTGGCTTAGCCCTTCCTCCTCTGGGCTGGCCGCTCAGCTGTCGGCTAATTGCCAGCTCTCTTCTCTCTCTTCAGTTACCAGCTGTTCCTGATGATGCTCGTCTGGCCTGCCTATATATAAGTCTTCCATCTCATTTATCCTTTGCCTTCTCGTTTGGTCACATCACTAGGAACCAGCTCCTGCTGTTGTTTCAAGACTGGCTTGCTAAGGTCCCTCCTGGCTTCCATCCTGCTTGCAGTTGCTCTCTGTGGATCCCTGACGTCTGGACTGGCTGATTACCCGATCTGGCTTATGAATTTTGGACTGGCTGACTACCCGATCTGGCTACTGGACTCTGGCTTGCTTGACTACGCTTTTTCCTATTTATCTTTTTATTTTTATTAATAAACAAGTGTGATTTGATTGCACTTCTGTCTCTGTCTGTTTCATGGTTCCTGACACAGGGACAAGCAGTGGTCAGGAACTAGCTGATGCCAAACCAGGATTCAACAGAGACAAGCCATGGTCAGGAACTAGCTAAGGTCAAACTGAGATTCAGAGGATACAAGCCAGGGTCGGGAACTAGCTGAGGCCAATAGCAGAAAGACAGAGAGAAGACAAGGTCAGGTTGGGTCTGTGAAAAACAGTGCAGCGCTTAATGTGTATAGATAGAACACCTGACTGAATACAGTGAAGCAATAGATCAGGAAAAAAACTTCAAAGGTAATGTTTCCAAAAAGTAAAACATCAATAGTAAAAAATATAAATGTGCATATTGTGCAATAAACAAAGAAGCAATAAATTAAAATTGGTTATTAAGCCAAAAAGATCAAAAAATTCCTTTTAAAAAAGGCAAATAGTTGTTTAAACTACAGCTTATTGCTATGAAGCACAAACTTATAATTAAGTGAAAAAAATAAACAACAAGATTGAAAAACAAATCAAAACAAGTCCCATGCCTTGGATGAGTGAAGTGATTAAGTCACTTAATGAACTTTTATCTTCACATATATGGGGCCTTGTAAATCACTTCACTCATCCAAGGCATGGGACTTGTTTTGATTTGTTTTTCAATCTTGTTGTTTATTTTTTTCACTTAATTATAAGTTTGTGCTTCATAGCAATAAGCTGTAGTTTAAACAACTATTTGCCTTTTTTAAAAGGAATTTTTTGATCTTTTTGGCTTAATAACCAATTTTAATTTATTGCTTCTTTGTTTATTGCACAATATGCACATTTATATTTTTTACTATTGATGTTTTACTTTTTGGAAACATTACCTTTGAAGTTTTTTTCCTGATCTATTGCTTCACTGTATTCAGTCACGTGTTATATCTATACACATTAAGCGCTGCACTGTTTTTCACATCTCTGTTATTTAGACCTAGTATCTGGTTTTTTGTGCTTAGCTGCTATTTTCTTAAATTGATTTCTTCCATATCAACTAATTTTTTACCAAGCGCAAGTTTTACTTTTTGTTTTTTCAGGTTGGGTCTGTGTCAGGAAAGCAGATCTCAGGAACAGGTTCTGGGTCACATGGTAACAGCTGAAGAACATCTCTGTTCCTTAAAGCGGGATTCCACCCTAAAGTGGAACCTCCGCTGATCGGATCCCTCCCCCCCTCCGGTGTCACAATTGACACCTTTCAGGGGGGAGGGGGGTGGAGATACCTGTCAAAGACAGGTATTTTCACCCACTTCCGGGCATAGACTCCCGTGGGAGTCTACACCATCTCCTGCCCTGCCGCGCTGTCTGCTGGGACACACACGGGTCCCAGTGACAGCGCGGAGATTTCCTATTGCGCGGCGCAACTCGCGCATGCGCAGTAGGGAACCGGGAAGTGAAGCCGATTCGCTTCACTTCCTGATTCCCTCACCTAGAATGGTGACTGCAGCAGCCGAGAGCCGAGCGATCGATCGGCCTCGGCTGCCGGCATCGCTGGAACCCGGGACAGGTGAGTGTCCATTTATGAAAAGTCAGCAGCTGTAGTATTTATAGCTGCTGGCTTTTAATATTTTTTTTTTTTGGTGGAATCCCTCTTTAAATAGGACACCTGGTACCAAGATAGGAAATGGCATGCATGTACGCCTGTGCTCCATACCTGCTTAAGTTAGCAGCATGCTCATGAAAATTAGTGCATTGGCTCAAATGTGCGTGCACACGCAACCTGCTAGTAATTGACCATATACATACCATTGTGTTCAGGCACCGGGTTCTCCATCACATACCCTGACACACATTAGAAGGAATGTTCTCCTACTATTATGCTGAATCTGCTCTGGAATGAACAGCATATCTATAAATAGAACTGTTGAACTATATACAGGCCTATTTAAAGATAGAGGATGAATATTCACCATGTATTAACCCTTCAAGTGCATGTCCAGCCAAAACTTCAACTTTTTTTCTTAGTTTTAAAGTGGGGGAGAGTTAGAACCCCAGTTTGGCTTTCACTGCTATCTGTTATTCCATTAAAAAGATTTCCCCTCACTTTCCTTCCCTGCTGACAATGATTTACCCAACTGGAAAAAAAAGCTGCACCCCAACGCAGGAACGCTAGAGCCCTGTTAGATTTTGATTTTCACCAGTGTATCAGATTTTTCCTTACTTCAATTCAAATGCTCGGTACTCGTGCAAAATACTCCGATACCTGAAACTGATACTTTCAGGCCCGGGTTCTTTCAGCTGACAGCGGGCTTCCCCCACTGACAGCTTAAATGTAAAAAAAAAAAAAAGACAGCAATTATTGATTGTTAAGGAGCGGGGCCGCCGCGTCATTAACAACTGATGACTCTTTCAGCTGTCAGTGGGGTTCCCCTGTTGACAGCTGAAGTGTAAACTAAACTCTTGGCAATTGGAGCTGTCAAAAAAAAAAAAGGAGCCTGGCAATGTTTATCAACAACATTGCTCAGCTGAAAGATAAAAAAGAAACATTGTTTCTTTTTGTATCTTACTGTTTTTCTTCTTATACAAATCAAACTGTAGATGAAGTCAGTTTAAAACAACCTGTCGAGTAAAAACAATTTTTCTTTTTTATTGGCCACTTCAATACAGGGCACTTTCGCACCTTCCTGCCTGGGCCAATTTTCAGCTTTTAGTGCTGTCACTTTTTAAATGACAATTGCGCGGTCATGCTACACTGTACCCAAACTACATTTTTATCATTTTGTTCCCATGAATAGAGCTTTCTTTTGGTGGTATTTGTTCACCTCTGTGGTTTTTATTTTTTGCTAAACAAATAAAAAAAGACCGAAAATTTTGAAGAAAAAAAAGTTTTTCTTTGTATTTGTTATAAAATTTTGTAAATAAGTACGTTTTCTCCTTCACTGATGGGCAATGATAAGGCGGCACCAATGAGGTGGCACCAATGAGATGGCACTGATGGGCACTGACAATGGGCACTGATAGGCAGCACTGATAGGTGGCACTGATGGGAACTGATAGGCGGCACTGATGGGCACTCATAGGTGACACTGATGGGCACTGATAGGCGATGCTGATGGGCACTGGATGGCTGCATTGATGAGTACTTATGGGTGGCACTGATAGACAGCACTGCTGGGCACTTAAAGGCGGCACTGATGGGCATTGATGGGCACTGATGGTTGGTACTGATAGATTTCACTGATAGGCATCACTGGTGGCACTGGCACTGGCAGGATTTTTTTCATTGCCACTGATTGGCAGGTGCCTGGGCACTGATTGGCATTTCCCTGGTGGTCTAGGGTGGCATACCTGGTGAACACTATTGGTTGGTTTTTCCCACACTTTCTCAGTAAGTAACCGCCCTTGCAGGTCATACCATATAAAAGGGGTTCACTTAGTGCCCCAAGGGGTTGGAGAGTTCTGTTCTTCAAAATGTAGCTATTATTCTGTCTTCCGCCTTAAGCCCTGCCCACATGCCCTTACTTAAGATGGCCGTGGCTATAAATGCTAGGGAGGTGTTTTTCAAAGTGATTTCTCAACAAAATAAAGCATGGAGACATGGATGGATGGGGGAATTTGCTATGAATATTAAAAATTAATTAACCACAATACTGGGCACTTTGACCCCCTTCCTGTCCAGGCCAATTTTCAGCTTTCAGTGCCGTCACACTTTGAATGACAAGTGTGCGGTCATACAACACTGCCCAATACCCATATGACATTTTTTTTTTTTTTTTTAGACAAATAGATCTTTCTTTTGATGGTATTTAACCTCCTCGCGCCCGCCCTATAGCCGAATTACGGCCGTAGAGCAGGCGCGTTCGTTCGGGCGGTCGTCCCTGGACGGCCTGATGTTTACTTCCGCAATGCGCGCCGCCGCGGGCGCGCATCGCGGAAGTTCTGTGTTCGCCGTGTCCCCCGGGGACAGGCAAACACAGATCGCTGTAAACGGCCAATCACAGCGGCCGTTTACAGCGTGATCGGCGTGTCCAATGGGAGATGATCTCATATGTAAACATATGAGATCATCTCGCAGAGCCGCTCTCCTTCCTCGCACAGACAGTGCGAGAGGGGAGAGATGAACGGCTGCAGCGGCAGCCGTTCTGATTCTGGAAAAAAAAAAAATTAAAAAAATGAAATAAAAAGTGCCATCCGCCCCCAGCAGTGCCATCCGCCCCCAGCAGTGCCATCCGCCCCCAGCAGTGCTATCTGCCCCAGTGCCATCCACCCCAGTGCTACCTGCCCCCAGTGCCATCCACCCCAGTGCTACCTGCCCCCAGTGCCATCCACCCCAGTGCTACCTGCCCCTAGTGCCATCCACCCCAGTGCTACCTGCCCCTAGTGCCATCCACCCCAGTGCTACCTGCCCCCAGTGCCATCCACCCCAGTGCTACCTGCCCCCTGTGCCATCCACCCCAGTGCTACCTGCCCCCAGTGCCATCCACCCCAGTGCCACCTGCCGTCAGTGCCACCTGCCCCCAGTGCCACCTGCCCCCAGTGCCACCTGCCCCCAGTGCCACCTGCCGTCAGTGCCACCTGCCGTCAGTGCCACGTGTCATCAGTGCCACATAGTGCCATCTGTCATCAGTGCCACGTATCAGTGCCATTTGTCATCAGTGCCACCTGTCAGTGTCACGTGCCATCTGTTGTCAGTGTCACGTGTCATCAATGCCACTTATCAGTGCCATCTGTCATCAGTGTCACGCGTCATCGGTGCCATGTATTAGTGCCATCTGTCATCGGTGGCACATATTAGTGCCACGTATTAGTGCCATCTGTCATCGGTGCCACGTTTCAGTGCCACGTGTCATCAGTGCCACGTATTAGTGCCACGTGTCATCAGTGCCACGTATAAGTGCCACGCGTCATCAGTGCCACATATTAGTGCCATCTGTCATCAGTGCCACATATTAGTGCCATCTGTCATCAGTGCCACCTGTCATCATTGCCACGTATCAGTGCCATCTGTCATCAGTGTCACGTGTCATTGTCCTGGTGCTTCAAAAGTGTAATAAATAGTCAACAAGTTAGATGTGTAACTTATGTTCCTAGAACACATGATGGCGCTACCTGCATGTTGGGCCTCTCTATGTGGCCAGGCTGTGAAAAAGTCCCACACATGTGGTATTGTAATACTCAGGAGGAGTAGCAGAATTTTTTGGGGGGTGTCATTTGTGGTATACACATGCCACGTGAGAGAAATAACCTATTACAATGACAATTTTGTGGAGAAAAAAAAAAATGAAAAATCTTAATTTTGCAAAGAATTGTGGGAAAAAAATGACAACATCAAAAAGCTCACTATACCTCTTACTAAATACCTTGGAATGTCTACTTTCCAAAAAGGGGTCATTTGGGGGGTATTTGTACTTTCCTGACTTGTTCGGGTCACAAGAAGCGAGATAGGCCACCAGTACATCAGATGTGATCAATTTTGTGCGATTCGCACCACAGCTTGTAGACTCTCTAACTTTCACAAAGACCAAATAATATCCACTAATTTGGGTTATTTTTACCAAAGACATGTAGCAGTATAAATTGTGACCAAAATTTATGAAGAAAAATTAATAATTTGCATAATTCTGTCACAGAAACAAAGAAATATGCGTTTTTTTTCAAAATTTTCGGTCTTTTTTCATTTATAGCGCAAAAAATAAAAACCCCAGAGGTGATCAAATACCACCAAAAGAAAGCTCTATTTGTGGGAAAAAAAGGACAAAAAATTCATTTGGGTACAGTGTTGCATGACTGAGTAATTGTCATTCAAATTGTGAGAGCACCGAAAGCTGAAAATTGGTCTGGGCAGGAAGGTGTTTAAGTGCCCTGTAAGCAAGTGGTTAATTGCCACTGAGTCTTTTGATTTGTTGCTAAACAAACAAAAAATGTCAGAAAATGTTGGGGAAAAAAAGGTTTTCTTCGTTTCTGTTATAAAATTTTGCAAATTAGTCTTTTTTTATTCACTGCTGTGCACTGATGTGGCTGCACTGATGGGCACTGATGAGGGCCACTGATGAGGTGGCATTGATGAGACAATACTGATGGGCACAGATTTATCTGTACTGATAGGCACTGATGAGGCTGCACTGATAGATGGCACTGATGGGCACTGATAGGCTGCACTGATAAGGAGGCACCGATGGGGCTGCACTGATGGCCACTGATATGCGGCACTGATGGCCACTGATAGGCAGCACTGATGGGCACTGATAGGCTGCACTAATGGGCACTGATAGGCTGCACTAATGGGCACTGATAGGCTGCACTGATTGGCACTAATGAGAAGGCACTGATGAGGCTGCACTGATGGGCACTGAGGAGGCTGCACTGATGGGCACTGATGTGTGGCACTGAGATGGGGCTGCACTGATGGCCACTGATATGCGGCACTGATGGCCACTGATAGGCAGCACTGATGGGCACTGATAGGCTGCACTAATGGGCACTGATAGGCTGCACTAATGGGCACTGATAGGCTGCACTGATTGGCACTAATGAGAAGGCACTGATGAGGCTGCACTGATGGGCACTGAGGAGGCTGCACTGATGGGCACTGATGTGTGGCACTGAGGGGCACTGATAAGGAGCAACTGATGAGACTGCACTGATAGGCACTGACAAGGCTGTACTGGTGGGCACTGGCAAGACTGCACTGATGGCCACTGATATGCAGCATTGATGGCCACTGATATGCAGCATTGATGGCCACTGATAGGCAGCATCGATGGGCACTGATAGGCTGCACTGATTGACACTGATGAGGAGGCACTGAAGAGGCTGCACTGATGGGCACCAAGGAGGCTGCCCTGATCGGCACTGGTGTGTGGCACTGATGAGGCTGCACAGATGGGCACTGACAAGGCTGTACTGTGGGCACTGATGAGGCTGCACTGATGGCCACTGATAGGCAGCACTGATGGGAACTGTTAGGCTGCAATAATGGGCACTGATAGGCTGCACTGATGAGGAGGCACTGACAAGGCTGCACTGATGGGCACTGAGGAGGCTGCACTGATGGGCACTGATGTGCAGCACTGATGAAGAGGCACTGATGAGACTGAACTGATGGGCACTGACAAGGCTGTACTGGTGGGCACTGGCGAGGCTGCGCTGATGGCCACTGATATGCAGCATTGATGGCCACTGATAGGCAGCACTAATGGGCACTGATAGGCAGCACTGATGGGCACTGATAGGCTGCACCTATTGGCACTGATGAGGAGGCACTGACAAGGCTGCACTGATGGGCACTGAGGAGGCTGCACTGATGGGCACTGATGTGCGGCACTGAGGGGCACTGATGAGACTGCACTGATGGGCACTGACAAGTCTGTACTGGTGGGCAGTGGCGAGGCTGCACTGATGGGCACTGATATGCAGCATTGATGGGCACTGATAGGCTGCACTGATTGGCACTGATGAGGAGGCACTGATGAGACTGCACTGATGGGCACTGACAAGGCTGTACTGTGGGCACTGATGAGGCTGCACTGATGGCCACTGATAGGCAGCACTGATGGGAACTGTTAGGCTGCACTAATGGGCACTGGTAGGCTGCACTGATTGGCACTGTTGAGGAGGCACTGATGAGGCTGCACTGATGGACACTGATGTGCGGCACTGATGAGGAGGCAGTGATGAGACTGAACTGATGGGCACTTACAAGGCTGTACTGGTGGGCACTGGCGAGGCTGCACTGATGGCTACTGATATGCAGCATTGATGGCCACTGATAGGCAGCACTGATGGGCACTGATAGGCTGCACCTATTGGCACTGATGAGGAGGCACTGATGAGGCTGCACTGATGGGCACTGAGGAGGCTGCACTGGTGGGCACTGATGTGCGGCACTGAGGAGGGGGCACTGATGGGCACTGACGAGGCTGTACTGGTGGGCACTGACGAGGTTGCACTGATGGCCACTGATATGCAGCACTGATGGCCACTGATAGGCAGCACTGATGGGCACTGATAGGCTGCACTAATGGGCACTGATAGGCTGCACTGATTGGCACTGATGAGGAGGCACTGACGGGGCTGCACTGATGGGCACCGAGGAGGCTGCACTGATGGGCACTGAGGGGCACTGATGAGGCCGCACTGATGGGCACTGACAAGGCTGTGCTGTGGGCACTGATGAGGCTGCATTGATGGCCACTGATAGGCAGCACTGATGAGAACTGATAGGCTGCACTAATGGGCACTGATAGGCTGCACTGATTGGCACTAATAAGGAGGCACTGACGAGGCTGCACTGATGGGCACTGAGGAGGCTGCACTGATGGGCACTGATGTGCGGCACTGAGGGGCACTGATGAGGATTGGCACCAATGGGCACTGATAGGCTGCACTGATTGGCACTGATGTGGAGGCACTGACGGGGCTGCACTGATGGGCACTGCTAGGTGGCACTGATGTGCAGCACTGATGGGCACTGTTAGGTGGCACTGATTAGTGATGGACGAACTTCCGACGGGACGTTTCGCGAAAGCGAAATGCGAACGGACCCAAACGTTCGCGAAACCGAACGTTCGCCGCGGGCCCCATTGACTTCAATGGGAGGCGAACTTTGCAAACCTTCATGTCGAATTTGCGGCCACGTGGTAATTATTAGGGGGTAAAACGTAGTCCCACCATCTGGACAATGACATAATACATGTATGAGGTGAATTTGGGATCGATAACTACAAGCATTTTTATTTTATTTGGGAAATTGTTCTAACAATTCAGGACTATGGAGCTAATGAAGGCAATGGAGGAGAGGGAAGGTCAGGGACCAGGGTAGGCAAAGAAGAGGGTGCAGGAGATGATCACCAGCAGCGTGACATACCGGAATGACACATGCACCGTGATAGAGGCATCTGACAGCAGCACCGTAATACAGAGCACTGACAGCAGCACCGTGACATACAGCGCTGACAGCAGCACCGTGACATACAGCGCTGACAGCAGCACCGTGACATACAGCGCTGACAGCAGCACCGTGACATACAGCGCTGACAGCAGCACCGTGACATACAGCGCTGACAGCAGCACCGTGACATACAGCGCTGACAGCAGCACCGTGACATACAGCGCTGACAGCAGCACCGTGACATACAGCGCTGACAGCAGCACCGTGACATACAGCGCTGACAGCAGCACCGTGACATACAGCGCTGACAGCAGCACCGTGACATACAGCGCTGACAGCAGCACCGTGACATACAGCGCTGACAGCAGCACCGTGACATACAGCGCTGACAGCAGCACCGTGACATACAGCACTGACAGCAGCACCGTAAGCAGCCCCAGGAGGAAGTCAGCACAGCACAGGGATGGTGTGATCCCCTCATAATAAGAACCCCCAGGAGGAAGTCAGCACAGCACAGGGATAGTGTGATCCCTTCATAATAAGAACCCCCAGGAGGAAGTCAGCACAGCACAGGGATATCATAAGCAGCCCCAGTAGAAATATGACACCGCTCAACCTCTTCAAAGAGGAGGGTAGGGGCATATAGTACGGTGTGCTTTTTTGGGTCAAGGAAGTGAGCCAAATGAATTAAGAAGGTCTGTGTGCTTGATTAAAAAAATAGTTTATAGACATATACATGGTCTACTGGTCACATGTGTTGAATTCCTCCGAGATCCATGCCTCATTCATTTTTAGAAATGTGAGGTAGTTAACACTGTGGTGAGCTAGGCGAGTACGCTTATCGGTCACAATCCCCCCTGCTGCGCTGAACGTCCTTTCGGACAGGACACTGGATGAGGGGCAAGCCAACAGTTCGATTGCAAATTGGGCAAGCTCTGGCCAGAGGTCAAGCCTGCCCACCCAGTAGTCTAGGGGTTCATCACTCCTCAGAGCGTCCACATCGGCCGTTAACCCAATGTAGTCGGACACCTGACGGTCTAGGCGTTCCCTGATGCTGGATCCGGATGACACCTGTCGATGGGTCGGCTGAAAGAATGACCTCATATCCGAAGTCACCAACACATCTTCAAACCGGCCTCTTCTTGCAGGCGCTGTTGGATTGGTACCCGCAAATCCTTCTCTGGGAGTGGGAATTGCTCCTCTGCCAGCGCACGCAAAAGCAGAATGCAGCATTTCTCGAAGCAAGGCCTGGAAGTGCTGCATTCTGACAGCCCTCTGCGACGGCGGTAACATTTCCGCCATTTTGTGTTTGTACCGGGGGTCTAAGTACGTTGCCACCCAGTACTGGTCCTTGACCCTCATGCTTTTTATACGGGGGTCCCTATTAAAACACTGGAGCATGAAGGCCCCCATTTGCACTAAAGTGGAAGCGGTGTGGTGGCCTGGCTCCTGCTCATCATCCAGGATAATGTCGTCCTCTTCATTCTCCTCTCCCCATCCTCGCACAACAGGGATCCCAGAAAGGTTTAAAGCATGCTCTTCTTGCTCCTGCTCATCCGCCCCGGCACCATCCTCCTCTGACTCCTCATCAGACTCCTGTTGTTGACTTGTCTCAGATAGAGTAGCCCCCCCTGGGAATTCATCCAGCATTGCGACTTCCTCATCTTCCCGCTCCTGCTCCTCCACAGCCTGATCAATGACACGACGCAATGCACGCTCCAGAAAGAAGGCATAAGGTACCATGTCACTGATGGCGCCATGGCTGCGACTGACCAGTTTGGTGATCTCCTCAAATGGCCGCAGAAGTCTGCATGTGTCGCGCATGAGCAGCCACTGGCGCGGTGAAAAAAAACCCAGCTCCCCAGAACCGTTTCTTTCGCAGAGTTCATACAGGTAGACGTTAACTGCACGTTTCTGCTGGAGCAGCCTATCAAGCATATAGAAGGTTGAGTTCCATCGCGTCGGGCAATCGCAAATAAGACGTCTGACCGGCAGATGGTGTCGCCGCTGAATGTCAGCAAGGCGAGCCATGGCCGTGTAAGATCTTCTGAAATGGGCCGAGATTTTCCTTGCCTGCCGCAAGATGTCCTGGACCCCAGGGTATTTGACAAGGAATCGCTGCACGACCAAGTTTAAGACGTGTGCCATGCACGGCACGTGCGTGATTTTGCCCTGTTTCAATGCGCTAAGCAGATTGGCACCGTTGTCACACACCACTTTACCAACTGTCAAATTGAGCGGTGTTAGCCACTCATCTGCCTGTGAACGCAAAGCTGAAAGGAGTGCCGGGCCAGTGTGGCTCTTTGCTTCCAGGCACAACAGACGCAGCACGGCATGGCAACGTCTCACCTGGCATGTGGAATAGGTTCTGGGGAGCTTGGGCGGTGCAGTGGAAGAGACGCTAGCAGCGGAAAAGGAGGAGGCAGCTGAGGAGGAGAGGGAGGAGGATGGAGTAGGAGGAGGAGAAGAAGAGTCAGGCCTGCATGCAATCCGTGGCGGTAAAACCAAATCTACACGGGTGCCACGGGTTACATGCTTGACGGCCGTCAGAAGGTTCACCCAGTGGGCAGTAAAACTGATATACCTTCCCTGCCCGTGTTTGCTAGACCACGTGTCTGTGGTCAGATGTATCTTGGCACCGACACTGTGTGCCAGAGATACATTCACTTGCCGCTGAACATGGCCATATAGCTCTGGGATGCCCTTCTCTGAGAAATACTTCCTTCCTGGGACCTTCCATTGTGGTGTTCCAATGGCCACAAATTTGCGAAAGGCCTCCGAGTCCACCAGTTTATATGGCAGTAGTTGGCGGGCTATGAGTTCTGACAAGCCAGCCGCCAACCGTTGGGCAAGAGGGTTATCCGGCGTCATCATTTTTTTACGCTCAAACATTAGGCCCACGGAAGCCTGCCTTTTTGCAGAAAAATGTGAGCTTGGCGTGATGGAAGGTGGAGTGGAGGACAATTGTGAGGAGAGAGGAGAAGGAGAAGTAGAAGACGAGGCTGGACGGTGAGAGCCTGCAGTGTGGCTTTGTGTGTTCCGTTGCTCCCACTGGGCTCGGTGATGGCTGCTCATGTGCCTTCTTAAGGCGGTCGTCCCTAGGTGAGTATTGGGCTTACCGCGACTAACGCGTTGACTGCAAAGATTGCAGATGGCAACGCTATTGTCAGCAGCGGACACGTTAAAAAAAGCCCACACTGCGGAGCCATGTGCCGGTGTCCTGGGAGCGCCAGATGTGACCGTACATGGTCGATGACTCGCTCCTGATACATTTGCAGTCTGCTTTGTCCCTGCTGTGCAATGTAAGTCATTGCTGCTTCTCCTCCCTATCTGCTGGTCCATATCTCCCTCTGAACTCCCCTCCTCTTCCTCTCTTGTGGGCACCCACGTGACATCACTAGACACGTCATCATCAACGTCACCTTCCCCACCGCTATAAGTAGAGATCTCGGAGTAGGCAGCAACACCGGGGACCAACCTCCTCCTTGGGCTGATCTGGGTACTGGCGTCAGACTGCTGAGTAGCGCTTGTTGCTACCTCCTCTTCCTGATCCAATACCAAGAGTGGCTGCGCATCAGAAATGTCCTCTTGATATGGATCGGAAAATAATTCCAGTGACTCAAGCGGAAGGTATGTGGTGGTGGTGGTGGTGGTCGTGTTGTTGGTGGTAGTGTCTTTGGGGGTGCACATAGCAGAGAGTGAAGAAGAGGGTGCAGATCGAGAGGATGAGGAGGGTGCAGAAGAGTAAGGCTGAGCGAGCCACTCAACCAAGTCTGGTGCATCCTTTAAAGTAATTGAACGCACCTTCTGCAACTTCCCACTTTGGCTCAAGCCTGTTGCTCCTGCCCTACCCCTACCACCCCTGCGGAAGGGCCTGCCTCTTCCTCTGCCTGTCATTTTTTAAATGACCCTGTGACAAAACTCTTAGTCCCTATACCGATGAAGGACTGCTGCAGTATAGGGCAGCGGTCAGCAGTGGTGCACGTCAACCCTATCTATTGTGGACCGATAGCGGTCCTTACAGAACAGCAGACTGTACCGCACTCAAGCCTATGTACCGTAGCACCCTATACCAAGTTACCAGTCCTTATAAGAACTTTTGTGGACCAAGCAGGTTGTGTATTAGTGTTTAGCAGACTGTACGTCAGTCCCTATACCGCTGAAGGACTGCTGCAGTATAGGGCAGCGGTCAGCAGTGGTGCACGTCAACCCTATCTATTGTGGACCGATAGCGGTCCTTACAGAACAGCAGACTGTACCGCACTCAAGCCTATGTACCGTAGCACCCTATACCAAGTTACCAGTCCTTATAAGAACTTTTGTGGACCAAGCAGGTTGTGTATTAGTGTTTAGCAGACTGTACGTCAGTCCCTATACCGCTGAAGGACTGCTGCAGTATAGGGCAGCGGTCAGCAGTGGTGCACGTCAACCCTATCTATTGTGGACCGATAGCGGTCCTTACAGAACAGCAGACTGTACCGCACTCAAGCCTATGTACCGTAGCACCCTATACCAAGTTACCAGTCCTTATAAGAACTTTTGTGGAACAAGCAGGTTGTGTGTTAGTGATTAGCAGACTGTACGTCAGTCCCTATACCGCTGAAGGACTGCTGCAGTATAGGTGAGCGGTCAGCAGTGGTGCACGTCAACCCTATCTATTGTGGACCTATAGCGGTCCTTACAGAACAGCAGACTGTACCGCACTCAAGCCTATGTACCGTAGCACCCTATACCAAGTTACCAGTCCTTATAAGAACTTTTGTGGACCAAGCAGGTTGTGTATTAGTGTTTAGCAGACTGTACGTCAGTCCCTATACCGCTGAAGGACTGCTGCAGTATAGGGCAGCGGTCAGCAGTGGTGCACGTCAACCCTATCTATTGTGGACCGATAGCGGTCCTTACAGAACAGCAGACTGTACCGCACTCAAGCCTATGTACCGTAGCACCCTATACCAAGTTACCAGTCCTTATAAGAACTTTTGTGGACCAAGCAGGTTGTGTATTAGTGTTTAGCAGACTGTACGTCAGTCCCTATACCGCTGAAGGACTGCTGCAGTATAGGGCAGCGGTCAGCAGTGGTGCACGTCAACCCTATCTATTGTGGACCGATAGCGGTCCTTACAGAACAGCAGACTGTACCGCACTCAAGCCTATGTACCGTAGCACCCTATACCAAGTTACCAGTCCTTATAAGAACTTTTGTGGAACAAGCAGGTTGTGTGTTAGTGATTAGCAGACTGTACGTCAGTCCCTATACCGCTGAAGGACTGCTGCAGTATAGGTGAGCGGTCAGCAGTGGTGCACGTCAACCCTATCTATTGTGGACCGATAGCGGTCCTTACAGAACAGCAGACTGTACCGCACTCAAGCCTATGTACCGTAGCACCCTATACCAAGTTACCAGTCCTTATAAGAACTTTTGTGGACCAAGCAGGTTGTGTATTAGTGTTTAGCAGACTGTACGTCAGTCCCTATACCGCTGAAGGACTGCTGCAGTATAGGGCAGCGGTCAGCAGTGGTGCACGTCAACCCTATCTATTGTGGACCGATAGCGGTCCTTACAGAACAGCAGACTGTACCGCACTCAAGCCTATGTACCGTAGCACCCTATACCAAGTTACCAGTCCTTATAAGAACTTTTGTGGAACAAGCAGGTTGTGTGTTAGTGATTAGCAGACTGTACGTCAGTCCCTATACCGCTGAAGGACTGCTGCAGTATAGGGCAGCGGTCAGCAGTGGTGCACGTCAACCCTATCTATTGTGGACCGATAGCGGTCCTTACAGAACAGCAGACTGTACCGCACTCAAGCCTATGTACCGTAGCACCCTATACCAAGTTACCAGTCCTTATAAGAACTTTTGTGGAACAAGTGAGTTGTGAATGTTTAGCAGACTGCAGCAGAAGGGCAGCAGTCAAGTATAATATCCTTTCTATATTTGGAAGAAAGAATATTATACATGTACAAGCCTATTACTGTACCACTGATACCAGTCCTGAAAAGAACCTTTGTGGAACTAATAATAACAGCAAGTCTTTAAAATTACCCTCACTGCCTGACAACACTGCTTCCTTCCTGTCCCTATACAAATTGGCAAAAAAAGAGAACGATTAGTGGTTACTGGAACAGCTCTTTTGTGGACCTTGATAGTAACAGCTAATGATGATGATGATGATGATGATGATGAAAGACTAATCTGGCTGTCCCTGTAGCATACACCGTCCTTTCCCTTTCTCTAAACTAACAAAAGACACTCAGGCTGCTGCAAGAATCAGCAGCACAGCAAACCTATCAACACCTAACACCTATACCAGTCCTGAAAAGAACTTTTGTGTACCAAATAGCTAGTGGTTTATCTCTCCCTACTCCACACAGGAACCTGTCCCTATCGTAACAGAAGAAAGAATGTAAAATGGCCACCGGATCGGGTGTATTTATAGGTTAGGGGGAATGTACAAGTGTCCATGTGCTGTCATGTCTCAATTGGCTGTCCTGTATCACATGATAAACGTGTCACCAAAGGTTAAAGTTCTTGTATACATTAAACACGTAAGTCCGCCGCGGCGAACGACGGAAAAAGGCGTTCGAACGTGCGGACCGCGAATGTCGGAAATTCGCCGCGAAACGACCGCCGGGCGAAACGTTCGTCCATCACTAGCACTGATGTGCAGCACTGATGGGCACTGATAGGCTATATTGATGGGCACTGTTGGGGCTGTACTGATAACCAGGGCAATGATGATAAGTCCCCTGATTATCAGTGTAAATTTGCCCTGACAGCCTTGCCAGTTATCGGCTCTCCTTTCCTCACACAGTGACAGCGCGTGAGGAAAGGAATGCCAATAACTGGCAAGTTTTTTTTACAAGTGATCTGCTGTGTTTGGATGCAGCTGCTCACGTGGTAAAGGACCGCTGCGATTGGCCCTGCCAGAACAAGGGAGCGGCGCTGTATCCGTCTTTCAGCGAAGGCGTGGTATTGAGGTGGTTAAATAGCATTTTTCAGTTTGTGGCGCGTAGATACGGTTTAGTTCCATATGTTAAGGGTTGAATATGAGGGTTCTATTCAGATAACATGAATAGTCCAGAGATGGGGGGACTCTGCAGCTGGACACCATTTTTTACCTCTAGCAGAAAACTTCAGTTTAATTAATACAAGACGAAGATTTGCATCAAGTACAACCCAGATCCGATAACATTAATAGTGATGGCCGAACGGTTCGCCCGGCGGTCGTTTCGCGGCGAATTTCCGACATTCGCGGTCCGCACGTTCGAACGCCTTTTTCCGTCGTTCGCCGCGGCGGACTTACGTGTTTAATGTATACAAGAACTTTAACCTTTGGTGACACGTTTATCATGTGATACAGGACAGCCAATTGAGACATGACAGCACATGGACACTTGTACATTCCCCCTAACCTATAAATACACCCGATCCGGTGGCCATTTTACATTCTTTCTTCTGTTAAGATAGGGACAGGTTCCTGTGTGGAGTAGGGAGAGATAAACCACTAGCTATTTGGTACACAAAAGTTCTTTTCAGGACTG
Source organism: Lithobates pipiens (assembly GCF_037356315.1). Taxonomy (NCBI): domain Eukaryota; kingdom Metazoa; phylum Chordata; class Amphibia; order Anura; family Ranidae; genus Lithobates; species Lithobates pipiens. The sequence continues at coordinate 6,197,964 of NW_027507903.1, read as the reverse complement.
GTATAGGTGTTAGGTGTTGATAGGTTTGCTGTGCTGCTGATTCTTGCAGCAGCCTGAGTGTCTTTTGTTAGTTTAGAGAAAGGGAAAGGACGGTGTATGCTACAGGGACAGCCAGATTAGTCTTTCATCATCATCATCATCATCATCATCATTAGCTGTTACTATCAAGGTCCACAAAAGAGCTGTTCCAGTAACCACTAATCGTTCTCTTTTTTTGCCAATTTGTATAGGGACAGGAAGGAAGCAGTGTTGTCAGGCAGTGAGGGTAATTTTAAAGACTTGCTGTTATTATTAGTTCCACAAAGGTTCTTTTCAGGACTGGTATCAGTGGTACAGTAATAGGCTTGTACATGTATAATATTCTTTCTTCCAAATATAGAAAGGATATTATACTTGACTGCTGCCCTTCTGCTGCAGTCTGCTAAACATTCACAACTCACTTGTTCCACAAAAGTTCTTATAAGGACTGGTAACTTGGTATAGGGTGCTACGGTACATAGGCTTGAGTGCGGTACAGTCTGCTGTTCTGTAAGGACCGCTATCGGTCCACAATAGATAGGGTTGACGTGCACCACTGCTGACCGCTGCCCTATACTGCAGCAGTCCTTCAGCGGTATAGGGACTGACGTACAGTCTGCTAATCACTAACACACAACCTGCTTGTTCCACAAAAGTTCTTATAAGGACTGGTAACTTGGTATAGGGTGCTACGGTACATAGGCTTGAGTGCGGTACAGTCTGCTGTTCTGTAAGGACCGCTATCGGTCCACAATAGATAGGGTTGACGTGCACCACTGCTGACCGCTGCCCTATACTGCAGCAGTCCTTCAGCGGTATAGGGACTGACGTACAGTCTGCTAAAAACTAATACACAACCTGCTTGGTCCACAAAAGTTCTTATAAGGACTGGTAACTTGGTATAGGGTGCTACGGTACATAGGCTTGAGTGCGGTACAGTCTGCTGTTCTGTAAGGACCGCTATCGGTCCACAATAGATAGGGTTGACGTGCACCACTGCTGACCGCTCACCTATACTGCAGCAGTCCTTCAGCGGTATAGGGACTGACGTACAGTCTGCTAAACACTAATACACAACCTGCTTGTTCCACAAAAGTTCTTATAAGGACTGGTAACTTGGTATAGGGTGCTACGGTACATAGGCTTGAGTGCGGTACAGTCTGCTGTTCTGTAAGGACCGCTATCGGTCCACAATAGATAGGGTTGACGTGCACCACTGCTGACCGCTCACCTATACTGCAGCAGTCCTTCAGCGGTATAGGGACTGACGTACAGTCTGCTAATCACTAACACACAACCTGCTTGTTCCACAAAAGTTCTTATAAGGACTGGTAACTTGGTATAGGGTGCTACGGTACATAGGCTTGAGTGCGGTACAGTCTGCTGTTCTGTAAGGACCGCTATCGGTCCACAATAGATAGGGTTGACGTGCACCACTGCTGACCGCTCACCTATACTGCAGCAGTCCTTCAGCGGTATAGGGACTGACGTACAGTCTGCTAAACACTAATACACAACCTGCTTGTTCCACAAAAGTTCTTATAAGGACTGGTAACTTGGTATAGGGTGCTACGGTACATAGGCTTGAGTGCGGTACAGTCTGCTGTTCTGTAAGGACCGCTATCGGTCCACAATAGATAGGGTTGACGTGCACCACTGCTGACCGCTGCCCTATACTGCAGCAGTCCTTCAGCGGTATAGGGACTGACGTACAGTCTGCTAAACACTAATACACAACCTGCTTGGTCCACAAAAGTTCTTATAAGGACTGGTAACTTGGTATAGGGTGCTACGGTACATAGGCTTGAGTGCGGTACAGTCTGCTGTTCTGTAAGGACCGCTATCGGTCCACAATAGATAGGGTTGACGTGCACCACTGCTGACCGCTCACCTATACTGCAGCAGTCCTTCAGCGGTATAGGGACTGACGTACAGTCTGCTAATCACTAACACACAACCTGCTTGTTCCACAAAAGTTCTTATAAGGACTGGTAACTTGGTATAGGGTGCTACGGTACATAGGCTTGAGTGCGGTACAGTCTGCTGTTCTGTAAGGACCGCTATCGGTCCACAATAGATAGGGTTGACGTGCACCACTGCTGACCGCTGCCCTATACTGCAGCAGTCCTTCAGCGGTATAGGGACTGACGTACAGTCTGCTAAACACTAATACACAACCTGCTTGGTCCACAAAAGTTCTTATAAGGACTGGTAACTTGGTATAGGGTGCTACGGTACATAGGCTTGAGTGCGGTACAGTCTGCTGTTCTGTAAGGACCGCTATCGGTCCACAATAGATAGGGTTGACGTGCACCACTGCTGACCGCTGCCCTATACTGCAGCAGTCCTTCAGCGGTATAGGGACTGACGTACAGTCTGCTAAACACTAATACACAACCTGCTTGGTCCACAAAAGTTCTTATAAGGACTGGTAACTTGGTATAGGGTGCTACGGTACATAGGCTTGAGTGCGGTACAGTCTGCTGTTCTGTAAGGACCGCTATCGGTCCACAATAGATAGGGTTGACGTGCACCACTGCTGACCGCTGCCCTATACTGCAGCAGTCCTTCAGCGGTATAGGGACTGACGTACAGTCTGCTAAACACTAATACACAACCTGCTTGGTCCACAAAAGTTCTTATAAGGACTGGTAACTTGGTATAGGGTGCTACGGTACATAGGCTTGAGTGCGGTACAGTCTGCTGTTCTGTAAGGACCGCTATAGGTCCACAATAGATAGGGTTGACGTGCACCACTGCTGACCGCTCACCTATACTGCAGCAGTCCTTCAGCGGTATAGGGACTAAGAGTTTTGTCACAGGGTCATTTAAAAAATGACATGCAGAGGAAGAGGCAGGCCCTTCCGCAGGGGTGGTAGGGGTAGGGCAGGAGCAACAGGCTTGAGCCAAAGTGGGAAGTTGCAGAAGGTGCGTTCAATTACTTTAAAGGATGCACCAGACTTGGTTGAGTGGCTCGCTCAGCCTTACTCTTCTGCACCCTCCTCATCCTCTCGATCTGCACCCTCTTCTTCACTCTCTGCTATGTGCACCCCCAAAGACACTACCACCAACAACACGACCACCACCACCACCACCACATACCTTCCGCTTGAGTCACTGGAATTATTTTCCGATCCATATCAAGAGGACATTTCTGATGCGCAGCCACTCTTGGTATTGGATCAGGAAGAGGAGGTAGCAACAAGCGCTACTCAGCAGTCTGACGCCAGTACCCAGATCAGCCCAAGGAGGAGGTTGGTCCCCGGTGTTGCTGCCTACTCCGAGATCTCTACTTATAGCGGTGGGGAAGGTGACGTTGATGATGACGTGTCTAGTGATGTCACGTGGGTGCCCACAAGAGAGGAAGAGGAGGGGAGTTCAGAGGGAGATATGGACCAGCAGATAGGGAGGAGAAGCAGCAATGACTTACATTGCACAGCAGGGACAAAGCAGACTGCAAATGTATCAGGAGCGAGTCATCGACCATGTACGGTCACATCTGGCGCTCCCAGGACACCGGCACATGGCTCCGCAGTGTGGGCTTTTTTTAACGTGTCCGCTGCTGACAATAGCGTTGCCATCTGCAATCTTTGCAGTCAACGCGTTAGTCGCGGTAAGCCCAATACTCACCTAGGGACGACCGCCTTAAGAAGGCACATGAGCAGCCATCACCGAGCCCAGTGGGAGCAACGGAACACACAAAGCCACACTGCAGGCTCTCACCGTCCAGCCTCGTCTTCTACTTCTCCTTCTCCTCTCTCCTCACAATTGTCCTCCACTCCACCTTCCATCACGCCAAGCTCACATTTTTCTGCAAAAAGGCAGGCTTCCGTGGGCCTAATGTTTGAGCGTAAAAAAATGATGATGCCGGATAACCCTCTTGCCCAACGGTTGGCGGCTGGCTTGTCAGAACTCATAGCCCGCCAACTACTGCCATATAAACTGGTGGACTCGGAGGCCTTTCGCAAATTTGTGGCCATTGGAACACCACAATGGAAGGTCCCAGGAAGGAAGTATTTCTCAGAGAAGGGCATCCCAGAGCTATATGGCCATGTTCAGCGGCAAGTGAATGTATCTCTGGCACACAGTGTCGGTGCCAAGATACATCTGACCACAGACACGTGGTCTAGCAAACACGGGCAGGGAAGGTATATCAGTTTTACTGCCCACTGGGTGAACCTTCTGACGGCCGTCAAGCATGTAACCCGTGGCACCCGTGTAGATTTGGTTTTACCGCCACGGATTGCATGCAGGCCTGACTCTTCTTCTCCTCCTCCTACTCCATCCTCCTCCCTCTCCTCCTCAGCTGCCTCCTCCTTTTCCGCTGCTAGCGTCTCTTCCACTGCACCGCCCAAGCTCCCCAGAACCTATTCCACATGCCAGGTGAGACGTTGCCATGCCGTGCTGCGTCTGTTGTGCCTGGAAGCAAAGAGCCACACTGGCCCGGCACTCCTTTCAGCTTTGCGTTCACAGGCAGATGAGTGGCTAACACCGCTCAATTTGACAGTTGGTAAAGTGGTGTGTGACAACGGTGCCAATCTGCTTAGCGCATTGAAACAGGGCAAAATCACGCACGTGCCGTGCATGGCACACGTCTTAAACTTGGTCGTGCAGCGATTCCTTGTCAAATACCCTGGGGTCCAGGACATCTTGCGGCAGGCAAGGAAAATCTCGGCCCATTTCAGAAGATCTTACACGGCCATGGCTCGCCTTGCTGACATTCAGCGGCGACACCATCTGCCGGTCAGACGTCTTATTTGCGATTGCCCGACGCGATGGAACTCAACCTTCTATATGCTTGATAGGCTGCTCCAGCAGAAACGTGCAGTTAACGTCTACCTGTATGAACTCTGCGAAAGAAACGGTTCTGGGGAGCTGGGTTTTTTTTCACCGCGCCAGTGGCTGCTCATGCGCGACACATGCAGACTTCTGCGGCCATTTGAGGAGATCACCAAACTGGTCAGTCGCAGCCATGGCGCCATCAGTGACATGGTACCTTATGCCTTCTTTCTGGAGCGTGCATTGCGTCGTGTCATTGATCAGGCTGTGGAGGAGCAGGAGCGGGAAGATGAGGAAGTCGCAATGCTGGATGAATTCCCAGGGGGGGCTACTCTATCTGAGACAAGTCAACAACAGGAGTCTGATGAGGAGTCAGAGGAGGATGGTGCCGGGGCGGATGAGCAGGAGCAAGAAGAGCATGCTTTAAACCTTTCTGGGATCCCTGTTGTGCGAGGATGGGGAGAGGAGAATGAAGAGGACGACATTATCCTGGATGATGAGCAGGAGCCAGGCCACCACACCGCTTCCACTTTAGTGCAAATGGGGGCCTTCATGCTCCAGTGTTTTAATAGGGACCCCCGTATAAAAAGCATGAGGGTCAAGGACCAGTACTGGGTGGCAACGTACTTAGACCCCCGGTACAAACACAAAATGGCGGAAATGTTACCGCCGTCGCAGAGGGCTGTCAGAATGCAGCACTTCCAGGCCTTGCTTCGAGAAATGCTGCATTCTGCTTTTGCGTGCGCTGGCAGAGGAGCAATTCCCACTCCCAGAGAAGGATTTGCGGGTACCAATCCAACAGCGCCTGCAAGAAGAGGCCGGTTTGAAGATGTGTTGGTGACTTCGGATATGAGGTCATTCTTTCAGCCGACCCATCGACAGGTGTCATCCGGATCCAGCATCAGGGAACGCCTAGACCGTCAGGTGTCCGACTACATTGGGTTAACGGCCGATGTGGACGCTCTGAGGAGTGATGAACCCCTAGACTACTGGGTGGGCAGGCTTGACCTCTGGCCAGAGCTTGCCCAATTTGCAATCGAACTGTTGGCTTGCCCCTCATCCAGTGTCCTGTCCGAAAGGACGTTCAGCGCAGCAGGGGGGATTGTGACCGATAAGCGTACTCGCCTAGCTCACCACAGTGTTAACTACCTCACATTTCTAAAAATGAATGAGGCATGGATCTCGGAGGAATTCAACACATGTGACCAGTAGACCATGTATATGTCTATAAACTATTTTTTTAATCAAGCACACAGACCTTCTTAATTCATTTGGCTCACTTCCTTGACCCAAAAAAGCACACCGTACTATATGCCCCTACCCTCCTCTTTGAAGAGGTTGAGCGGTGTCATATTTCTACTGGGGCTGCTTATGATATCCCTGTGCTGTGCTGACTTCCTCCTGGGGGTTCTTATTATGAAGGGATCACACTATCCCTGTGCTGTGCTGACTTCCTCCTGGGGGTTCTTATTATGAGGGGATCACACCATCCCTGTGCTGTGCTGACTTCCTCCTGGGGCTGCTTACGGTGCTGCTGTCAGTGCTGTATGTCACGGTGCTGCTGTCAGCGCTGTATGTCACGGTGCTGCTGTCAGCGCTGTATGTCACGGTGCTGCTGTCAGCGCTGTATGTCACGGTGCTGCTGTCAGCGCTGTATGTCACGGTGCTGCTGTCAGCGCTGTATGTCACGGTGCTGCTGTCAGCGCTGTATGTCACGGTGCTGCTGTCAGCGCTGTATGTCACGGTGCTGCTGTCAGCGCTGTATGTCACGGTGCTGCTGTCAGCGCTGTATGTCACGGTGCTGCTGTCAGCGCTGTATGTCACGGTGCTGCTGTCAGTGCTCTGTATTACGGTGCTGCTGTCAGATGCCTCTATCACGGTGCATGTGTCATTCCGGTATGTCACGCTGCTGGTGATCATCTCCTGCACCCTCTTCTTTGCCTACCCTGGTCCCTGACCTTCCCTCTCCTCCATTGCCTTCATTAGCTCCATAGTCCTGAATTGTTAGAACAATTTCCCAAATAAAATAAAAATGCTTGTAGTTATCGATCCCAAATTCACCTCATACATGTATTATGTCATTGTCCAGATGGTGGGACTACGTTTTACCCCCTAATAATTACCACGTGGCCGCAAATTCGACATGAAGGTTTGCAAAGTTCGCCTCCCATTGAAGTCAATGGGGCCCGCGGCGAACGGTCGGTTTCGCGAACGTTTGGGTCCGTTCGCATTTCGCGTTCGCGAAACGTCCCGTCGGAAGTTCGTCCATCACTAAACATTAACATAGGAACAAATCTTTGCAGGATGACATATACTATATGCATGCATTATATATCTATATATTGTCCAGGCACGTACAGTATATTCTGTAGAAAACATCCCTGAGTGAGTAGTGAGAACTTGTTAATTTTAGATTTCTTTTCCATATGTAGAATTTAATAGAAACACTCACTAGGATTATTCTTCATATACTGCGTTTATATTTTTTGGAGTGTATCCAATCCACTTGGAATATTTTACGTTTATTCTACCGCTGTGTTAAACTTGGCTGCAGCATTGGTATGCACATGTGGGGATTTTCTTTTTTAACGTTTCTTGTCCTGATGGTATAATTGCCTTTTTTTTTTTTTTTTTTAAACTTAAGTCATGAGCCTAGGAAAAGCAACATATGCTCCAGTAACGTATCCTGGGGGAGAGCGCCTTTAAGAGCATGGCTTCCATTTATTCCAACACAATCACACAACGCTGGAGTTTATGAGGATTTGATGGGGTGACATCATTGTTATACCGGCCATTATAAAACATAGGAATATAAACAACTCCACTTGGTCATTTCATTGCACACCTCTTCCCTCTCCAGTGTTTACACAAGAGCAGCCATTGGACTGACATCATGGATTATTTGACTTCTTCTGGTCACTTCATGTTGCCCCGGCATGGCACAGGAGGGCACATTGGTGGGATTGTCACTTCTGGTGAAACGCATGGAAAAACCTCTGCCCAAAAGTCATTTCCAGAGGTTGATCTTCCCCATGTCACTAATATACTGTGTGAACGGATGCTCGAAAAAAAAAAACACCATTAATGACGCACATTGCACTAAGCATATATATATGGTCTAATACTGGGGGCTCCAAAACATTCCAGTATATGTTACAAATATTTGTGGGCTAAAAAAAAAAAAATCAGGTTTCTAAAAAGTCCCCCTCAACATCCAAGCATGCCCAGCAGAGCCCTCTCTGACATCTATGCATGCCCAACAAAGCCTCCCCTTTATTGCTGTGTGCACATCAGATTCCTCCTCTACATCCACACATGCCCAGCAGAGCTCCCCTAATATTCTTGTGTGCTTAGCAGAGTCCTGCCTTACATACATCCATGCCCAGCAAAGCCCCACTTACCTCCATGCAAGCCAGGCAGACCCCCCCCCCCCCCCCTTACAGCTATGCATGCCCAGAAAAGGCCCGCTTACTTCTATGCATGCCAGGCAGAGCCCCAATCCCCCTCCCCCTTACACCCATGCATGCCCAGCAAAGCCCCGCTTATTTCCATGCATGCCAGGCAGAGCCCACCCCCCTTACATCTATGCATACCCAGAAAAGCCCCCCTTACTGTATATCCTTATGTGTCTAGCAGAGCCCTCCTGTACATCCATCCATGCCCAGCAAAGCCCCACTTACTTCCATGCATGCCAAGCAGAACCCCAATCCCCCCCCCTTACATCCATTCATGCCCAGCAAAGCTCCACTTACTTCCATGCATGCCAGGCATGCTAGGCAGAGCCCCCCTTACATCTATGCATGCCCAGAAAAGCCCCCCTTATATCCTTATGTGTCTAGCAGAGCCCTCCTGTACATCCATCCATGCCAAGCAGAGCCCCCCCCCCCACCTTACACATCCATTCATGCCCAGCAAAGCCCCACTTACTTCCATGCAAGCAAGGCAGACCCCCCCCCCCCCCCCTTACAGCTATGCATGCCCAGAAAAGGCCCGCTTACTTCTATGCATGCCAGGCAGAGCCCCAATCCCCCTCCCCTTACACCCATGCATGCCCAGCAAAGCCCCACTTATTTCCATGCATGCCAGGCAGAGCCCACCCCCCTTACATCTATGCATACCCAGAAAAGCCCCCCTTACTGTATATCCTTATGTGTCTAGCAGAGCCCTCCTGTACATTCATCCATGCCCAGCAAAGCCCCACTTACTTCCATGCATGCCAAGCAGAACCCCAATCCCCCCCCTTACATCCATTCATGCCCAGCAAAGCTCCACTTACTTCCATGCATGCCAGGCATGCTAGGCAGAGCCCCCCTTACATCTATGCATGCCCAGAAAAGCCCCCCTTATATCCTTATGTGTCTAGCAGAGCCCTCCTGTACATCCATCCATGCCAAGCAGAGCCCCCCCCCCCCCACCTTACACATCCATTCATGCCCAGCAAAACCCCACTTACTTCCATACATGCCAAGCAGAGCCCCCCCCCCCTTACAATTATTCATGCCCAGCAAAGCCTCACCTACACCCATGCATGCCAGGCAGAGCCCCTCCCCCTCTTACATCCATGTGTGCCCAACAGAGACCCTCCTTACATCTATGTGTGCCCAGCAGAGCCAACCCTTACATCCAAGAGTGCCCACCACAGCCCCCTCTTTCATCCATGCATGCCCAGCAGACCCCCCCCCCCCACCCTTACCTCTTACATCCATGTGTGCCTTACTGAGTCCCCCTTATATCAGGGGTGTCCATTAGAGTCCACTCTCACATCAAGGAGCCCCATCAGAGTCCCTCCTTACTTCCATGAGTGTCCATTATAGCCCCCCTTACATCCATGTGTGCCCAACAGAGTCTCCCCTTACCTCCAGGAGTGCCCATCAGAGCCCTCTCTTTCATCTATGCGTGCCCAGCAGAGTCACCCCTTACATTCAAGAGTGCCCATCACAGCCCCCTCTTTCATCCATACAAGCCCAGCAAACCCGCCCCTTACACCCACGTGTGCCCAACTGAGTCCCCCCTTATATCAGGAGTGTCCATTAGAGTCCACTCTCACATCAAGGAGCCCCATAAGAGCCGCTCATTACATCCATGAGTGTCCATTACAGCCCCCTTTTACATCCATGCATGCCCAGCAGCCCCCCCCCCCCCTTACATCCATGTGTGCCCAACAGAGTCTCCCCTTACCTCCAAGAGTGCCCATCAGAGCCCCCTCTTTCATCAATACATGCCCAGCAGAGCCCTGCCTTACATCCAAAAGTGCTCATCAGAGTCTACTCTCACTTCAAGGAGCCCCCATCAGAGTCCCCCCTTACTTCCATCAATGTCCATCAGAGCCCCCTTTTACATCCATGCATGTATGCCTAGCAGACCTCCCCCCCTTACATCTATTCATGCCCAGCAAAGCCTCACCTACATCCATGCATGCCAGGCAGAGCCCCCTCCCCCCTCTTACATCCATGTGTGCCCAACAGAGTCCCTCCTTACATGTATGTGTGCCCAGCAGAGCCACCCCTTACATTCAAGACTGCCCATCACAGCCCCCTCTTTCATACATGCATGCTCAGAAGACCCCCCCGCCCCCCTTACATCCATTTGTGCCCAACAGAGTCCCTCCTTACATCTATGTGTGCCCAGCAGAGTCACCCCTTACATCCAAGAGTGCCCATCACAGCCCCCTCTTTCATCCATGCATGCCCAGCAGACCCCCCCTTACACCCCTGTTTGCCCAACTGAGTCCCCCCTTATATCATGGGTGTCCATTAGAGTCCAATCTCACATAGAGGAGCCCCATCAGCACCCCTCCTTACTTCCATGAGTGTCCGTTATAGCCCCCCCTTACATCCATGTGTGCCCAACAAAGTCTCCCCTTACCTCCAGGAGGGCCCATCAGAGCCCTCTCTTTCATCTATGCGTGCCCAGCAGAGCCCTGCCTTACATCCAAAAGTGCCCATCAGAGTCTACTCTCACTTCAAGAAGCCCCCATCAGAGTCCCCCCTTATTTCCATTGGTGTCCATCAGAGCCCCCTCTTACATCAATGTGTAGAAGAGAGTCGTGGCTGGCTGGCTTGCAGAGGATGCCCCGGTCTCCGTATTATACAGACCAGCACATCCACTGCCAGACGGGATATTTTCCCAGACAGTTGCTACACACATAAAATCTAGTAGTGAGCTGGATGTGATCAGTGGGCCGGAGCTTGGAGACCCCTGGTCCAATATGAGAACACTGGGGACTGTGGGTGGAAGTGGCCTGTCATTGGTTATGTTGCAATGTACACTGGCCAATGTAATTTTTTATATGTTAATGTATGTACTATATTTTCTTTATGTAATAAAAGCATATGTCTTCAAATTGAAATAGAACTGTAGACCAACATTTCTCAACCTTTTCATCCCAGAGGAACTCTTGAAATAATTTTCAGATTTCGGGAACCGCTAGTGAGATTAGTCTATTGTAGCCATGCTGCTGGGTCTGCCAAATGGTTTTTAACCTGGAACTATGCAGGCACCATCAGATGGGGGGGGGGGGGGGAAACCTCGATCTATCCCTGGAAGAACCCTAGGGTTCCACAAAACACTGGTTGAGAATGGCTGCTCTAGACATTTGTGGGGTTCCAAGATAATCTCACATTGTATATTGCATGGAAATTGGCAGTATCTACAGGAGAAGAGTGTGGAGGGTATGACAGTGGGCAGTATGTATAGGAGAGGAGTGTGGAGGATATGACAGTGGGGAGTATGTACAGGAGAAGAGTGTGGAGGGTAAGACAGTGGGCAGTATGTATAGGAGAGGAGTGTGGAGGATATGACAGTGGGGAGTATGTACAGGAGAAGAGTGTGGAGGGTAAGACAGTGAGCAGCAGAGGCGGCTCTAGACTTACTGAGGCCTTAGGCAAAACTTAGACATGAGGCCCCACTCACGCCCATAATGTGAAAAATATTATAAAAATGAAAAAAATTAACTGTATGAATGCATATATTTACTTAAATCCTATGAACTATGAATTCACAGTTTCTATACATTTCTCTAGCCAATTATTCTTTAATCAAATATCATTAAACATAGGGTGGGTGGGTATATATGTTACACGCACACAGATATAGATCAAATTGTGCAGCTGCCTACTCATTATCCTTTGTGCTGTCTCATAAATGTGAAATTAATTTGTCAACAAAGTATAAAACAAAAAAAAAGTAATTTTACAACATATTCTAAAACATAACCTGTTTAATGCAACAAGTGATTTTTTTACAAAAATGTAAAACATAAAAACATATAAATATGTAACGTTGAATATTTGCTCAGTAGTGCATGGAACATAATAGGTATAAAGTGCAATATTTTTCAAGTAACAAAATAACTCAGTTTCTTGTATTCTTTAGCAAAACATCAATAAAAAAAAAAAACTTAAATTGGAACTTTAGTCAGAAAATTAAGTCCTGCTATCCTGTGTAGCCAAAGAAGCTGCTTCTGTTTGATCTGCAACTACCATGGTGCTGCTCCAACAAATGACTGTCAATTCTGAACAGGTGTCTGTTTAGGGTGCCTGCAGGAAAACAGCCTGGTGTAAGAGTGCCCTATTAGATTAGACTTATACCAGGGTCCTTTCTCAGGCACTTACTGAAAGCCAATCAAAACAAAAACAAAACCTTTGTTTCAATATACAATACCACAATATATGTGCTAACTATAGTTGGGGCTCATACACAAACCCCCTGGGAAGTTTTAACAGTAGTACATTTTTTTGAATGTTTCAATATCAGAAGTTGCAAAGCAGTCGCCTACATTTGGCAGTTGTAAATTCATCTATCACAGATGAATAATTTAATTTTGAAGCCAAGATCAAGATCAAGTTCAATGTACAAAACTGCTAAGGCAGACAATCCTTTTGCCACACCTTGCTGATAAGGTTGATTTTTACTAAAATCTCATACCATCCAATTAATGACAGAACAAACTCATATGACAAAATTTCTTCTTTTAGTGAAGACAGTCCAAACCAGCTAAAGGGGACAGTCCCATATAAGGGACGGTCCGACCCAGCTGAGAGACGGTCCAATCCAGCTGAGGGACGGTCCAATCCAGCTGAGGGACAGTCCAATCAGATGAGGGACAGGCCAATCAGCTGAGGGACAGGCCAATCAGCTGAGGGACAGGCCAATCAGCTGAGGGACAGTCCAATCAGATGAGGGACAGGCCAATCAGATGAAGGACAGGCCAATCAGATGAGGGACAGGCCAATCCAGCTATGGGACTGTGACATTCCAATCCACCTAAGAGACAGTCCGACGCCCAGCTAAGGGACAGCCTAATACAGCTGAGAGACAGCCCAATCCAGCTATAGGAGTTTGACAGTCCAATTCAGCTATGGGACTGCGACAATCCAATCCACCTAAGGGACAGTCCAATCCAGCTAAGGAGCAGTCCCACCTGAGGGATATAGTCATAGTCCAACCCAGCTGAGGGACATAGTCCGACCCATCCAATCCAGCTAAGGGACAGTCCCAGATAAGAGACAGCCCAGCTAAGGGACAGTCCAACCCAGCTAAAGGACAGTCACCGACCTCACATCCATGATACAAGAGATGGTCAGAGACTGTGTACGGACAATAATACAGGAGATGGTCAGAGACTGTGTGTGGACAATGATACAGGAGACGGTCAGAGTCTATGCAGACAATTATACAGGAGACGGTCAGAGACTGTGCAGACAATGATACAGGCAATGGTCAGAGACTGTGTGGACAATGATACAGGAGATGGTTTTATTATGGTAATGACAAGCAAACTCTTACCTGGCTAACATGGTATCAAACGTTGGAGCCACTGACAGGGTGCTGACAGACAATCATGCAGGAGATGGTCATAGACTGCGGAAAATGATACAGGAGATGGTCAGAGACTGTGTGTGGACAATGAATCAGGAGATGGCCAGAGACTGTGCGTGGACAATGAATCAGGAGATGGCCAGAGACTGTGTGTGGACAATAAATCAGGAGATGGCCAGAGACTGTGTGGACAATGATACAGGAGATGGCCAGAGACTGTGTGTGGACAATGATACAGGAGATGGCCAGAGACTGTGTGTGGACAATGATACAGGAGATGGCAAGAGACTGTGTGTGGACAATGATACAGGAGATGGTCAGAGACCGTGTGTGGACAATGATACAGGAGACGGTCAGAGACTGTGTGTGGACAATGATACAGGAGACGGTCAGAGACTGTGTGTGGACAATAATACAGGAGACGGTCAGAGACTGTGTGTGGACAATAATACAGGAGACGGTCAGAGACTGTGTGTGGACAATGATACAGGAGACGGTCAGAGACTGTGTGTGGACAATGATACAGGAGACGGTCAGAGACTGTGTGTGGACAATAATACAGGAGACGGTCAGAGACTGTGTGTGGACAATAATACAGGAGACGGTCAGAGACTGTGTGTGGACAATGATACAGGAGACGGTCAGAGACTGTGTGTGGACAATGATACAGGAGACGGTCAGAGACTGTGTGTGGACAATGATACAGGAGACGGTCAGAGACTGTGTGTGGACAATGATACAGGAGACGGTCAGAGACTGTGTGTGGACAATGATACAGGAGACGGTCAGAGACTGTGTGTGGACAATGATACAGGAGACGGTCAGAGACTGTGTGTGGACAATGAATCAGGAGATGGCCAGAGACTGTGCGTGGACAATGAATCAGGAGATGGCCAGAGACTGTGTGTGGACAATAAATCAGGAGATGGCCAGAGACTGTGTGGACAATGATACAGGAGATGGCCAGAGACTGTGTGTGGACAATGAATCAGGAGATGGCCAGAGACTGTGCGTGGACAATGAATCAGGAGATGGCCAGAGACTGTGTGTGGACAATAAATCAGGAGATGGCCAGAGACTGTGTGGACAATGATACAGGAGATGGCCAGAGACTGTGCGTGGACAATGAATCAGGAGATGGCCAGAGACTGTGCGTGGACAATGAATCAGGAGATGGCCAGAGACTGTGTGTGGACAATGATACAGGAGATGGCCAGAGACTGTGTGTGGACAATGATACAGGAGATGGCCAGAGACTGTGTGTGGACAATGAATCAGGAGATGGCCAGAGACTGTGTGTGGACAATGATACAGGAGATGGCCAGAGACTGTGCGTGGACAATGAATCAGGAGATGGCCAGAGACTGTGTGTGGACAATGATACAGGAGACGGTCAGAGACTGTGTGTGGACAATGATACAGGAGATGGCCAGAGACTGTGTGTGGACAATGATACAGGAGATGGCCAGAGACTGTGTGTGGACAATGATACAGGAGATGGCAAGAGACTGTGTGTGGACAATGATACAGGAGATGGTCAGAGACCGTGTGTGGACAATGATACAGGAGACGGTCAGAGACTGTGTGTGGACAATGATACAGGAGACGGTCAGAGACTGTGTGTGGACAATAATACAGGAGACGGTCAGAGACTGTGTGTGGACAATAATACAGGAGACGGTCAGAGACTGTGTGTGGACAATGATACAGGAGACGGTCAGAGACTGTGTGTGGACAATAATACAGGAGACGGTCAGAGACTGTGTGTGGACAATGATACAGGAGACGGTCAGAGACTGTGTGTGGACAATGATACAGGAGACGGTCAGAGACTGTGTGTGGACAATGATACAGGAGACGGTCAGAGACTGTGTGTGGACAATGATACAGGAGACGGTCAGAGACTGTGTGTGGACAATGATACAGGAGACGGTCAGAGACTGTGTGTGGACAATGATACAGGAGACGGTCAGAGACTGTGTGTGGACAATGATACAGGAGACGGTCAGAGACTGTGTGTGGACAATGATACAGGAGACGGTCAGAGACCGTGTGTGGACAATGATACAGGAGACGGTCAGAGACTGTGTGTGGACAATAATACAGGAGACGGTCAGAGACTGTGTGTGGACAATGATACAGGAGACGGTCAGAGACTGTGTGTGGACAATAATACAGGAGACGGTCAGAGACTGTGTGTGGACAATGATACAGGAGATGGTCAGAGACTGTGTGTGGACAATGATACAGGAGACGGTCAGAGACTGTGTGTGGACAATGATACAGGAGACGGTCAGAGACTGTGTGTGGACAATGGTACAGGAGACGGTCAGAGACTGTGTGCGGACAATGATACAGGAGACGGTCAGAGACTGTGTGTGGACAATGATACAGGAGACGGTCAGAGACTGTGTGTGGACAATAATACAGGAGACGGTCAGAGACTGTGTGTGGACAATGATACAGGAGACGGTCAGAGACTGTGTGTGGACAATGATACAGGAGACGGTCAGAGACTGTGTGTGGACAATAATACAGGAGACGGTCAGAGACTGTGTGTGGACAATGATACAGGAGACGGGTCAGAGACTGTGTGTGGACAATAATACAGGAGACGGTCAGAGACTGTGTGTGGACAATGATACAGGAGACGGTCAGAGACTGTGTGTGGACAATGATACAGGAGACGGTCAGAGACTTGCAGAGACAATGATACAGGAGACGGTTTTATTTTGACAAGCAAACTCTTACCTGGCTAACACGGTATGAAAAGTTGGAGCCACTGACAGGGTGCTGACAGACAATCATGCCACAAAGATGCAGGAGATGGTCAGATACTGTGTGCGGATAATGATACAGGAAATGGTCAGAGACTGTGGGCGGACAATGATACAGGAGCCACTGTGCCATCAAAAGCAGCCACCGTGCCATTAATCGCAGCCACTGTGTCATCAAACGCAGCCACTGTGCCCTCAAACGCAGCCACTGTGCCCTCAAATGCAGCCACTGTGCCCTCAAACGCAGCCACTGTGCCCATCAATTGCAGCCACTGTGCCCATCAATTGCAGCCACTGTGCCCATCAATTGCAGCCACTGTGCCCATCAAACTCAGCCACTGTGCCCATCAAACTCAGCCACTGTGCCCATCAAATGCAGCCACTGCGCCATCAAACTCAGCCACTGTGCCCATCAAATGCAGCCACTGCGCCATCAAACGCAGCCAATGTGCCCATCAAACGCAGCCACCGCGACATCAAACGCAGCCACTGTGCCATCAAAAGCAGCCACTGTGCCATCAAACACAGCCACTGTGCCCATCAATTGCAGCCACCGTGCCATCAAACACAGCCACTGTGCCCATCAATTGCAGCCACCGTGCCATCAAACTCAGCCACTGTGCCCATCAATTGCAGCCACAGTGCCATCAAACTCAGCCATTGTGCCCATCAAATGCAGCCACTGCGCCATCAAACACAGCCATTGTGCCATCAAACGCAGCCACTGTGCCATCAAACGCAGCCACTGTGCCCATCAAACGCAGCCACTGCGACATCAAACGCAGTCACCGTGCCAACAAAAGCAGCCACTGTGCCATCAAACACAGCCACTGTGCCCATCAATTGCAGCCACTGTGCCATCAAACTCAGCCACTGTGCCCATCAAATGCAGCCACTGCGCCATCAATTGCAGCCACCGTGCCATCAAACTCAGCCACTGTGCCCATCAAATGCAGCCACTGTGCCCATCAAATGCAGTCACTGCGCCATCAAACGCAGCCACTGTGCCATCAAACGCAGCCACTGTGCCCATCAAACGCAGCCACCGTGCCCATCAAACGCAGCCACCGTGCCCATCAAATGCAGCCACCGCGCCATCAATTGCAGCCACCGTGCCATCAATTGCAGCCACCGTGCCATCAATTGCAGCCACCGTGCCATCAAACTCAGCCACTGTGCCAATCAAATGCAGTCACTGCGCCATCAAATGCAGCCACTGTGCCATCAAACGCAGCCACCGTGCCCATCAAATGCAGCCACTGTGCCATCAAACACAGCCACCGTGCCCATCAAATGCAGCCACTGTGCCATCAAACGCAGCCACTGTGCTCATCAATTGCAGCCACCGTGCCATCAAACGCAGCCACTGTAAAGCATCCTCAGTAAAGCAGATGAAAAGTTATTTTCAGAATGTGTGAAAATAAAACTGTCTTGTCAATGCAGAGTTAATATGGCCTTTGGACTCTTAGATTTGGTGGGGGTGCATTGTTGTTAGGTTTTTCATATATATATATATATATATATATATATATATATATATATATATATATATATATATATATATATATATATATATATATATATATATATGAAAAACCTATATATATATATATATATATATATATATATATATATATATATATATATATATATATATGTGTGTGTGTGTGTGTGTGTGTGTATATATATATATATATATGTATATGTATATATATATATATATATATATATATATATATATATATATATATATGTATATATATATATATATATATATATATATATACGTATATATATATATATATATATATAAACTGTACCTGCTCCTGCTCCTCGTCTTGGTGACAAATTGGTAAAGGCAGCAGGACTCAGTTGGAGAAGCAACACATGATGTTCTAGCTCTGCCCTGCAGTGCAATCTGGGAGTTGTAGTCTCTGCAGAGCACAGGCACCAGACGGCCATGTTGAAGTCTATGTGCCTGTGCTCTGTGGGAGAACTACAATTCCCGGCATGCAATGGGGCCGCCGTTAGGGGAAGGAAGGGCTAGGACTCGGAGGACGGCGCTGCTGCTATTGGACACGCAGGCAGCCTAAGCCATGCAGATTAGACAGTCAGACATACTCTTATCACCCCCCCTCGTCCACCGCCGCGGAGCTCACTCTGTCTGCAGCTGTGTGCAGCGCGCCCGCCGCCCGCTCACCCAGCCGTTTGAGAGACTGTCCCACACTCCACACAGCAGCAGACAGTGCAGCACAACACCTCAGAGACAAATTAGGCAATCGCTCGATGGCGAGGCCCTTCCTGTGGGCGAGGCCTAAGGCAATCGCCTAATTTGCCTAATTAAAGAGCCGCCTCTGGTGAGCAGTATGTACAGGAGAGGAATGTGGAGGTTATGACAGTGGGCACTATGTACAGGAGAGAAGTGTATGACACTAGGCAAGATGTATAGTAGAGGAGTTTATGAAAGTGGGCAGTATGTACAGGAGAGGAATGTGGAGGGTATGACAGTGGGCAGTATGTACAGGAGAAGAGTGTGGAGGGTAAGACAGTGGGCAGTATGTACAGGAGAGGAGTGTGAAGGGTATGACAGTGGGCAATATGTACAAGAGAGGAATGTTTAGGTTATGACAGTGGGCACTATGTACAGGAGAGAAGTGTATGACAGTGGGCAAGATGTACAGTAGAGTAGTTTATGAAAGTGGGCAGTATTTTCAGGAGAGGAATGTGGAGGGTATGACAGTGGGCAGTATGTACAGGAGAAGAGTGTGGGGGGTAAGACAGTGGGTAGTAAGTACAGGAGAGGAGTGTGGAGGGTATGACAGTGAGCAGTATGTACAGGAGAGGAATGTGGAGGTTATGACAGTGGGCACTATGTACAGGAGAGGAGGGTATGACAATGGGCAAGATGTACAGTAGAGGAGTTTTTGAAAGTGGGCAGTATGTTCAGGAGAGGAATGTGGAGGGTATGACAGTGGGCAGTATGTACAGGAGAAGAGTGTGGAGGGTAAGACAGTGGGCAGTATGTACAGAAGAGGAGTGTGGAGGGTATGACAGTGGGCAATATGTACAGGAGAGGAGTGTGGAGGGTATGACAGTGGGCATTATGTACAGGAGAGAAGTGTGGAGGGTATGACAGTGGGCAGTATTTACAGGAGAGAAGTGTGGAGGGTGTGACAGTGGGCAGTATGTACAGGAGAGGAGTGTGTAGGGTATGACAGTGGGTAGTATGTACAGGAGAGGAGTGTGGAGGGTATGACAGTGGGCAGTATGTACAGGAGAGGAGTGTGGAGGGTATGACAGTGGGCAGTATGTACAGGAGTGAAGTGTGGAAGGTATCACAGTGAGCAGCATGTACAGGAGAGGAGTGTGGAGGGTATGACAGTGAGCAGTATGTACAGGAGAGGAATGTGGAGGTTATGACAGTGGGCACTATGTACAGGAGAGGAGTGTATGACAATGGGCAAGATGTACAGTAGAGGAGTTTTTGAAAGTGGGCAGTATGTTCAGGAGAGGAATGTGGAGGGTATGACAGTGGGCAGTATGTACAGGAGAAGAGTGTGGAGGGTAAGACAGTGGACAGTATGTACAGGAGAGGAGTGTGGAGGGTATGACAGAGGGCAATATGTACAGGAGAGGAGTGTGGAGGGTATGACAGTGGGCATTATGTACAGGAGAGAAGTGTGGAGGGTATGACAGTGGGCAGTATTTACAGGAGAGAGGTGTGGAGGGTATGACAGTGGGCAGTATGTACAGGAGAGGAGTGTGGAGGGTATGACAGTGGGTAGTATGTACAGGAGAGGAGTGTGGAGGGTATGACAGTGGGCAGTATGTACAGGAGAGGAGTGTGGAGAGTATGACAGTGGGCAGTATGTACAGGAGTGAAGTGTGGAGGGTATGACAGTGGGCAGTATTTAAAGGAGAGGTGTCCGAAACCATGAAATCTGACCCAGACAGAAGTACAGTTAAATCACACTTGTTTAATAATAAAAGTAAAAAGAACAAACCTATTCAAAACATAGCCAAAGTTCGGTAACCGGAACGGATAGTCAGCCAAGCCAGAAAGTCAGGGATTAGAAAAGCAAGCAGGATCTGGAGCCAGCAGGGATGTCAGCAAAGCAAGTCTTTTTTTTTTAAAGGGTACATTTTATTTAGTGTCTCCAAAATAAAGTACAATTACATTACTCTGTGCTTACATACAAGTAGTGTCTTATTGACAACAAACAGTCATAATTTTGTAGTTTATGTTTACAGTATGTGCGATATATCATTTGTTTACTGTGTCTAAACAATAAAGTAGAACAATTATTACACCATATGCATACTAAAACATCATATTCCATGTCTATGTCTGTGAGGTCCCCTCTGCTGCATTTTGATAGTCCTTACATTTCCATACCCTCCTTCATCTGTTATCACACCTCAATATCTCCTAGATACGTATTTTATCCACCCCGCCCACACATTCTCAAACTTCTTGGACATCCTCTAGCAGCGTAGGTCAATTTATACATTGTCAGTGCCTTATAAATAAGATCTACCCAAGTTTGAAGAGATGGAGGGATCGGATTCTTCAATTTGAGAGCCAACGTCTTCTTGGCATAGCAAAAGAGTATTCTCAGTAGGGTTTTCTGTGAGATAGATATCTCTTCTTCCTCCGTGTCTCCCAACAGACACCTGGCTGGAGAGTAGATGTTGGGAAGGGCTAGGGTTTCCTCCAGGTATTTCAAGATCGCCTTCCAGAATTTTTCTACCAAGGGACACTGCCACACCATATGGAAGAAGTCCCCGTTGTTCCCCCACACCGATGGCATTCCAGGGAGTCATGCCTACCCATTTTCAGCCCCATACACACTATCAGATTTTCTGCTGATTTTTGTCTTCAGATTTACCAAAACCATATAATATGAGGTCAAACCTTAGAAGTTTCAATGTGTATGCAATCAGGCCGGCCCTTCTACTACATGGTTTTGGTAAATCTGAAGACAAAAATCAGCAGAAAATCTGATAGTGTTTATGGGGCTTTAGGCAATCGCTGCGGAGTGTAGTATATTCTATGTAGGTATTTGGGATCTTATATTCAGTTTTTAGTTCTCTGAAAGATCTAAAGTTCTTGTCCCTATACAGTTGATGGACGTATTTGACTCCATAGTTTGCCCACCTCTCCCCATCTGAGCTGAGGGTTGTGCCATAAAGGGGCATTCGGGGAGATGTTCAGGCTGGTGCCCCCCACTTTAGCGTTACATATATGGAATATTTGTCATGGTTATGCAGTGATCTTCCTGGTTGCTTACCTCCCCTCATGTGTTCAGACTAAGAGGTCAGCCACTTCCACCTGATGGTTTTTATAACCTCTCCTCTAGCATGTCTCCACCCCAGGCCCCATCAGGGAACCCTTATTAACCTGTGCACTGCAAGCCAACAGTGCTGATCAACCATTGTGTATTCCTTTGTGTGTTCAGCTTCTTGTTTCCTGCTGTGTGCTCTTCTGTTGTTCCGTTACCGACTTTGGCGTGTCTTTGACTATCCCTGTTTGCCTGTGATCCTGATCTTTTGGCGTGTCCCTGTCTATTTCTGTCTGCTTGTGGCCCCGACCTTGGCTTTGTCCCTTACCATCCCTATCCTCCTGTTACCTACTGTGGGTGTGAGCTGGGGGACCCTGGGGGTCACGACCTGGAGCCAGTTGCAGCCAAGTCCATCCTCACCACTCGAGGCTCTGGTGAACACCTGCTGGCTCTTAGACTCCGCGCCCCAGGGAATCTTACGCTCTAACCCCGGTGGGACCTGTCTCCCATCTGCAGCAGTCAGCCGTAGGGTCCACAACCTTGCGGTGCACTCCTGATCCCTACGGTGTGCATCTGTCACCTCGCCTCAAGGTGACCTGACAATATTGTATAGGAAAGTTTCAAGATACTCGTTCCATGTTCAGGATAGGGGCCGTTTCTGTATAAAATCATTAATCAAGGCCTTGTATGAGTGGACCCGGGCTGCCTGAGTGGCTATTGAGGCATTGTGCATTTTTGAAAAGCCCCGCCAACAGACATGCGTCAATTGGGACGCTAAATAGTAGCATTGCAGGTTTGGTAATGCTAGATCTCCTGTTCGTATTGGTAAATATGATGTATTTAAGGATACTCTAGGTCAGGGGTCTCAAACTGGTGGCCCTCCAGCTGTTGCAAAACTACAAGTCCCATGAGGCATTGCAAGGCTGACAGTTACAAGCATGAATCCCACAGGCTGAGGCATGATGGGACTTGTAGTTTTGTAACAGCTGGAGGGCCGCCAGTTTGAGACCTCTGCTCTAGGTGGTTTAGGGCCCCAAAGAAAGGAAGAGAGTATCTTGTTAATATCTGTGAACCTTTTCTTAGGGATATAGTTTGGGGCATGTCAGAACAGGTAGAGAAATCTGGGGAGATAAATCATTTTGAACATGTTAATTCTTCCCAGAAGGTTGAGAGGTAGCCTATTCCATGTCTGTAGATTTTGCCTTAGGTGCAACAGCAGGGGAGATATATTATTGGATATGTATGTGTTTAGTGGTAGCTGAATCTCAACCCCCAGGTATTGAAAGCAAGAGACCACCTTCAGTGAGAAATCCGGGGGCGTTCTGGGAGTGTACTCTGGGTTTAAGGGGGAAAACTATGGACTTTAAATCCTGAATATCGCCCAAACCCGGAGATCCTTTCTAAAGCATTAGTCAGGGATCCCTCTGCCTCTGCTAAATAGATGAGCATGTCATCTGCATAAAGTGATGTTTTTTCCTCCAGTGCATTGACTCTTCACCCCTTTATGCCTTCATCTGCCCTTAGAAGGGCTGCCAAAGGTTCTATAGTGAGGACAAACAGCAGGGGCGACAGTGGGCACCCCTGCCGTGTGCCCCTAGCTATTTCAAAGGTATCCGTAATGATATTGTTCACCTGCAGTCGGGCCACTGGCTTGGCATACAACAGTTGAGCCCAGGCGATGAAGTTGGGGTCGAATCTGAGCCGCCCAAGGACCGCTATTAAGTATGGCCATTCAATAGTCGAATGCTTTATGGATGTCCAATGACCTCCCGAGTATTTGGATTGGGACCTTCCCATTGTATGATAGTGTGAAGAGACGACGCAAGTTAATACCCGTCGACCTCGCAGGTATAAAACCTGTCTGATCAGGATGAATAACAGAAGCAATCACTTTATTCAATTGTTTGGCCAAGAGTTTAGCTAATATTTTTGCATCAGAATTAAAGATATAGGCCTGTACGATTCACATAGGTCATGGTCCTTGTGCGGCTTAGGAATCAGTACAATAAATGCTTCTCTCAAAGATTCAGGTAGTATTCCCTGAGCAAAGGCTTTCCTATAGACCTTCAGCAGTTTAGGTGCCAGACTTTCTGTATAGGTGCTATACCACTCAACCGGAAAGCCATCCAGTCCTGGTGTCTTGTTCGGGTTGAGCTTCTTCCATAATTGGAAGGTCCGCTGCCTCCTCGGAGAGTTCCAATAGAGGGATGGGGGCCAAATAGTCACTAACTGCCTCCCTCCCATAGTCCACTCTGGAGGAGTATAACTCTGAGTAAAAGGCAACAAAGGCATTGGCGATGTCGGATTGAGAGGTGCAAAGTTTCTGTTGTTTATCATAAATACGTGGGATAGACGCTGGTGCTTGTTGCGAATGAGCTAGATAGGCCAGCAGTCTACTGTTTTTATCCCCAAATGCAAAGATGCGTTGCGACTGGTATAGCAGTTTTTTGTGGGTTTATTTCCGCTAGCACTAAGTCTAATTGGTAAACACCCTCCTTCCATGCCCAATGGGTATCCGGATTAGGGTTTTTAATGTAGTCTACTTCAGTGTTTGTGACCACTCGTTCCGTCTCCCAGACCTTCCATTCCCTGTCTGAGCGCAGTTGCTTAATTACTCCAGATATAGATCCTCTAAGTGTGGCCTTAAATGCATCCCATGCAACCCCTATCGGCATTTCATCTCTATGTTCCAGCCAAAAATTGTTTATGGAGCCCGCCATGGACCTGTCAAAACACTCCTCCTTGAGCCACAGGACAAACCTTCTCAGTCTTTCCATATCAATAGTGACTTACAAGGGGGTGTGGTCCGAGATAGCCCTTTGGAGATATTGAACATATACAGCTCTTGACAACAGCCCCTTGGACATGAAGCACATGTCCAGTCTAGAAAGGGGGTTGAGCGTGGATGAGTAGCAGGAGTACTCTATGGTATGTGGGGGTCTCCACCTCCATGCATCCGTTAAATCATATGGTTTCACACATGCCTCCAGTGGGGAGCTGCCTTTAGCGGCCATTCCATACCTATCTATTTCTGGAGATAGCACAGCATTCATGTCTCCTGCCAAAATTATAGGCCACTCTGCCACCTGGAGCACCTCTGCCATCAGCGTCTCCCATACCCCCACTGTAAATGGGGGTGGTATATACACCGCCACTAATGTATATGCTTGATTATCAATGACAAGGACCAGGACTACAAACCTACCAAAAAAGTCCAATTTGACCATCTTGGTAGTTTACAACAGTAATTTAGACATCATAACAGATACCCCCCCTGGCATAATTCGAGTATGTGGAGTGGAATGCTCTACCCACAAATGCTCTATGCAAGGCTAGTGTTTTGGATCCAACCAAATGTGATTCCTGCAGGAATATAATATGCGGTTTTCTTTTTAGTAGATATTTGAAGACAAGAGCCCGCTTGAATTGAGGCCCCTCGCATTCCATGACAATAGATTAATCGTCTGCATGGTTGGTATGGTAAGTATGCAATGCTAAAGATTGACTCACATTCCTGTAAAAGTATGGATCTGAGCATTCAGGTTGGGAACAGAGCACACGACTCTTTTCCCCCATCTGGGGGCGGCGGTGGGAAACATACACATATACAGTAAGGTAAATGCTGTCAGCATTGTAAGTTGCACAAACCTTTGTTCTAAAAAAACATAAAAAAAGAAGAAAAAAAATTAAAACTTAAGGCACAATGATCCAGAACAGAGGATCATCCCCCACCCTGCCGTAGCCCCGAACATCCCACAGGCTTTCACCCAAAACATTGAGTCAGTAAATAAAGTCACCCTATAGGGGGGTATTCCTCCCAGTCCAACTGGACAGGGAGGTCAAGGGTGGGTATGTGGTAGTCCGCAGAGTTTCAAGTGGACCGCGTTGATTGCAGAGCAATCTATGTTAGCCCGACATCACTTGGACAGTCCAGGATCAGGTAAACTGGAAGCAAAACATGCACAGTGGTCTTCATCATGGATTTATCCGCCTGGAGGGTCCCCTCCAGGCTGTGTGTGAGCCTTCTGGCCCAAGGGATCTGTGTGGTCAGATTATGTGGGTCCTAATGATTCTCCAGCGGTTTGCCTCTTTAGGAGAAGTGAAGAATTGTGTTTTACCTTTGTGCACCACCCTCAGCCTGACAGGATGAAGCATACTATACGGCAAGCTGCGTTCTTTCAGGCGCTGTGTCACACTTTGAAAGGCTGCATGTTGCTTCTGTGTAGATGCAGAAAAATCTGGAAAGATAGTGATTTTGTTATTTTTGTACATCATTTCAGGCATGGTGTGGGCTTTGTGCAGTATTGTTTCTTTATCCCTGAAGTACAGAAAGTGGGCCAGCATGGGTCTGGGGTATCTAAACGGCGGAGGGGCCCCCAGGGGGACTCTATGGGCCCATTCTATGGCAAACATGTGGGAAAAGCATTAATTTCCAAAGGTCTGCTTCAGCCAGGATAACAGCATTTCCTCAGGGCGTTTGCCCTCTGATCCCTCTGGGAATCCCACCAAGCGCAGGTTATTCCTTCGCAGTCGGTCTTCAATATCCCCCAAC
The DNA here is from genome assembly GCF_037356315.1 of Lithobates pipiens. Taxonomy (NCBI): domain Eukaryota; kingdom Metazoa; phylum Chordata; class Amphibia; order Anura; family Ranidae; genus Lithobates; species Lithobates pipiens. The sequence continues at coordinate 6,171,736 of NW_027507903.1, read as the reverse complement.
TTGGCATCCTGTGACTTGTGGTCAGCCGCCACGTCCCGCACCTGCACCATCAGTGGGTTAAGATCATCCTCCACCGCCCTGATACACTGTTCGGGGTGGGTGACTCTGTGTCTGATCTTGTGCACATCATCTTTCAGTATGGAAAAGTTTACCCTTATGGTATCTCGTATCGTTAAAAAATGCATTCGCCTGAAAATCAGAAATAACTAAGGTTGAATCTGTCACTGAAGGCTTATGGTGTCTGTTGAATGTTCTATAGTGTGTATATATATATATATATATATATATATATATATATATATATATATATATATATATATATAGTAATAATTATATTTATTAATTATTATTACTAGTCAACCAGCATTAGAATTCTTCTATAGCCTATGGGTCGGAGCATTTGACCATGAATGTCCACTAACGGCGACTGCTTCGTCGAATCTTCATGTCGAATCTTTTCTCTCTCTGTCGAATAATCTTGGACTAATAGAGTTAGTTTAGGCACATTCAACCTTTTTTCCTATTGTCTCTATAATGTCAAATCTTTTCTCTCTATGTTGAATCTTTTCTCTCTAATAATCTTGGACTAATAGAGCTAAGGTTAGACACATCCAACCACAGGTACGTTGGACACAGATCGCTATTGTCAGCGTCATGTCAAATATCCTATCTATATCGAACTGTTGTCGCAATGAAAATGAAAATAAAGCATTTGTTTAAGTCGGATCTTTCGGTTTTCACATTCTGCACGTTCGTTATCGTTTGTTAAAATGATAATGAAAATACCAGAAATTCGGATGAAAATGCCTTTGGACGAAAACGAATGCACGTCTATTAAAAAGTGGGTAACTAAACCCACCAAAAAAACATCCACTTCACTTTAAATGTACCTGTATGCTGTATAACCAAGGAACAGAAACAAGACAAAAGTCCATAAAAGCCACAATTCTTAGTGCCAAAAAATAATATTGTTGGTAAACATATGTGCCGAAAAAAGAGTTAAAAAGAAACCAATTCCATGAGTGTGCGCAATTTTAAAGAGTGACATGTTAGGTATCTATTTACTCGGCGTAGCACCATCTTTCACATTTAAAAAAAAAATGGTGGTATATATTGTGTTTTTTTTTTTTAATTCATTAAAATGTATTATCACCCCCCACCCCCACCCGGCCATCCATGCATGGGATGAAAAGGATGGGCACAAGAATTACATCAATCAGAGAGTAATCTCAGAGAGTTGGAAATGATCCAGAGATAACAAATGAGGATAGACAGGCTTAGTCCATGACTCGTGTGACCTCTACAGCATAATCCTGATTTTCAGACCCCCCCCCCCCCCATTCACACAGCCGGCACACCAAGTTTTTTTTTTATAGAAATTTATCTCACGCATGTTCTGGAGGACTGCTAAAACGTAAATGATGCTCACAGATTATATTGTAGACTAGAGAGAAGGGCCATGTGTTGAAAATGGCCGTGTTGGTAAAGTTTCAGGCAGTAGAGAAAAGGTGATATAAAACATCCTGTAAATATGTTGTGTTACAGCCTGGTTTTTTGAACAGGAATATTCTCATTGGCTGTTTAAATCCAACGTATCACAATTTAAATTATTTTGCTGTAATATTTGTAGCGCTACTCCCGCAGGATCTGCTGTAATGCAACTGGATCTTAGAATCCGTGTAGAGGCAGTCAGGCACACGGCAACATTTCACGGCAACATTTCACTCATTCAGGCTCAATAATCACTCCTGGGTTGGTCTTTTTTGGATTTTATTTTTGAAGAAGTTGACATTGGAGGGGGTGGTATGGTATGTGATACTCCAAATTTCCTATTTGCTTGTATGAGGATACTTCGCTTTGCTCAGTCTCTGTGAATATTTTGCATGCAGGCTTACAGGGAGCTTTACTAAGTCCTTTCTCTGGAAGCTAACCCAGGCAGGAATTCTGTAGTTTTTCCAACTAGAGGAGTACAACACACCTTGGGCTTCAGTCAGTACTGACAATGTATCACACACCTACCGTAGTGAAAACTGGAATGTTGGTGGGGCCTCTCTTGCAGCTCCCACCCAACACTCCTGAAGGTGGAGACAGAGGACAAGGAGTGGCATGAGTGCCTTAGTAGCTGGCTGGTGATGTCCACTCTGTAGGTGGGTAGAGCTGGTAGTTTCAGTTCTCAGAACAGGATGCAAGAGCGGCTTAGCACCAGAGCGAGAGATGGAAGCAGAAACAGGAGACGAGCAGCAGTCAGCAGCAACGGGGCAGTGAGGAACCAAATCAGCCGGCAAAGCGAGTCCAAGAGGCAGTCCAAGGTCAGTAACAACTGGGCAAAGCAGTACAGAGTCAGCAGGCAGATCAGGTCCAGAGTAGTTAGGTAACAGAGCTAGAGCAAGAGCTGAAACGAAGTCCAAAGACAAGCTGGGTCATACATGGGTAAGCAGGTACAGCAGATCAGGTCTCTGGAACACAGGAACAAGCGGAAGACCATTCAGCAACTGTTAATACTGATAGACCATTTTAAATAGGCCACTGGGTGCCTAGTGCTAATTGGAAAGCGCATGTGTGCACGAATATGCGCAGGATGAATTGGCACAGCATATGTAACAGTGGCCATTCGCTCATTAAAATGAGCATGTGTGCAATGTGCATGAGCATGAGCACGAGCACGAGCACAAGCACAAAATCTGCACTGACTTTCTGATGCTAGGAATCCTGTGTTTACCTTACACAATGTCTTAGGATCACCGGATGCTTCTTTTCAGTATCCACCAAACACTCATCAGTGAGCTCTCCAGACCAGATTCCCAAGTGAGGAAACCCTTGACTAGCTCCAAAAGGGATCCCAAGAGATAGGGCCCCCCCCAGTTCTGCCATAGCTAAGATCTTAGTGAATAAATGCTGATACCAGGTGAGGGGTAGCCATCCCCACCCAGACAGGTGGAGTCTTTCCAACAGAGAGAAGAAGGAAAACCCCCTGCTGCTCTAAGTCTCAGACTACTTATGTCTCCCCAGCCACCTTCTGGGCAAACCTCTCCTGGCATTGTGTCAGGAGAATGGCCAAAGGAGAGTTCTTAAAAGAATGTCACTACTCCCGTGCGCATTGGTGCAAGCATGGTTCATAGTTATTCAGGTTTAAAAAAAACACCTCCATACACAGTCCATCTAGTCCAACCAAAAAAGTAAAACTAAGCCAGAAATGTATATATATCATCCCATATACACAGTCCTTCAGCCAGCAAAGCATGCTCCGATTTGCTACAGCAGGGGAAAAAATTCCTTCCTGATCCCCCAAAAGGCTATCAGATATTCCCCGGATCAACTTTACCTATAATTGTTAGTAATCGGTTATATTAGTATGTACAATAAGGAAATAATCCAGGCCTTTCTTAAAGCAATCTACTGAGCTGGCCAGAACCACCTCTGGAGGGAGTCTATTCCACATTTTCACAACTCTTACTGTGAAGAAACCTTTCTGTATTTGGAGGTTAAATCTTTTTTCCTATAGATTGAAAGAGTGCCCCCTTGTCCTCTGTGATGACCTTAAAGGGAATAACTCAACACCAAGTTCACTATATGGACCCCTTATATATTTATACATGGAGATCATATCCCCCCTTAATCTCCTCTTCTCAAGAGAGAATCAATTCAATTCCTCTAATCTTTCCTCATAGCTGAGCTTCTCCATGCCTCTTATCAGTTTGGTTCTCCTTCTCTGCACTTTCTCCAGTTCCCTGATATCCTTTTTGAGAACTGGAGCTCAAAACTGAACTGCATATTCCAGATGAGGTCTTACTAATGATTTTTACAGGGCGTCAAAATGATATCTCTCTCTCTGGAGTCCATATCTCTCTTAATACAAGAAAGGACTTTGCTCGCTTTGGAAACCGCAGCTTGGCATTGCATGCTATTATTAAGCTTATGATCTACCAAAACCCCCAGATCCTTCTCCACCATTGATTCCCCCAGTTGTACTCCCCCTAGTATGTATGATGCATATTCTTAGCCCCCAAGTGCATAACTTTACATTTATCAACATTAATCATTTGCCTCTGAGTTGCCCAATTAGACAGAGCATTGAGGTCGGCTTGTAAGTTGGAGACATCCTGTAAAAAGACGTTATTCCACTGCATAGCTCGGTGTCATCTGCAAAGACAGAAATGGTACTTTTAATCCCAGACCCGATATCGTTTATAAAGATGATGCTGGTGAATTGGCACACGCAGGTGCACGGTGGCGCCAATGCGCGTGTGCAGTAGCATGTGCATAACATGGCCGGGAAGAGTAAACAAACCTGCAATCTGTGAGACCCAGAGCAGCCAAAGCAATCAACAACTGCTCCACTGACTACAGAGGAGATTAAAAAAAAATGTGCCTAGCTTCTTAGCAACCTAACTAGGAGAGTGCTACATCTTGATCAAAATTGAAGAACAGGGGACTCAACCCAAGCCTCCCTTCTCTTTCTGAACCAATTGGAAAAAATATTTAGTATAACATTGACCCCCCCAAGGTCCGCACTAAAATACTTACGTTCTCTTGTTGGTCATCAATCATTAACGAATACTAGAAATCCAGCTATTGCACTCCATTTACCCTTTCGTATCCGTGAAATGTTGGAGATGCTGTTTAGTGCCACGGGATATGTCACACATCTTCTAGTCTTGGCCAGTTTTGCTGTATTTTAGTTGCCAAGTTCATATCATCACCCTAAAATGTAGGGATCACTGCACCGTATTGGTAAGGATCAGGCATTTTTTCTTCTCCACCAAAGTAAGATACCTTTTAAAGACTTAGAAAAATGTGGTTATAATTTGCGTGGTCAATGCCATGAGCTTCTGGATCCCAGTAAAGTGGAAATCTTCCTCCCTACTTCATCCTTCCCCTGGCTTTGTTGTGTCACAGACTTCGAGTTTATGGGAGACCAGAATATCTCTTTCAAGGGTACGGACACTAAGTTCCATAATAATTGGTTTCACTGGACAGATTGTACATTCCCAGAGGAATACATGGGCACCCTCTACCTCCATCAGTGTCCGACTTGCTTGTCCCATTCTCTTTCATGGCCTCTAGGGATGAGCTTCGTGTTCGAGTCGAACGCATGTTCGACTCGAACATCGGTCGTTCGTGCGTTCGCCGAATTCCGAACGTTTGGGCCGTTCGCGGCAAAATTCGTGTGGCCCACAATGCACTGCGATGGCGCAATGCATTGCTGTCTCCCGATTGGCCAAGCATGCACTGTGACCCCGCATGCTTGGCCAATCGCAGCGCCAGTAGCGGGAAGAGCAATGGTTGGTCACAGGCATCCTGCCTGTGGCCAATCATAGCTCAGACAGTGTAGTGCACGCCCCACACTATATAAAGCTGCCTTTCAGGCGGCCTCGTGTAGTGTTTGTTAGCATCTGAAGCAGTGGGTGTTCTGTGTACCTTCAACACAGTTACACACCAATCGTTTTTGGCTGATTTACTATTTTGCTCTTGTGTAGTGGTTACTGTCTGTGCCCTGACCGCAGTATACACCACTATATTCACCTCACCTATATAGCTAGTGATCTAGCTTTAATAATAGAGCTTGCAGTCAGTAGTGTTAGTGCGTGCTGTCTGCGTGCTCTGTACCCAGTACATACCGCTATTATCCACCTACATAGCTGTTCTCTATTTGGGCCCGATTGACATCTGCTGGAGTTATTGGAAGTTGTGTGTGCCTCCAGCACAGCACAGTATACAGCTGTATATACCCCTTTAACTCTGCTGTTTTCTTGTTATTGTCTGCGTGCCCTGACCGCAGTATACACCGTGATATTCACCTCACCTATATAGCTAGTGGTCCATCTTTAACAATAGAGCTTGCAGTCAGCAGTGTCACTCAGGAGATAGTGCGTGCTGTGTGCCTGCTCTGTACCCAGTACATACCGCTATTATCCACCTACATAGCTGTTCTCTATTTGGGCCCGATTGACATCTGCTGGAGTTATTGGAAGTTGTGTGTGCCTCCAGCACAGCACAGTATACAGCTGTATATACCCCTTTAACTCTGCTGTTTTCTTGTTATTGTCTGCGTGCCCTGACCGCAGTATACACCGTGATATTCACCTCACCTATATAGCTAGTGGTCCATCTTTAACAATAGAGCTTGCAGTCAGCAGTGTCACTCAGGAGATAGTGCGTGCTGTGTGCCTGCTCTGTACCCAGTACATACCGCTATTATCCACCTACATAGCTGTTCTCTATTTGGGCCCGATTGACATCTGCTGGAGTTATTGGAAGTTGTGTGTGCCTCCAGCACAGCACAGTATACAGCTGTATATACCCCTTTAACTCTGCTGTTTTCTTGTTATTGTCTGCGTGCCCTGACCGCAGTATACACCGTGATATTCACCTCACCTATATAGCTAGTGGTCCATCTTTAACAATAGAGCTTGCAGTCAGCAGTGTCACTCAGGAGATAGTGCGTGCTGTGTGCCTGCTCTGTACCCAGTACATACCGCTATTATCCACCTACATAGCTGTTCTGTATTTGGGCCCGATTGGCATCTGCTGGAGTTATTGGAAGTTGTGTGTGCTTCCAGCACAGCACAGTATACATCTGTATATACCCCTTTAACTCTGCTGTTCTATAAAAAAGGCATCTGCAGGAGTTAGTGGGTGTTGTGTGCCTCCAGCACAATATAAACTACCCAACTACTGTTTTACCCAACTCCCTTCAGGCCATTACCATGTCTGGAAGGCCAGCAAGGAGAGGCAGACAGGCGCGAGCCGATAAAAGAGGGCAAGCAGGCTCTGTGTCTAGAGACAACAGTGCTGGTCGGGGACGCGGTGCATTGTCATCAGCACGTGGCCATGGGACATGCTTGTCCTTCTTTTCTGCAGCTGGACATGTTGAACCGCAACATGCCAACGACTTGGTAGAGTGGATGACCAAGCCCTCTTCATCCTCCTCATCCTCTCTCACCCAGTCTCAGGGTAGTAGAAAAGCAGCTGCCAACACATCGTCGTCCCTCCTCTCAATGTCATCATCAGTGACTCCTTCCCTAGACCCACCACGTCATCCTGAGGAGTCTCCTGAACTCTTTGAGCACAGTGTTGGGTACATGCTCCAGGAGGATGCCCAGTGTTTGGTGGGCTCTGATGATGACACTCAGCTAGAGGAAGGCAGTAGCGTGAGCACAGAGAGAGCGGATGCTCAAGAAGGACAGCAATCTGGCAGTAATGTTCCACAAGCTGCAGCATACTGCCAGGTTTGCTACAGCGATGAAGAGGGAGGGGATGATGAGGGCACTGACTCCACGTGGGTGCCTGGAAGGAGGGAGGAGGAGGAGGAGGAGGAGGAGGAGGAGGAGGAGGAGGCACATGTCCAACGAGGCAGGATGCCCTCCGGGGGCCAGCTTAGGGGCAGCACACCGACTGAATCACACCGCAGAGCTCCGCCTGCGCAGAGCGCTTCCTCTGCGCAGAGCGCTTCCTCTGCGCGTTATTCTAAAAGTTCTTTGGTGTGGGCCTTTTTTGAGACGAGTGCATCAGATCGCACCGCTGCTATTTGCAACATATGTCTCAAGCGTATCTCACGTGGCCAAAACATCAGCCGCTTGGGCACCACATGCTTGACCAGACATATGTTGACCTGCCATGCAGCTCGTTGGCAAGCATACCTCAAAGACCCACACCAAAGAACAAAGCGGACCTCTCCTTGCTCCTCATCAGCTGGCATCTCCAACCCCACTAGACCTTCAGTCCTCTCTGAAACCTGCTCTGAGAGGAATGAAGGTGTAGAATTAGGTGTGTCACAGCCAAGTGCTTCCGGGAACTCTGCTAGTGGTACATCCACGTCCGATTATAGCAGACAAATGTCCCTGCCCCAGCTGCTGGACCGGCGGAAGAAATTTACTCCCAGCCATCCACATGCCCAGCGGTTGAATGCTAGCTTGGCTAAATTGCTAGCACTTCAACTGCTGCCTTTTCAGTTGGTAGATTCGGCCCCCTTCCGTGAGTTTGTACACTGTGCGATTCCTCAGTGGCAGGTCCCCAAACGCCACTTTTTCTCACGGAAGGCAATTCCGGCTCTCTACCGGCATGTGGAAGGCAATGTCCTTGCCTCGCTGGACAGGGCGGTCAGCGGTAAGGTGCATATTACCGCTGACTCATGGTCCAGCAGGCATGGACAGGGACGTTACCTGTCTTTCACGGCCCATTGGGTCACTCTTCTGGCTGCTGGGAAGGATGCAGGACAAGGTGCAGTAGTATTGGAGGTTGTTCCGCCACCACGCCTCCAAAATGCTACTATTGGTTGTGACACACCTCTCTCCTCCACCCCCTCCTCTTCTTCTTCCTCCACGGCCTCTTCCAGTGCTCTGTCCTCAGAACCAGCGGTGCTCCGTAGGCGTTGCAGGGGCTACGCAAGTACGCAGGCAAAACGATGCCATGCCGTGCTTGCGCTGGTTTGTTTGGGGGACAGGAGCCACACTGGGGCGGATGTTTTGTCAGCTCTGCAGGGGCAGGCCGAGAGGTGGTTGACGCCACGCCAGCTTAAGCCAGGAATGGTGGTTTGCGACAATGGCACCAACCTCCTCTCCGCCCTCCGACAGGGACAACTGACCCATGTGCCCTGTGTAGCTCACGTCCTTAACCTGGTGGTGCAGCGGTTCTTGGGCAGGTACCCCGGCTTACAGGATGTCCTGAAACAGGCCAGGAGAGTCTGTGTGCATTTCCGCCGATCATTTAATGCCTGTGCTCGGCTGGCTGAGCTCCAAAAGGAGTTGAACCTGCCCAAGAACCGCCTTATATGTGACATGCCCACCAGATGGAACTCAACATTGGCCATGCTGCAGCGGCTGCACACGCAGCAGAGGGCCATCAATGAGTACCTGTGCGACTACGGCACCAGGACAGGGTCAGGAGAGCTTGGTTTTTTCTCACCACGCCAGTGGGGCATGATCAGGGATGCATGCACTGTCCTGTCACCGTTTGAGGAGGCCACAAGGATGGTGAGCAGTGACAGTGCATGCATCAGTGACACTATACCTCTTGTCCACCTCTTGGAGCATACGCTGCGTGGAATAATGGACAGGGCACTTGAGGCAGAACAGAGGCAGGAAGAGGAGGACTTCCTTGCCTCTCAAGGCCCCCTTTATCCAGACAGTGTTCCTGCTGTGCCACCCATCACACAGGAAGAGGGTGAGGAGGAGGAAGAGGAGGAGGAGGATGATTGTGTCAGCATGGAGGTGGAGGCTGGCACTCAGCATCAGCAGCAGCAGTCTTATAGGGATGATTTACAGTCCCAAGAAACACGTGGACTTGTACGTGGCTGGGAGGAGGTAGCTGCGGATCATGTTGTCCTTAGTGACCCAGAGGACTCCGGACCGAATGCCTCAGCTAACCTACGCTGCATGGCCTCCCTGATCCTGCAAAGCCTGCGGAAGGATCCTCGTATTCTTCGGATCAAGGAGAGGGACCATTACTGGCTGGCCACTCTCCTTGATCCACGGTACAAGGGTAAGGTTGCCGACCTTATCTTGCCATCGCAGAGGGAGCAGAGGATGAGACATCTCCGGGAGGCCTTGCAGAAAGCTCTGTGCAACGCGTTCCCAGAGACTGGGAGGTCACAAACTCCTGGTCCTGGACAACGTGTTGCTGAGGCATCAGTCAGAAGGAGCGGTGGAGAAGGTGGCCGTCTGACTGATGCGTTCAGACAATTTTTTAGTCCGCAGCCCCAAGGTATGATTGGTTCCAGCACCCATCGCCAGCGTCTAATTTACATGGTGCAGGAATACCTAGGGGCAAGGTCAGACTTGGACACCTTTCCCACTGAAAATCCTCTGGCTTACTGGGTCTTGAGGATGGATCACTGGCCAGAGCTTGCACAGTATGCAATTGAGCTCCTGGCCTGTCCTGCATCCAGCGTTCTTTCGGAACGCACCTTCAGTGCTGCTGGTGGCTTCGTTACCGATCACAGGGTGCGCCTGTCCACCGAATCAGTTGATCGACTGACCTTCATCAAGATGAATCAGTCTTGGATCACCCACAGCTACCAAGCACCTGAAGCTGATGTAACCGAATAATTTTTTTTGAAATACCACATCCCTTCAAGACTGCCTATGCTGATGCTGAGTGACTGTCCTGTTATGTTGATTGTCTATCCTCTTCCTCCTCCACTGATATGTTGGAAGAACATTTTTGGTTCTGGGTGATGCCAGCAGCCCAATTTTTCTGCCCCTGTTTAACAGGGGTGTTTAAGTACAATTTTTGATGCAATGCTTTGCAGCAGGGCTAATTCCTGCAAAAAAACTAGAGTGTATGGCAGAGGTTGCAGTGTGATGGCACCAGTGCCTAAGGCCCAATTTTTCTGCCCCTGTTTAACAGGGGCGTTTAAGTACAATTTTTGATGCAATGCTTTGCAGCAGGGCTAATTCCTGCAATAAAACTAGAGTGTATGGCAGAGGTTGCAGTGTGATGGCACCAGTGCCTAAGGCCCAATTTTTCTGCCCCTGTTTAACAGGGGCGTTTAAGTACAATTTTTGATGCAATGCTTTGCAGCAGGGCTAATTCCTGCAAAAAAACTAGAGTGTATGGCAGAGGTTGCAGTGTGATGGCACCAGTGCCTAAGGCCCAATTTTTCTGCCCCTGTTTAACAGGGGCGTTTAAGTACAATTTTTGATGCAATGCTTTGCAGCAGGGCTAATTCCTGCAATAAAACTAGAGTGTATGGCAGAGGTTGCAGTGTGATGGCACCAGTGCCTAAGGCCCAATTTTTCTGCCCCTGTTTAACAGGGACATGTAATTACAATTCTTGATATAATATTTCACAGGAGGGCCCCTTCCTGTGCCCACCCAGAGTAACTGTGAGGACTTATAGTGTTGTGGCACCAGCACCACAACCACCAAAGGTCAATTTTTCTACCACTGTTCAACAATGGCATGTAATTACAATTCTTGATATAATCGTTCACAGCAGGGCGCTCCAGCGGCCACCAAGAGTCACTTTGAGGGCTTACAATGTTGTTGCAAAACCAACACCTTGTTCCGCCATTTCTGTAGAGCATATAGGGCAGGCCCCTACTTTCAAACATCCAATTTACAAACATCTCCTACTTGCAAACGGAAGGAGACAACAGCAAGTGAGATGAAAAAAGATGGACGACAAAACAAATTATACAGGGGTGATAACCCTTCCCTATGTTTTCCAAAAAGCTTAAAGATATTTTTTTTGACTGGAGCTACACTTTAAAAATGTACCGCTTGAAAATGACAAACAGATTCAACTTAACACAACAAACCTACACAGTCCCTGTCTTGTTTGCACCGCCTGTATACTGCTGTTCTGAGTATATAGGGCCTGGGGGCCACACGCATTTCCTTTTTTTAATATGGGTACGGGGTTCCCCTTAATATGCGTACAAGACCCAAATAGGCTGGTAATGGGCAGGGAGGGCTACCCATGCCATTTTTCTGAATGATTTTCAACCATATTACAGGAACCAGATATAACATTAAAACCGCAAGCAGTTTTAAATGGTGTTATTTCCGTTTAATGTCATTTTGTGCAGGGACTGTTCTAAACACGGGAAACACGTGGCACTTCACAGGCATACTATAGACACCCCCCAGGCACCATATTTAAAGGAATATTTCACTTTTTTTTTTTCACTTTAATCGTCATTAAAATCAGTGCTCCCGCCAAAACGGTAGTTTTTAAAACTTTTTTTTGCAGTGACCCATGTCCCCTGAGGCAGGAGGCAGATCGCCAAACCCTTTTTAGCACACTATCTTGCATATTAGCCGTTAAAATTAGCACTTTCCAATTCGAACGTTCGAGTCCCATAGACTTCAATGGGGTTCTAACGTTCGTGCCGAACGCGGGGGTCGTTCGCAAGTTCTGGTGCGAACCGAACCGGGGGGTGTTCGGCTCATCCCTAATGGCCTCCCCTCCCGTAGCTAATACCACACTGTAACCACCTATCACTGTCCCTGACAGGTCTGTCCCATTCTCCTATCACACATCTTCCCCTTCTTGATCTTCTTTATGCATATCCTGGTGGGTCATTGGGTGATGCCCACTCAACTTTTCCTTCTGTTCCTACACCCTGCCCCAGCCCCTCAATTAGAACTTAATAGTACCCTATGCAAACTTCATAGCCTTATTCCTTCCCGTCTTCTCTTCTTCTAAAACCTTAATGCCAGGCCTCATCCCAGCTTTTTTGGGTTGGCACGATGGTCTGTACCTTCTCACTTGACACAAGAGTCATCATGTGTGATCGCTTTGAGATAATGAGACAGTTGTCTGTATTCCTCTCCTCTCTACTCATCCTTCAAAGTCCTATTCTGCCCCCTCCTCCCCTTTTTACTTTACCATCTGAACCCCAGTATTGGGTCTCGTATCAACATTTTTGGGTTAGCATCTGATGGGTCTGTGCCTTCTCACTTGATGAGTTCTTGAGATAATGGCACAATTTTTTCTATTCCTCCCTTTTCCTCGATCCTACCACCCTACTCAACCTTCATAGTCCTTTTCTGTCTCTACTCCTCCTCTTTTACTTTACCATCAAAGTTCTAGTATCAGGCCTTATCTAAATTTTTTGGGTTTGCTACCTGGTGGTCTGTATCTGCTTACTTGACACGAGACATCATGCGTGATGGCCTTGGGATAACGGGACAATTGTCTCTGTAGCTCCCTTCTCTTTGACCCTACCTTCCTAGCCCTATTATGCCTCTCCTCCAGCTCTTTTACATTACTATAAAAGTCCAAGTATAAGGCTTCATGTGATTGTTTTTGAGTTGGCACCTGGTGGTCTGTATCTGCTCACTTTTCATGTGTGATGGCCTTGTGATGATGGCACAATTGTCTCTATTTGACAGATTCGCACATTTGCGGGAAGACCGAGTGCATGGCTGCCCCTGAAGATCTGTGTGGGTCACTGGCGTAGATCACGGACCAGTACTGTCACTAGCTTGCATTAGTGTGCACGTCTGGCTACGAAATGGTAAGCTGCAATGTATAATTTGTTTTATTGTTGGGTTTACATTGGTTATAAACCCTTACAAACCACTTTGACCTACAGGTAAGCCTAGATTAAGTCTTAACTGTAGGTCCAAGAAATATCTCCCAAACCTACACGGTTTAGGAGATATTTGCCAAAAGACAGGCACCGCTGTCTACGGCGATGTGCCGTGAGTGGCGGCTCCCGTGCGCATGCGTGGGAGTGATGTCATTGCGGCTCCGTCGACAGCGCTGGAGCAGCGAGACCCACCAAGAAGATGGAGGCTCTGTACATAAGGGGACAGCGGTGACTTCACTGGCTCCTGTGTCAGGAAGGTGACACATAATGGACTACTATGCGATGCGATGCGATGCGATGCATAGTAATCAATTATGCTTTACCTTTGCAGGGAATCAAAGAGGAAGTAAACCCATCAGGGTTTACTTCCTCTTTAATACCGCTTTAACATTTGAAATGTTGAATGGGTTAGAAACAGAAAAGAAAGAGACACAGAGCAAAGCAGGGAGAAAACTGGCGGCTGCGGATCTTATGTCTGCAAGTAAAGTTCTAGAAGCAGAAGACGAAGGGTCTTGTAAAGCCTTTAACAGTTCTTAATCCCGCTGGCACAACCCCGCCCGGCTCCCTCTGGTTGCACTGTAAGCTCGCAGGGCCCATTTCCCCTTTAATCATGGCTCTTCCAGGAGAATTGTGCAGCTGAAGTGGATGGATTTCGATGTTTACACATATGGCTTCAATTCCCCCGCAGCTTTGTCCTCCAATCCACTTATGGCAAATGTTAGGCTGGATTGGCCGTCTACTACTGTAAACACAGGAGCTTGGGGTGCGTAGAGGGGGAGAGGAGCCCATCTCCAGCTGCATCTTACGATCCGTCATTCTCAGACCTCCTATAGACGAGTCGTATATAGACCTTAAAGAGAAAGAAAATCCCCAATTAAGTTGATTTTCTTCCAGTGTGGCGTATAGTAGAATATTAGAGTGCCCTATTAATAGTATTATTATACAGTGCCAACAGTTTACACAGCACTTTACAATATAAAAGGAGACAATACAGTTACAATACAATAAAATACAAGAGGATTAAGAGGGCCCTGCTCAGAAGAGCTTACAATCTATTAGGGCGGGGCAGGTGGTACAAAAGATTGTAACTGTGGGGAATGAGGTGGTGGAAGTGGTAAAAAGATTACCTGGAGGCAGGATAGGCCTCCCTGAAGAGATGAGCTTTCAAGGATTGCCTGAGGGCAGCTAGAGTAGGAGATAGCCGTGACCCACGGAAGATTGGTGTTTCCCGTTCAGGCTCATTTGACAATCTGGGAAGTAATGCGAACGGTTCTGAGTCCACTGCTACGGGAGTGTCGGCGAAGGGAGTAGAGCGCGTCCCAGCTCCCGTACTCACTAGAGAAAAGAAGGAGGGAATCCCCGGTGCCGCACAGGGTTGTGTGATGGTAAAAAAAGGCAACCTCAACCTGGGGTCCCACCAGGCCACGCCCCAACGCGTTTCGTTCTGCCCCCCGGAGATTAGTTATTCTCCATGCTGATGCTTGCCTCAGGAAAGTGCCGTCAGCCACAGATAAGCATTTACAGTCAAACCTTGATTTGAGAGTAACTTGGTTTGAGAGCGTTTTGCAAGACAAGCAAAAATGTTTACTAATTTATGACTTGATATATGAGTGATGTCTTGATGTACAAGTAGTGTCACGTCACATAGTTTCATAGTTAGTAAGGTTGAATAAATACACCAGTCCATCCAGTTCAACCTGAGTGAGTGTCTACAATTGTCCCTATCCCTGTACATTGCACACTCACATCAGTCCCTACCCTCAATGAGCCCACAATCCAAGGTCCCCATTCATACACTAGGGCCAATTTTGGACAGAAGCCAATTAACCTACCTGCATGTCTTTGGATTGTGGGAGGAAACTGGAGTACCTGGAGGAAACCCACGCAGGCACAGGGAGAACATGCAAACTCCAGGCAGGCAGTGTCATGGTGGGGATTTGAACCAGTGACCCTATTTACTGCTAGGTGAGAGTGCTACCCACTACACCACTGTGCCGCCCACAACTGAGTATAAAAGAGAAGAGAGGCGGCTCCAAGGGTAGCAATATGACATTTAATGAAGGTACAACATTTAGAAACTCACATGGTTGATGATTAAAAGAGGCACATCTAAGTATGCAGCCATCCAGGGTAAAGCTGTCCACATGGACCATCCCCCGCACCACCATTGACGTTGTTCCTTCCACGCTGCGCTCCATGAGCGGTTCAAGCCTCCCTTTCAGATCGCTCTACTGCTAGGTAGTCTTCCCAGTCACGATTGCACACTGACAGCGGTGATATCAGGTCTGGGATTAAAAGTACCATTTCCGTCTTTGCAGATGACACCGAGCTATGCAGTGGAATAACGTCCTTACAGGATGTCTCCAATTTACAAGCCGACCTCAATGCTCTTGTCTAATTGGGTAACTTATGCCGCGTACGCACGACCGGACTTTCCGGCAGACTAGGTCTGACAGTCTTCCCGATGGACTTTCGGCGAAGTTCCGATGTACTATCCAAACGAACGGACTTGGCCACACACAAACGGACTAAGTCTGTTCGAAAGTCCGTTCGTTTTAATGTGATGACGTATGACGGGACTAAAAAAGGAAGTTCAATAGCCAGTAGCCAATAGCTGCCCTTGCGTCGTATTTGGTCCGTCGGACCAGCACACAGAAAGTTTTTCCCGATTTTAGTCCGTCAGAATTGAGTCCGTCGAATAGATTCGAAACATGTTCTAGGTCTGTCGGATTTTTTACGAAAAATGTTTGGACTAGCCCACACATGATCAGATTGTCCTATGGACTAATCCCTTTGGACCTAGTCTGAATGAATGAATGAATGACTTGTATAGCGCTACCTATACGAACTGAATCGCCTCAGGGTGCTTTTCTTGCCACCAGTGTCCATCTGCAGCTATTTATGTGGTCCTTTAACCTGTAGAGTCCCGACACACTTACAACATTGAAATACATATACACATATTATGGCCAATTTTTTTTTTGGACAGGGTCTAACTAACCTACCAGCATGTCTTTTGGAGTGTGGGAGGAAACCGGAGTACCCGGAGGAAACCCACACAGGCACAGGGAGAACATGCAAACTCCAGGCAGATAGTGTCGTGGTCAGGATTTGAACCAGCAACCCTATTGCTGCTAGGTGAAAGTGCTAACCACTACACCACTGTGCTGCCTTGTGTGTACACGGTATAAGTGGCAAATGAGGTTTAATGTTGATAAATGTAAAGTTCTGCACTTGGGGACTAAGAATATGCATCATACATACTAGGGGGGAGTACAACTGGGGGGATCCATAGTGGAGAAGGATCTGGGGGTTTCCTGTATTAAGAGAAGTATGGACTCCAGAGAGAGAGATATAATTTTGCCCCCCTGTACAAATCATTAGTAAGATCTCATCTGGAATCTGCAGTTCAGTTTTGGGCTCCAGTTCTCAAAAAGGATATCAGGGAACTGGAGAAAGTGCAGGGAAGGGCAACCAAACTGATTAGAGGCATGGAGGAGCTCAGCTATGAGGACAGATTAGAGGGACTGAATTGATTCACTCTTGAGAAGAGGAGATTAAGGGGGGATATGATCAACATGTACAAATATATAAGGGGTCCATATAGTGAACTTGGTGTTGAGTTATTCACTTTAAGATCATCACAGACGACAAGGGGGACTCTTTACATCTGGAGGAAAAGAGATTTCATCTACAAATACGGAAAGGTTTCTTCACAGTAAGAGCTGTGAAAATGTGGAATAGACTCCCGCCAGAGGTGGTTCTGGCCAGCTCAGTAGATTGCTTTAAGAAAGACCTGGATTATTTCCTAAATGTACGTAATATAACTGGGTACTGACATTTATAGGTAAAGTTGATCCAGGGAAAATCTGATTGCTTCTTGGGGGATCAGGAAGGAATTTTTTCCGCTGCTGTAGAAAATTGGATCATGCTCTGCTGGGGTTTTTTGCCTTCCCCTGGATAAACTGTGGGTGTAGATTTGTTTATATTTTATTTTTTTATTTATTTCATTTTTTTTTTTGGTTGAACTTGATTGACTTGTGTCTTTTTTCAACCTGACTAACTGCAGTATGCAACTATGTAGCAGTGAGAGCCGGCGGTGCGCAGGGTGGTCTGCTTACTTAGATGTGCCTCTTTTAATCATCAACCATGTGAGTTGCTAAATGTTGTACCTTCATTAAATGTAACCATATCACTACACTTAGAGGTGCCTCTCTTCTCTTTTATAATCTGGAGCTCCTGCTGGATTTTGCTTCTAATCCCCTTTGTGGAGGATTCTATTTGTGGATGGACATTTTATGGTTACACAACCCATCACATTGCTATAATCTTTTTATACGGACTATAAACTGGAGGATTTATCAATAAATGGTTGTGGAACGAATCATCTGAGTTTCCATTATTTCTTATGGGGAAATTTGCTTTGATATACAAGTGCTTTGAATTGCAAGCATGCTTCCGGAACAAATTATGCTCGCAATCCAAGGATTTATTGTATTGGCAAAAAGCTTTAAAGCTTTCTGCAGGAAACCTGTAGGCACATAACTTTGTACTGACAATGGAAGCCAAGGGATCGTTTTACTGAAAGCAAATAGACTGTTCACTTTCTAAGGGAATTTGCATTTTGCAAGGGAATTTTCCCCATTAGTGAACGTGTTGAATTTTCACTTTGCTAAGAATATCCAACAATGGGCAAGAGAAAACAAACAAACAAACATACAAAAAAAATAAATAAAAAAAAAAGCAAACCAAAATCTGCTTGCACATACAGATAATTAGATGATGAAATTCAGCAGAGCTTCACTTCATTCACTAAAGTCTGGGGGAAATTCCCTTTGCAAAGTGCATGGCCTTCATGGCTTTAGTGTATCAACTGAGAGATGTATGTCCAAAAACGACTAAGAATCTTTACCTCTACCATCTATAGGCACATAGTAAATTCAACGCTGCAATGCACCTTTCCATCTAAAGCCGCGTACACACGGGCGGACTGTCTGGCCAACTTAGTCCGTCAGACAATCCGACGGACAGTCCGTCCTACTTTCGAATGAACGGACTTGACCACACACGGATGCACAAACAGTCCGTTGAAAGCTTGCGCGATGACGTGTACGACGTGTATGACGATGACGTGTACAGCACGTACGACGGGACTAGAAATAGGAAGTCCAATACACAGCAATGCAACCTTCCGCCATGTAAATCCTTTCTGAGCATGCGCCATACTTAGTCCATCGAACTAGCCTACTCACGAGCGGATTGTCTGCTGAAACCAAAGTATGACGGACAGTATTACGGAAATTCCGAAATACTTAGTCCGCGGACTGTCCGCTGAAATGTGTTTCGACGGACTAAATTGGCCAGACAGTCCGCCCGTGTGTACGCGGCTTTAGTGTGCAGCCAACTACCATAAATTATTATTAGTGACAGAAGGCAGAATTATAAGATAATTTACTGCTTCTAATAAAAATGTTATTAGTTCTCTGAAATTGTTGAGCCTTGAACAAATGCACATTTTCCCTCCTTTTATAACGTTTATAAGCAGCTCAGTATATGTGACCCAACAGCTGAAACAAGCTGCTGAGATCTACTTACATGCAGAAAAATGAAATATATTTTTCTGCCACTAGATGGCAGTATTCATAAGAATAAAGCATTGCCTAGATCAGACTATACTGTCCTATGACAGGTATGTAAATCAGTTATATTTTATATATATACATACTGATAAAAAATATACCGTGCCTAGCCGAGCAATCCATTTCATACCCATCCAGGACCCTCCCACCCCCCCACTTACTGATCAGTCTGAAGGATTTTCTACAATCAGATTGTAACATCTACCTATTTTAAATAATAAGAAGAAGAAATGTATCCTATTTGCTTCCTTATGGGCTGTTAAATATACAGACATTTGAAAGTGTTTTGTTATATCTGTTTGATGTGCAAAAAAAAAACAAATAAGTATCTGTTCATCCAACCAGAAATCATGTGATCTGATATCTCTGTGCTCTACAGATGGAACTCCCTCCTAGAGAGGTGCTGGCAGGGCCGGTGTTCTGGCAGATAGTGTCCTGCCATCATATAGCGTCCGCCCCGTACTGCGCATGCTTTGAAAAATCTCCGAAGCTGAACGCGCCTGCGCCGTGAGTGGAGGTGGTAGCCCCACCATCCAAACGGACATAGGGTTGTGAAAATTAGAGGGCCCCTCGCGGGCGAGCTTAGCTCGCCACGCTTCGGGCTCGGCCTCGCTGCGCTCGGCTCTTTTATATTCCTACTCTATATCCACTTGGATGGTGGGGCTAGAACCTGGACTTAGTGCGCAGGCGCCGTTCATCCTCGGCTATTTTCGGAATCTGTGTTGCTGTGTACTGCGCATGCGCAGTACACAGCGGACACTATCTGATGGGGGACCTTATATGATGGGACACCGGACCAAGGCATTGTGCTGTCCGGGTCCAAGAATGGAACGCTGCCCCCCCTCCCCCCTAAAAAAAATCACGCCCACCAAAATGCCCCCACATCCATTATTTTATATCATGATAATTAAAACTAAAATTACATTTATCAGAAAGTCAGAATTCCAAACCACAAACTTCATATCACAGACTCCTCCCATCACAGGTCCCCCTCCCCCATCCCCCATCACAGATCCCCCCATCCCTTATCACAGATCCCACCCCATCACAGTCCCCCCCATGATACACGACCTCCCCTCCAACACAGACCATCCCGTCCCATCACACATACCCCCCCCATCCCTCATCACAGACCATCCCATCACAGACCCCCCCCAATCACAGATCCCCCCATCTCTCATCACAGATCCCACCCTATCACAGCCCCCCCATCACAGATCCCCCAGCCATCCCTCATCACAGATCCCACCCTATCACAGCCCCCCCCATCACAGATCCCCCCGCCATCCCTCATCACAGATCCCACCCCATCACAGTCCCCCCCATGACAGATCCCCCCATGAAAGATCCCCCCCCCAACACAGACCATCCCATCCCATCACAGATCCATCCCATCACAGTCCCCCCCATGATACACGACCTCCCCTCCAACACAGACCATCCCGTCCCATCACACATACCCCCCCATCCCTCATCACAGACCATCCCATCACAGACCCCCCCCAATCACAGATCCCCCCATCTCTCATCACAGATCCCACCCTATCACAGCCCCCACATCACAGATCCCCCAGCCATCCCTCATCACAGATCCCACCCTATCACAGCCCCGCCCCCATCACAGATCCCCCCCGCCATCCCTCATCACAGATCCCACCCCATCACAGTCCCCCCCATGACAGATCCCCCCATGAAAGATCCCCTCCCCAACACAGACCATCCCATCCCATCACAGATCCATCCCATCACAGATCCCCCCCATCCCTCATCACAGATTTCCCCCCCCCAACACAGACCATCCCATCATAGATCCATCCCATCCCCCCCATCCCTCATCACAGACCCCCCCATCACAGACCCCCCCCATCCCTCATCACAAATCCCCCCCATCACAGATCCCCCATACCTCTTCACAGATCCATCCCCCCATCACAGACTATCCCATCACAGATCCCCCTCATAACAGATCCCCCATCCCCCATCACAGATTCCCCCCCTCACAGACCCCCTTCATCACAGATCCACCCCCCATCACAGACCATCCCATGACAGACCCCCCTCATCACAAATCCCCCCATCTCTCATCACAAACCCCCCATCACAGATCCCCCATCCCTCATCCCAGATCCCCCCCCCTATCACAGACCATCCCATCACAGATCCCCCTCATAACAGATCCCCCTCATCACATATCCATCCCCCATCACAGACCATTACATGACAGACCCCACCCATATCACAGATCCCCCCCATCTCTCATCACAGATCCACCCGCCATTACAGACCATCACATCACAGATCTCAGTCATAACAGATTTCCCCCATCCCCCATCACAGATCCCTCCCTCCCATCACAGATCCCCCCTCATCACAGACCCCCCCATCACAGATCATCCCATCACAGACCCCCCCCCCCATCACAGATTATCCCATCACAGACTCCCCTCATCACAGACCCCCCTCCATCACAGATCCCCCTCATAACAGATCCCCCCCATCCCCCATCACAGATCCCTCCCTCCCATCACAGACTCCCCTCATCACAGACCCCCCTCCATCACAGATCCCCCCTAATCACAGACCCCCCATCACAGATCCACCCCCCTCATCACAGACCATCCCATCACAGACTCCACTCATCACAGACCCCCCTCCATCACAGACCCCCCTCATCACAGACCATCCCATCACAGACTCCACTCATCACAGACCCCCCTCCATCACAGACCCCCCTCATCACAGACCATCCCATCACAGACTCCCCTCATCACAGACAACCCCCCTTACATCAGGATTCCCCTTACTTCACAGCCCCATCAAAATCCCCCCCCCCCTTTTACATCAGGCTCCCCTCTCACAGCAGTGTCCCCATCAAACTCTCTCCCATACAAGTCCCCCCTTACAACAGAATTCCTATCAGAGTCCCCCCCCCATACATCAGGATCCCCTCTTACAAGAAGGTCCCCATCAAAGTCCCCCCCCCTTACATTAGAACCCTTATTAGAGTCCATGCTCATATTAATTCCTCTATCAAAGTCCCTCCTTACAACAGGATCCCTATCAGAGCCCCCCTTACTTCAGGTTCCCCATCAACCCCCCCCCCCATACATCAGGGTCACCTCTTACATCGGGGTCCCCATCAGAGTCCCCCTTACATCAGAGTCCCTGTTAGAGTCCATGCTTACATTAATTCCCCTATCAAAGTCCCCCTTACAACAGGATCTCTATCCAAGCCCCTCTTACTTCAGGGTACCCATCAAACCCCCTCTTACATCAGGACCCCCCCTTACATCAGTGCCCCCCCCCCTTACATCAGTGCCCCTTTCAAAGTCCCTCCTCTTTTCAAGATATCTCACACTTTAGAAGTAGGTTGGTGTTATGGGTGCCGATACCAAGTATTTTCACAAATACTTCAGAAAATTCTCCCCATACCCGAAACCGATACTTTGCATCCATACAAACTGAATGGGCGCAAATCGCACTGCAAAGAATCTCATATGATTAGAGCAGGAGTGAGGTGCAATTCCTATCTGAATTGCATGCGGTTTCCCGCACCGCTCCTGTCTGAACCCAAGCTGAAATTACTGACAAGCCTGGCTTCACACAGGAGCGGTGGGGTAAAACGCATGCGATTCGGACAGGAATCATACCGCATTCCTGTTCAAAACCCTTGTGAACCTTTTGCAGTGTGACTTGTGCCCATTAATTTTGTATGGACGCAAATCGCACCGCAAGGTATTGCTACTCGGTATCAGCGAGTACTTGCCTGAAAACATCGGTACTCGGACCCGCTGATAAAAAAAAAAACAAAGGGTCTCGGTGCAACCCTAGTTAGAATGTTGTTATTCTGAGATAATTAATGTTACACTAAATCACTTATTGTTATCTTTATTATTATCTTTGTTGTTGTCTCTCTGTGCACTTCTATTTTTGATAACATTGTTATTAATTGTAATTCTGTAGCAATTAATCCCTTCTTTGTTTTTGTTTTATCTACTTTTTTTAGTAATCATTTCATACAGCACTCTAGAAGCTCCTGAAGAAGCTCACTCAAAGCGAAACATGTAGAGCGGTAGTGTCTGTATATGTACATAAAATGAATTTGATATGCAACAAGGGATTTTTTTTTTATGATAATGTGTATATTTACATTAATAAAATATATTTTTTATAATTAAAAAATACAAAAAAAAAACTCTTCCCCACCTTTAAAGTCCCACAGTTTTCAGTTTTATCATGTTATCTTTATTATTTTAACTTTTTTCTCATTTTTTTGTTCTTCTTTTTTTTTTTTACTTCTATATCTTAAATGGTTCATATTAATATACTTTCATATTATTAATATTCATTTTAACCACTTACCGACCAGCCGCCACAGTTTGACTGCGGCAGAATGGCACGGCTGGGCGAAACAGCGTTATGTAATGTCGCTTTGCCCTGTGGCCACTAGGGGCGCACGTCGCTCGCCCCCCAGAGCCAATGTGGGTGCCCGGGAGTCGCAATCACCGCCGGGCTCCTGCAATCGCTGGTGACACACCAAGAACCGGCGTGATCTGTGTGTGTAAACACACAGTTTCCGGTTCTCTGAGGGGAGAAGAGACAGATCGTCTTTTCATACAAAGTATGAACAGCGATTTGTCATCTCCCCCTACACAGTCCCCTCCCCCCTTCAGTTAAAGCGGTTGTATACCCGCCCCCCACCCCCCCCCCCCCCCCCAAATTATTTTTTTTCTACACCTGTAAGGCAAAAGGCATAATGAGCTAGTATGCACCGCAAACTAGCTCATTATGAAATACTTACCTTAGAACGAGGTGTCGGTAACTCTGCGTGTCTTCCGGGTACCGTGGCTCAAGCGTTGTGAGCGGCCGGAGCCACGATGTTGTCACTCCCGCGCATGCGCGCGGGAGACTTATTTCCAGCACAGTCCAGCATCTGTCGGGCTTTCAGCCGAGAATCCCCTGTGCGCATGCGCCGCTGAAGTCAGCGGCTCATTGCGAGGGGGAATATCTCCTAAACCGTACAGGTTTATGAGATATTCTTTTTACCTACAGTTAAGCCTTATTATAGGCTTACCTGTAGGTAGGGATGAGCTTCGAGTTCGAGTCGAACTCATGTTCTACTCGAACATTGCCTGTTCGCCTGTTCAGCGAACAGTGAACAATTTGGGCTGTTCGCAGCAAATTCGAAAAGCCGGAACACCCTATACAAGTCTATGGGAGAAATCTAAAGTGCTCATTTTAAAGGGTAATATGCAGGTTACTGTCCTAAAAAGTGTTTGGGGACCCGGGTCCTGCCCCAGGGGACATGGATCAATGCAAAAAAAAGTTTTAAAAACGGCCGTTTTTTCAGGAGCAGTGATTTTAATAATGATTAAAGTGAAACAATAAAAGTGTAATATTCCTTTAAATTTCGTAGCTGGGGGGTATCTATAGTATGCCTGTGAAGGGGCGCATGTTTCTGGTGCTTAGAACTGTCCCTGCACAAAGTGTCATTTGTGCAGGAAAAAAAGTCCTTTAAAATCACTTGCGGCTAAATTGTCGGGTCTCCGTAATACAGAGAACACTCAATGAGTGTTCTCTGTATTAGCCGACAATTCATTCATTCATTGATTAAAAAAAAAAAAAAAAAGCGTGGGGGTTCCCCTAAATTCAATTACCAGGCCCTTCAGGTCTGACATGGATATTAAGGGGAACCCCGTGTCAAATTAAAAAAAAAAATTGACGTGGGGGTCCCCCCAAATATCCATACCAGACTCTTCAGGTCTGATATGGATATTAAGGGGAACCCCGCATCAAATTAAAAAAAAAATTGACGTGGGGTCCCCCTAAAAATCCATATCAGACCCTTTATCCGAGCACGCAACCTGGCAGGCCGCAGGAAAAGAGGGGGGGACGAGAGAGCGGCCCCCCCTCCCTCCTGAACCGTACCAGGCCACATACCCTCAACATTGGGAGGATGCTTTGGGGGTCTGTGACCCCTCAAAGCACCTTGTCCCCATGTTGATAAGGACAAGGGCCTCATCCTCACAACCCTGGCCGTTGGTTGTTAGGGTCTGCGGGCGGGGGGCTTATCAGAATCTGGAAGCCCCCTTTAACAAGGGGACCCCCAGATCCCGCCCCCCCCCCCTGTTTGAAATGGTAAGGGGGTACAAAAGTACCCCTACCATTTCACAAAGAAAGGGTCAAAATGGTTAAATAAGACAAACACACTTTTGAAAAATTCCTTTATTAAAAATGAAAAAAAAAAAAAAAGATTCCAGCGGTGCTAATCCACTCTTGCTATCCAGCGACGGATCTCCGGGGTCCAGCGATGGATGATCATATCCAGCGACGGGGGAATCTCTCAGTCCAGCGCTGTCCATACATCCTTCTTCTGTCTCCTCTCCGGAGACACTGCAGAGAGCACAGCGCTACGTTTCTTATATTGGGAGGGCGGGGCCACCCGTCACCTGACCGCGCCCCTCTGACGCTGCAGAGGGAAGCCAGGGGTTCCCCAGTGACGTGTGGGTGACCCCGCCCCCTCTGATGTAACGCAGGTTTCCGTTACATCAGAGGGGGCGGGGTCACCCAATATAAGAAACGTAGCGCTGTGCTCTCTGCAGTGTCTCCGGAGAGGAGACAGAAGAAGGATGTATGGACAGCGCTGGACTGAGAGATTCCCCCGTCGCTGGATATGATCATCCATCGCTGGACCCCGGAGATCCGTCGCTGGATAGCAAGAGTGGATTAGCACCGCTGGAATCTTTTTTTTTTTTTTTTCATTTTTAATAAAGGAATTTTTCAAAAGTGTGTTTGTCTTATTTAACCATTTTGACACTTTCTTTGTGAAATGGTAGGGGTACTTTTGTACCCCCTTACCATTTAAAACAGGGGGGGGCCGGGATCTGGGGGTCCCCTTGTTAAAGGGGGCTTCCAGATTCTGATAAGCCCCCCGCCCGCAGACCCTCACAACCAACGGCCAGGGTTGTGAGGATGAGGCCCTTGTCCTTATCAACATGGGGACAAGGTGCTTTGAGGGGTCACAGACCCCCAAAGCATCCTCCCAATGTTGAGGGTATGTGGCCTGGTACGGTTCAGGAGGGAGGGGGGGCCGCTCTCTCGTCCCCCCCTCTTTTCCTGCGGCCTGCCAGGTTGCGTGCTCGGATAAAGGGTCTGAAAAGGATTTTTAGGGGGACCCCCATGTCAATTTTTTTAAAAAATTTGATGCGGGGTTCCCCTTAATATCCATATCAGACCTGAAGGGTCTGGTATGGATATTTGGGGGGACCCCCACGTCAATTTTTTTTTTTATTTGACACGGGGTTCCCCTTAATATCCATGTCAGACCTGAAGGGCCTGGTAATTGAATTTAGGGGAACCCCCACGCTTTTTTTTTTTTTTTTTTTAATCAATGAATGAATGAATTGTCGGCTAATACAGAGAACACTCATTGAGTGTTCTCTGTATTACGGAGACCCGACAATTTAGCCGCAAGTGATTTTAAAAGACTTTTTTTCCTGCACAAATGACACTTTGTGCAGCGACAGTTCTAAGCACCAGAAACATGCGCCCCTTCACAGGCATACTATAGATACCCCCCAGCTATGAAATTTAAAGGAATATTACACTTTTATTGTTTCACTTTAATCATTATTAAAATCACTGCTCCTGAAAAAACGGCCGTTTTTAAAACTTTTTTTTGCATTGATCCATGTCCCCTGGGGCAGGACCCGGGTCCCCAAACACTTTTTAGGACAGTAACTTGCATATTACCCTTTAAAATGAGCACTTTAGATTGTGAACGTTCGAGTCCCATAGACTTTAATAGGGTTCTAAAGTTCACACGAAGTTTAGGTCTGTTCACAGGTTCTGGTGCGAACCGAACAGGGGGGTGTTCGGCTCATCCCTACCTGTAGGTAAAAGTTATAAAATTAACTATACAACCGCTTTAAGAACACAGAGAGGTAACACATTTAACCCCTTGATCGCCCCCTAGTGTTAACCCCTTCCCTGCCAGTGACATTTTTACAGCAATTGGTGCGTTTTTATAGCACCGATCGCTGTATAAATGACAATGGTGCCAAAAATGTGTCAAAAGTGTCCGGTGTGTCCGCCATAATGTCGCAGTCCCGATAAAAATTGCAGATCGCCGCCATTACTAATAATAAAAAAAATAATAATAATAAAAATGCCAAAAATATATCCACTATTTTGTAGACGCTATAACTTTTGCGTAAACCAATCAATATAACCTTATTGCGATTTTTATTACCAAAAATATGTAGAAGAATACGTATTGGCCTAAACTGAGGGAAAAAAAATAGCTTTTTTTTTTTTTTTTAAAAATGTGGATATTTATTATAGCAAAAAAAGTACAAAATATTGTTTTTTTTTTTTTAATTGGCTATTTTTGTTTATAACGCAAAAAAAAAAAAACGCAGAGGTGATCAAAAACCACCAAAAGAAAGCTCTATTTGTGGGGAAAAAAGGACGTAAATTTTGTTTGGGTACAGCGTCGCACGACCGCGCAACTGTCAGGTAAATCGATACAGTGCCGAATCAAAAAAAAAAAAATGGCCGGTCATTGAGCAGCCAAATCTTCCGGAGTTGAAGCGGTTAATATCCTTTCATATTATTAATATTCATATTAATATACTTTGATTACTAAATGTTAATTTGGCATTAAATTAATATAACGATGTTGTTTATGTTGTTTATGTTGTTGTTTATCAATCCGCTGTATACATGCTGTAAAACGTTTGCGATTGTATGTGAAATACAAAACCTCATGTATGTTTAATATGTTTAGCATTGATCGCTGTATAAATGACAATGGTCCCAAAATAGTGTCAAAAGTGTCCAATGTGTCCGCCATAATGTCGCAGTCCTGATAAAAATCGCAGATCACCGCCATTACTAGTAAAAAAAAATAAAAAATAATAATTAAAAAAAAAAAAAAACTATCCCCTATTTTGTAGATGATATAACTTTTGCACAAACCAATCAATATACGCTTATTTTTACCAAAAATATGTAGAAGAATACATATCGGCCTATATTTTTGGGGGATATTTATTATAGCAAAAAGTTCAAAATATTGCGTTTTTTATTTTTTTTCAAAATTGGAAAAGATAACCTTGTGGTGAACTTTTAAAGCGGAGGTCCACCCTAAAATGGACCTTCCGCTCATCGGATTCCTCCCCCCCTCCAGCGCCACAATTGGCACCTTTCAGGGGGGAGGGGGGTGCAGTTACCTGGATAATCCAGGTAACTGCACCCACTTTCCGGGCTAGCTCTCTGCGGAAAGGGGCGTACATTACGCCCCTTTCCGCAAGTGCCCGCCCCCTTCCGCAAGTGCCCCGCTGCCTGCTGGGAAACACACAGATCCCAGAGGCAGCGGGGACCATCCTCATTGCGCAGCGCGGCTCGCGCATGCGCAGTAGGGAACCGGGAAATGAAGCCGAAAGGCTCCACTTCCTGATTCCCATACCTAAGATGGCGGCGGCAGCAAACGAGTGTCGATCTAGAGATCGGCTTCGGGTGCCGACATCGCGGGCGCGCTGGGCGGGTAAGTGTCACTATTTTA
Organism: Lithobates pipiens; assembly: GCF_037356315.1. Taxonomy (NCBI): domain Eukaryota; kingdom Metazoa; phylum Chordata; class Amphibia; order Anura; family Ranidae; genus Lithobates; species Lithobates pipiens. The sequence goes on along the minus strand of NW_027507903.1, from coordinate 6,143,492 downwards.
AAAGTCAGCAGCTGCAGTATTTGTAGCTGCTGACTTTAAAAAAAAAAAAAAAAACGCGGAGTCCCGGCGGACTCCCGCTTTAAGGCACGATATATTTGAGAAAAATTTATCATTTTTTAAAGTTTCAAAAAAGTTTTAATATTTAGAGAAATATGGAAAATAGATTAAAAAAAAACAAGGAATGCTATACCACAGTGATGGTGAACCTCGGCACTCCAGATGGAACTACATTTCCTATGATACTCAACTACATTACAGAGTGCCAGAGCATCATGGGAAATGTAGTTCCAAAACATCTGGGGTGCCAAGGTTCACCATCACTGCTATACCATATCTACCTAAATATACATAATATAACTGGGTACTAACATTTATAGGTAAAGTTCATCCGGGGAAAATCCAATTGCCTGTCGGGGGGATTTTTTTCCCCTGCTTTAGCAAATTGGATCATGCTCTATCAGGGGTTTTCGCCTTCCTCTGAATCAACTGTTGGCATAGAATTGGGTATTTGGGATTGTATGATATTATTATTATTATTATTTTTTTGTGGTTGAACTTGTGTCTTTTTTCAACCTAACTATGTAACTATGTAACTATCTAGAACTTATTCATCGTCATTGAATACAAAACACAATATATACTTCTTGCATCCGACGCGTTTCAGAGTACAGATTTGTCTCCTTCTTCAGGGTTTTATATATTAACAAGAAGAGATTGAGTTATACATTATGACGATATGATTGTATGAATGGCATTCCAAAGATTGTTTCTTTAAAAACATGCGAGAGGACAGTGTGTTTTCAAATTCTCAGCTAAGAAATCCTCAGTAGTGGTGTACAAGTGTCCATGTCAGACCAAAAAAAGGGGGGCCTGTAGCTCACCGTTGTCCCAACCCCCCCCCCCCCCCCCACAAAAAAAAAAATCAAATGAAGGACAGAGGGGCAGAAAGAGCCTGAGGACCTACTGGGGCCAAGGAGGAAAACAACCCTGTTAATAGCATGGCACAGTGGTGTAGTGGTTAGCACTCTTGCCTAGCAGTAAGAAGGGTTGCTGGTTTGAATCCCAACCACGACACTACCTGCCTGGAGTTTGCATGTTCTCCCTGTGCCTGTGTGGGTTTCCTCCGGGTACTCCGGTTTCCTCTCACAATCCAAAGACATGCAGGTAGGTTAATTGGCTTCTGTCCAAAATTGGCCCTAGTATATGAATGGTGATCTTGGATTGTGGGCTCCTTGAGGGTAGGGAGCGATGTGAGTGTGCAATGTACAGGGATAGGGACAATTGTGGACACTCACTCAGATTGGACTGGTGTCTTTATTCAACCTTACGTAATATGTAATATGATAGTATGTATTGTCACCAAAATATATGAAGAATTAGATTGTAGGAGGATGTTAGCCACAACTTAGGTTGACTATCCCGTGACCACTCACCTTGACATCTGATAATCAAATCAGATGGATTTTCAAAATCGTCGCTCTTTTTTTTTTTGTTTATAGCGCAAATAAATTAAAACCGCAGAGGCGATCAAATACCACCATGTGTCAAGTTTAAAAAAAAAAAACAGAACTGATTGTTTGTTGATAATGAAAAACAGAATGACTTCAATGATTAATTTGGTTCCCATGAATCTTCTGGTGTAACCTTCATGAGATTTACAGGTCTACCTGTGAAAAGACATGAAGAGGAGAAGTTCCAGTAACAGGCACACTTCCTTCCTCTGGGATTTCATAAAACAACCTCTAAGAACCACAAGGGTCGTGTAAATAAAAGGAGTTTCTATATTTATGGAAGGATTTAATACCTTCTAACATTCTTCTAAAGCACGCTTCCCGTGAACGTCACTCGGTTTTTCCTTCACACATCTAGAACAGCCCAGCTTCTCGAAGTCACAGCTTGGTTTGGGGCGGTTGGCCCAAGGACTATAAGACTGGAAGGTAATTTTGATTTGCCGTTGCTGAAGAATGTTGAAGTTTCGGCTCATGTTACACGTGTGCTAATCTGATCCCTGGTGGTTGAGGCTTTAGACGCAAAATAAATACGTTTACAGAAAATTTCTTTGGAACAATCTTGTCTAAGCCCCTGTACACACACGGTCGGACATTCTGCCAACCAAATCCGTTGGATTTTGTCCGACGGATTTAGTCTGATGGATTGTGTCCGAAACTGTTGCATACACACGGTCGGACCAAGTTGTCGGAAAATCCGATCATTCAGAACGTGATGATGTTATTTCGTTACGACGGGACTACATTCAGGCTAGTAGCCAATAGCTTTGGTGTAGGAATTTGATCTGAGCATGCGTGGCACTTTGTCCGATCGGAATTCTCTACACATGATCGGAGTATGTCCGATCGGACCAGTTTGTCGGTAAATATTTCCAACAAGTTGGAAAATTGGGTCCGACGGATATTCCGACGGAATCAGTCCGATGCAGACCACACACAGTCGGATTATCCGACGACACGATCCGATAGGACACATTCCGATGGATTCTAAGTGCAAACTAGACAGCCCACTACAAGTTGGTGCAACCTCAGATGTGCAACTTACCTTTCAGCTCTTCCTTAGTATCTACAGCATTGTGTCCAAACTGCGGCCCACGGGCCAGATGCAAACCTTTGCTTGCAGTTATGTGGCCCTTTGGGCACTTTTCCTCTCACTGACGCCAACAATTGGCCGCTATTCCTATCCACTGACACTATTCCTGTTATTAATACAAATAATGGGGCATTATTCCTTTCACAGACACCAATGATGGATCACTATCCCTCCCACTGGAGAGGCCCAGCAACTTCGTAGTTATCCAGGAGAGGACTCTTCGGAAGAAGGCCACGCAAGGGTTGGCTTCTTAGCAAGAGCCTGGTAAAGCTGAAGGACTTAAGTGAATCCAATCTCGTGCGGTATCACCGGACCGGCTGCAAGATACTGGTGCCACAGGAGTGTTCTATAAGTCTTCCAGTTTCCTTGTTCATGTTCTACAACAAAGTCTGTGGCAGAGACTTGTTCTTGACTCAAGCACCTTGTTGGCTGCTAGGCCTTGTGAGAGAAGGACTATCCAACTAGAGTGAACATCCAGTTGTGAATGGCTATTCTCTGGATTTATTCAAAGTAAGAAAGTTCTTTATACTGACTTTGACACTAATGCCGTGTACACACGATCAGACTATCCGGCGGACTTAGTCTGGCGGACAAACCGATTGAAAGTCCGCTGGACTTTCTGAACCAGCGGACCTGCCCAGACACAACCGGACTTTTGGCGGGAGTCTGCCGTACTTTTGAAATGAACGGACTTGCCCACACACGGAGGAAAGTCCGTTCATTTTGAGCGCCGCTCCAGGTAGACAGGCCTATTGCAGGATGTCAATGTCGCCGCCTTCAGCGGCGAGATTGACACATCGCTGGCCCCCTCACCTGGTATGGACTTAAAGGGGAAGCCCTACGCTGAGAAAACGGCATGGGGGTCCCTCCCAAGGTCCATATAAGACCCTTATCCGAGCACACAGCCCGGCCGGTCAGGAAAGAGGGTGGGGACGAGCGAGCGCCCCCCCCCTCCTGAGCCGTACCAGGCCACGTGCCCTCAACATGGGGGGGGGTGCTTTGGGGAAGGGGGGCACTCGCTCCAGAGGATGCTGGGACTGTGACATCATAATGGGCAGGGACATCACCCGGTGACCCCGCCCATTGTCCCTACATAAGTCGCCGCGCAACATGTCCCTGTCATTGCGGCCAGAGACAGCGTCGAGTCAACATCTCAAGGAAGAAGAAGAGAAGAAGAGAAGGCTGCGACAGCGGCGACAGAAGACTGGGCCACCGCTAGTAAAAGAGCTGGAAGAAGAAAGCGGAGGCCCAGCATGAAGAACCGGAGAGGGGGACAAGACCCCCGAAGTCAGAAGAAGAGGCGCCAGCATCAGAAGACCGGGCCGCCGCTAGTGAAAGAGCTATAGGAAGAAAGCGGAGGCCCGGCAAGAAGAACCGAAGAGGGGGGCAAGACCCCCAAAGTCGGAAGAAGACCCCCGGACGGCGACGAAGAAGAAAGCCAGGCTCCTCCGCTAGTAAAAGAGCTAGCAAAAGAGCAGAAGATAGCGGAGGAGTCCGGCGAGAAGACCCCCCAAGATGGAAGAAGTGTTGTGTTGTGTTTTATTTAAATTTTTTTTCACCAGGTGAATGGGTAGGGGTACATTGTACCCCATACTCATTCACATAGGGTGGGGGCCGGTATCTGGGGGCCCCCTTACTAAAGGGGGCTCCCGAATTCCGATAAGCCTCCCGCCCGCAGACCCCGACAACCAACCGCCAGGGTTGTCGGGAAGAGTCCTCATCAATATGGGAACAAGGTGCTTTGGGGTTGGGGGGGCCGGGGGCCCCCCTTTCCCAAAGCACCCCCCCATGTTGAGGGCACGCGGCCTGGTACGGCTCAGGAGGGGGGGCACTCGCTCGTCCCCACCCCCTTTCCTGACTGCCCGGACTGCATGCTCGGATAAGGGTCTGATATGGACCTTGGGGGGGACCCCCTCGTCGTTTTTTCGGCGTAGGGCTTCCACTTTAAGTCCATACCAGGTGACGGGGCCAGTGACGTGTCAATCTCGCCGCCGAAGACATTGACTTCCTTCGCTAGTCCCGGCTACCTGGAGCCGCGTTCAAAATGAACTGAGTTTTCTCCGTGTGCGGGAAAGTCCGTTCATTTCAAAAGTCCGGCGGACTAGCGCAGATTGTCCGCCGAACTCGCAGTCCGGTGGACAATTTTTGAGTCACAACTACTTTCTATGTCCGCCGGACTTTTTGGGAAAAAAAGTCCGCCGGAGCCCACACACGGGCGGATTGTCCGGCGGACTCTGGTCTGCCGGACCAAGTCCGCCGGATAGTCTGATCGTGTGTACGAGGCATAAGAGTACCTGGACTTTTCACTTAGCCCTCTGATCCTATACTAAGAGACTGTTGTTAACTATGTTCTTGCAAATAAAAATCCCTTTGAGCGGACCTGTCGTCAGTCTCTAAAGTTTCTGGGCCATCTACCACGGGAAACCCCCAGATGAAAAATCGAGGTGAAGAAGGTAACGCTAAGCCTATTAAAATCAGCCGCTCCTTCGGGGGTCAGTGCTACATATATATATATATATATGTGTGTTTGTGTGTGTGTGTGTGTGTGTGTGTGTGTGTGTGTGTGTAGCGGCGACTCTCCTATGCGTTTTTTCTAAAATTAAAATTGCGTAAACTGCAGTTTGTTTTGGGTGTAATTATCTAAATTGGACCTCAGCATCAGTCTGACTGGGCTGTGAGATGTTCAGCCTGGCCACAGGGGGCACTGTCTCTTGTGGCAGGTGTGGAACTATGGTCTGGTCCACCTATGGTCTGGTCAGGCGCTTAAGTTACTCTCTCTCGGAGCCCGCCCAGTGGGAGTGGCACTCTCAATGTGCTTCTGGGAGAGGGTACATAAGATGCAGATGTCACATGGTTTGGGGTTCCGGTCCAGTATGATGTGCTGATTACATGGTAATGTCCTCATGACCAGCCCCCAGGAAGGCTATGGCCTGGGGTGCGGATCCACCCGACTTTAATGACTTGGAGCTGGCTAGCCCAAGGCAAGGAAACTAAAGGAGGATTCTGAGGTGGTTTCCTGCACGAGGCACCGCGTGAGAGTGTGTTGCGGAAGGAGGAAAGACCAGTTGATATTTTCTCTCGGAATGTTGGAGAAAATTTCTTTGAGGATGTACGGTGCTCCGGGTGTGCAACCTGTGTCAGGACCCAGGATGCCTCTTGGAAGGGGTCCCGCAGGAATACAGCTGCCTAGTGCTGTGCTCACAGAGGTGATCATTCGCCTGCCGCCGCAGGGGTGGTGCATACTATACACCGCTGGAGACATCGAGGGCCTGGGTATGTTATGCGGAAAGTGCGACAGCCTGGTCACCAACCCTCGGCCATTCTCTAGATGCAAGAGGTGTGGAGAATACCCTTTTAAAGTGGAGCATTCAGTTGCATTGTCAAGGGCCTACTGTGTGGACTGGGCCATGGGCGTGACAACCAAGGAATTGGCCATTTTGGCCCCTTTGGTAAAGCCTTCCACAGTGGTGACACCTGTCGTTGTTGACATTCCCGAGAGAGATGCCACTGCGTCTACCACTGAGACTGCTGAGGAGACTACTTTGAAGCAGATGGACACTGCTTCTACTACTGTTACTGACACGGAGGTCCACCACCGAGTCTGGCTGGATCTAATCGGCGGAAGAAGGTTGCTTCGGGAAAAAGTTTGACTGTGAGTACACCTTTAGTGAATTATTTGAGTCTTTGTTGGATACGGAAGATGAGGACATTCTGGGGACATTGTCTCAGGAGTTGTTGTGGGCTGGAGGAGATGATGTAGCCGCCACTTATACAGATATTTCGGACTGGCTATCTCTAAACTCAGGGGATGGAGCGCAGAGTGCGGAAAATCCCATCATGGTAAATGTGACTCTCCCTAAACCCGTGAATTTGCCCACACTTAAAAGGTACTCTGCCACGTTGGTGCAACAGTCCCCAAACTCCTGCATACCACCTGGGGAAGGAAGTGCCCGTGCATTACCGAGACTTGCAAGGTCGCAGAGACTTCTTCACAAGAGAGTAGCTAGTGAATACGGGTTGGAATTGCCCTATGTTCCAAGGGACATTATGACTGTCATTGAAAGGAACCGTGAGGCCTGGTACGAGGACGATGTTTGGAGCTATTTAAAGCGGGGTTCCACCCTAAAGTGGAACTTCCGCTCATCCGAACCCTCCCCCCCTCCGGTGTCACAATTGGCACCTTTAGGGGGGATGGGGGTGCAGATACCTGTCAAAGACAGGTATTTACACCAACTTCCGGGCATAGACTCCCACGGGAGTCTATGCCTCTTCCTGTCCCTGCGCGCTGTCTGCTGGGACACACACGGGTCCCAGAGACAGCACGGACAATTCCTATTGCGCTGCGCGACTCAACGCTTCACTTCCTGATTCCCTCACCTAGAATGGTGGCGGCAGCAGCCGAGAGCCGAGCGAACGATCGGCCTCGGCTGCCGACATCGCTGGGTCCTGGGACAGGTGAGTGTCCATTTATTAAAAGTCAGCAACTGCAGTTTTTGTAGCTGCTGGCTTTTAATATTTTTTTTTTCACAGTGAAATCCCTCTTTTAAGGTACCAAAGCCGCTCCGGAAAAAGGCTTTCTCATTGGAGCTTTATGAACGGTTTGTTGGATGTCTACTGCATTGGAGCTACGGTCGGCACATCTATGAGGACAAAGTTGTGATCTGCAGACCGGATAAAGGCAGTGGCGTGTACTTTATTACTACTGTGGATGCGCAGGGGAGGGACTTAACTTTGCCTGATCCCTGTTTCTACTGGTGAACTGCTCCTGAGTCAAGACTTTGAAATTTGCGAGGAGGGCTTCTCTTGGTCTTTGCCTTTTTGCAAAATTTTCTTCAAGCTACTGAACTACGAGGTAGTTACACAGAGTCAGTCACACATTCATATCCCTGATTACCATCCTGAAGAAAAGGATCATCCGCGTGTCAAGAACATTTAACCTGTTTTAAGTTAGAGACTGCACTTCAGCGACACATACCACCAGGTGGCATGAGTCGGTGCAATTAACTGTTCTACAGAGAAAAAAAAACGGTTTTAGAGTTTAGAGGAGAGGAATCCATGGAGACTGATGGAATCATGCCTTCTAATAGTTTAGATGTAAGGTACTGTATATATGTTCTTTTTCTTTTCCAGGATTTACCGAAGAGCATCTATTAAACCGCCGGAGAATGGGTGGGTTAGATAGACAGGCTTGGGTGGTAACTTTAATGTGAGATAATTCTGTGTTTTATGCAATATGGAAATTTTACAATTTTTCCTTTTCCCCTTTTTCCTCATTCCCACCCTAACATTCAGGTACTCTAAGGCCGCGTACACACGCGGGGACTGTTCGCCCAACTTTGTCCGTCAAACAGTTTCGGCAAACAGTCCGCTCAAAATTAGCATGGACGGACATGGCCACACACGACGAACGAACAGTTTGCTGAAACCGTGCGCGATGACGTGAACGGCACGTACGACGGGACGAAAAATACGACGTCCAATACACTGCATTATAACTTTCGGCGTGTAAATCCTTTCTGAGCATGCGCGGAACTTCTTAGTTTGACGAGCAAGCCTACACACGAGGGGACTGTTCGCTGAAACAAAGTTTCAGCGGACAGTTTTTCGGAATTTCCGAAAAACCTTGTTCAGCGGACTGTTCGCTGAAACTGTCCGCTGAAAGCCCACACACGAGCGGACTGTTTGCCGAAACACTGTTCAGCGGACAAAGTTGGGCGAACAGTCCCCGCGTGTGTACGCGGCCTAAGGTTTTTTTTTTGGTAAGACTAGTTGTTAGCTCTGGGTTTCTTTTTTCCTGTCTTTCCCAGACGATGGGGGCATCATCTAAATAAGAAGGGGGCGTGTGTAGCGGCGGATCCTGAAGAGCACGCGCTATGCAGTTTTTCTAAAATTAAAGTTGCCTAAACTGCAGTTTGGTTTGGGTGTAATTATCTAAATTGGGCCTCAGCATCAGTCTGACTGGACTGGGAGATGTTCAGCCTGGCCACAGGGGGCACTGTCTCTCTGGCAGGCATGGAACTGTGGTTTGGTCAGGCGCTAAAGTAGCTCTCTCTCTCTGAGCCCGCCCAGTGGGAGTGGCGCTCTCGCTGTGCTTCTGGGAGAGGGTACATAAGATGCGGATGTCACGTGGTTCGGGGGTTCTGGTCCAGTATGATGTGCTGATTACATGGTCCTGGTCCTCCTGACCAGCCCCCAGAAAGGCTATGGCCTGGGGTGCGGATCCACCCAACTTTAATGTCTTGGAGCTGGCTTGCCCAAGGCAAGGAAACGAAAGGAGGATTCTGAGGTGGTTGGGTGCCATCTCCGGTTCGGGAGAGACCCATTGTACTTCAAGCATTCCAGGGGAGGACTCTTTAGAAGAACACCACGTACTGATTGGTTTTCTTAACAAGAGCCTGGAAGGGCTGAAGTAACCGAGAGAATCCGGTCTTATGGATATCGCCAAGTGGGCTGAAAGATCCAGGTATCCTATAAGTGTTTCAAGTTTAGTTTCCCTACGTGTTCTGCAACAACATCTGTGGCAAAGACTTTGTTCCTGAGTAAGTACCAAGTTGGCTGCTAGGCCTTGTGAGAGAGGGACTGTCCGGCTTGAGTGTTCATCCAGCTGCGAATGGCTATTCCCTGGATGCAGTCAAAGTAAGAGAGTTCTTTAATGTTTTTTGGATTTTGACATTGAGAGTACCTGAACCTCCTTTTCTAACTCTCTGATCCCAAGTTGAAAGACTGTTCAATTGTCTGAGTTTTGCAAATAAAATCCATTCAAGTAGATCTATTGTCGGTCTCAAGTTACTGGGCCATCTACCACAGGACATCCAATAGACGTGCCACAAGGAGAACGGAAGGTAACGGTAAGCCCCAAAATAACCAGCAGCTCCTTTGGGGGTTAGTGCTACATATATATACACACACACACATATATAAAATTCTATACATGTATATGCTCACCCAGGCATATGACTTTCTTTACTTCGCTGCTATGGGCTCTAGCCCCGGGAATTTTGTAGACCTAACAATGCATTTTAGATATAGTCATTTTTAGCAGGGGTTCCCTAAGATCAGAAAGTTATTTCAAGGGTTCCTCTGTCTTCAAAAGTTTGAAAAAGGCTGGTGTAATGTATCTATGCATTCATATCCCTGATTACCATCCTAAGTACATAACCTTAAATAACCTTAAAATGTGCCCAATGTTTTAATAAAATGTCTGGCAGAAAGAATCTAGAAGGACAGGAAGCTCCCCAGGCAATTAAGTCCAAGACAAGGGTTACAAAAGACATATATATAGTGGAGGGGGGATATGACATGCTGAACGTCTGAATACACCAGCAGGACATCTCTACATCCACTCCTCTCCTCTCTGATCTCTCCTGACCTCTCAAGGTTCTCTTCTATGGAGCTTGTGCTCTCCCGGTTGGATCCTCCTCGTACCCGACTCACTTTAAATTCCCCTTCCTCTCTTTTCCTTCCTCCCCCTTCTATTCCTCCTCTAATACCTTTTTTTTTTATTAATATTATTATTTAACTGTTTCTTTTGAACACATCACCTCTATGTATGAAAAGCCGAGGCTCCTCACACACATTTTCCAACTAATGGTAAAAGTTTTAGTTACATTTCTAGAACGGCATTCCGGCCCTGTTCTTCCAACTGACCACCACTTTAAGGAATACATCCTTCCTATTGGCCATCAATGTACGGCGCCTTGAAAAAATATTCATAACCCTTGAAAGTTCCCCCACATTTTGCCATGTTACAACCAAAAACATAAATGTATTTTATTGGGATTTTATGTGATAGACCAGTGATGGAGAACCTATGGCACGCAGAGCCATCACTGTGGGCACGCAAGAGGGTCCAGGTTCGTGGCGGCGAGAGTGTGGCAGCAAGAAGCGGCGAGGTGCAGGGAACTGTGTGCATGAGTGAGTGGGCCGGCATGGGAGGGAGAGAAGAGCTTCACCGCTTACTTAACGGTCAAAGAAGGGTGCAGCGGGCGCAGCATCCCTGGCACTCTTCAACAGTGAGGGCTGGAGAACAGGCTGACTGTGGGCCCGGAAGACGAGGACAGGTGGGAGGCGCAGGCTGTGAGGACAGGCACCGGGCACAATTACACACTTACACACTGACTACCTGCAGACTGGGGCAGGGAGGCAGAGCAGGGACTGCAGAATAGGACAGAGCTAGAGGTCTCTCTCTCCTCTCAGCCTCCCTCCCTCTCAGCCCCCCTCTTTTTCAGTCCCCCATCTCTCTGTCCCCTTCCCTCTCTCTCACACCCCTCTCTCTCTGTCCTCCTTCCCTCTCTCAGTTCCCTTCCCTCGCTGTCCCCCTCTGTCTTGGCCTCCCTCCCTTTCTCTGTTTCCCCTCTCTCTCAGCCTCCCTCTTTGTCCCCCTCCCTCTCTCTCAGCCCCCCTCCCTCTTTTTGTTCCCCCTCACTCTCAGCTCCCCTCTCTCCCAGCATCTCTTTCACACCTCTCTCTTTCTGCTCCCCTCTCTCTCAGCCCCCCTCCCTCTCTCTCAGCTCCCTTCCCTCTCTCTTAGGCCCCTCCCTCTCTCTCAGCTCCCCTTCCTCTCTCTCAGCCCCCTCCCTCTCTGTCAGCTCCCCTCCCCCTCTCTCAGCCCCCTCCCTCCCTCTCAGCTCCCCTCACTCTCTCTCATCCCCCCTCCATCTCTCTCAGCTCCCCTCCCTCTCTCTCAGCCCCCTCCCTCGCTCTCAGCTCCCCTCACTCTCTCTCGGCCCCTCCCTCTCTCTCAGCCCCCTCCCTCTCTCTCAGCTCCCCTCACTCTCTCTCGTCCCCCTCCATCTCTCTGCTCCCCTCCCTCTCTCTCAGCCCCCTCCTTCACTCTCAGCCCCCTCAATCTCTCTGACCCTCTCTCTCAGCTCCCCTCCCGCTCTCTCAGCTCCCCTCCCTCTCTCTCAGCCCCCTCCCTCACTCTCAGCCCCCTCCCTCTCTCTCGGCCCCTCCCTCTCTCTCAGCCCCCCTCCCTCTCTCTCGGCCCCCTCCTTCTCTCTCAGCCCCCCTCCCTCTCTCTCAGCTCCCCTCACTCTCTCTCGCCCCCTCCCTCTCTCTCAGCCCCCCTCCCTCTCTTTTAGCTTCCCTCACTCTCTCTCAGCCCCCCTCCCTCTCTTTTAGCTTCCCTCACTCTCTCTCGCCCCCCTTCCCTCTCTCTCAGCCCCCTCCCTCTCTCTCAGCCCCCCTCCCTCTCTCTCAGCCCCCTCCCTCCTCATGGAGGAGGGGAAGAGGATTCCAGTGGCAACCTGTGAAGCTCTGGTGACCTCCATGCCCAAGAGGGTTAAGGCAGTGCTGGAAAATAATGGTGGCCACACAAAATATTGACATTTCTTTCCCGGCTTTAACAGTGTTTTTTTCGTTTTTATTATATGTTATGGTAATTTGTATGTTTTTATCTTTAGATAGTGAGATCCTTCTCTTCATTGCAACTACTGAACCCCAAATGTGTCCTGAAGAAGTGTACAACGAAGCGTGTAGACGCATTAGGGCTCACATCCTGTATCGATTCTTATCTGTATATGTGATTTTTATTATTTCTTTCATGTCTCTGGTCTTTATACTATATGTATTTTTCAATAAATGTTAAAATAATTTTTTGTACTCCCAGTGTTTGTTGTGCCTTTAAAGTCCGACCACAGGTTTTCTTCGAATTCCTTTCTTTTTCTTTATTTTCACAAAATATTGACACTTTGGGCCCAATTTGGACATTTTCACTTAGCCCATGTACACACGGTCGGAAATTCTGATTGGACCATGTTGTCGGATAATCCGACCGTGTGTGGGCTCCATCTGACTTTTTCCGTCGGAATGTTTGACCAACAAAGTTTGAGTGCTGGATATAAAATTTTGCGACAACATGATCCGATAGGACTTTGTCCGATCGTTTGTAGAGAATTCCGATCGGACAAAGTGCCACGCATGCTCAGATCAAATTACGAGACCAAAGCTATTGGCTACTAGCCACAACGTAGTCCCGTCGTAACGAAATAACGTCACCACGTTTCGAACGATCGGATTTTCCAACAACTGTGTGTATGCAACACCAGTTTCGGACAAAATCCGTCAGATAAAATCCGTTGGATTTTGTTGTCGGAATGTCCGGCCATGTGTACAAGGGCTTAGGGGGTGTACTGACTTTTGCTGCCAGCGGTTTAGACATTAATGGCTGTGTGTTGAGTTATTTTGAGGGGACAGAAAATGCACACTGTTATACAAGCTGTACACTCACTACTTTAGACAAGTGTCATTTCTTCAGTGTTGTCACATGAAAAGAGAGAAGAAAAGATTTACAAAAAATGTGAGAGTTTACTTACTTTTGTGAGATATTGTATATATATATATTTTATTATTTTTATTATACAGGATTTATATAGCGCCAACAGTTTGCGCATCACTTAACAAAATAAAGCCAGACATTTACAGTTACATTACAATTTGGTACAAGAGGAATCAGAGGGCCCGGCTCATTAGAGCTTACAGTCTAAAAAGGAAGGGGCAATTGATACAAAAGGTAATAGCTGTAATAGCTATATATAATATATATATATATATATATATATATATATATATATATATACACACATACACACATATATATATATATATATATATATATATATATATATATATATATATATATATATATATATATATATATATATATATATATATATATATACAAATACATACATATATATATATATACACTACCGTTCAAAAGTTTGGGGTCACATTGAAATGTCCTTATTTTTGAAGGAAAAGCACTGTACTTTTCAATGAAGCTAACTTTAAACTAGTCCTAACTTTAAACAAATATACTCTATACATTGCTAATGTGGTAAATGACTATTCTAACTGCAAATGTCTAGTTTTTGGTGCAATATCTACATAGGTGTATAGAGGCCCATTTCCAGCAACTATCACTCCAGTGTTCTAATGGTACAATGTGTTTGCTCATTGGCTCAGAAGGCTAATTGATGATTAGCAAACCCTTGTGCAATCATGTTCACACATCTAAAAACAGTCTAGCTCCTTCCAGAAGCTACAAAACTGACCTTCCTGTGAGCAGATTGAGTTTCTGGAGCATCACATTTGTGGGGTCAATTAAACACTTAAAATGGCCAGAAAAAAGAGAACTTTCATCTGAAACTCGACAGTCTATTCTTGTTCTTAGAAATGAAGGCTATTCCATGCGAGAAATTGCAAAGAAATTGAAGATTTCCTACAACGGTGTGTACTACTCCCTTCAGAGGACAGCACAAACAGGCTCTAACCAGAGTAGAAAAAGAAGTGGGAGGCCGCGTTGCACAACTAAGCAAGAAGATAAGCACATTAGAGTCTCTAGTTTGAGAAACAGACGCCTCACAGGTCCCCAACTGGCATCTTCATTAAATAAATGAATAAGGAAGGCTATCACTCCATTTTGCAACGCCATGCCATACCCAGTGGACAGCGCTTGATTGGAGCCAATTTCATCCTACAACAGGACAATGACCCTAAACACACCTCCAAATTGTGCAAGAACTATTTACAGCAGAAGCAGGCAGCTGGTATTCTATCGGTAATGGAGTGGCCAGCATAGTCACCAGATCTGAACCCCATTGAGCTGTTGTGGGAGCAGCTTGACCGTATGGTACGCCAGAAGTGCCCATCCAACCAATCCAACTTGTGGGAGCTGCTTCTAGAAGCGTGGGGTGCAATTTCTCCAGCTTACCTCAATAAATTAACAGCTAGAATGCCAAAGGTGTGCAATGCTGTAATTGCTGCAAAAGGAGGATTCTTTGACGAAAGCAAAGTTTGATGTAAAAACAATGTTATTTCAAATACAAATCATTATTTCTAACCTTGTCAATGTCTTGACTAGTGATGGACGAACTTCCGACGGGACGTTTCGCGAACGCGAAACGCGAACGGACACAAACGTTCGCGAAAACGACCGTTCGCCGCGGGCTCCATTGACTTCAATGGGAGGCGAATTTCGCAAACCTTTAGGTCGAATTTGCGGCCACGGGGTAATTATTAGGGGGTAGCACGTAGTCCCACCACCTGGACAATAGCATAATACATGTATGAGGTGAATTTGGGATCGATAACTACAAGCATTTTTTTTTTATTTGGGAAATTGTTCTGACAATTCAGGACTATGGAGCTAATGAAGGCAATGGAGGAGAGGGAAGGTCAGGGACCAGGGTAGGCAAACAAGAGGGTGCAGGAGATACAGAGCACTGACAGCAGCACCGTAATACAGAGCACTGACATCAGCACCGTGACATACAGCGCTGACAGCAGCTCCGTGACATACAGCGCTGACAGCAGCTCCGTGACATACAGCGCTGACAGCAGCTCCGTGACATACAGCGCTGACAGCAGCTCCGTGACATACAGCGCTGACAGCAGCTCCGTGACATACAGCGCTGACAGCAGCACCGTGACATACAGCGCTGACAGCAGCTCCGTGACATACAGCGCTGACAGCAGCTCCGTGACATACAGCGCTGACAGCAGCTCCGTGACATACAGCACTGACAGCAGCTCCGTGACATACAGCGCTGACAGCAGCTCCGTGACATACAGCGCTGACAGCAGCACCGTGACATACAGCGCTGACAGCAGCTCCGTGACATACAGCGCTGACAGCAGCTCCGTGACATACAGCGCTGACAGCAGCTCCGTGACATACAGCGCTGACAGCAGCTCCGTGACATACAGCGCTGACAGCAGCTCCGTGACATACAGCGCTGACAGCAGCTCCGTGACATACAGCGCTGACAGCAGCTCCGTGACATACAGCGCTGACAGCAGCTCCGTGACATACAGCGCTGACAGCAGCTCCGTGACATACAGCGCTGACAGCAGCTCCGTGACATACAGCGCTGACAGCAGCACCGTAAGCAGCCCCAGGAGGAAGTCAGCACAGCACAGGGATGGTGTGATCCCCTCATAATAAGAACCCCCAGGAGGAAGTCAGCACAGCACAGGGATGGTGGGAGCCCCTCATAATAAGAACACCCAGGAGGAAGTCAGCACAGCACAGGGATGGTGGGAACCCCTCATAATAAGCAGCCCCAGTAGAAATATGACACCGCTCAACCTCTTCAAAGAGGAGGGTAGGGGCATATAGTACGGTGTGCTTTTTTGGGTCAGGGAAGTGAGCCAAATGAATTAAGAAGGTCTGTGTGCTTGATTCCAAAAATTGTTTATAGACATATACATGGTCTACTGATCACATGTGTTGAATTCCTCCGAGATCCATGCCTCATTCATTTTTAGAAATGTGAGGTAGTTAACACTGTGGTGAGCTAGGCGAGTACGCTTATCGGTCACAATCCCCCCTGCTGCGCTGAACGTCCTTTCGGACAGGACACTGGATGAGGGGCAAGCCAACAGTTCGATTGCAAATTGGGCAAGCTCTGGCCAGAGGTCAAGCCTGCCCACCCAGTAGTCTAGGGGTTCATCACTCCTCAGAGCGTCCACATCGGCCGTTAACCCAATGTAGTCGGACACCTGACGGTCTAGGCGTTCCCTGATGCTGGATCCGGATGACACCTGTCGATGGGTCGGCTGAAAGAATGACCTCATATCCGAAGTCACCAACACATCTTCAAACCGGCCTCTTCTTGCAGGCGCTGTTGGATTGGTACCCGCAAATCCTTCTCTGGGAGTGGGAATTGCTCCTCTGCCAGCGCACGCAAAAGCAGAATGCAGCATTTCTCGAAGCAAGGCCTGGAAGTGCTGCATTCTGACAGCCCTCTGCGACGGCGGTAACATTTCCGCCATTTTGTGTTTGTACCGGGGGTCTAAGTACGTTGCCACCCAGTACTGGTCCTTGACCCTCATGCTTTTTATACGGGGGTCCCTATTAAAACACTGGAGCATGAAGGCCCCCATTTGCACTAAAGTGGAAGCGGTGTGGTGGCCTGGCTCCTGCTCATCATCCAGGATAATGTCGTCCTCTTCATTCTCCTCTCCCCATCCTCGCACAACAGGGATCCCAGAAAGGTTTAAAGCATGCTCTTCTTGCTCCTGCTCATCCGCCCCGGCACCATCCTCCTCTGACTCCTCATCAGACTCCTGTTGTTGACTTGTCTCAGATAGAGTAGCCCCCCCTGGGAATTCATCCAGCATTGCGACTTCCTCATCTTCCCGCTCCTGCTCCTCCACAGCCTGATCAATGACACGACGCAATGCACGCTCCAGAAAGAAGGCATAAGGTACCATGTCACTGATGGCGCCATGGCTGCGACTGACCAGTTTGGTGATCTCCTCAAATGGCCGCAGAAGTCTGCATGTGTCGCGCATGAGCAGCCACTGGCGCGGTGAAAAAAAACCCAGCTCCCCAGAACCGTTTCTTTCGCAGAGTTCATACAGGTAGACGTTAACTGCACGTTTCTGCTGGAGCAGCCTATCAAGCATATAGAAGGTTGAGTTCCATCGCGTCGGGCAATCGCAAATAAGACGTCTGACCGGCAGATGGTGTCGCCGCTGAATGTCAGCAAGGCGAGCCATGGCCGTGTAAGATCTTCTGAAATGGGCCGAGATTTTCCTTGCCTGCCGCAAGATGTCCTGGACCCCAGGGTATTTGACAAGGAATCGCTGCACGACCAAGTTTAAGACGTGTGCCATGCACGGCACGTGCGTGATTTTGCCCTGTTTCAATGCGCTAAGCAGATTGGCACCGTTGTCACACACCACTTTACCAACTGTCAAATTGAGCGGTGTTAGCCACTCATCTGCCTGTGAACGCAAAGCTGAAAGGAGTGCCGGGCCAGTGTGGCTCTTTGCTTCCAGGCACAACAGACGCAGCACGGCATGGCAACGTCTCACCTGGCATGTGGAATAGGTTCTGGGGAGCTTGGGCGGTGCAGTGGAAGAGACGCTAGCAGCGGAAAAGGAGGAGGCAGCTGAGGAGGAGAGGGAGGAGGATGGAGTAGGAGGAGGAGAAGAAGAGTCAGGCCTGCATGCAATCCGTGGCGGTAAAACCAAATCTACACGGGTGCCACGGGTTACATGCTTGACGGCCGTCAGAAGGTTCACCCAGTGGGCAGTAAAACTGATATACCTTCCCTGCCCGTGTTTGCTAGACCACGTGTCTGTGGTCAGATGTATCTTGGCACCGACACTGTGTGCCAGAGATACATTCACTTGCCGCTGAACATGGCCATATAGCTCTGGGATGCCCTTCTCTGAGAAATACTTCCTTCCTGGGACCTTCCATTGTGGTGTTCCAATGGCCACAAATTTGCGAAAGGCCTCCGAGTCCACCAGTTTATATGGCAGTAGTTGGCGGGCTATGAGTTCTGACAAGCCAGCCGCCAACCGTTGGGCAAGAGGGTTATCCGGCGTCATCATTTTTTTACGCTCAAACATTAGGCCCACGGAAGCCTGCCTTTTTGCAGAAAAATGTGAGCTTGGCGTGATGGAAGGTGGAGTGGAGGACAATTGTGAGGAGAGAGGAGAAGGAGAAGTAGAAGACGAGGCTGGACGGTGAGAGCCTGCAGTGTGGCTTTGTGTGTTCCGTTGCTCCCACTGGGCTCGGTGATGGCTGCTCATGTGCCTTCTTAAGGCGGTCGTCCCTAGGTGAGTATTGGGCTTACCGCGACTAACGCGTTGACTGCAAAGATTGCAGATGGCAACGCTATTGTCAGCAGCGGACACGTTAAAAAAAGCCCACACTGCGGAGCCATGTGCCGGTGTCCTGGGAGCGCCAGATGTGACCGTACATGGTCGATGACTCGCTCCTGATACATTTGCAGTCTGCTTTGTCCCTGCTGTGCAATGTAAGTCATTGCTGCTTCTCCTCCCTATCTGCTGGTCCATATCTCCCTCTGAACTCCCCTCCTCTTCCTCTCTTGTGGGCACCCACGTGACATCACTAGACACGTCATCATCAACGTCACCTTCCCCACCGCTATAAGTAGAGTAGGCAGCAACACCGGGGACCAACCTCCTCCTTGGGCTGATCTGGGTACTGGCGTCAGACTGCTGAGTAGCGCTTGTTGCTACCTCCTCTTCCTGATCCAATACCAAGAGTGGCTGCGCATCAGAAATGTCCTCTTGATATGGATCGGAAAATAATTCCAGTGACTCAAGCGGAAGGTATGTGGTGGTGGTGGTGGTGGTCGTGTTGTTGGTGGTAGTGTCTTTGGGGGTGCACATAGCAGAGAGTGAAGAAGAGGGTGCAGATCGAGAGGATGAGGAGGGTGCAGAAGAGTAAGGCTGAGCGAGCCACTCAACCAAGTCTGGTGCATCCTTTAAAGTAATTGAACGCACCTTCTGCAACTTCCCACTTTGGCTCAAGCCTGTTGCTCCTGCCCTACCCCTACCACCCCTGCGGAAGGGCCTGCCTCTTCCTCTGCATGTCATTTTTTAAATGACCCTGTGACAAAACTCTTAGTCCCTATACCGCTGAAGGACTGCTGCAGTATAGGTGAGCGGTCAGCAGTGGTGCACGTCAACCCTATCTATTGTGGACCTATAGCGGTCCTTACAGAACAGCAGACTGTACCGCACTCAAGCCTATGTACCGTAGCACCCTATACCAAGTTACCAGTCCTTATAAGAACTTTTGTGGACCAAGCAGGTTGTGTATTAGTGTTTAGCAGACTGTACGTCAGTCCCTATACCGCTGAAGGACTGCTGCAGTATAGGGCAGCGGTCAGCAGTGGTGCACGTCAACCCTATCTATTGTGGACCGATAGCGGTCCTTACAGAACAGCAGACTGTACCGCACTCAAGCCTATGTACCGTAGCACCCTATACCAAGTTACCAGTCCTTATAAGAACTTTTGTGGACCAAGCAGGTTGTGTGTTAGTGTTTAGCAGACTGTGCGTCAGTCCCTATACCGCTGAAGGACTGCTGCAGTATAGGGCAGCGGTCAGCAGTAGTGCACGGCAACCCTATGTATTGTGGACCGATAGCGGTCCTTACAGAACAGCAGACTGTAACGCACTCAGGCCTATGTACCGTAGCACCCTATACCAAGTTACCAGTCCTTATAAGAACTTTTGTGGACCAAGCAGGTTGTGTGTTAGTGATTAGCAGACTGTACGTCAGTCCCTATACCAATGAAGGACTGCTGCAGTATAGGGCAGCGGTCAGCAGTAGTGCACGGCAACCCTATGTATTGTGGACCGATAGCGGTCCTTACAGAACAGCAGACTGTAACGCACTCAGGCCTATGTACCGTAGCACCCTATACCAAGTTACCAGTCCTTATAAAAACTTTTGTGGACCAAGCAGGTTGTGTGTTAGTGTTTAGCAGACTGTGCGTCAGTCCCTATACCGCTGAAGGACTGCTGCAGTATAGGGCAGCGGTCAGCAGTGGTGCACGTCAACCCTATCTATTGTGGACCGATAGCGGTCCTTACAGAACAGCAGACTGTACCGCACTCAAGCCTATGTACCGTAGCACCCTATACCAAGTTACCAGTCCTTATAAGAACTTTTGTGGACCAAGCAGGTTGTGTATTAGTGTTTAGCAGACTGTACGTCAGTCCCTATACCGCTGAAGGACTGCTGCAGTATAGGGCAGCGGTCAGCAGTGGTGCACGTCAACCCTATCTATTGTGGACCGATAGCGGTCCTTACAGAACAGCAGACTGTACCGCACTCAAGCCTATGTACCGTAGCACCCTATACCAAGTTACCAGTCCTTATAAGAACTTTTGTGGAACAAGCAGGTTGTGTGTTAGTGATTAGCAGACTGTACGTCAGTCCCTATACCAATGAAGGACTGCTGCAGTATAGGGCAGCGGTCAGCAGTAGTGCACGGCAACCCTATGTATTGTGGACCGATAGCGGTCCTTACAGAACAGCAGACTGTACTGCACTCAGGCCTATGTACCGTAGCACCCTATACCAAGTTACCAGTCCTTATAAGAACTTTTGTGGACCAAGCAGGTTGTGTGTTAGTGTTTAGCAGACTGTGCGTCAGTCCCTATACCGCTGAAGGACTGCTGCAGTATAGGGCAGCGGTCAGCAGTAGTGCACGGCAACCCTATGTATTGTGGACCGATAGCGGTCCTTACAGAACAGCAGACTGTAACGCACTCAGGCCTATGTACCGTAGCACCCTATACCAAGTTACCAGTCCTTATAAGAACTTTTGTGGACCAAGCAGGTTGTGTGTTAGTGATTAGCAGACTGTACGTCAGTCCCTATACCAATGAAGGACTGCTGCAGTATAGGGCAGCGGTCAGCAGTAGTGCACGGCAACCCTATGTATTGTGGACCGATAGCGGTCCTTACAGAACAGCAGACTGTAACGCACTCAGGCCTATGTACCGTAGCACCCTATACCAAGTTACCAGTCCTTATAAAAACTTTTGTGGACCAAGCAGGTTGTGTGTTAGTGTTTAGCAGACTGTGCGTCAGTCCCTATACCGCTGAAGGACTGCTGCAGTATAGGGCAGCGGTCAGCAGTGGTGCACGTCAACCCTATCTATTGTGGACCGATAGCGGTCCTTACAGAACAGCAGACTGTACCGCACTCAAGCCTATGTACCGTAGCACCCTATACCAAGTTACCAGTCCTTATAAGAACTTTTGTGGACCAAGCAGGTTGTGTATTAGTGTTTAGCAGACTGTACGTCAGTCCCTATACCGCTGAAGGACTGCTGCAGTATAGGGCAGCGGTCAGCAGTGGTGCACGTCAACCCTATCTATTGTGGACCGATAGCGGTCCTTACAGAACAGCAGACTGTACCGCACTCAAGCCTATGTACCGTAGCACCCTATACCAAGTTACCAGTCCTTATAAGAACTTTTGTGGAACAAGCAGGTTGTGTGTTAGTGATTAGCAGACTGTACGTCAGTCCCTATACCAATGAAGGACTGCTGCAGTATAGGGCAGCGGTCAGCAGTAGTGCACGGCAACCCTATGTATTGTGGACCGATAGCGGTCCTTACAGAACAGCAGACTGTAACGCACTCAGGCCTATGTACCGTAGCACCCTATACCAAGTTACCAGTCCTTATAAGAACTTTTGTGGACCAAGCAGGTTGTGTGTTAGTGATTAGCAGACTGTACGTCAGTCCCTATACCAATGAAGGACTGCTGCAGTATAGGGCAGCGGTCAGCAGTAGTGCACGGCAACCCTATGTATTGTGGACCGATAGCGGTCCTTACAGAACAGCAGACTGTACTGCACTCAGGCCTATGTACCGTAGCACCCTATACCAAGTTACCAGTCCTTATAAAAACTTTTGTGGACCAAGCAGGTTGTGTGTTAGTGTTTAGCAGACTGTGCGTCAGTCCCTATACCGCTGAAGGACTGCTGCAGTATAGGGCAGCGGTCAGCAGTAGTGCACGGCAACCCTATGTATTGTGGACCGATAGCGGTCCTTACAGAACAGCAGACTGTAACGCACTCAGGCCTATGTACCGTAGCACCCTATACCAAGTTACCAGTCCTTATAAGAACTTTTGTGGACCAAGCAGGTTGTGTGTTAGTGATTAGCAGACTGTACGTCAGTCCCTATACCAATGAAGGACTGCTGCAGTATAGGGCAGCGGTCAGCAGTAGTGCACGGCAACCCTATGTATTGTGGACCGATAGCGGTCCTTACAGAACAGCAGACTGTACCGCACCCAAGCCTATGTACCGTAGCACCCTAGACAGACCAAGTTACCAGTCCTGATAAAGAGCTTTGTGGAACAAGTGAGTTGTGAATGATTAGCAGACTGCAGCAGAAGGGCAGCAGTCAAGTATAATATTCTTTCTATATTTGGAAGAAAGAATATTATACGTGTACAAGCCTATTACCGTACCACTGATACCAGTCCTGAAAAGAACCTTTGTGGAACTAATAGTAACAGCAAGTCTTTAAAATTATCCTCACTGCCTGACACACTGCTTCCTGCCTGTCCCTATACAAATTGGCAAAAAAGAGTAGGCTGGAACGATTAGCTGGAACAGCTCTTTTGTGGACCTGATAGTAACAGCTAATGATGATGATGATGATGATGATGAAGAAAGACTAATCTGGCTGAGCTGTCCCTAAAATAGCAGCATACAGCGCTCTGTCCCTTTATCTAAACTGACAAAAGAAACTCAGGCTGCTGACCTAACACCTATACCAGTCCTGAAAAGAACTTTTGTGTACCAAATAGCTAGCGTTTTCTCTGTCCCTACTCCACACAGGATCCTTTCCCTACAGTGACAGAAGAAAGAATGTAAAATGGCCACCGGATCGGGTGTATTTATAGGTTAGGGGGAATGTCCAAGTGTCCATGAGCTGTCATGTCTCAATTGGTTGTCCTGTAACACATGATAAACGTGTCACGAAAGGTTAAAGTTCTTGTATACATTAAACACGTAAGTCCGCCGGGGCGAACGACGGAAAAAGGCGTTCGAACCCGCGGACGGCGAAAGTCGGAAATTCGCCGCGAAACGACCGCCGGGCGAACCGTTCGGCCATCACTAGTCTTGACTCTATTTTCTATTCATTTCACAACGTATGGTGGTGAATAAGTGTGACTTTTCATGGAAAACACAAAATTGTTTGGGTGACCCCAAACTTTTGAACGGTAGTGTATATATATATATATATATATATATATATATATATATATATATACATACGCATATATATATATATATATATATATATATATATATACAAATACATACATATTTATATATATATATATATATATATATATATATATATATATATATATATATATATATATATATATATATATATATACATACATATATATATATATATATATATATATATATATATATATATATATATATATATATATATATATATATATATATATATATATATATATATATTTATATATATATATGTGTGTGTGTATATAAGATTTTTTTATGCCCAGAATTCAGCCGGGGCTGGGAGGGAAGGGGTTAACTTAGCTGATGAGCTAAATCCACTTCCCCTGTATGGCGTATTGATCGCAGGGGTCGTTGACTAATGGATCAATTCTTCCTATCGGAAGGGGTCGATCGTTTATTGACGCGCGTATGGCCGCCGTTAGCGAGATGCTACAAACAATAGAGAAAAGACAAAATAATTTTTTTTTTTTAATTACAACTTCAATTTATTTTTACTTTTTTATTTTTATGGGTGTTTTTCTTTTCTTTTTTTTTTTTTTTGCATCCAATCAGGATTCTTCTTATCTATTGCAGGTTTATAAAATGTTAATGCAATCTATATTCACACTGGTGTGTGGGGGGGAGGGGGGGGGGGGGGTGGTAAAAAAAAAAAAATAATAATAATCTGAGCTGATGGATGGATTCCCTCCGGCTTTCTCAGGTCGGAGAGTCCCAGCTGTGTGCAGCAGTAATGGACAGTTGCAATGTACAGAGAACAGTTGCCATGGCAACCCTGCACCGGGGGTCATGTGCATCGCTCCGCACGCTCAGCGGGAGAGCCGGATGATAAATAACATGCGCTGAATATAGACCGCGGCCCCAGCGCCGTATTCAACGCCTTTACACGACAAATTTGTTTGGAGGTCACGGAGAATATGTTCAGTTCTTCCCTCTATTCTCTGCTAAATAATACTTCCTAGAGAGTCATGCATGCCCTAGATTCCCCCCCCCCCTCTCCCCTTAATAGATAACTGGGGGCTGTCCAAAAATTTCCCACCCCCGACCCATCCACATTTTGGCAGGACGCGGTGTACCGTTTTGTAGACGGATCTCAAACTGTGCCAAAGATCTACCTGCCCCCTTCCCGGAGAACGCCATATTCCCATATTCCACTTCAGGACTCCGACTGACGACCCCCCCCCACCCCGGCTGGACCGCGGACCCCCCGGAGGAGACAAGGGTCCTCATTGGTCAGAGGATTCCCAGGGCATGGAGAATGTTGGTAAAAGTGATGACAGGTTCTCCTGATGCTGGGGTACAGAAAAAAAAAAACACAGGGGGGGGGGGGGGTCCTCCAAACCACGGCCCACATCTGGCCCTCTACAAGGTTTTATCCAACCCGGCAGATGGGGACAGTGCCAGAAGGATTGAGGTCATTTGGTCTTCTCAAAACCCCCCCTCCCCCTCTCAACCTATCCCCCCCTCCCCCTCCCTCCCCAACAGGCTCCAACACAGGTCTGATGGAGACTCTGAAAGAGACACTGGTGTAAGGAAGGGGGCTCTGCTAGGACCACCCAATATAAGAGGGATACTGATGTAAGGTCGGGACCATGATATTATTATTATTATTATTATTATTATTATTATTATTATTATATAAGGTTTATATAACGCCAACAGTTTGTGCAGCACTTTACAATATAAAAGGGAGACAATACAGTTACAATACAATAACATACGGGAGGTTAAGGGGGCCCTGCTTAGAAGAGCTTACAATCTAATGATATAAATATATATAATGACGTAAGGGGGGACTCTGATGGGGACACTAATGTAAGGGGACTCTGATGGAAACACTGATGTAAGGGTGACTCTGATGGGGACACCGATGTAAGGGGGACTCTGATGGGAACACTGATTTAAGGTAGACTCTGATGGGGACACTGATGTAAGGGGGACTCTGATGGGAACACCGATTTAAGGTGGACTCTGATGGGGACACTGATGTAAGGGGGACTCTGATGGGGACACCGATGTAAGGTGGACTCTGATGGGGACACTGATGTAAGGGGGACACTGATGGGGACACCAATTTAAAGTGGACTTTGATGGGGACACTAATGTAAGGGGGACTCTGATGGGGACACTAATGTAAGCCCCCGTACACATGGTCGGACATTTCGATGGAAAATGTCCGATCGGATCGTGTTGTCGGATAATCCGACCGTGTGTGGGCTTCTTCCGTCGGAATATCCGACCAACAAAGTTTGAGAGCTGGATATAAAATTTTCCGACAACATGATCTGATCGGACTTTTCCGATCGTTTGTAGAGAATTCCGATCGGACAAAGTGCCACACATGCTCAGATCAAATTACGAGACCGAAGCTATTGGCTACTAGCCGCAATGTAGTCCCGTCGTAACGAACAAACGTCATCACGTTCCGAACGATCGGATTTTCCGACAACTTTGTCCGACTGTGTGTGTGCAACACCAGTTTTGGACAAAATCCATCAGAGAAAATCAGACGGATTTTGTGGTCGGAATGTCTGACCGTGTGTACGGGGGCTAAGAGGGACTCTGACGGGGACGCTAATGTAAGGGGGACTCTGATGGGGGCACTGATGTAAGGGGGACTCTGATGGGGGCACTGATGTAAGGGGGACTCTGATGGGGACACTGATGTAAGGGGGACTCTGATGGAGACACTGATGTAAGGGGGACTCTGATGGAGACACTGACGTAAGGGGGACTCTGATGGAGACACTGATGTCAGAGGGACTCTAATGGGGACATTTATGTACGGGGGACTCTGATGGGGACACTAATGTAACGGGGACTCTGATGTGGACACTGATGTAAGGGGGACTCTGATTGGGACACTGATGTAAGGGGGATTCTGATGGGGACACAGATGTAAGGGGGACTCTGATAAGGACACTGATGTAAGGGAGGACTCTGATGGGGACACTGATGTAAGGGAGGACTCTGATGGGGATATCTGATATAAGGGGGACTCTGATGGGGACACTGGTGTAAGGGGGACTCTGATGGGGACACCTGATATAAAAAGGACACCTGATATAAGGGGGACTCTGATGTATGAGAGACTCAAATTGAGACACCTAAAATAAGGGGGGCTCAGATGGGAATCCTGTTGGAAGGTGGGAAACTTCTAAGGAGGGCTCTGATGTACGGAGGACACTGATCGGGACATTGTTGTAAGGGTGATTCTGATGGTAATCCTGATATATGGGGGACTCTGATGGGAATCCTGATGGAAGGAGGGAACTCCTAAGGCAGACTCTGAAAGGAGAACCCGATGTAAGGAGGACTCTGATGGGACATCTGATATAAGGGGGACTCTGATGTAAGGGGGGACACTGATAGGAACCATGGTGTAAGGGGACTCTGATGGGGTCATCTGATATAAGGGGGACTCTGATGGGAATCCTGATGTAAAGGGGACTCTGATGGGGACATCTGATATAAGGCGGACTTTGATGGAGACACTGATGTAAAAGGGGCTTTGATGGGGACACCTGATATAAAGGGGATTCTGATGGGAGCCCTGATGTAAGGGGGACTCTGATTAGGACACCTAATATAAGGGTGACTCTGATGGGAACCCTGATGTAAGGGGGGACTGTCATAGGGACACCTATTATATATTGACTCTGATGTAAAGGACAGACTCTGATGGGGATGCTAATGGAAGGGGGGAACTCCTAAGACAAACTCTGATATAAGGGGGACTCTGATGGGAACCCTGACGTAAGGGAGACTCTGAAAGGAACACCTATTATATATAGACACTGATGTAAGGGGGGACTCTGATAGGGACACCTATTATAGATAGACACTGATGTAAAGGGGGACTCTGATGGGGATGCTAATGGACAGGGGGGAACTCCTAAGACAAACTCTGATATAAGGAGGACTCTGATGGGAACCCTGATGTAAGGGGGACTCTGAGAGGGACACCTATTATAAGGGACACTGATGTAAGGGGGGACTCAGATGGGGACACCTGATATAAGGATTACTCTGATAGGAACCCTGATGTAAGGGGGGACTCTGATGGGGATGCTAATGGAAGGGGGGACTCCTAATGCCGCGTACACACGACCAGACTTTTCAACATCAAAGGTCCGACGGAACGATTCCGGCGGACCATTCGATCGTGTGGGGGCTGCAGCGGACTTTTTATTTGCAAAAGTCTGACAGACTTTAGAAATGGAACATGTTTCAAATTTTTCCGCCGGACCCAGTTCATACCGAGAAATCCGCTCGTGTGTGTGCTAGTCCGACGGACAAAAACCGACGCGAGGGCAGCTATTGGCTACTGGCTATGAACTTCTGACTCTGACTATGGACTCTGATGGAGACACCTGATATAAGGGGGACTCTGATGGAGACACCTGATATAAGGGGGGCTCTGATGGAGACACCTGATATAAGGGGGGCTCTGATGGAGACACCTGATATAAGGGGGGCTCTGATGGAGACACCTGATATAAGGGGGACTCTGATGGAGACACCTGATATAAGGGGGGCTCTGATGGAGACACCTGATATAAGGGGGGCTCTGATGGAGACACCTGATATAAGGGGGGCTCTGATGGAGACACCTGATATAAGGGGGACTCTGATGGAGACACCTGATATAAGGGGGGCTCTGATGGAGACACCTGATATAAGGGGGGCTCTGATGGAGACACCTGATATAAGGGGGGCTCTGATGGAGACACCTGATATAAGGGGGGCTCTGATGGAGACACCTGATATAAGGGGGACTTTGATGGCGACACCTGATCTAAGGGGGACTCTGATGGAGACACCTGATATAAGGGGGACTCTGATGGAGACACCTGATATAAGGGGGACTCTGATGGAGACACCTGATCTAAGGGGGACTCTGATGGCGACACCTGATATAAGGGGGGCTCTGATGGAGACACCTGATTAAAGGGAAATTCTGATGGAGACACCTGATATAAGGGGGACTCTGATGGAGACACCTGATATAAGGGGGACTCTGATGGAGACACCTGATATAAGGGGGGCTCTGATGGAGACACCTGATATAAGGGGGACTCTGATGGAGACACCTGATATAAGGGGGACTCTGATGGAGACACCTGATCTAAGGGGGACTCTGATGGCGACACCTGATATAAGGGGGACTCTGATGGAGACACCTGATTAAAGGGAAATTCTGATGGAGACACCTGATTAAAGGGAAATTCTGATGGAGACACCTGATATAAGGGGGACTCTGATGGAGACACCTGATATAAGGGGGACTCTGATGGAGGCACCTGATTAAAGGGAAATTCTGATGGAGACACCTGATATAAGGGGGACTCTGATGGAGACACCTGATATAAGGGGGGGCTCTGATGGGGACCCTGAAGTAAGGGTGACTCTAATAGGAATCCTGATGTATGGGGGACTGAGATGGGGACATTGATGTAAGGGGGGGGGGGGCTCTGATAGAGATGCTGATATTGGACTCTTTTTCAATAGTCACAGGGTTGAAGGTAAGTTGGAGCAAGTCTTTGCTGTTTCCAATAGATACGGATCCCCGGAGTGCGCCCTCCAATCATATCCCATTGCAGTGGGTGGAGAATTTCTGACACTCAGGAGTTGTCATTTCCCGCCAAGTGTCTGAATTTATCTCCTTGAATTGAACTCGGATTGTGGGAGATTTCGGGGTGGAAATTGACAGCAGGGAAGTCCCTACATTGTCTTTATTGGGACGTTCATCTTTTAAAAATGGAAATGATACAGAAATGTTTGTACTTATTTAGACATTCTCCCCGGTGCTTCCTGTGTCCTTTTCTACAAAAGGAAACCAACTTTTTTCATCTTTTTTTTTTCATGGGGATGGAAGAACCCCCCGGGGTATAAATGACCCCCTCTGATGCGCCCCTGTGAGCAGGGAGGACGAGCCTTTCCGGATCTATATGGATACTTTTTAGCCACTCAGTTGGTTACGGCCGCTTGGTGGCTGAACCCCAATATATATATATTAACCACTTCAATACCGGGCACTTAAACACCTTCCTGCCCAGACCAATTTTGAGCTTTCAGCGCTGTCGCACTTTGAATGACAATTGCGCGGTCATGCTACACCGTACCCAAATGAAATTTTTATCATTTTTTTCCCACAAATAGAGCTTTCTTTTGGTGGTATTTGATCACCTCTGCGGTTTTTATTTTTTGCGCTACAAATAAAAAAATACCGAAAATTTTGAAAAAAAAAAATGTTTTTTTTTGTTTCAGTTTCAAAACTTTGTAAATAAGTACGTTTTCTCCTTCACTGATGGGCACTGATGGGGCTACACTGATGGGCACTGATAAGGCGGCACTGATGGGCACCAATGTGGCACCAATGAAGTGGCACTGATAGGCGGCACTGATGGGCGACACGGATGGGCGACACGGATGGGCGACACGGACGGACACTGATAGGTGCCACAAATTGGCACTGATAGCTGGCACGGATGGGCGGCATGGATGGGCATGGATAGGCGGCACAGGTGGGCATGGATAGGCGGCACAGGTGGGCACTCATAGGCGGCACAGGTGGGCACTCATAGGCGGCACAGGTGGGCACTCAGGTGGCACAGATGGGCACTCATAGGCGGCACAGGTGGGCACTCATAGGCGGCATCGGTGTTATACTATAGTAATGGATGCCAATCAGTGCCAAACAATAATGCATGCCAATCAGTGATGCCCATTGTGGGCACTGATTGGCATCCATTATGGGCACTGATTGGCACCCATTGTGCTGACTGGCATCCCTGGTGGTCTAGGGCGGATTATGACTTTTATTACCTTTTCCCTGGTGGTCTGGTGGCGTCCCTGGTGGTCCAGTGTGGGCATCCTCGGGGGGGCTGTGCTGATAATCGATCAGCACAGACCCCCCCTGTCAGAGGAGCAGCCGATCGGCTCTCCTCTACTCGCGTCTGACAGACGCGAGTGAGGGAAAGCCGATCACCGGCTCTTCCCATTTACACTGTGATCAGCCGTGATTGGACACGGCTGATCACATGGTAAAGAGTCTCCGTCGGAGACTCTTTACCGAGATCGTAGTTGCCGGGTGTCAGATTGACACCCCGCAACAACGATCGCCGCGATGCGCGCCCCCGGGGGCGCGCAGCGGCTCATAATCCTGATCACGTCATATGACGTCCGGTCAGGATTATGAAACCACTTTGCCGCCGTCAATTGCCTATAGGGCGGGCGGCAAGTGGTTAAATATATATATATATATATATATATGTATATAACTCCTCTACCTGGTTGGAAGCCGCTCTATGGATGCTCTTAGCCCTTGTACACACGGTCGGAGATTTCAACAACCAAATCCGTCGGATTTTGTCCGAAACTGTTGCATACACACGGTCGGACAAAGCTGTCGAAAAATCCGATCTTTCAGAACGTGATGACGTAATTTCGTGACGACGGGACTACATTCAGGCTAGTAGCCAATAGCTTTGATGTAGGAATTTGATCTGAACATGCGTGGCACTTTGTCCGATCGGAATTCTCTACACATGATCGGAGTATGTCCGACCGGCCCAGTTTGTCTGAAAATATTTGCAACAAGTTGGAAAATTTTGTCCGACGGATATTCCGACGGAATCAGTCCGATGCAGACCACACACAGTCGGATTATTCCGACAACACGGTCCGATAGGACACATTCCGACGGATTCTCCGACCGTGTGTACAAGGGCTTAGGGTTCTTTTATTTAGGGGTCTTGGGGCACCATATCAATCGACTCCTTCAATGCTCATCACTATTCGAGCCTGGGAGGCCGGTCTTAGGTGTAGGCATTATCCTTATGCCACATACACTCGATCGGAAATTTCGGCCCGCAAAAGACCGATGAGAGGTTTTTTTTTTTTTTCGTCAGAAAATGCGATCGTGTGTATGCTTGGTCTTTTGCTGGTGGAATTCCAGCCAGCAAAAGACTGAGAGCATGTTCTCAATTTTTTTTCGGTCGGCGAAACCTTCCTATCCGAAAATGCGGTCGTCTCTGTGGCAATTCCGACATGCAAAATTCCTGCGCATGCTCGGAAACAATTCAACGCATGCGCGGGAAGCATTGAACTTCATTTCATCTCAATCTCGGCTCGTCGTAGTGCTGTACGTCACCGCGTTCTTGAACGGTCGTAATTTCAGCGAACTTTGAGTGACCGTGTGTGTATGCAAAGGCAAACTTGAGCGGAATCCCGCCGGAAGAGCCGCCATATCTTTTTCCGACGTGAAATCCGATCGCGCGTACGCGGCAGAAGGGATGCGTTTTCTACAAGCGATCCTTTATGGTTTAACCCTACTCGTCCTCAATTTTTTAACCACTACAATACAGGGCACTTTCGCCCCCTTCCTTCCCAGCCCAATTTTCAGCTTTCATCGCTCTAGCGCTTTCAGTGACAATTGCGCGGTCATGCTACACTGTACCCAAATGACATTTTTTATCATTTTGTTCGCACAAATAGAGCTTTATTTTGGTGTTATTTATTCACGACTCCGTTTTTTATTTTTTGCGATATAAGCGCAAAAAAAGCGGAAATTTGGAAAAAAAAAACAATATTTTCTTTTTTCTATTTTAAAAGAAATGCAATAAAATCTAATTTTGGCATAAATTTAAGCCAAAATGTATTCTGCTACATGTTTTTGGTAAAAAAAAATTGCGTTAAGTGTATTATAATTGGTTTGTGTGATCACGGACATATGTACGCAAATGATCATGTACAGATGTGTGCAGGCGATCACATACATATGTGTGCAGATAATCATTGGGACATGTGATTTTAGTGGGACATATGTGGGGGACATGTTTTTATTATTAGGGACATGTGTTTTTATTATTTGGGGACATGTGTGTTTTGGGGACATATGTGGGGACATTGTGTTTACACTGTGTGGTGTGTTGTGTGTTTACACTACACTGATGATCAGTGAGTAAAAAGCTGTAAAAAGCAGCTCATACTCACTGATCATCAGCCGGCTGCAGCGTTCTGCTCTCCTCTCCTCAGCGATGACTTCTGTGTGAGGAGAGGAGAGCCGATTGCCTAGCAACCGGCTGTTTGTTTACATCACATGACGGCCGTGATTGGACTCGGCCGTCATGTGATCAGGAGGGCCAATCACAGAGCCCTCCCGCCGATCTGAGATGTGCCGTGTCCGGGTGACACGAGCACATCGGGATCGCGCCGCTGCGCGGGCACGCGCGCACGCGATCCCGCTCCTTCTGAAGGACGTTCCTGAACGTCCTATCAGAAGTAGACGGCTCCCACCCGGCCGTATATATGCATTGGCCGGGTGGGAAGTGGTTAAAGCACCAGAGCCTATTGCATGGACTAAATATAATAATAAATTACTTTCCCAAGTGATTACTGATCGGAAATGACCTACCTTCTCTACACTTCAACTTTTAATGTCCCAAATTCCCATCTATTTCGATATATTTCCAGCTTCTCCATACTTTTCATGCACGGTTTCCACAGGATAGCTTAACAATTAGCCCCTGTACACACGGTCGGAGATTTCCACAACCAAATCCGTCGGATTTTGCCCGTCGGATTTTGTCCGTCGGATCTTGTCCGAAACTGTTGCATACACACGGTCGGACAAAGTTGGCGAAAAAATCCGATCGTTCAGAACGTAATGACGTAATTTCGTTACGACGGGACTAGATTCAGACTAGTAGCCAATAGCTTTGATGTAGGAATTTGATCTGAGCATGCGTGGCACTTGGTCCAATCAAAATTCTCTACACATGATCAGAGTATGTCCGATCGGCCCAGTTGGTCGGAAAATATTTCCAACATGTTGGAAAATTGGGTCCGACGGATATTCCGAT
The DNA here is from genome assembly GCF_037356315.1 of Lithobates pipiens. Lineage (NCBI taxonomy): Eukaryota > Metazoa > Chordata > Amphibia > Anura > Ranidae > Lithobates > Lithobates pipiens. The sequence continues at coordinate 6,110,436 of NW_027507903.1, read as the reverse complement.
GGAATCAGTCCGATGCAGACCACACACAGTCGGATTATCCGACGACACGGTCCGATAGGACACATTTCAACGGATTCTCCGACCGTGTGTACAGGGGCTTAGACAATCCGCTTCAGAACTAGTGCTTAGGTCTGAGTGTCTGGAGAAGCCCATCGCGAGATTGTATTCTCATCTTGTATTAATTTCTATCCTGCCATTAGAAGGTCTAATGCCCCGTATACACGTTCGGATTTTCCGATGGGAAATGTTAGATGTGAGCTTGTTGGTGGAAAATCCAACAGTGCGTACGCTCCATCAACTGTTGTCGGACTTTTCTGCCGACAAATGTTGGATGGCAGGTTCTCAAGTTTTCCTCCAACAAATGTGCATTGTTGGATTTTCCAGAGCGTGTGTGTACACAAGTCCGTCATACAAAAGTCCAACGTACAAACACGCATGCAAGGAAGCAAGAACGAGCGGTCGGTCTCGTAAACGAGCGTTCGTAATGGAGAATTAACATTGGTGACGTGGCAAATTCTGAAATCTGTAAATGCAGCGCACAATTCTCTTCTTCTTTAACCACTTACCGACCAGCGCACGACGATGTACGTCCTATTTTTGAAGAGGGATATCTCGGTAACGGCAGCAGCTGCTGCTACAACTGAGATATCCGTCTCTTCAGGCGCCGGTCGTCTGTACAATAACGGTGGTCTCCGCGGCGGATTCGCCACGAGAACACTCCTATCGGCGGCGGGAGAGGTGCCACCCCCCCTCCCGCCGCCCTCCCGCACCTTCCGCCGCTTACCGGAGCCGTCGGTAGCGGCGGAGGCGATCGGGTCCTTTCGCTAGCTGGGTATGAAGACGAGTGGAGTATGAAGATGGCCCCCACTCGTCTCTATACCATAGGAGGGTGGAAGCGACGTCAAAACGTCACTTCCGCCCATACCTCTTAAAGGTATATTTTTTTTAAATGTCATTTTTTCTTTTTTTTTTTTTTTTTTTTGTTGCATTTTAGTCCAAATATGAGATCTGAGGACTTTTTGACCCCCAGATCTCATATTTAAGAGGACCTGTCATGCTTTTTTCTATTACAAGGGATGTTTATATTCCTTGTAATAGGAATAAAAGTGATCCATTTTTATTTATTTTTTTTAAACAGTGTAAAAATAAATAAAATAAATTAAAATAAATAAGAAAAAAATATGTTTTTAAAAACACCCCGTCACGACGAGCTTGCACACAGAAGCGAGCGCATACGTGAGTAGCGCCCGCATATGAAAACGGTGGTCAAACCACACATGTGAGGTATCGCCGCGATCGGTAGAGCGAGAGCAATAATTCTAGCCCTCCTCTGTAACGCAAAAAATGCAACCTGTAAAATTTTTTAAATGTCGCTTATGGAGATTTTTGAGGCTAAAAGTTTGACGCCATTCCGCGAGCGGGCGCAATTTTGAAGCGTGACATGTTGGGTATCAATTTACTCGGCGTACCATTATCTTTCACAATATAAAAAAAAAAATTGGGCTAATTTTACTGTTGTCTTATTTTTTTATTCAAAAAAGTTAATTTTTTTCCCAAAAAAGTGCGCTTGTAAGACCGCTGCGCAAATACGGTGTGAAAAAAAGTATTTCAATGACCGCCATTTTTATTCTCTAGGGTGTTAGAAAAAAAACAATATTAAATGTTTGGGGGTTCTAAGTAATTTTCTACAAATACTACACACATCAAACACCGCCACCCAGTGTGTCAACACTGCGCCAGTAATCAACCTCCCCCCCCCCCCAGCTGCCACTTGTATATATATAAATTAAATAATTAGAAGGTAAAAATAACCACACACCTACACTGTGTTCAATCACTATCACCTTGTGGCGCTAAATAGGTAAGATCAATCCCCCTGTAGAACCACCAAACCTAAATAATGGGAGTGTACAGAGTGGATTCTCCAACCCTTATTGCATACACCTAAAATAAAGTGTATATAAGCAAAATCAACAAATCAAGTGTATAGAAATTATCAAATGACCTAGTTCATTCAATAATTATAAGTGCAAGAGTAAACAGAAATTTTCATATCCATTAAAATATGTGCATATCCCTCAACAAAAAACAATATATTCACAAATAAACAAATAAATAAAAATATATATATATACAATAGTGTATACCAATTCCACAAGTGTTTATATCAAGCAGAAAAAACAAGTCATTTTCTTAAGTGAGACAAAACAATTTCTTAGCACATAAACAAAAAGAGAACAAAGTGCTCAGTAGAAATGTCCCAAAGTAGAGCGACAGGTAGTGATAAAATAAAAAGTCAGCAAAAACTTCTTATGTATGCTTTCTTATCAGTGTCCCCAATCGATGAAAAACTCCTTCACCACACCACCAGTGACCCCCTATGGATGGAGCACTCACCAGACAGGTTGCCTAGCACTCTCGCACCAGGCTCAACAGGCGTTTTAAATTGTTTAAATTAGGAATCACAGATGTCCAACACAGAATATCCAGAGAGCATTAATTCCCCTTTGCAGATTCCAATAGGATTATCTCCCCAAGTTCCTCAAAAAGAAAAACAAAGGCTTCCCATGGTGTAATACTATAAAACAACTTTAATAGCACACTTAAAAGCCACTTGGTAATGCACTCACATGTAAAAAACTTGTAAAAAGCACTTCAAAATCACTGCAATACTTCACATCAGCAAAACTTCACTCTAAGGCATTGGTGGTTACAGTGGATACTGGTCGCAATTAGCAGTGTCAGTGATATCTCTCACCCCTCCTTATGCTGTATGGTACCTTACAGCCAGACTCTCAATGACACTCTCTCTCCAGTTCTGTTCCTCGTGTAAGAGGCACACACACTTCCGCCTTGTTTGCAGAGTTTGATTCAATCAATGGTTGCCAGATAGCCACGCCCCCGACATGTTTCGTCACTAGGACTTATTCATGGGATTGGCTATCTGGATCTCAATGCCTCCTTTTATTCTAATGGCAACCATCCCTTAATGAGCGTCACACCTACTCTTCGAATGGTGACTCCCAATCCTCTCATCCCACCAATCAAAACATTCCGATCCACCCACCTCTCCATCAGAGTCCTCCTCCACCATGCAGGACCAATCAGGTTGCGTTATATCCGAGGAATTACGAGCCAGCAGATGTAACACACTACAGCTCGTATGACTCCGGTAGTGTCTATGCGGGCAATCATCTCCTCCCCACTTGCACGGCTTCAAACGCCTCACAAGGTGTCCCCACGCCTACTCCAATACTTGACTCCGCCCCCCACTGTAGCACACGGTGTGACGACGAAAACATCTAACCGCGCATGCGCAGATGTTATCACACTCACCAACCATCGAGCAACGTAACCACGCACGCTTCAGCCGCTCGTTCCACCCACCACGGGGGCTCTCAACCATAAAGCCGGCCGCACCACCACTGCGCATGCGTCGACATCTCACTCGCGCATGCGCAGATGCTGTTCATCTCCCCCGCTACCAGACAACGTCAGCAAGCAGGCACCAACCTCTCGCTCCGCCCACCAAGAAGCTCTCGACGTCAGGGGCGGCCGCACCACTCCCACGCAAGCGCCAACACCTCACCCCCTCAATCGCAGAGCGAAATAGGATATCATCCACGCCTATCCTCCCGACCCTTCGGATTCCTCCTCAGAAGTCCGAGATACTCTTCCTGTATCACCGCGCACGCGCACATCGGACAACATTCTAACCACAGCATCTCACACATCACAGAGCTAGTGCCACATTCAATTCCCTTTCCCTTTATTGGGAGGAGGGTTGGTATATGGTCTGGCACAGCCACCTATATGGGGGGGTAGGTGCCTCACTATATGAATGATGAGTGATTGGGATGCTGGTCTTGCGGCTTCCCTCCCCTGATTCGAGAGGATTGTGTGGGAGTGCCTTGTGAAAGGGAATTGAATGTGGCACTAGCTCTGTGATGTGTGAGATGCTGTGGTTAGAATGTTGTCCGATGTGCGCGTGCGCGGTGATACAGGAAGAGTATCTCGGACTTCTGAGGAGGAATCCGAAGGGTCGGGAGGATAGGCGTGGATGATATCCTATTTCGCTCTGCGATTGAGGGGGTGAGGTGTTGGCGCTTGCGTGGGAGTGGTGCGGCCGCCCCTGACGTCGAGAGCTTCTTGGTGGGCGGAGCGAGAGGTTGGTGCCTGCTTGCTGACGTTGTCTGGTAGCGGGGGAGATGAACAGCATCTGCGCATGCGCGAGTGAGATGTCGACGCATGCGCAGTGGTGGTGCGGCCGGCTTTATGGTTGAGAGCCCCCGTGGTGGGTGGAACGAGCGGCTGAAGCGTGCGTGGTTACGTTGCTCGATGGTTGGTGAGTGTGATAACATCTGCGCATGCGCGGTTAGATGTTTTCGTCGTCACACCGTGTGCTACAGTGGGGGGCGGAGTCAAGTATTGGAGTAGGCGTGGGGACACCTTGTGAGGCGTTTGAAGCCGTGCAAGTGGGGAGGAGATGATTGCCCGCATAGACACTACCGGAGTCATACGAGCTGTAGTGTGTTACATCTGCTGGCTCGTAATTCCTCGGATATAACGCAACCTGATTGGTCCTGCATGGTGGAGGAGGACTCTGATGGAGAGGTGGGTGGATCGGAGTGTTTTGATTGGTGGGATGAGAGGATTGGGAGTCACCATTCGAAGAGTAGGTGTGACGCTCATTAAGGGATGGTTGCCATTAGAATAAAAGGAGGCATTGAGATCCAGATAGCCAATCCCATGAATAAGTCCTAGTGACGAAACATGTCGGGGGCGTGGCTATCTGGCAACCATTGATTGAATCAAACTCTGCAAACAAGGCGGAAGTGTGTGTGCCTCTTACACGAGGAACAGAACTGGAGAGAGAGTGTCATTGAGAGTCTGGCTGTAAGGTACCATACAGCATAAGGAGGGGTGAGAGATATCACTGACACTGCTAATTGCGACCAGTATCCACTGTAACCACCAATGCCTTAGAGTGAAGTTTTGCTGATGTGAAGTATTGCAGTGATTTTGAAGTGCTTTTTACAAGTTTTTTACATGTGAGTGCATTACCAAGTGGCTTTTAAGTGTGCTATTAAAGTTGTTTTATAGTATTACACCATGGGAAGCCTTTGTTTTTCTTTTTGAGGAACTTGGGGAGATAATCCTATTGGAATCTGCAAAGGGGAATTAATGCTCTCTGGATATTCTGTGTTGGACATCTGTGATTCCTAATTTAAACAATTTAAAACGCCTGTTGAGCCTGGTGCGAGAGTGCTAGGCAACCTGTCTGGTGAGTGCTCCATCCATAGGGGGTCACTGGTGGTGTGGTGAAGGAGTTTTTCATCGATTGGGGACACTGATAAGAAAGCATACATAAGAAGTTTTTGCTGACTTTTTATTTTATCACTACCTGTCGCTCTACTTTGGGACATTTCTACTGAGCACTTTGTTCTCTTTTTGTTTATGTGCTAAGAAATTGTTTTGTCTCACTTAAGAAAATGACTTGTTTTTTCTGCTTGATATAAACACTTGTGGAATTGGTATACACTATTGTATATATATATATTTTTATTTATTTGTTTATTTGTGAATATATTGTTTTTTGTTGAGGGATATGCACATATTTTAATGGATATGAAAATTTCTGTTTACTCTTGCACTTATAATTATTGAATGAACTAGGTCATTTGATAATTTCTATACACTTGATTTGTTGATTTTGCTTATATACACTTTATTTTAGGTGTATGCAATAAGGGTTGGAGAATCCACTCTGTACACTCCCATTATTTAGGTTTGGTGGTTCTACAGGGGGATTGATCTTACCTATTTAGCGCCACAAGGTGATAGTGATTGAACACAGTGTAGGTGTGTGGTTATTTTTACCTTCTAATTATTTAAGTAATTTTCTAGCAAAAAAAATATTTTAAACATGTAAACACCAAATCTGAAAAAGAGGCCTGGTCCTTAAGTGGTTAATGGGATAATAATGAAGCTGCTTTGCTGGTGATACTGATGGAGTTATTGCAAACTAATTTTCAAAGGCTTTTTTTTTTTTTTTTATACTGATACCCTGTTTCCCCTAAAATAAGACCTAGTGTGATTGTCGGTGATAGCTGCAATAAAAGCCCTACCCCCCAAATAAGCCCTAGTTAAAGTCCTTGTAGGTCTTCTTTTCAGGGTAGGGCTTATTTTTGAGGAAACAGAGTAGGGCTTATTTGGGTGGTAGGGCTTATATTGCAGCCATCACCGACAATCACGCTAGGTCTTATTTTAGGGGAAACAGGGTATCAAGAATAATAATATTATGATTTTTTTGTTTTGTTTTTTGCTCAAGTTACCACAACACCATTATCCCGTAGTTTTTAAGATCAAAGATACAACGATGTTGGTGTCCCTTGTTAATCTTACATTGTAAAAAAATAAAAAAATTAGACACGCTATCTGCCAATAGAAAATAACCAAAACGTGCATTCTATGCATCAAAAAATATAGAAAATATAACAAATCAAATCATTATTATTCAACCAAAAAAAATGAACGTCAAAGCAATAACTCCAAGGCCAATAATAAATAACACGTTATCTCCTCCGATTCTCAAAAATGTCTGGTTGATGAACGACCGTTCAGAAACAAACTGAAAAGCGCAAAATGAAAAGCGCCGTAATGAAAAGCACAAATCAACACTCACCAAACTTCTACTAACAGGAAATTAGCAGAAGGAGCCCAAAGTGTTTCCCTTGTCAATCTTACATTGTATTTTTTTTTTAAATGTAACTGCCTACTCCCCAACTGTCATTTGAAGTAAAACACACAGCCAAGTATTATTCTACACAATTGTTTTTATGCATTAAAAAAAGAAAACAAATAAAATTAGACATGATATCTGCCAATAGAACTTAACCAAAAAGTGCATCCAAAAATATAGAAACTATACCAAATCAAATCATTATTATTCAACCAAAAAAATTAAATAAAAGCCTCATGCATGTGTCCTGCTTCTTAATATAGGGGATCACCAATGTCAAGAGTTGGTGAAAGCAGGGGTCCGTCATCCGGAGGTAATTCATCCGGATTATTCTCCTGGAGCTCCTGCAGCAAAGGCATATGACATAATTGGTCACAATTAATAAAGCAACCAATTTTTGGTCCAAGAAATCCTCCTCCAGGATCCTGTTCCTGGACTGGACTTGGGTCAAAACAATAACTCCAAGGCCAATAATAGGTAACACGTTATCTCCTCCGATTCTGCAAAATGTCTGGTTGACGAACGGCCGTTCAGGAACTAAATGAAAAGAGCAAAATGAAAAGTGCGAATCAACACTCACCAAACTTCTACCAACAGGAAATTAGCAGAAGGAGTCCAAAGTGAATTCCCTTGTCAATCTAAAGCCTCGTACACAGGATCGGACTTTGTACAAACTTTCCTGTGGATTTTTGTACAAAGGGCGTCGGCTGAGAACTTGTATTGCATACACACAGCAGGACTTTTTCAGCCAACTTTCACCAAATCATGTGGTTTTTCTGCTCTTTACCGCCACATTTGGTCATCTTCTGTATTGTTGTCTGATCTTTTGCATTGGTTCTGAGCATGTGTGTTTGTACTTTGTACAGAAGTCTGATGGTTTTCTGTACACACGATCAGGGCTGTCTTTAAGGCAGGGCAAAAGGGGCAGCTGCCCTGGGCCCTGCATTGTTCGGGGGCCCAAAGCAGCTGCCTCATACTTGCCAACTATCCTGGTTTAAATTCCCTTGTCCCTTGAAGTTTTAGTCCTGTGCTGTGTCCTGATATCTCAGTGCAAAGTGCTGCTACTAATGCTGGCCAGCTTTGCCCTATTGTTGTGTATGGATGACTCACCTGCAGACCCTGTGTTTACATGTAAATAACCGACATTCATATGTAAATAGCAGCGTCCTGCAGCATTGATATGTAAATAAAGGTGGCATTCTTATGCATATCATGCTCACCTGAGGTCATATCCACCATAACCTATACTGAATGCTGCCCACTGGGGAGGGGCATGCTTGAAAGTCATGCCTGCAATTGTGGTCATTAAGCCTACCATCAGCCTGTTCTGCAAAGGTAAGCAAATTGGTGGTGGGGTGTGTAGAGGTAGGCATTGAAGGAATTACAGCTTGGGGTGCACATGTGAGAAAGGAGGGGATTTATGGAGGTAAGGAAGGTGGGTGCAAAGATGAGCAGAGGAGGCAGGTAGAGTTAAAGGGGGGAGGGTTGGAGTGGAGAGGATGGGGGAGGTTTGGGGGTGCAGAGGCACTCCTATGTATCTGCTAAAGGGCAGCACATTTCTGTGGTGTCAGGAAAGCGATTTTGCTTGTGTTCCCAACACACAGATGTGAACGCAGGCTAAATCTTCTCATTACATTGAGGCTTGGTGTAGAATCCTTTCATTCACACTTTTGGCCAGTGTGAATGCTCCCCTTACATTAGTGGTCAGTGTAAATCCCTCCTTACATTGGTGGTTACTGTGAATGCTTCTATTACATTAGTGACCAGTGTACACACCTATTACATTGGTGGCCAGTGTTAAAACACCTCTTTATATTGGTAGTCAGTAAAAAAAAAAAAATCAGCATTGCTATTGGTCACACCCTCCCCTCCCCTCCCCCCAGTACTGCCACTGGTCCATGGAGTTCTAGGACCTCTTGGAGTTTTCTGTCTATTGATGGGTCCATTCACCACTCCAGTCCATGGTGTGCAGGCAGTGAGGAGATGGTGTGCTGTAACCTCTAGCAACCAATCAGTGAGCAATATTACTGTACGATAATCTCTAGCAACCAATCAACAAGCAGAAATCATGTGTTGTAACCTCTAGCAACTTATCAGTGAGCCATATGTGTGCTGTAACCTCTAGCAACCAGTCAATAAGCGGTAATGATATACTGTAACCTCTATAAAACAATTGCAATTGCTCCCTGATCTGATACAGTAAACTGATTTTGAGTCCAGTAGCTATTTATTGTATGCCTCAGAGCAGGTGGAGAGTGAAATTACATGGCGGGGGGGGGGGCCCCCCAAGAAAATTTTTGCCCAGGGTCCAATCAATATTAAAGACGGCCCTGCACACGATCAGACTTTGCTCCATCTGACTTTTGTTCCCAGAAAAGTTTGTCCGTTCGCACAGCCAACAAAAGTCCGATGAAAACCAAAAAAGTTTGTCCGATGGAGCGTACACACTGTTGGATGTTTCTCCAAAACAGCTAATTTGCATGTTTGTTGTCAAAAAGTCCGATCGTGTGTACGGGCCTTTACATTGTATTTTTTTTTTTATGTAACTGCCTACTCCCAAACTGTCATTTGAAGTAAAACACACAGCCAAGTATTATTCTACACATATTTTTTATCACCCATTAAAAAAAAGAAAACAAATAGAATTAGACATGATATCTGCCAATAGAACTAAACCAAAAAGTGCATCCAAAAATATAGAAAATATACCAAATCAAATCATTATTATTCAACCAAAATAAAAAATATGTCAAAGCAATAACTCCAAGGCCAATAATAACATGTTATCTCCTCCGATTCCGCAACATGGCTGGTTGACGAACGGCCGTTCAGAAATGAACTGAAAAGCGCAAAATGAAAAGTGCGAATCAACACTCACCAAACTTCTACTAACACAAAATTAGCAGAAGGACCCCAAAGGGTGCCACTAAAGAGCTGGAAAACCACGTAGTACGTCACTACGTTCGTAATTGTTGGCCAACATTTGTGTGACCGTTTGTAGGCAAGACAAGTTTGAGCCAACACCCTTCGAACAAAAATTCCACGGTTTTGTTGTCGGAAAGTCCGATCGTGTGTACGAGGCATTAGAGCTAAGTGGGTGCGAGATAGACCAGATTTAGATATGGAGGATTGGGGGGGGGGGGGGGTGGGATTTCCCTTTTGCGATCTTTGAGAGATCGTATGATCCAATATAAATTGGTACACAGAGCATAGATCACGCCCCATGGACTCGGAAATAGATAAATCCTGCTCGCTCTTCAGAGTGTTGGCGATGTGGAGTGATTCAGGAGGATTTTACCCACATTTTCTGGACTTGCCCATCTATAGTTATTTTTTTGGGTGGAAGAGGTGGATTTATTGAACTCTATTTCCGCGTACACGCGGTCGGACTTTCCGAGGGAAAATGTGGCGATCGGAGCCTGTTGTCGCAAATCCCGAAAACCGTGTGTGGGCTCCATCGGGCAGCTTTCATCGGAATTTCCATCGCACAAAATTTGAGATCTGGTTCTCAAATTTTCCGACAACAAAATCCGTTCGCGTAAAATTCCAAGCGTGTGTATACAGTTGTGAAATGTGTATAAGAACTCCGCGACAAAACTCATTAAATAACAAATAAATCACAAATAATAATTGAGCTGCTCCTCTGATTGCACAATGTGGTCAATATGAAATGGTGATAGATAGTGTGTACACAACTCTGACGCACATGCTCGGAATCAACAGAAGAGCCGCTTTTGAGCGTAATTTTTCTCGGCTCGTCGTACGTGTTGTGCGCCACCGTGTTCTTGACGTTACGGAAATTCTGACAACATTTGTGCAACCGTGTGTATGCAAGGCAAGTTTGAGCCAACATCCGTTGGAAAAAAATCCCATGGATTTTGTTGTCGGAATGTCCGATCGTGTGTACGCGGCATATCACTTCCGCTCCTTTACCGGTTTCAATGCCTGTCTGTTTACCGGGGTCTGGTAGAGACGATTCTTCCTACTGCGTCTGAGCGAGTGTAACATTATTTTACGCAAAGCAAAGCGATTGCGTTGCTAACAAAGCAGACAGAATTTTGGCATTAAAAGGGGGATCAACTCCAGAGATAAAGTGATAACTCTCCCGCTCTACAAGACTCTGGTCCGGCCGCACCTGGACTATGCGGTCCGGTTCTGGGCACCAGTCCTCAGGAAGGATGTACTGGAAATGGAAGGAAGTACAAAGAAGGGCAACAAAGCCAATAAAGGGTCTGGAGGATATTAGTTATGAGGAAAGGTTGTGAGCACTGAACTTATTCTCTCTGGAGAAGAGACGCTTGAGAGGGGATATGATTTCAATCAGGGACGTTTTTAAGGCAAGGCAAAAGGGGCAGCTGTCCGGGGCCCTCTCATTGTTGTGGGGCCCAAAGCAGCTACCTCATACTTGCTCACTATCCTGGTTTAAATTCCCTCGTCCCTTGAGGTTTTAGTCCTGTGCTGTGTCTCAATATCTCAGTGTGAAGTGCTGCTACTAATGCTGCCCAGCTCTGCCCTATTGTTGTGTACAGATGAATCACCTGCAGATCCTGTGTTTACATGTAAATTACCACCATTCATATGTAAATAGCGGTGGCATTCATATGTAAATAACATCGGCCGGAGGCATTGATATGTATATCATGCCCCCCCGAGGTCATATCCACAGTAATCTCTAGCAACCAATCAACAAGCAGAAATCATGTGCTGTAACCTCTATCAACTAATTAGTGAACCGTAATGTGTTCTGTAACCTCTAGCAACCAGTCAGTGAGCGGTAATGATACACTGTAACCTCTGGCAACCAATCACAATAGCTGCCTGATCTGATACAGTAAACTGATTTTGAGTCTAACTGCTATTTATTGTATGTCTCAGAGAAGGTAGATAGCGAAACTGCATGGGGGGGGGGCCCCAAGAAAAGTTTTGCCCAGGGTCCAATCAATATTAAAGTGGTTGTAAACCCTTACAAACCACTTTGACCTACAGGTAAGCCTAGATTAAGGCTTACCTGTAGGTTCAAGAAATATCTCCTAAACCTACACGGTTTAGGAGATATTTCCCGAAAGACAGGCACCGCTGTCTACGGCGATATGCCGCGAGTGGCGGCTCCCGTGCGCATGCGCGGCAAGTGATGTCATCGTGCTTCGTCGAATGACAGCGGCGGAGCAGCGAGACCCACCGAGAAGATGGAGGCTCCGGACTACAGGGGACAGTGGTAACTTCACTGGCTCCTGTGTCAGGTAAGTGACACATAATGGGCTACTATGTGATGCGATGCATAGTAATCCATTATGCTTTACCTTTGCAGAGAATCAAAGAGGAAGTAAACTCATCAGGGTTTACTTCCTCTTTAAAGACGGTCCCGATTTCAATATACAAATACCGTACTGGTGACCCCACAATATATAAATACCGGACTGGTGACTCCACAATAGGGAGAAAATGTTTTCGCTGAAGGGAGTTTAACTAGATCCTGACCGCCGGCCGTCAAATGATGTCCAGGCGGCGCACCTATTGTGGCGGGAGGCCGTCATATGACGGCCTCCCATTTAAACAGGGAATGCGCGCGATCGTGCGCACGCATCCCTGTTTCTTCGGTGGCGGCGTGTCACGGAGACACCGCTCGCCACCGAAGGGGTGAACAGCCATTGGTTATGGCTGTTTACCACGTGATCGGCCGTGATGAAGTCACGGCCGATCACAGATGGTCACACCCCGGCTGTGCACGGCGCATGCGCGCGATCGCGAGCGCGCTGCGCATGCACGTCGGTGGCGGCGTGTTCCCCGGGAACACTGCTCGGCACGACGCTGGTAAACAGCCATTGGCCGGCTGTTTACCCACGTGATCGGCTGTGATCCTTTCACAGCCGATCACTAAAATGTAAACAAACCGCGGTAACGAGATGTTACCGGGTTGTTCTCCTCCTCACACACCGATCGTGTGTGAGGAGGAGATTGCGGTAACATCTCGTTACCGCATACAGTGTACACCAATCCCACTGATTTCCCCCCCCCCCAATAAAGAGGACCTGTCACCACCCCTCATAGTACCTGTCAATCACAGTCCATCAGAGTACCTGTCACAGTCCATCAGAGTATTTGAGTACCTGTCACAGCCAATAAGAGTACCCGAGTACCTGTCCCAGTCCATCAGAGTACCCGAGTACCTGTCCCAGTCCATCAGAGTACCCGAGTACCTGTCCCAGTCCATCTGAGTACCCGAGTACCTGTCCCAGCCCATCAGAGTACCCGAGTATCTGTCACAGCACATCAGAGTACCCGAGTACCTGTCACGGCCCATCAGAGTACCCAAGTACCTGTCACGGCACATCAGGGTACCCGAGTACCTGTCACGGTCCATCAGAGTACCTGTCACAGTCCATCAGAGTACCCGAGTATCTGTCACAGTCCATCAAGGTACCCGAGTACCTGTCACAGTCCATCAGGGTACCCGAGTACCTGTCACAGTCCATCAGGGTACCCGAGTACCTGTCACAGTCCATCAGGGTACCCGAGTACCTGTCACAGTCCATCATGGTACCCAAGTATCTGTCACGGTTCAACAGTGTACCCGAGTACCTGTCACAGCCCATCAAAGTACCCGAGTACCTGTCACAGCCCATCAAAGTACCTGAGTAGCTGTCACAGCCCATCAGAGTACCCGGGTACCTGTCACAGCCCATCTGAGTACCCGAGTACCTGTCCCAGTCCATCTGAGTACCCGAGTACCTGTCACAGTTCATCTGAGTACCCGAGTACCTGTCACAGTTCATCTGAGTACCCGAGTACCTGTCACAGTTCATCTGAGTACCCGAGTACCTGTCACAGTTCATCTGAGTACCTGTCACAGTTCATCTCAGTACCCGAGTACCTGTCACAGTCCATATGAGTACCTGTCACTGCCCTTCAGAGTACCCAAATACCAGTCACCAAGCCATCAGAGTACCTGTCACCAGGCCATCAGAGTACCTGTCACCAGGCCATCAGAGTACCCGAGTACCTGTCACCAGGCCATCAGAGTACCCGAGTACCTGTGACCAGGCCATCAGAGTACTCGAGTACCTGTCACCAGGCCATCAGAGTACCCGAGTACCTGTCACCAGGCCATCAGAGTACCCGAGTACCTGTCACCAGGCCATCAGAGTACCAGAGTACCTATCTCCAGCCCATCAGAGTACCCCAGTACCTATTTGCAGCCCATGTCTCATAGAATATACATTGGGATGTTTGCTTTCCAAAATGGGGTCATTTTGTGGACAATTTCACTGTCCTGGTGGTCCAGGACCTTCAAAAGTGTGATAGGTAGGAATGAAATGAGATATGTCATTTATGCTCCTAGAATGCCTGAACGTACTACTTCAATGTTGGGCCTCTCTATGTGGCCAGGCTGTGTAAAAGTCCTACACATGTGGTATCGCCATACTCGGGAGGAGTAGCAGAATGTGTTTTGGGTTGTAATTTTTGCTATATACATGCTATGTGTTAGAAATATCTTATAAATTGACAATTTTGTGTAAAAAAAAAATGTGTTTTAATTTTTTTCCACATATTCCAAAAACTTCTGGAAAAAAATTAACCATTCAAAAGACTCATTATGCCTCACAGATTATACGTTGGGGTGTTTGCTTTCCAAAATGGGGTAATTTTATGGGCATATCCATTGTCCTGGTACTCCAGGGCCTTCAAAAGTGTAATAGGTGGTTGAGAAATGAGATGCGTCATTTTTGCTCGTAGAACGTCTGAAGGTACTACATCAATGTTGGTCCTCTGTATGTGGCCAGGCTGTGTAAAAGTCTCACACATGTGGTATCGCCGTACTCGGGAAGAGTAGCAGAATGTATTTTGGGGTGTAATTTGTTGTATGCATATGCTGTGTGTGAGAAATAACCTGATAATATGACAATTTTGTAAAAAAAAATAATAATAAAAAAAAAATCTTCATTTTGCAAAGAATTGTGGGAAAAAATGACAACTTAAAAAAACTCATCATGCTACTTACTTAATACCTTGGAATGTCTACTTTGTAAAAAGGGGTCATTTGGGGGGTATTTGTACTTTCCTGACTTGTTAGTGTCTCAAGAAATGAGACTCACCTGATGTACTGAAGGCCTGATCAGATGTGATCAATTTTCAGTGATTGGCACCATAGTTTGTAGACTCTATAACTTTCACAAAGACCAAATAATATACACTAATGTGGGTTATTTTTACCAAAGATATGTAGCAGTATAAATTTTGGCCAAAATGTATGAAGAAAAATTACTAATTAGCAAAAATTTATGACAAAAACAAAGAAAAAGGCATTTTTTTCACAAAATTTACGTTTTATTTTATTTATAGCACAAAAAATAAAAAAACTCACTAGTGATTAAATACCACTAAAAGAAAGCTCTATTTGTGTGGAAAAAAGGACGCAAGTTTCATATGGGTACAGTGTTGCATGACTTAGTAATTGTCATTCAAACTGTGAGAGCGCTGAAAGCTGAAAATTGGTCTGGTCAGGAAGGGGGTGTAACTGCACTGTATTGAGGTGGTTAAAAAGACTCGTGGGCCACTCATTAAAATGAGAATAAAAGAGGTTTAACCTTAAACTACTTAGAGGGTTCTTTACTATAATGCCGCGTACACACGATCGGACATTCCGACCACAAAATCCGTCGGATTTTTTCCAACGGATTTTGTCCGAAACTGGTGTTGCCCAGGGCCGTCTTTAAGGCAGGGCAAAAGGGGCAGCTGCCCTGGGCCCTGCACTGTTCGGGGGCCCAAAGCAGCTGCATCATACTTGCCAACTATCCTGGTTTAAATTCCCTTGTCCCTTGAAGTTTTAGTCCTGTGCTGTGTCCTGATATCTCAGTGCAAAGTGCTGCTACTAATGCTGGCCAGCTTTGCCCTATTGTTGTGTATGGATGACTCACCTGCAGACCCTGTGTTTACATGTAAATAACCGACATTCATATGTAAATAGCAGCGTCCTGCAGCATTGATATGTAAATAAAGGTGGCATTCTTATGCATATCATGCTCACCTGAGGTCATATCCACCATCACCTATACTGAATGCTGCCCACTGGGGAGGGGCATGCTTGAAAGTCCTGCCTGCATTTGTGGTCATTAAGCCTACCATCAGCCTGTTCTGCAAAGGTAAGCAAATTGGTGGTGGGGTGTGTAGAGGTAGGCAGAGAAGGAATTACAGCTTGGGGTGCACATGTGAGAAAGGAGGGGATTTATGGAGGTAAGGAAGGTGGGTGCAAAGATGAGCAGAGGAGGCAGGTAGAGTTAAAGGGGGGAGGGTTGGAGTGGAGAGGATGGGGGAGGTTTGGGGGTGCAGAGGCACTCCTATGTTTCTGCTAAAGGGCAGCACATTTCTGTGGTGTCAGGAAAGCGATTTTGCATGTGTTCCCAACACACAGATGTGAACGCAGGCTAAATCTTCTCATTACATTGAGGCTTGGTGTAGAATCCTTTCATTCACATTAGTGGCCAGTGTGAATGCTCCCCTTACATTAGTGGTCAGTGTAAATCCCTCCTTACATTGGTGGTTACTGTGAATGCTTCTATTACATTAGTGGCCAGTGTACACATCTATTACATTGGTGGCCAGTGTTAAAACTCCTCTTTATATTGGTAGTCAGTAAAAAAAAAAAAATCAGCATTGCTATTGGTCACACCCTTCCCTCCCCTCCCCCCAGTACTGCCACTAATCCGTGGAGTTCTAGGATCCCTTTTCTGTCTATTGATGGGTCCATTCACCACCCCAGTCCATGGTGTGCAGGCAGATGATGTGCTGTAACCTCTAGCAACCAATCAGTGAGCAGTATTACTGTACGATAATCTCTAGCAACCAATGAACAAGCAGAAATCATGTGTTGTATCCTCTAGCAACTTATCAGTGAGCCATATGTGTGCTGTAACCTCTAGCAACCAGTCAATAAGCGATAATGATACACTGTAACCTCTAGAAACCAATCGCAATTGCTCCCTGATCTGATACATTAAACTGATTTTGAGTCCAGTAGCTATTTATTGTATGCCTCAGAGCAGGTGGAGAGCGAAATTACATGGCGGGGGGGGGGGGGCCCAAGAAAATTTTTGCCCAGGGTCCAATCAATATTAAAGACGGCCCTGGTGTTGCCTACACACAGTCGGCCAAAGTTGTCGGAAAATCCGATCGTTTCGGAACGTGGTGGCATTCATTGCGTAGGACGGGACTACGTTGAGGCTAGTAGCCAATAGCTTTGGCCTCATAATTTGATCTGAGCATGCGCGGCACTTTGCCCGATCGGAAGTCTCTACAAACGATCTGTAAAAGTCCGATCGGATTTTTTTGTGGGAAAATTTGAGATCCAGCTCTCAAATTTTTTTTTTCCGTCGAAATTTCAGACGGAAAAAGTCCGATACAGCCCACACACAATCGGACTTTCCGACAATATAATCCGATCGGACCTTTTCCGCCGGAATTTCCGACCGCGTGTACAGGGCATAAGAGCGGCAAGGATGTGGAATTCCCTTCCACAGGTGGTGGTCTCAGCGGGGGGGGGGGGGGCCATCGATCGTTTCAAGAAACTATTAGATAAGCACCTGAACGACCACAACATTCAGGAATATACAATGTAATACCGACATATAATCACACACATGGGTTGTACTTGATGGACTTGTGTATTTTTTCAACCTCACCTACTATGTAACTATGCATTAGAAGAAACTGTCCCCTATTCTCTCATATTGGAAGCAATTGGTAAATAATAATCTTCCATTGTATAGAGATACTTACATGAATAAGGGTTGCCCTATTAAGTACGACAAAGTGTGGGCAAAGTGGCTGGACAAACCGTATACAGCATTGAATGCCCATGGGGGGCCATTATTTATAATATGAGAAATGTTTTGGTGTCATTGGGGAAACCAGGAACTAATGTTTTCTTTATTATTATTATTATTTTTATTTTTTTTCATTTTCCCTTCCCCTTTGGATTAATAATTGTATTGGATTATACATTATATATATTATATTATATTAGATTTTGAAATAGTATTATTATATTTTTGGTTCAATGCGTATGATGTCTTGTTGTGTTTTTGTTTTTTTTTGTAAAAGAAATTTATTAAAAAGATTTGTTAAATAAAAGAAATAAATAAATAAAAATAAAAAAGAGATGCTGATTTTTTACGTTCTTCTTCTTTTGTTCTGAATCATATTACCCTGATTTAAAAAAAAAAAAAATTGAAAACATTCATTTATAAAAAACGATTTTTTTTAATTAACCACTTCCCGACCAGCGCACGACGATGTACGTCGACAGAATGGCACGGGCAGGCATATTGGCGTACAGGTACGTCCAATATTCAATGCCGCCCTGCCATCGGGAGCGTGCCGCCGGCGGCGTGCTTCCGCGCTGGTCGGGACCCCCATGAGTCCGGTCGCGGGATCCGCGGACTCGATCGCCGCGGGCATCCCCGTGATCGTCTCACGGAGCGGCCGAATGGAGGAAATGCCGAGTAAACAGCATTTCTCCATTATGCCTAGCAACTAGTGACGCTGATCTCTGCTCCATGTGATTGGAGCAGAGATCAGTGTTCACTAAATGAAAGCCCAACCCCCCCCACAGTTAGTAACACACCCCTAGGAACACTTAACCCCTACACTGCCACCCACTGGTTAACCCTTTCACTGCCAGTGTCCTTTACACAGGAATCACTGCATTTATATAGCAGTGATTACTGTATAAATGACAATGGTCCCAAAAATGTGTCAAAAATGTCCGATGGGTCCCCCACAATGTCGCAGTCACAATAAAAATCGCTGATCGCCGCCATTACTAGTAAAAAAAAAAATAATAAAAAATTATTAATAAAACTATGCCTATTTTGTAAATGCTATAACTTTTGCGCAAACCAATCAATAATCGCTTATTGCAATTTTTTTAACCAAAAATATGTAGAAGAATACGTATCGGCCTAAACTGAGGGAAAAAAAAGTTTTTTTACATATTTTTGGGGGATATTTATTATAACAAAAAGTAAAAAATAATGCGTTTTTTTCAAAATTGTCACTCTATTTTTGTTTATAGCACAAAAAATAAAAACCGCAGGGGTGATCAAATACCACCAAAAGAAAGCTCTATTTGTGGGAAAAAAAGGACGTCAATTTTGTTTGGGAGCCACGTCGCACGACCGCGCAATTGTCAGTTAAAGCGACGCAGTGCCGAATCGCAAAAAGTGGTCTGGTCTTTGACCAGCAAAATGGTCCGGTCTGCAAGTGGTTAAACAAGTTTTTTTTTTAATAAATATTTATAATGCCCTGTACACACGGTCGGACAGTCCGACGACAAAAAATCAGACGGATTTTGGCCCAAACTTGTCTTGCATATGCGCGGTCGCACAAAGTGGTCGGAAAATCCGATCGTTCAGAACGCGGTGACGTAGAACGCGTACGACTATAAAGGGGGCCAGTAGCCAATAGCTTTCGGTCGTAATTAATTTTGTCCGTCGGAATTGTCTACACGCGATCGGAATTTAAACTATCGGGTTTTGTGTTGTAGGAAAATTTTTTAGATCCTGCTCTCAAACACTGTGTGTCGGAAATTCCGACGGAAAAAGTCAGATGGAGCCCCCACACGATCGGATTTTCCGGCAACGCTATCCAATCGCACATTTTCCGTCGGAAAGTCCGACCGTGTGTACAGGGCAGAATACATATTGGCCTAAATTTATGAAGAAATTTGATTTTTTTTTTTTTATTTATTGTATATGTTTTACAACAGAAAGAAGAAAAAAAAATAAAAAATTCTGCCTTTTTTCGTTTAGAATTACATAATAAAATAATAATAAAAAAAAACGCAGTGGTGATCAAATACCATCAAAAGAAAGCTCTATTTGTGTGAAAAAAAAAAAATCATATAAATTTCACTTGGGTACAGCGTTGTTTCTCAGCTATGCAGACCCTCCCGCCTGCATGCCTGAGCTAAACACAGATGGATTCCAGGGGGTAGATGCTACATGAATCATCTGCCCTTAGTCAAGATGGCTGCAGCTAGAGATGCTAGAGGGGTGTTTTTTCAAAGTGATTTCTCAACAAAATAAAGCATGGAGACATGGATTGGGAGGGGGAGGGGATTTGGAGTTTGGATTAAATATTACAATTATTAAATTAAATAGTGTTTTTGGTTAGTGTTGCGCCGATGCAATGAAGATCCACTTTAACCACTTCCCACCCGCCCTACGCCATATGACGTCGCAGACTTTGAGCGGTGATATGTGAATGATGGGTGAAGCTACAGGCATCATTCCCAGCCTGGAGGTGAGATGTGGGGGCTTATTAACTCCATATCTCACTGTAAAGAGGACCTGCCATGTCCAATTCCTATTACAAAGGATCAGGTCCATCTTTACTGAAGGGCAATTGGGGAATATGCCCAGGGCCCCACAGCATTGTTGAGGGTCCCAAAGCAGCTGCCCCTGGAGCCTTTTTCAGCCGTGGTTCCTCCACCTCCGGGATCGGGCTCTGGTTGGTGAGCTGCCCGCTATTGTCACTTGTAAATACAAGAGCACTGCTTCTGTGTTTACAAGTGAAAGCGCTTTCCTCCCGGGGCGGCCGTTCATATCCTCAATCTCAATGAGAGGGCTATCTAAATGAGGGGTGCAGCTACAGGCATCATTCAGGTATATATTTTTTTAGGCCGGCGATTCCCTTCACCATAAGAACGAAAATAACAGATCCATACACAGATCACCCCTAAACCCTGCACTCTGTACACAGATCACCCCCTAAACCCTGCACTCTGTACACAGATCACCCCCTAAACCCTGCACTCTGTACACAGATCACCCCCTAAACCCTGCACTCTGTACACAGATCACCCCCTAAACCCTGCACTCTGTACACAGATCCCCCTAAATCCTGCACTCTGAACACAAATCCCCCTAAATCCTGCACTCCTTACACAGATCCCCCTAAATCCTGCACTCCATACTAGGGATGAGCTTCGTGTTCGAGTCGAACGTACGTTCGACTCGAACATTGGCTGTTCGCCCGTTCGGCGAATTCCGAACGTTTGGGCCGTTCGCGTCAAAATTCGAGTGGCGCGCGCGGACCACAATGCACTGCGGTGGCGCAGTGCATTGCTGGCTCATGATTGGCCAAGCATGCACTGTGACCCCGCATGCTTGGCCAATCGCAGCGCCAGCAGCGAGGAGAGCCATGATTGGCCACGGGCGTCCTGCCTGTGGCCAATCATAGCTCAGGCTGTGTAGTGCACGCCCCACACTATATAAGGCCGCCTTTGAGGCGGCCTCGTGTAGTGTGTTAGCATCTGAAGCAGTGGGTGTTCTGTGTACCTTCAACACAGTACACACCAATCATTTTTGGCTGATTTCCTATCTTGCTGCTGTGTAGTGGTTGTTGTCTGTGCCCTGACTGCAGTATACACCACTATATTCACCTCACCTATATAGCTAGTGATCTAGCTTTAACCACTTAACAACTGCCCATTGCCGATTAACGGCTTCAGGGCGGTTGTTTAACTCTGAGAGGCCGTTAATTAACGGCCTCCCAGAATTCTGCTCTCGCGCGCCCCCTGGGGTGCGCACTTGAGAGCATCCGTGACCGCCGGGTCCACAGGACCCGGCGCATCACGGATCACGGTAAACGGCCGCTCGTCGCGGCCGTTTACCACGTGATCGCTCCGTCAAATGACGGAGTGATCACTTGTAAACAAACCGGCGTCATGTTATGACGCTGGTTCCTCCCTCCCCTCTCTGTACCGATCGGTACAGCGGAGGGGAAAGAGATCGGTGTCAGCAGCGATGTGGGCTGCATCTGCAGTGCCCACATCGCTGCTCACCGAATTTAACCCCTCAATTCCCTGCCAATACTCTGCAATACCAGTGCATACTCTGCAGTACCCTGCCATTACTCTGCAGTACCCCGCCATTACTCTGCAGTACCCCGCCATTACTCTGCAGTGCAGTACCCTGCCATTACTCTGCAGTACCCTGCCATTACTCTGCAGTACCCCCCATTACTCTGCAGTACCTCCCAATACTCTGCAGTACCCGCCATTACTCTGCAGTACCCCGCCATTACTCTGCAGTGCAGTACCCTGCCATTACTCTGGAGTACCCTGCCATTACTCTGCAGTACCCCCCATTACTCTGCAGTAACCCCCATTACTCTGCAGTACCCTACCATTACTCTGGAGTACCCCCCAATACTCTGCAGTACCCTGCTATTACTCTGTAGTACCCCGCCAATACCCCGCCAATACTCTGCAATACCCTGCCATAAATTGCCATACCCAGCCATACTCGGAGATACCCAGCCATACTCGGTGATACCCTGAAATACCCAGCCATAGACGCCCCCCACCCCTCACCGCCCTCCGGTGCTTCTACCAACTCGCCAGTACGATCAAAGCCAGAATCTTTTTTTTTTTTTTTATTTCAGGCTTCCCAGCCTAGAGGTGAGATGTGGAGTCATATTGACCCCCCAGATTTCACTGTAAAGAGGACCTGTCACCCCATATTCCTATTACAAGGGATGTTTACATTCCTTGTAATAGGAATAAAAGTGATCAAAAATATATTTTTGGGGAAAAAAATGTCAAACTAAAATAAATAAAGTAAAATGAACAATAAAAAAAAAAAAAATTTTTTTAAAGCGCCCATGTCCCCATGTGCTCACATGCAGAAGCGAACGCATGCGTAAGCCCCGCCCACATATGAAAACGGTGTTCAAACCACACATGTGAGGTATCGCCGAGAACGTTAGAGCGAGAGCAATAATTCTAGTCCTAGACCTCCTCTGCAACTCAAAACATGTAACCAGTAAAAAAAAATTTAAGCGTCGCCTATGGGGATTTTTTAAGTAGCGACGTTTGGCGCCATTCCACGGGCATGTGCAATTTTGAAGAGTGACATGTTTGATATCTATTTACTCAGCATAACTTCATCTTTCACTTTATGCAAACATTGGGCTAACTTTACTGTTTTTTTTTGTTTGTTTTTTAAGCACAAAACTGTTTTTTCCCCCCAAAAAACGCGTTTGAAAAATTGCTGTGCAAATACCGTGTGAGATAAAAATTTGCAACGACCACCATTGTATTCTCCAGGGTCTTTTGGTATGCATATGCTGTGTGTGTGAAATAACCTGATAATATGACAATTTTGTGAAAAAAAAAAAAAAAAGGAAATAGGCCGTCAGTACTTCAGGTGTGATCAATTTTCAGATATTGGCACCATAGCTTGTGGACTCTATAACTTTCACAAAGACCAAATAATATCCACCAATTTGTACTTATTTTTACCAAAGATATGTAGTAGTATGAATTTTGGCCAAAATTTATGAAGAAAAAATTACTAATCTGCTAAATTTTATAACAGAAACGAAGAAAAATTCATTTTTTCGCAGAATTTTCGGTCTTTTTTCTTTTATAGCACAAAAAATAAAAAACTGAGAGGTGATTAAATACCACCAAAAGAAAGCTCTATTTGTGTGAAAAAAAGGACAAACATTTCCTATAGGTCCAGTGTTGCATGACTGAGTAATTGTGAGGGCACCGAAAGCTGAAAATTGGTCTGGTTATTAAGGGTGTTTAAGTGCCCAGTGGTCAAGTGGTTAATAATAGAGCTTGCAGTCAGTAGTGTTAGGAGATAGTGCGTGCTGTCTGCGTGCTCTGTACCCAGTACATACCGCTATAATATAGAGCAGGCCCCTACTTTCAAACATCCAACTTACAAACATCTCCTACTTGCAAACGCAAGGAGACAGCAGCAAGTGAGATGAAAAAAGATGGACGACAAAACAAATTATACAGGGGTGATAACCCTTCCCTATGTTTTCCAAAAAGCTTAAAAATAGTTTGTTTGACTGGAGCTACACTTTAAAAATGTACCAGTTGAAAATTACAAACAGATTCAACTCAACACAACAAACCTACACAGTTCCTGTCTTGTTTGCACCGCCTGTATACTGCTGTTCTGAGTATATAGGGCCTGGGGGCCACACGCATTTCCTTTTTTTAATATGGGTACGGGGTTCCCCTTAATATGCGTACAAGACCCAAATAGGCTGGTAATGGGCAGGGAGGGCTACCCATGCCATTTTTCTCAATGATTTTCAACCATATTGCAGGAACCAGATATAACATTAAAACCGCAAGCAGTTTTAAATGACGTTATTTCCGTTTAATGTCATTTTGTGCAGGGACTGTTCTAAACACGGGAAACACGTGGCACTTCACAGGCATACTACAGACACCCCCCAGGCACCATATTTAAAGGAATATTTCACCTTTTTTTTTCACTTTAATCGTCATTAAAATCAGTGCTCCCGCCAAAACGGCAGTTTTTAAAACTTTTTTTTGCAGTGACCCATGTCCCCTGAGGCAGGAGCCAGGTCCCCAAACCCTTTTTAGGACAGTATCTTGCATATTAGCCATTAAAATTAGCACTTTCCATTTCAAACGTTCGAGTCCCATAGACTTCAATGGGGTTCTAACGTTCGTTTTGAACGCGGGGGTCGTTCGCAAGTTCTGGTGCGAACCGAACCGGGGGTGTTCGGCTCATCCCTACTCCATACACAGATCACCCCTAAATCCTGCACTCCATACACAGATCACCCCTAAATCCTGCATTCCATACACAGATCCCCCCTAAATCCTGCACTCCGTACACAGATCCCCCTAAATCCTGCACTCCATACACAGATCACCCCTAAATCCTGCACTCCATACACAGATCACCCCTAAATCCTGCATTCCATACACAGATCCCCCTAAATCCTGCACTCTGTACACAAATCCCCCCTAAATCCTGCACTCTGTACACAGATCACCCCTAAACCCTGCACTCTGTATACAGATCACCACTAAACCCTGCACTCCGTACACAGATCACCCCTAAATCCTGCACTCCATACACAAATCGCCCCTAAATCCTGAATTCCATACACAGATCCCCCCTAAATCCTGAACTCCATACACAGATCCCCCCTAAATCCTGCACTCTGTACACAGATCACCCCCTAAACCCTGCACTCTGTACACAGATCACCCCTAAATCATGCAATCCATACACAGATCACCCCTAAACCCTGCATTCCATACACAGATCCCCCTAAATCCTGAACTCCATACACAGATCACCCCTAAATCCTGCACTCTGTACACAAATCCCCCCCTAAATCCTGCACTCCGTACACAGATCCCCCCAAAATCATGCAATCCGTGCACAGATCACCCCTAAACCCTGCACTCTGTACACAGATCCCCCTAAATCCTGCACTCCGTACACAGATCCCTCAAAATCCTGTACTCCATACACAGATCACCCCTAAACCCTGCACTCTGTACACAGATCACCACTAAACCCTGCACTCCATACACAAATCACCCCTAAATCCTGCACTCCATACACAGATCACCCCTAAACCCTGCACTCAATACACAGATCACCCCTAAATCCTGCACTCCGTACACAAATCCCCCCTAAATCCTGCACTCTGTACACAGATCACCCCTAAACCCTGCACTCCGTACACAGATCACCCCTAAATACTGCACTCAATACTAGAGGTCGACCGATATTTGCCGTTTTTTAATTAATCGGCATCGGCCGATTGTGCTGATAAAAAGGCCGATTTAGAACTACAGCGCGACTTGGAAATTACTTCTGTAATAGAAGTCAGTGTAAGTTGCCTGAGTCATCATAGAAACGCCTTTCCTCCTCTCTGGGCAGGCTGCCAAGAAAAGAACAAAATGATACAATGTTTACAATTGAATGAATGAAATCATCTAAGTGCCCGTTCACACAGGGGCGACGCGACTTGCAGCGCGTCTCACAGACGCGACCTGCACACGACTTCAGCGGCGACTTGCAAAATGACTTCTGTATAGAAGTCAATGCAAGTCGCCTGAAGTCGCCCCGAAAATACTACAGGAACCTTTTTCTAAGTCGGAGCGACTTGAGTCGCTCCTATTAGAACGGTTCCATAGTACAGAACGGAGCGCGACTTGTCAGGCGGCTAAGTCGCCTGACAAGTCGCGGTAGTGTGAACGGGCACTCAGTGTGTAGAGTTCTCAGTTTAACCATTAAAAGACTAAATCTTTTCTGACACTTGTTGCTTACAAGTAAAAATCCTGTATTTTCTGCCAGAAAATCACTCAGAACCCCCAAAAGTTATATATATATATATTTAGCAGAGATCCTAGGGAATAAAATAGCGGTTGTTGCAATATTTTATGTCACACGGCATTTGCACAGAGGTCTTTCAAATGCATTTTTTGGGGAAAAAAAAATACACTATTTAAAAAAAAAAAAAAATTTTAAAACAGTAAAGTTAGCCCATTTTTTTTTCGTCCAAAAATTTTGACTACCTGTTTTTATTTAATATATAGGTTTTTTTTTTTTTTTTATCTAAATCATACATACAAGTAAACTGATTGGAGGTTTGTTTTGTTTAATAAATGTTTAAATGTAAGAAATTTTCTGTATCACTTATGAAGGCTTTCACACTGGAGCGGGCAGGCGTTGATGGTAAAACGCTGCAAGTTTTAGCGGCTCTTTACCATCATTTTAGCGGTGCTATTTGGCTGCTAGTGGGGCACATATAACCCAGCTAGCGGCCGAGGAAGAGGTTAAATGCGCCCGTGAAGCACCGCTGATGTACACAGATCACCCCTAAATCCTGCACTCTATACACAGATCACCCCTAAATCCTGCACTCTATACACAGATCACCCCTAAACCCTGCACTCCGTACACAGATAACCCCTAAATCCTGCACTCCATACACAGATCACCCCTAAATCCTGCATTCCATACACAGATGCCCCCTGAATCCTGAACTCCATACACAGATCCCTCCTAAATCCTGCACTCTGTACACAGATCACACCCCTAAACCCTGCACTCTGTACACAGATCACCCCCCTAAACCCTGCACTCTGTACACAAATCCCCCCCTAAATCCTGCACTCTGTACACAGATCACCCCTAAACCCTGCACTCTGTAAGCAGATCACCCCTAAATCATGCAATCCATACACAGATCACCCCTAAACCCTGCACTCTGTACACAGATCACCCCTAAATAATGCAATCCGTACACAGAACACCCCTAAACCCTGCACTCCGTGCACAGATCACCCCTAAACCCTGCACTCCGTACACAGATCACCCCTAAATCCTGCACTCCGTATACAGATCACCCCTAAATCCTGCACTCCGTACACAGATCACCCCTAAACCCTGCACTCCATACATAGATCACCCCCTAAATCCTGCTCTCCGTACACAGATCACCTCTAAACCCTGCACTCCATACATAGATCACCCCCTAAATCCTGCACTCCGTACACAAATCCCCCCTAAATCCTGCACACTGTACACAGCTCACCCCTAAATTACGCACTCTGTAAACAGATTCCCCCCTAAATCCTGCACTCAGTACACAGATCACCTCTAAACCCTGCACTCTCTACACAGATAAGCCCTAAATCCTGCACTCTGTCTACAGCGCACCCCTTAACCCTGCACTCTGTACGTAGCTCACTACTCCACACTGCTCTATTGCAGGCAGGCTTAGATCACCCCTAAATCCTGCACTCCGTACACAGATCCCCCTAAATCTTGCACTCTGTACACAGATCACCCTCTAAATCCTGCACTCCGTACACAGATCCCCCCTAAATCCTGCACTCTATACACAGATCACCCCTAAATCCTGCACTCCGTACACAGATGACCCCTAAATCCTGCACTCCATACACAGATCCCCCCTAAATCCTGCACTCTGTACACAGGTCACCCCTAAATCCTGCACTCCGTACACAGATGACCCCTAAATCCTGCACTCCGTACACAGATCCCCCTAATTCTTGCACTCTGTACACAGATCACCCTCTAAATCCTGCACTCCATACACAGATCACCCCTAAATCCTGGACTCCATACACAGATGACCCCTAAATCCTGCACTCCGTACACAGATCCCCCTAAATCTTGCACTCTGTACACAGATCACCCTCTAAATCCTGCACTCCATACACAGATCCCCCCTAAATCCTGCACTCTGTACACAGATCACCCCTAAATCCTGCACTCCGTACACCAATCACCCCTAACTCTTGCACTCTGTACACAGATTCCCCCTAAATCCTGCACTCCGTACACAGATCCCCCCTAAATCCTGCACTCTGTACACAGATCACCCCTAAATCCTGCACTCCGTACACAGATGACCCCTAAATCCTGCACTCCGTACACAGATCCCCCTAATTCTTGCACTCTGTACACAGATCACCCTCTAAACCCTGCACTCTGTACACAGATCACTCCTAAACCCTGCACTCCATACACAGCTCACCCCTAAATTACACACTCTGTAAACAGATTCCCCCTAAATCCTACACTCGGTACACAGATCACCCCTAAACTCTGCACTCCATACACAGCTCACCCCTAAATGACACACTCTGTAAACAGATTCCCCCTGAATCCTGCACTCGGTACACAGATCACTCCTAAACCCTGCACTCTGTACACAGATCCCCCTAAATCCTGCACTTTGTACACAGACCACCCCTAAATCCTGCACTCTGTAGATTGATCCCCCTCTAAATCCTGCACTCTGTATACAGATCACACTCTAAATCCTGCAGTCTGTACGCAGATTCCCCTAAATCCTGCATTCTATACACAGATCCCCACTAAATCCTGCACTCTGTACACAGATCACCCCTAAACCCTGCACTCTGTACACAGATCACCCCTAAACCCTGCATTCCGTACACAGATCACCCCTAAATTATGCACTCTGTAAACAGATCACCCCCTAAATCCTGCACTCCGTACACAGATCACCCCTAAACCCTGCACTCTGTACACAGATCATCCCTAAACCCTGCACTCTGTACACAGATCACCCCTAAAATCTACACTCCATACACACATAACCCCTGAATCCTGCACTCTGTACACAGATCACCCCTAAATCCTGCACTCTGTCATCAGCGCATCCCTTAACCCTGCACTCTGTACATAGCTCACCCCTCCACACTGCTCTACTGCAGGCAGCATGACTAGTCATTTATTTCTCGCAGCCTGTCCTCAGGGATACTGCTCCTATTGGGCTCTGTTCCTAGCTGCATTCAGTTAACCTTCAAAGCTGTGTGTGCTCTGCTAAATGCTAATAGCAAGTTATAGGAATTTTCTGTCTATTGGAGGGTCTCCTCACCTCTCCAGTCCATGGTGTTCAGGCAGTGAGGAGATGATGTGTTGTAACCTTCAGCAACCAATCAGTGAGCTGTAAGTGATAATGATGCCCAGTAACCTCTAGCAACCAATCAGTAAGCGGTATACATGTAACCTCTGGATACCAACCAGTGAGCGGTAAACATGTAACCTCTAGCAACCTATGAGTGAGCGGTAAGCATGTAACCTCTAGCAACCAATGAGTGAGCGGTAAGCATGTAACCTCTAGCAACCAGTCAGTGAGCAGTGAGGATAAGCAGTAGCCTCTAGCAACCAATCGGTTAGCAGAAATGATGTGCTGTAACCTCTAGCAACGAATTCACGAGTCGTAATGTTTGCTGTAACCTCTAGCATCCAGTCAATGAACAGTAATGATACCTGATTTTGAGTCGGGGGGGCCAAAGGCAATGTTTGCCCAGGCACCAATCAATATTAAAGACGGCCCTGCAAGGGATGTTTACATTCCTTGTAATAGGAATGAAAGTGATCCAAAAACATTAAAAATTAAAAAGAAAGATTCAAAATAGAAAAGTAAAATTAACAATAAAAAATAAATAAATACATTTTAAAGTGCCTCCATCCCCGCGTGCTCGCTCGCAGAAGCGAACGCATACGTAGGTCATGCCCGCATATGTAAACGGCGTTCAAATCGCACATGTGAGGTATCGCCACGAACTTTAGAGCGAGAGCAATAATTCTAGCACAAGACCTCCTCTGTAACCCCAAACAGGTAACCCGAATAATCTTAAGCCGCGTACACACGTCCTACTTTCGAATGAACGGACTTGACCACACACGATGAACAAACAGTCCGTTGAAAGCTTGCGCGATGACGTGTACAGCACGTACGACGGGACTAGAAATAGGACGTCCAATACTCAGCAATGCAACCTTCCGCCGTGTAAATCCTTTCTGAGCATGCGCCATACTTAGTCAGTCCAACTAACCTACTCACGAGCGGACTGTCCGCTGAAACCAAAGTTGGACGGACAATATTACGGAAATTCCGAAATACTTAGTCCGCCAGACTGTCCGCTGAAGCCCACACACGAGCGGACTGTCCGCTGAAATGGGTTTTTCGGCGGACTAAGTTGGACAGACAGTCCGCCCGTGTGTACGCGGCTTTAAAGTGTCGTCTATGGGGATTTTGAAGTACCGAAGTTTGGCGCCATTTCACAAGTGTGCGCAATTTTAAAGCGTGACATGTTAGGTATCTATTTACTCGGCGTAACATCTTTTTTCACATTATGTCAAAAAAATGGACGAGCTTAAGGCCTCTTTCACAGTGACGTCCCGTTCAGGCCCGCCTGTCAGTTTTTCAGGCGGACCTGAACGGGTGCTCCATAGAGCTCTATGGAGCGTCGGATGTCAGCGGTGACATGTCCTCTGACATCCGACCCGCTCCGAAAAAGTGTAACGGAGGAAAAAGCTATTTTTCCATCCGTCTGCGGATCGGATCGGGTGACGACGGGCACTGCGGTCCGTCGTCATCCGATCTCTCATAGGGGAGAGCGGCGCTGTGACAGGTCCGTCCCTGCGCAGTGTGCAGAGACGGAGCTGCCATCTCCCTGCTCAGCGGGGATCGGCGGAGTGATCCCCGCTGAGCTAACGGATATCCACGGGGCGGATCAGAACTGATCCGCCCCGTGTGAAAGGACCCTTACTGTTTTTTTTTTTCTATGCATGAAATAGTTTTAGAAAAATGTCCGCGCAAATAACGTGCAAGATAAAAAGTTGCAACGACCACCATTTTATTCCCTAGGGTCTCTGCTAAAAAACATATATATATATATAATGTTTGGGGGTTCTGAGTAATTTTCTAGCAAAAAAATATGATTTTTACATGTAGGAGGGAGAGGAGTGTCAGAATTGGCCCGATATGGAAGTAGTTAAGTGGTATAATGAAGGTTGTTTTGCCTCCTTAGTATGTGGACTGCGCCTTTTATTTTATAATCCTTTAATTTTTATATTCCTGTCAGTGGTGGTTAATGACGGACTCACCCTTTGTCTTGTGTTGCACTTTGCTCACTTCTTTTAGTTTTATGTTTTGTTTTTGATACAATGTATTTACAAATAGGAGACAGATAATGAACTCTGCACTCTTCTATGAATCACTCTCTATAATAGGTTATAATTGTTCGGCCACCTACTGAGTCACGGTTAAGCGTTGCCACACCTATAGGATTTCCTAATAACCAATGTACTCCTTCACAGGTAAGTGACAATTCCAGACACATCACAAAAATCACTCCGTGTTAATTTTAGTAACACAGAGCTATAGATCTATGCAGCTTCCAATACTAACACAAAAGCCTGCATATAGGATCTACACTGATCAGCCAGACCTCCCTCCTAATCTCTATGCGCCGATCACCTATTCTCCATGCGGGCCGCCGGGCGCATTGAGTTCTATGAGTTGTTGTTTTTTTCCGTGAAGCACTTGATTAGAGCTCTAATCTACAAAAAGAGTGGGCACCGCGCCCCGAGCCCACCCACTTGTGACATTAGCAAACGTGGATTCGCTATTGTCTTCCTGCTTCTCCTGTATTTCTTTTGGGGCGACAGACGTCCCCGTGATGATGTGCTTTTTTACCGCGATTGTCACCTCCACATGCCTCCCGCAATTTGCAGCTATTGCAAATCGCGGGCCGGATCGCGGCGATTGCACCCATGATTCGGAGCGCAGAGATGTGAACGGAGCCTAAAACCCCAAACCGGAAATTTTATCTATTGCAACTCAGTGGTGTCACTAAGGTTGGTGCACTCACCCCACCATCTATAGTCACTACTCAGTACAGACAGGCCATATACAGGCCAGCCTTCCCTGCCCACCCTCATCAATAAGCCTTCACCCCCCATCTCCATCAATAAGCCTTCCCTCTCCATCAACCCCCCCCCCACCTCCATCAATGAGCCTTTCCTGCCCACCCCTATCAATAAGCCTTCACCCCCACCTCCATCAATGAGCCTTCACTTCCCACCTCCATCATTGAGCCTTCCCTCCCCACCTCCATCAATGAGCCTTCCCTCCCCACCTCCATCAGTGACCCTTCCCTCCCCACCTCCATCAATGAGCCTTCCCTCCCCACCTCCATCAATGACCCTTCCCTCCCCACCTCCCTCAATCAGCCTTCTCTCCCCACCTCCATCAATGAGCCTTCCCTCCCCACCTCCATCAATGAACCTTCCCTCCCCACCTCCATCAATGAACCTTCCCTCCCCACCTCCATCAATGAGCCTTACCTCCCCACCACCATCAATGAGCCTTCCCTCCCCACCATCAATGAGCCTTCCCTTCCCACCTCCATCAATGAGCCTTCCCTCCCCCACCTCCATCAATGAGCCTTCCCTCCCCACCTCCATCAATGAACCTTCCCTCCCCACCATCAATGAACATTCCCTCCCCACCACCATCAATGAGCCTTCCCTCCCCACCTCCATCAATGAGCCTTCCCTCCCCACCATCAATGAACATTCCCTCCCCACCACCATCAATGAGTCTTCCCTCCCCACCACCATCAATGAGCCTTCCCTCCCCACCTCCATCAATGAGCCTTCCCTCCCCACCATCAATGAACATTCCCTTCCCACCTCCATCAATGAGCCTTCCCTCCCCCACCTCCATCAATGAGCCTTCCCTCCCCACCTCCATCAATGAGCCTTCCCTCCCCACCATCAATGAACATTCCCTCCCCACCACCATCAATGAGCCTTTCCTGCCCACCCCTATCAATAAGCCTTCACCCCCACCTCCATCAATGAGCCTTCACTTCCCACCTCCATCACTGAGCCTTCCCTCCCCACCTCCATCAATGAGCCTTCCCTCCCCACCTCCATCAGTGACCCTTCCCTCCCCACCTCCATCAATGAGCCTTCCCTCCCCACCTCCATCAATGACCCTTCCCTCCCCACCTCCATCAATGAACCTTCCCTCCTCACCTCCATCAATGAACCTTCCCTCCCCACCACCATCAATGAGCCTTCCCTCCCCACAATCAATGAGCCTTCCCTCTCACCTCCATCAATGAGCCTTCCCTCCCCACCATCAATGAACATTCCCTTCCCCCCTCCATCAACGAGCCTTCCCTCCCCCACCTCCATCAATGAGCCTTCCCTCCCCCACCTCCATCAATGAACCTTCCCTCCCCACCATCAATGAACATTCCCTCCCCACCACCATCAATGAGCCTTCCCTCCCCACCTCCATCAATGAGCCTTCCCCCCCACCATCAATGAACATTCCCTCCCCACCACCATCAATGCGTCTTCCCTCCCCACCTCCATCAATGAGCCTTCCCTCCCCACCATCAATGAACATTCCCTTCCCCCCTCCATCAACGAGCCTTCCCTCCCCCACCTCCATCAATGAGCCTTCCCTCCCCCACCTCCATCAATGAACCTTCCCTCCCCACCATCAATGAACATTCCCTCCCCACCACCATCAATGAGCCTTCCCTCCCCACCTCCATCAATGAGCCTTCCCCCCCACCATCAATGAACATTCCCTCCCCACCACCATCAATGCGTCTTCCCTCCCCACCTCCATCAATGAGCCTTCCCTCCCCACCTCCATCAATGAGCCTTCCCTCCCCACCATCAATGAACATTCCCTTCCCACCTCCATCAATGAGCCTTCCCTCCCCCACCTCCATCAATGAGCCTTCCCTCCCCACCTCCATCAATGAGCCTTCCCTCCCCACCATCAATGAACATTCCCTCCCCACCACCATCAATGAGCCTTCCCTCCCCACCTCCATCAATGAGCCTTCCCTCCCCACCATCAATGAACATTCCCTCCCCACCACCATCAATGAGTCTTTCCTCCCCACCTCCATCAATGAGCCTTCCCTCCCCACCATCAATGAACCTTTCCTCCCCACCTCCATCAATAAGCCTTCCCTCCCCACCACCATCAATGAGCCTTCCCTCCCCACCTCCATCAATGAGCCTTCCCTCCCCACCATCAATGAACATTCCCTTCCCACCTCCATCAATGGGCCTTCCCTCCCCCACCTCCATCAATGAGCCTTCCCTCCCCACCTCCATCAATGAGCCTTCCCTCCCCACCATCAATGAACATTCCCTCCCCACCACCATCAATGAGCCTTTCCTGCCCACCCCTATCAATAAGCCTTCACCCCCACCTCCATCAATGAGCCTTCACTTCCCACCTCCATCACTGAGCCTTCCCTCCCCACCTCCATCAATGAGCCTCCCCCCCCCACCTCCATCAGTGACCCTTCCCTCCCCACCTCCATCAATGACCCTTCCCTCCCCACCTCCATCAATGACCCTTCCCTCCCCACCTCCATCAATGAACCTTCCCTCCCCACCTCCATCAATGAACCTTCCCTCCCCACCACCATCAATGAGCCTTCCCTCCCCACCATCAATGAGCCTTCCCTCTCACCTCCATCAATGAACATTCCCTTCCCACCTCCATCAACGAGCCTTCCCTCCCCCACCTCCATCAATGAGCCTTCCCTCCCCCACCTCCATCAATGAACCTTCCCTCCCCACCATCAATGAACATTCCCTACCCACCACCATCAATGAGCCTTCCCTCCCCACCTCCATCAATGAGCCTTCCCTCCCCACCATCAATGAACATTCCCTCCCCACCACCATCAATGAGTCTTCCCTCCCCACTTCCATCAATGACTCTTCCCTCCCCACCTCCATCAATGAGCCTTCCCTCCCCACCATCAATGAACATTCCCTTCCCACCTCCATCAATGAGCCTTCCCTCCCCCACCTCCATCAATGAGCCTTCCCTCCCCACCTCCATCAATGAGCCTTCCCTCCCCACCATCAATGAACCTTCCCTCCCCCCTCCATCAATGAGCCTTCCCTCCCCACCTCCATCAATGAGCCTTCCCTCCCCACCTCCATCAATTAACCTCCCCCACCTCCATCCATGAGCCTTCCCTCCCCACCTCCATCAATGAGCCTTCCCTCCCCACCTCCATCAATGAGCCTTCCCTCCCCCCTCCATCAATGAGCCTTCCCTCCCCCACCTCCATCAATGAGCCTTCCCTCTCACCTCCATCAATGAGCCTTCCCTCCTCACCTCCACCAATGAGCCTTCCCTCCCCACCTCCACCAATGAGCCTTGCCTCTCCAATGAGCCGCGCTGTGATTGGTCAGGCAACCTTCTGGGACCTGTGACGTGTCCCAGAATATTGCAGGGGGGGGGGTGATCTTCCTTCTGGCCTCAGGAGGAAGTGGTAGCTGGGTGCTTCTAAAAACAGGGTACCCCCCTCCCCCAAAAAACAATGACGTGCCAAATGTGGCATGTTGGGGGGTCACTGTCACTTAAAGGGGTTGTAAACCTTTGTGTTTTTTCACCTTCATGCATGTTATGCATGGCGGTGAAAAAACACCTGGCAGTCCCTGGCCCCCTAGCCCCCCCCCCCCATTTTACATAGCTGAGCCCCTTCATCTCTTCGGCGGGGATGGCGCTGTCCCTCTCTCCACGGGGTCCCGGCTCTTCATTGGATAGATTGATAGCATTGCAGCCATTGGCTCCCGCTGCTGTCACTCAAATCCAATGACCGGGGGAGCGGGGCCAAGTCCGGGATTCGTGTCTGTGGACGCCAAATGCTGGGCTCGGGAGAGCTCCTCGCAAGGTAAACCCCTCGGGGAAGCGCTTCTCCTCGGGGGGTTATCAGATGTTGGGCGGAGCGGTGAGAGCCGCCGGGGGACCCCAGAAGAGGAGGTTCGGGGCCACTCTGTGCAAAACGGGCTGCACAGTGGAGGTAAGTATAACGTTTGTTATTTAAAAAAAAAAAAAAAAAAAAAAAAAAACAATCCTTTTACATTCACTTTAAAGCAGAAGTTCCAGTCACTAAAAACAAAACATTTTTTTCTTTACAATTTTGGATGGAGTGGAGAGGGATTAGACCCCCTGCTGTTTTTTTTTTCTTTTGCTGTCTGTGTCCCCATTAGGGAGATTCACCCTCTGAATCCGTCCTGTTTTCTGATATTAGTGAAAGAAAATACCTAATTTTGGGTTGTCACCAGAACAGGAAGTGAGCGGGAATCTTTTCATCATGGGGACACCAGTTCTGGTAATGTTGGAGGGCTTTTTTTCCTCACTTCCTGTTTTGGTAAATGGGACAGGAAGTGAGCGGAGATCTTTTTACCACTTGCCGGCCGCCGAAATGTACGTCTTTAGTTTGAGGACGGACGTCGTTGTTATGGCCCCTGTAACCCCGCGTTCGGCCGGCGGTCCGGTACAAGATAAAAGTGGTCTCTGCAGCAGATTCCCCGCAAAGATCACTTTTATCGGCGGGCGGGAGCCGTCGGCAGCGGCGTGAGAGGAGTGAGGGGAAGATGGCCCCCACTTATCTCCATGACACTTTAGGGCGGAAGTGACGTCAAAACATCACTTCCGCCCACAGTTCTTAAAGCAGGGGTCCACCCTAAAGTGGACCTCCGCTCATCGGAACCCTCCCCCCCTCCGGCGCCACAATTGGCACCTTTCAGTGGGGAGGGGGGTGCAGATACCTGTACAGTACAGGTATTCTGCACCCACTTCCGGGATAGCTCTCTGCGGAAAGGGGCGTAGATTACGCCCCTTTCCGCAAGTGCCCGTCCCTTTCCGCAAGTGCCCCGCTGCCTGCTGGGAAACACACAGATCCCAGAGGCAGCGGGGACCGTCCTTATTGCACAGCGCGACTCGCGCATGCGCAGTAGGGAACCGGGAAATGAAGCCGAAAGGCTCCATTTCCTGATTCCCATACCCAAGATGGCGGCGGCAGCACTCGAGACGATCTAGAGATCGGCTTCGGGTGACGACATCGCGGGCGCGCTGGACAGGTAAGTGTCACTATTTTAAAAGTCAGCAGCTGCAGTATTTGTAGCTGCTGGCTTTAAAAAAAAAAAAAAAAAAAAAAAAAAAAAAAAAAAAAAAACGCGGAGTCCCGGTGAACTCCCGCTTTAAAGGGCCATTTTTTTTAAATATTTTTTTTAAATGACAAATTATTATTATTATTTTTTTTTATTGCATTTTAGTGTAAATATGAGATGTGAGGTCTTTTTGAACCCCCCCAGATCTCATATATAAGAGGACCTGTCATGCTTTTTTTTCAGTTACAAGGGATTGTTTACATTCATTGTAATAGGAATAAAAGTGACACCATTTTTTTTTTTAAACAGTGTAAAAATAAAAAATAAAAGGTAAAATAAATAAGAAAAAAAACAAAAACATTTTTTTAACGCGCCCCGTAACGACGAACTTGCGCGCAGAAGCGAACGCATACGTGAGTAGCGCCCGCATGTGAAAACGGCATTCAAACCACACATGTGAGGTATCGTCGCGGTTGGTGGAGCAAGAGCAATAATTCTAGCCCTAGACCTCCTCTGTAACTCAAAACATGCAACCTGTAGAATTTTTTTAAACGTCGCCTATGGAGATTTTTAAGGGTAAAAGTTTGTCGCCATTCCACGAGCGGGGCGCAATTTTGAAGCGTGACATATTGGGTATCAATTTACTCTGGGTAACTTCATCTTTCACAATGTAAAAAAAAACAATTGGGGTAACTTTACTGCTGTCTTATTTTTTTCATTCAAAAAAGTGTATTTTTTTCCAAAAAAAGTGTGCTTGTAAGACCGCTGCGCAAATACGGTGTGACAGAAAGTATTGCAACGACCGCCATTTTATTCTCTAGGGTGTTAGAAAAATAAATGTATAATGTTTGGGTGTTCTAAGTAATTTTCTAGCAAAAATAAATAAATTTTTTAACTTGTAAACAACAGACAGAGGCTCGGCCCTTAAAGTGGGGTACCCCCTAAAAAAAAAAAATTAAAAGTCAGCAGCTACAAATACTGCAGCTGCTGGCTTTTAATAATCGGACACTTACCTGCCCCAGGGTCCAGCGATGTGGGGGAACGAAGCCCCCCCCTCGCTCCCCGCTCCGCTCGCGGCGCCGTCATGCATACTGTGGGCACCCGGCTGTGGCTTCACAGTCGGGCACCCACTGCGCATGCGCGAGCGGCGCAGGGCGCCGTGATACGCCGTACAGTCACCTGGGACACATGACAGGTCCCAGGTGAATGTGCGGCGCGAGGGGAAGTGATGTCACCAGCCCGGGCAATGAAGAAGGCAGACTACGAGGGACCCCCTAGCAACCGGTATTTAGAGGTGAGTAAAAAAATTTTTTTTTGCCAATTATTTTTTTTTGATTTTTTTTACTAATTTTAAGTAGTTTTATTTTTTGGTTGGCAACACCACTTTAAGTTGTCAATGGGGGCAACAGTTCTGGTGACAGCTGCATTGCTGATTCCCTCTCACTTCCTGTTGTGGCTATAGGACAGGAAGTGAAGGAAAATCTGTCCAATTGGAAACAGATAATACACAAAAAAAAAAAAAAAAAATAGTTCCTCTGTAATTTCCTGTAGGGGTTCCTTTAAATAGACGGTGGGGCGGCTCCATTGGTCACGTGCAGCAGGAGCCCCGCCCCCCACAGCGAGGTCATGTGACCGCAGCGCTGTACACAGTACACAAGCCCGCCCCGCTCCCAACACGTGACCCGGACTCGCGTGCCAGCCCCGGGCTTGGCGCCTTTATTCGAATGGGTGCGTGATGACATCACCGGC
Source organism: Lithobates pipiens (assembly GCF_037356315.1). Classification (NCBI taxonomy): domain Eukaryota; kingdom Metazoa; phylum Chordata; class Amphibia; order Anura; family Ranidae; genus Lithobates; species Lithobates pipiens. The sequence continues at coordinate 6,071,844 of NW_027507903.1, read as the reverse complement.
GCGTCGGAGCCACGTCGCGGCGGGTTCATTACGCCTGCGCGCAGAGCGGCAAGATGGCGGACAGTGCGGAACTGAAGGTAAAGCGCAGCTGGAATTGCGGGGCCGGGATCCCGCCCTGAGCTCGGTGCGGGCTGTCCGGAGCTCCGCGCCGGTGGGGGCCGAGGGGTCGGTGAGCCGGGGGAGGGCGGGGTCTGGAGGCGGGGAGAGCTCGGCTCACCGGGGGGAGGAGGAGGGAGAGGGGCCGCTGTTATTGTTGGTGTTCTGAGGAGGGGGAGGGGGAGGGGAGAGTGGTGGACCCGGAGGAGGGCGGGGCACCGGGACTGTGTGTCTACTTCCGGGGGAAGACATCCCGCCCCCCCCCCCCCCCCCACACTGTGCACACTCCATGTGTCTGCACCCCCTCTATATACACCCTCCATGTGTCTGCACCCCCCCCTACCACTGTGCACACTCCATGTGTCTGTACCCCCCCCCCACCACCACTGTGCACACTCCATGTGTCTGCACCCCCCCTCTACCACTGTGCACACTCCATGTGTCTGCACCCCCCCTACCACTGTGCACACTCCATGTGTCTGCACCCCCCCCCCTACCACTGTGCACACTCCATGTGTCTGCACCCCCCCTACCACTGTGCACACTCCATGTGTCTGCACCCCCCCTACCACTGTGCACACTCCATGTGTCTGCACCCCCTCCCTACCACTGTGCACACTCCATGTGTCTGCACCCCCTCCCTACCACTGTGCACACTCCATGTGTCTGCACCCCCCCTACCACTGTGCACACTCCATGTGTCTGCACCCCCCCTACCACTGTGCACACTCCATGTGTCTGCACCCCCCCCCCACCACTGTGCACACTCCATGTGTCTGCACCCCCCCCTACCACTGTGCACACTCCATGTGTCTGCACCCCCCCTCTACCACTGTGCACACTCCATGTGTCTGCACCCCCCCTACCACTGTGCACACTCCATGTGTCTGCACCCCCCCCCCTACCACTGTGCACACTCCATGTGTCTGCACCCCCCCCCCTACCACTGTGCACACTCCATGTGTCTGCACCCCCCCCCCTACCACTGTGCACACTCCATGTGTCTGCACCCCCCCCCCCTACCACTGTGCACACTCCATGTGTCTGCACCCCCCCCCCCTACCACTGTGCACACTCCATGTGTCTGCACACCCCCCCCCCTACCACTGTGCACACTCCATGTGTCTGCACACCCCCCCTACCACTGTGCACACTCCATGTGTCTGCACACCCCCCCCCTACCACTGTGCACACTCCATGTGTCTGCACACCCCCCCCCCTACCACTGTGCACACTCCATGTGTCTGCACACCCCCCCCCTACCACTGTGCACACTCCATGTGTCTGCACACCCCCCCCCCTACCACTGTGCACACTCCATGTGTCTGCACCCCCCCCCCCCCTACCACTGTGCACACTCCATGTGTCTGCACACCCCCCCCACTGTGCACACTCCATGTGTCTGCACACCCCCTCCCTACCACTGTGCACAGTCCATGTGCCTGCAGCCCCCTCCCCACCACTGTGCACACACTCCATGTGCCTGCAGCCCCCTCCCCACCACTGTGCACACACTCCATGTGCCTGCAGCCCCCTCCCCACCACTGTGCACACACTCCATGTGCCTGCACCCCTCCCCCCACTATATACGCCCTCCATGTGTCTGCACCCCCCCAACACTGTGGACCCTCCATGTGTCTGCACCCCTCCCCCCACTATATACACCCTCCATGTGTCTGCACCCTCTCCCCCCACTATATACACCCTCCATGTGTCTGCACCCTCTCCCCCACCACTGTGCACCCTCCACGTGTGTGCACTCCCCATGTATACACCCCTCCCACAATGTGCACCCTCCATGTGTCTACACCCCCCTCCAATATAAATATATATATATATATATATATATATATATATATCTCCCCTCAATGTGTTTGCACTTCCCTCCTCCATGTGTCTGCACCCCCCTTCCCCACCACTGTGGACCCTCCATGTGTCTGCACCCTCCACGTGTGTGCACTCCCCATGTATACACCCCTCCATGTGTCTATACCCCCTCCAATAAATAAATAAATATATATATACCCAACCACTGTGCACCCTCCATGTGTCTGCACCCCCCTCCCCCACCACAGTATATACCCTCCATGTGTCTGCACCCCTCCCCCCACACTGTACACCCTCCATGTGTCTGTACACCCCTGCCCCTACTATATACACCCTCCATGTGTCTGTACACCCCTGCCCCTACTATATACACCCTCCATGTGTCTGTACACCCCTGCCCCTACTATATACACCCTCCATGTGTCCCCCCCCCTCATGTACATTTGTCACCTGCTGTTTGTACCTGCCTCCCCTCCCCAATATGCGGTGCACACTCCACGTGGGACATGCTGTTTTGTTATGTAGATGGTTCCTTGCTATGGAGGAGAAATGCCGCTCATAGATATCTGTGGGGGATGGGTCTCTGGTCTTGGAGGGGGGAGGGGGCTGTAATCTCTGATCTCTGTCAGGTTTTGTATTCATATGCAGAGCCCTGGCCCCATTCTGGGTGGGGGAGGGGATGGATAAGTGGAAGTTGGGCCCCCCCCCCCTGTACAATATTCCCTTTCTCTGTTGTATAAAAAAATGTTTCCCCCCCCCCCCCCCCCCCCCCGTGTTCTGTCAGCGCAGCTCATCTCCTGCAGCCATAAAAGCGACGGCCACACAGCGTTTCCTGTCCTCCTCCGACGGCTTCTCTGCATTTCCTGTCGGTGACAACGGTGGAGCCGGCCTGCAGGAGGTGCCGTTACACGGCTGCTTGTAGTCTTCATGGGACCAGCGTTGTCACCGGTAACAGAAGTGCCTGAGCTGTCAGCGTAGTGGCAGGATCACCAGGTATTGTCATGAGTGGTGATTTATTTTATTTTTTTCTTTTGCGTGGGGGTGGCGGCGGCTTCTTCTTCTAATCGCATGACCACTTCCTGCTTGGGAGGTGGTGGATAGCGGTCTGAGCGCTCGGTCACTGTGCAGGGGGTGTGCAGCGAGTGCGTTCTCGGCACAGAAGCCTCCGCTGATCGTGGAAGGGGGTGGGCTTTAACCAGTTCAGCTCCGGAAGACTTACCCCCCCCCCTTTATGACCAGGCAATTATTATTATTTTTTTTGTTTTATAGTGCAAAACATTCTTTATAAATTTTAGGCCAGTTTGTATTCTGCTACATATATTTGGTTTAAAAAAAATGTTGTATTGTAAAATCTATATGGATAGAGGTAAGTTAAAGCATCTGCCAGCTATGGCGTGTATAATAGTGGTGATCAGCGACCTTATGGCGGGACTGTGACATTGCGGCGGACATTTGGATTTTAACCACTACAGCCCCGGAAGGATTTACCCCCTTCCTGACCAGAGCACTTTTTGCAATTCGGCTCTGCCTCGCTTTAACTGACAATTGCACAGTCGTGCGACGTGGCTCCCAAACAAAATTGGCGTTCTCTTTTTTTTTTTTTTTTTTTTTTTTTTCTCCCACAAATGGAGATTTCTTTTGGTGGTATTTGATCACATTTGCGTTTTTTTTTTTTTTTTTTTTTTGCGCTATAAACAAAAACTACAAAATAAAAAATAATGAAAAATAAAAAAAAAAACACATTTTTTACTTTGCTATAATATCCTCAAAAATATATCTAAAATTTTTTTTTTTTCCTCAGTTTAGGCTGATATGTATTCTTCTACATATTTTTGGTTAAAAAAAAATGAAATCATTGATTGGTTTGCGCAAAAGTTATAGCGTCTACAAAATAGAGGATAGTTTTATGACATTTTTATTAATACCTTTTTTTTTTTTTTTTTTTTTGCTAGTAATGGCGGCAATCTTTTTAATATAAAAAATAAATAAAAATATATCGTGACTGCGACATTATGGCAGACACATTGGACAATTTTGGAACCAATGGCATTAATACAGCGATCAATGCTTTAAAAATTGCAGTTTTTACTGTAAAAAAAAAAAATGTCACTGATGGTGAAGGGGTTAACCACTAGGGGGCAGTGTAGTGGTTAAGTGTTCCTAGGGGCGTGTTTCTAACTGTATAGGGTAGGGATGCGCTGAAATTTTGTCCGCCGAAGCATATCGGCCGAAAATGCCCTTTTCGGCAATTTGTCGAAAGAGAAAAACGGCCGATAATGGGGGAAGGGCGTGGGTAGGGGCGGGGCTCCGCCCCCTGGTGCCGCCCATCATGAAAAGCTATATCATGCTATAGTGCAGGGGAGCCGCCTCCACCACCTGTTTGATCACAGCTTTCAGTTCAATAGCTGTGTGTTCCCGGCCGCGCGCCGTCACGTACAGCCCCCTCCCCCTTGTCCGCGCACTTTGATAGGCGGATCACCCGCAGGATTGGACGGATGATCTGTCAAAGTGCCCTGACAAGGGGGAGGGGCTGTACGGGATGGCGCGCGGCCGGGAACATACGGCTATTTAACTGAAAGCTGTGATGTTCCCGGCGCTGTGATCAAACAGGTGGTGGAGGTGCCTCTCCTCTTCTCTTCACAGGTTGACTGCAATAGGGAACGCTGGCTGGCTGCATTGTATCAATTGTATCATGTGGTCAATTTCTGACCATCTCCCGTAGCGCGTCCCCCGGTCTCTGACCATCTCCCGTTAAAAAATATATATACATACTTTTTTTTTTTTTTTTTTTTTTAAATGTTTCGGTATCGGTTTCGGCACCAAAAAACCCATTTGGTGCACCCATAGTATGGGGGTGTGGCTGATGACGGGGAGCAGACGATCAGTGTGTCGTCACTAGGCAGAACGGGGAGATGCTGTTTTACATCGGCATCTCCCCGTTCTTGAGCTCCATGACGCAATTCCGGGTGTCCCCGCGGAGATGTAGTCTGAGGGACCCGTGACCACTGTCGCGGAGCTCTCGGCAGCCGTGCGCGCGCGCACACGGTGGGGAATTCAAAGTAACGTACAGGTACGTTACTTCGCCCAGCCGTGCAACTCTGCCAACATATATGTCCAATCACAGGGTGCTTTTGTATTAAGTGATCTCGTTGAGAGAATACAAATGCGTCTGTGAATAGAGGGGAGGGGGATGTGAGAAGACAGTGTCTCTCCTGTCAGAGATCCGGAAGTGTAGCAATAGCTGTACTTCCGGAGCTCCATAAAACGGGTATTGGTTGTAAGACCTCTTTCACGCTGGGGCGCTTTGCAGGTGCTTTACTCCATCTTTACTCCTGGCCATTGAAATCAATGGGGCAGCGTGGCTATACCACTGGCATAGTGCTGCTTTTAACCCTTTCTCGGCCTCTTGCGCGGGGGGGGGTAAAAGCGCCCTGCTAGCGGCCGAATAGAACAGCGAAATTGGTGGTAAAGCGCCGCTAAAAAATAGCAGTGTTTTACCGCCGAGACCCCACCCCAGTGTGAAAGGGGTCTAAATAAAGAGGTCCCGGAGGTGGCATGCACCTTGTTTGAACCTGACCCCGTAGTAAGCCATCGCATTGTACAAAGTGGCTGAATTCCTGGAGTGCAGCTTTTTAACCCTTCTACCGCCAGGTCTATACATCATACAGATCTGACGGCCTGCGTCGGCTCTCCTCTCCTTCTTGCGGACGCAACGTGTATGTTGTCACTTCCTGGTCCACCTTTCACTTTCCTGGGAAAGAATCGAATGCATTGGAGGACAGGAGACGTTGGGAGTCTTTTAGACCCCAGATGTCTGATTTAAAGAGAACCTGTCACTAAAAAAAAAATAAAAAATCATTCCCTGTGGTGTGTTCTGGTGACCTGGCAGTTCCATAAATTTTTCAGGGATTTCCTGTTTGGCTATGGGACAGGAAGTGAAAGGAAATCTCCAAAAAGAGATACAGATGGTGGGGATCGATGGGTTATAACCCTCCCTTTATCCAAAATGGGTTGAAAAGTTTTTTGCTTATAGCTCTACTTTTTATGTCACATTTCAAACCCCCCCCCCTAAAAACAAATTTCTGACATGTGTCGGACACCTGCGCACTTAAATGTTGATTCTGAAACACCGGTTACATATCTAATGACCTGTAGGGATGTTTTAAAGCGTCGCCTATGGAAAATATAGGAGGACACTGGAGTGTCATGTCTCATGGGCGCATGCAGTTTTAGGTTTTGATGTGTTGGGTATCTACAGTATTCAGTGCAACCTCATCTTTTTATATAATGGCAAAAAAATGATACACATATAAATATTCTCCCCCCCCCCCCCCCTTTTTTTTTTTTTTTTTTTTTTTTTGTGCAAAAAAAAAAAAGCTCTGCCAGCGAAAAGGTTTAAAGCAAATTGTGTCGGAGCCAGGTAGGTTGGCGGGTCTGCACCAGTGCCGGAGCTGGGTAGGTCGTCGCCTCTAAAAAATGACCCCTGATGTCTCACCTTCTCTCCATGGAAGCTAACCAAGCACAGACCACCAATTACAGGGATCTGGGGAAGAGATCAGGTGGTTGCACAGCGACCAGATGGCTGCCATCTGACAGGCGACTTATCTTGGGGGTGTTGGCTTTCATAAAATGTTTTTGGGGGGGGGCGGTGCGTTCAACTATTCAGGCAGAAAATGTGTCGCCTATGTGTGTGTATATATAATTTTTATTTTATTTTTCTCTTAGAATAAAGATCCCGATTCTCTCGCGGTTTAACATCTTTCTCATTATACAAAAAAATTGGGCTAACTTTAAAAAAATAAATAAATTGCATTTGAAAGACCGCTGCGCAAATACGGTGTGACATAAAATATTGCAACAGCCACCATTTTATTCTATAGGGTCTATATATTTTTCTCTCTATATCATGTTTGGATGTTCCAAGTAGAAAATGATGACATTTTTTTTTACTTATAATCAACAAATGTCAGAAAAGGTTTGGCTTTTTAAATGGTTAAACTTCCTTCATTTACACTCTGGAGTTCTTTTCTTTTTTGATAAAAGAACGAAAAGATACTTTGTTTCTACTTTATTAGGCCCCTTTCACAGGTCAGGTGCACCTGTCAGGTGTTGCTTTCCTGAATGGACACTCCATAGAGGTCTATGGAGTGTTGGATGTCAGCAGTGACAAGTCCGCTGACATCCGACCCGCTCCGATCCGAAATGTGTGACGGAGGAAAAACCTATTTTGTTTTTTTTTCCGTCATCCGAATGCTCATAGGGGAGAGAGGCGCCCTGACAGGTCCGTCCCTGTGCAGAGACAGACCTGTCATCTGCCTGCTCAATGGGGATAGAAGGAGCCCTAAGTGTGTTGTGATTAAACTTGGCGAGCTGCCCGAATTTTTTGTTTTTTATTCCCCCCCAACCCCCCCCCCCCCCCTAGCTTGAGAACTCTGCACTTGCTAGAATTGGGAAGAGAAAGATTGTGGTTTTGATTCTTAATGATTAATCGTGATGCTCTAAAAGTGTATGTACACATATACTTTTAGAGCATCACAATTAATCATTAGGAATCAAAACCACAATCTTTTTATATATATTTATATATATATATATATATATATATATTATATATATATATATATACACACACACACATTTTTATTTTTTTCCCTTTAGAATAAAAAGATCAGGATTCCCACGTAAAATCTTTCACAAAAAACGTTAATAGTTAGTGGTGTCGGGTGGTTTTTTTTATTTTTTTTAATAATTTAAACTTTTTTATTATACATTTTTAATGCATACAAAAATCAGTCTTATCCTCCTATCGTTCATTATTTTTCTTACTCTTCCACCAAAAAAAAAATAAAAAATGTATACCCTTGCCCCCCCCCCCAAGTCTGTTGTTAATTCCACTTATGCTATTTCTATCATTGCCTGAAAAAAAGTTTCCGACGTTTTCAAACATTCCCCCCCCCCCCCCAGGTTGCCCTATAAGATTCCATCTGATCTTTCTCCATGTTGCTCAGATATTCCATACTATTTATGTTGTCTACTCTCTGTATCCACTCTCTAATACTTGGTTTGTTTAACCCTTTTTTGGGGATGAGGGCTTTTGCTGCGTTAAGCAGATATGGCACTAAAGGTTTTTTTTTTTTTTATATTGTTTATTTTAGTAGTGCCATGAAATAGATAGGATCCCCCTTGGACTTATCTCCCGTTATTATTTCTATATGTTCTAGTATACCTCTCCAATATTTATCTCTGGGCATTCCCACCATATGTGAAATGTTCCAAGTTGCTTACAGTCCCTCCAACATTGTGGAGATTTATTGGGGTATATTCTGTGTGTCTTTTCAGGTGTCAAGTGCCACCTCATCAGACACTTATAATTTGCCTCTATGGATGTTCTATCCGTTTGCATAATTTATATATTGCGTTTCTTCGAGTTTTAACCCTCATATCCTGTCCCCATTTTTCTATGGCGGGTTTGACCCCCTCTAATTCTGTTCATATTTTGTATAGTCGTGATATGCCGTGTTTAACCGTATTTTTTTTGAATTGCGTAGCTTTTCCATTGGCAATAACTCGTTCTCCTCTCTGATGGGGTAAAGAATTGAGTTTACAAAATGTTATATTTGTAGGTATTCCCAATCTCTTACATTTTGCCACCCGTGTTTCTTTATAAGATTCTGCTTTGTCATTATTTACCCCCTGCCGTGATATCTTTTAATTGTATATTATCCATTTTGTTTCCCTAATTGTGTGCCATTTCCCGGGATAAAAAAAAATTTGTACCTCACCCCCCCCCCCCCTTTTTTTTTTTTTTTTCCCCTACGATAAAGTGCATCCCATAATTTAAGTGCTGTGTGGGTTATCCCATGTATTGTCTTGTTAAATGTGTTTTTTGTTTTTTTTGTTTTGGCGGAATCCATATAATTTATTTTTTGAAGTTGTGTGCTGTAAAGTGTCTTCCGTTTTTTACCCATTTCTTATTAGTGTTTATATTAGCCCATTCGACTAATCTAGCTATTACAATCGCTATGTAATATCTGTGTACGTCTGGAAGGGACCATCCCTCACTTTTTTTTTTTTTTTTCCCCTAGTTTTAATTGTAAAATTTTTATTTTTCCAAATATATTTTAAGATTTGCATGTTTTAAAAAAAAAAAAAACTTTTTGGGGTGTTTTTTTTTTATTTTATTTTTTATTTATTTTTTTTTTTTTTTGTTTGTAGGGTTTTCAAAAATTGCATTTTGAAAGACCATTGTGCAAATACAGTGTAACATAAAATATTGCAACAACCACCATTTTATTCTCTAGGGTGTCTATCTTTCTCCCCTCCCCACAGCGCTCTACATGTGTATTATACGTTTCCATCAATCAGTAGATTGATTCGATCTTCCCTTGCCTTCGGTTCAATCGCTGCACTTGCAGGTCACCTTCTGCTTGAACGGTGTTTTCATGAGGGGGGAGGGGGGTTGCGGTCCTGTGATTTGTCTTGCACTGGTTGTCTGGGGGGGGAAATGTTGTGATGGTGTACAGGTTGAAGAATAAATATAAATGATTTAATTGCTGATCTATTAATTTTCTATTCTGAAGATATTGGCACGATGTGATTTATTGCATCGGGTGCTGAGATGCGCTCACTAATGGGATGAAGAGACTCGGGTGTGGGGGGGTGTTTTTTTTTTTTTTGTCCAAATGGCTCATTATCTGGCAGCCAGCTGTTTGGGGGGAGGGGTTGGTTATTTTTGGAATGATGTAACAAATGGTAGAATGATCAGACAGCTGTATGTAGAGCCGATGTCTGCAGACATGGATCTGGTGAATGGTGGACAAGTAAAAGGAAGATGTGACCCCCCCCCCCCCCCCCCCCCCCGTGTATCAGAACCATCTGCTCCTTGTAGTTCAACAGCCGGAGGAGGAATTGGTACATGCTGGTCTAAGGGCCGGCTAACACCAGGTGCAGTCCAGTAAGTGGGGGTGTGTTTATTCCCCCCCCCCCCCCCCCCCATCTGAAATGCATAGACAGTAGGAGTATGTGGCTTCCAATGGCCTAGTTTACACTAGTGTAGTCAATTCCAGGGCAGAAAAAATAACCTCCTCCTTTTTTTTTTTTTTTTTTTTTTTTTTTTTTAAAAGGGAAAAAATTGACAATAAAATTATGGTTTTCATTCAGAAAAAAAATCATACATTGTAATGAAACCTATTTAACTACTTTACCCTTGTAAACCTCAGGAAAAAAAAATACCCTGTAAGACAAAGGCATAATGGGCTGGTATGCTGGATATTTCCAGTGCTGCGTACATTGGGAAGATCTCCTGAACTGTGCAAGTTTAGGAGATATTTTCACTACCTATTGGTAACAATAGGTAAATGTCAGCAGAGGAAGTTTACTTCCTCTTTAATGACCAGGCCATATTTTTTTTTTTTTTTTTTGCGGCACTGCGTTACTTTAAGTGACAATTGTGCGGTCAATCAATGATGTACCCAAATTAGCTTTTTTTAATGAACTTTATTTGTGTAAAAAAAAAAAAAAAAAAAAAAGCCTATTTTTATTTTATTTTTTTGTATTAGATTACCTCTGCAACAGTTATTTAAACTTTTACTTTTGCGCTATAAACAAACTATTTTGAAGGCAAAAGTTTTTTACTTTTCTGCTGTAAAACATAGATTCAAGAAAAAATAATTTCTTCATAAATTTAGGGCCAGTATGTATTCTGCTTTATTAAAAAAAAAGTGTACATTGGTTTGTGCAACAGTTATAGCTTCTACAATGTACACCTTTTAAAAAAAAATAAAGCAGAATACATACTGGCCCTAAATTTATGAAGAAATTATTATTTTTTTTTTTTTTTTTTTTACTAGTAATGGCGGCGATCAGTGTTTTTTTTTTTTTTTTTTTTATTGTGACTGCGACATTGTGGGGGACCCATCGGACATTTTTGACACATTTTTGGGACCATTGTCATTTATACAGTAATCAGTGCTATATAAATGCAGTGATTCCTGTGTAAATGACACTGGCAGTGAAGGGGTTAACCAGTGGGTGGCAGTGTAGGGGTTAAGTGTTCCTAGGGGTGTGTTACTAACTGTGGGGGGGGGGGGGGGTTGGGCTTTCATTTAGTGAACACTGATCTCTGCTCCAATCACATGGAGCAGAGATCAGCGTCACTAGTTGCTAGGCAGAATGGAGAAATGCTGTTTACACGGCATTTCCTCCCATTCGGCCGCTTCGTGAGACGATGGCGGGGATGCCCGTGGCGATCGGGTCCCGTGACCGGACTCACGGGGGGTCCCGACCAGCGCAGGAGCGCGCCGCCTGCGGCGCGCCCCCCATGGCAGGGCGGCATTGAATATTGGACGTACCTGTACGCCAATATGCCTGCCTGTGCCATTCTGTCGATGTACATCGTCGTGCGCTGGTCGGGAAGTGGTTAAATAACTGGTTGCAGAGGTAATCTAATACCAAAAAAAGGGGGT